>NC_044549.1:63020881-63629583 GCF_007565055.1 Rhinopithecus roxellana | reverse complement strand
ATTAGTCAGGACTCCCTGGTGGCAAGTAACAAATGCAAGTCAAACTAGATTAAGAAAAAAAGGGGAATTCATTACATCACAGAATCTAGAAATGGTTGAGACAGTGAAAGGCATGAAGCTGGCCTTGGGAACAGTGCTGGGAGCTGTCCACCGCCCCCACCCCCCCCGCTCCGGCCCCACCCCGCTGGCCTGCACACCGCTGCCAGCCGACCTGACCCCACCCCACTCCACCCCATCTGGGTTGCTCTGCATCATTTCTCATCTCTCCATACCATCTTGGTTTCCATTAGCTCCTATTGCAGAACAGCCTTCCCCACTGGCAGAAATACAGTTGCAGTCCCTGAGTTGCTTAACTTACAGCTTCAGCCACTAGAAACAATCTGCCCTTATGCTGTTCCCTTAGGTCTCCGTTGTACCAAACCCCTATTAACCTCAATGGGGAAGGCACCAGGTTCAAGAGGCTGAAGAAGAGACCCAGAGCCAGCAAATGAGACCTGGGGTTTTACTGGGGGCTTCCATATAAGGGAGAGAGTCCAGTGGCAGTGGGCTGGGCAGGAGGACCGCCTTACATGCAGTCCAGTGGCGGTGGGTTGGACAAGATGACTGCACAGCCCAGTGGGGAAGGGCTGGGCAGAATAACCGCAACTGTTTGCAAAAGGTGTGCAGTTTACATATTATAGCGTTTTCACTTACCACCCTCCCCTCAACAACCTCCACCTGGCAATCTTCATGCAACCCAAAACTCAAGGCCTTAACCCCCTGCATAGCCCGTGTTCCACGGGGCCGGACGAGGGCTCAGATGTTCCTCATAGAACATAAGCATGAATCTCTGGGTTGGCCACTCCAGGATTCCCTAGGTTGGAACACACATTCAGGTGCATCTGGCATGCAGGGTCATTCTAAGGTATGCTCAAGCTATTGCTAATTTACCATATAGTCTCTGATCCCAATTTTTAAAAATCCTTAAGAAAAGCTCTGATTTTGCTCAGGAACCTACCCCTGGTAAGTCACCCGCAGGCTTTGATAAGGTCAAGTGCACATAATGGCTGCTCTGGGGTGTGGTGGATGCTCACTTCCTGGGTGCCCCCACCCAACTATTCCCCTTTCTCTCTATCAACAGTCCCAAGATTTTGATTTAAAAGAATCATCTGGTTCAGCTAAGATGATTTTGGATGCAACAACAGAACTCTCAACTCCAACACAGGGCCCAAGAAACGTTAGACCTCAGGATGCCTTGGTTCTGGGACTCAGTGGTGTCCTCAAGGACCTGTATTTTCTTTCTCTACTGCCCAAACAGATGGCTTCATCCTAAAGATGATTCCTTTACAATCATGGTGGCAGCTGGGGCTATTTATTTCCTTGGTTGTATCTAGAAGATGGAGTCTTTCGTTTAATAATATAAAATAAGTTCTTTCCTTCTGGCTGATTGGGCCAATTTGGGTCATATGACACACCTGTAAAACCAATAGCTGTTGGCAGAGAAATGAGTGTATTGACAGGCTTAGTCCTGGATACAAGAAGCTCACATTATGAAAGGCACGGATCATCATGGTGGGCTTAGACTCTCTCGGGGCGACACAGTGAGACACTATCCCAAAAAAGAAAAAAACCCAAATAATAAAAGTAATAAAAAATAATACAACCTATTTAAAAGGAAAAACGTCCCTCTCTTTTAATGGTGTTACTATTAAAGACACTCACTATTCTTCAAAAGGGTATGGGACCATTTTGAATATTACTGGATAATAAGGAACTTAATACTATAAGTAAATCTTGGAACAGGGCTGGCACAGGCAGGTCCTGCACCCATTAATTAGTTCATTCAACAAATATGTATTGAGTATCTACTATGAGATCATCTCTGTTTTAGGAGTCAGTGAAATAGTGCTTTAAGGAGAACACTGTTAGGTGTACATGAGGGGGCAGGAGCAAATAACATACAACATTCACACAATGAGTGCTCCGTAAAACAAAAGACTAAATAGGGTAAGGAAGAAGAGAGTGATGGAGAGGACACCCTTAGGAGAAAATATTTGAGAACAGTCCTGAAAGAAACGGAGGAGCTAGCCATGCTAGGATGTGCGCAAACATTCCAGCACTAGAGAGATGCATACTACTGAGGCAGGAATGGGCTTGGTGTATTTGAAGCCCAGTGTGGCTGAAGCAGAGCAAGTGAATGGGGAGTGGTAGAAGAGGAGGCCAGAAAACTAAATGGCGTTGAGATCAAGCAAGGGCTTAAAGGCCACACCGGGAAACTTAAAGTTATTCTTAGTGTGATAGGAAGTCAATCACTGGAGGGCTTTAACCAGCAAATAGGTGGACCCCATCAGGTCTACCTATTACAGATTATTTTAGCGGCCGTAAGGAAAATGGACTGTAGAGGGCGCTAGAGTGGAACCACACAAACCAGAGAGTAGGCACCTGTAGGTGTCCAGCTAGGGAATGATGGTGGTTAGGACCTCATTAAGTAACTATGGAGTGGAAATGGTGGAACTGGGGATATATTTTTGAGACAGAACCAATAGGGCTTACTGACTGAGTAGGTGTGGAGGGTGATCGAGGGGATTCATGGACCAATCAACAAAAATGAATTGTGGATAGAATCAAGACTCACACTACATAGTATCATAGACAGTACTCAAGATCCAGACACCTTTAATGTGCTCTGGGGCTATTAGCTAATTATAGGATGGACATAGATGAAGCATTTTGCTGCAGAACACCATCCCTTTTAGTGAGACCTTTATTCAGGTTTGAACACTCTGAGAAGATTCATCTCAAACACTAAAGGGAACTGCAGGAAATGGTGCCTCTTGATGAGACACATGCTTCCTTTCATTGGAGTAGCTGGGGAGGCTGCCAAGTGTAATGTGTTTCTGTATTGTCTCCTTTCCCTCATCCCCAAATTCTGGGAGGGCAGCAACTTCATTCACCATTGTACCAGGAGTGCCTGACAGAGTAAATGTGCAATCACATTTGCTGAATGACTATGGAACAAAATGGCAGAAGAAAACTACCGGCTTAAAGGTAGCTTAAGTCTCCCTTAGAAGCCATATTTTAAGAGAAACAGCAATATCCAGGCCAACACAGAAGAAAAAGAATAAAGTTCAGGACAGGGTTGCGGTTGAGTAATCAGTAAGAGCCCTAGGATGGAGCCCATAAATGGAAAACAGTGATTTTGCAAGAGTTAGCACAAAGGGCCATGCAATAGCCATTGTTGGGATTTTGCTGCTAAACTTGATGATCTCATCCACAGGATCATCAAATGTCTGAGCTGGAAGATATCTTAGACAACTTTTGGATTAATTTGCTCATTTCACAGATGAAGAAAATAAGGTGAAATGGCTTTGGACTAGAACCCAATTTGCTGAACTCCACATGCCAACTTCTTTCCTATATTGCACTGATTAGCAGTTAACCTTCCTTTTCCACATGTAGGCTCAAGGAGGAGTTTTCAGAAGTGACCTAGAGCAAGTCTTCTAATGTCTAAAATCTATTCCCAAGTACAATTCTCATTTTATGATTCAGTTTCAGGGAAAAAAAAAGATCTTTCTTGATAAACCTTTCCTCTTATTCAGTGAAAATGAGGCAGCCCCTCAAGGTTCCCTTTTTGAAATGGCTGCCAGGCTTAAATTTAACACTTAATCCTACTAACAAAAGTACTGTTTATTTTTGATGAACAGTATTTATTTACACCTCTTCTTTATGACTTTTCATTTTTCATACCATTTCAATGGACTTATTGTATATGTGTCTCTTACTATACGTCGTCTCAGATTCTTTTTGGAAGTCAGCCAGGTATAAATCACCAATAAGCCAAAATAGAAGGAAGATTTCATTTCTTTTGTGCACTGGGACTGCTGCTTCCAGAATGGTGTCCGTTTTCAAATCCCCCCCTTGACAGAAAAGCTCAGACCTTACTTACCTCCTGGCTTTATATTTATAGCGAAGGAGGCCACCACAGGACAGATTGTATACAAATGACTAGTTATAAAATTGAAGGGTCTGCCTACTAACGAGGCAAGTCCTTGGAAACTTCTGTGAAATGAAAACAAGATGTGGAAGGAGAGTGCTACGTTTCCTGCGTTGACGTGGCAGAACTTCACTTACAGCAGCCCCCTGTGGGAGGCGAGGCAGCACAGGCTGTGGATGGTAAGCAGGTGGTGGACTGTGTCACATCCAACTCCAGGCTCTCAGCTAACTACAACCACAAGCCTGACCCTCCCCAGACCAGAGAAATGAGATCACGTAGCCTTCATCTCTTCTGGATTCTAGCCATGTAAAGAGATTAAAGCACTCGTTTTCTGAAAACAGGAGGCTTTCTCTTCCCTCCCTAAATGAAATTCCTCCTAAACCACAAAAATTTAACCCAAGCAGAATTAGGAAAGCAATAAAGGAGACCTAGCAGAGATCTTTCCTCCCACTCCCTCACAACTTCAGAGTCTTCTGCTGCCATTTCTGTCGAGGTAGCAAGAGAAACAATAAATAAGTCCCAGAAAATGTCAACTGTTTATGCATTTGAGCCTGAGACTTCCTGTGGCTTTTGTTTTTTACTCCTTTTCCAGTTTTACAATTTTGTTCTTTATTCCTATGGTGTTGGCCATGATTTCCATGATAATCTAAGAGATATGTTCAAAAGAAAAATGGCTTCAAGGGTACTGTTGCTCCTGGAAATAGTCCTTCCCTAAAACACCCATTTGGATTCTGTTCATGATCTCCTCCTAGTCAGAGCCACTTTGTTCAGACAGAAACAAAAAGATGCTGCGCCACTGTTCTCAACACCTTGAAGAATGAGACAGATCCAAAAATCTAGTGTTTCTTTAAAAAACATCTCAGTAAAATTACGAATTGCAGGCAAGTCTATGGCATGACATCAGCATAGCACGTAAGTGCTCAACCTGAGTCCACACCGCCTGGATCTTTATCTTTCTCTACCAGGTTACCTGTGAACTTTGGACAAATTGCTAACCCTTGTGCAATACTTTCCTCATCTGAAAAGTGGGGATACCATTGGTGCTTACTTTGCAAAGCAGGTTATCAAACTTTGTTGTGCATGAGAAACAGTGGGAGGGACTTGTTAAAACACGGTTGCTGACCACCCCCCCCCCCCCACAAAGCTTCTGATTCTGTAGGGCTGGGGTGGGGCCCAGGAATCTGCATTTCTAACAAGTTCCCAGATGATGCCTGTGCAACTGGTCTAAAGTCCACACTTTGAGAACCACTATCAAAGGGTTATGGTGTGGGCAGGGCGCGGTGGCCCACGCCTGTAATCCTAACACTTTGGGAGGCTGAGGCAGGGGGATCACTGGGCTCAGGAGTTCCTGGCCAATATGGTGAAACCCCGTTCCTCTACTAAAAATACAAAAATTAGCTGGGCATGGTGGCATACGCCTGTGTGCCAGCTACTTGGCAGGCTGAGGCACAAGAATCTCTTGAACCTGGGAGGCTTGAACCCGGGAAGTGGCGGTTGCAGTGAGCAGAGATCATGGGGGAGATTATGGTGTGGATTACATAGTTGTATATGTAAGTGTTAACTGTGACTATTTGTATGTACTGCGGTTAGCAATATCCCTGGCAATAGGTTAACAATGTTAAGGGTGACATTATTATTATTATCTTACCAGTCGTCCCATCAAACTTAGCAATCATATTAAACTTGCAGTTAAACCCTAATTAATCTATCATAAGAAACACCAGTATAGAAGAGGAGAAATCCTATTAATTTCCTAACAGACATATCCTTAAAGACTGTACACATCCAGAAGGGGCTGTAAAGTGTTGTAAGTACTTTAAAGTGACAGATCGTTGGGGTCTTTTTCCCTCTAAAACTTGTCAGTACCCATCTGTAGTGAGGCAGAAGGGAAACAAAAGCTGACACAGCTACTTCTGGAGGTTTCATGTCTTTTCTCTTAGTTACAGCAAAAGCACCAAAAAGATTTAGTCATTATGGTTAAAAGGAATTTTTCAACTCCCTTCAGGTTGAAATTAAGGAGCCCAGCAAACGAGGACATTGCATTGGCAGTTAGAAACAACAGTTTTGAAAGGGCAGATGAAACAGACTCGCTAGAAGACAAGGGGATTGTTGAAAAGCCCTCCACAACAAAGGAAATGAACCAAATCCCTAACCTGCGGCGCGTTCCAGCAACCCTAAGGCCAAAGATAAAGCGCTCCGATGAAAAGCCTCCGCGTGTTAAGCTTTGGGTAGGGAAAGAGAGTATCAAACACAAGGTCGAAGGTTAAGATGTTTTTCTTGTAGGAGAACCCTTTGACCACACTTGAGCCTGAAACAGAATGAGGATCTGGAAACCCCCACTCTGTCTTTTCTGTGCCACGCATCAGTCCTTTCAAGGAGAGAACTTTTTAATAAACTTAGGTCAAGTGTGTCTTCTGTTCAAAGCATGGGGGTACTCCAGGTTGAACGAGAGGCTGCCAGTCGTTGGTAAACATCTAACTTTTCCAACTCAATCAGATCTAAGGTTTCGGCAAAATTCTCCAGTGAAACATGAGAATTAGATAAAGCATTCTTGCATCGTGATGGCTTTTGACAAATTAAACAAAGGGTGCATGTTTGCAAGAGTGCAAAAATGACAGTTAAAAAATTTAATGTACAAAACCACTTTCCTTGACACTTCAAAAATGTACGTGATTATCAGCACTGAGCTGTTAGAGGGACTCCACCGAGGTGGGTCTTCTTTTCTATCGGGCTAAGAAACAGAAGCGGGCAGCCCGTGGGTGAAACTTGGAAGTCTGTCTCTCCAGCCCAAAGCCTCCCTTGGACTTGGCACGGGTGTAGGGAGCCAGACACGGGTCCGCAGATGGGATTCTGGGGTTGCCACGACTCACCTCGCCAACTTCTCCAGTCTCGCAGCGCCCCGGCGGCCCGCTCGGGGGCGCGGACGCGGGGGCCGGCGCCTCCGAACTCCTGGGCTGGCCCCGGGGAGGGCGCCCGGTCCCGGCCAGCGCGCGGGGACCGGCGCGGGGTGGCGCTGCGGGGCAGACGCGGGGCGTGCGGGAGGCGCTGGGGGCTCAGCGCGGCCAGCGCGCAGGGACAGCAGCGCCAGCAGCAGCGCGGCCAGCGCGAGCAGGAGCAGCGCCGCCGCCTTGCTGCGGAGCTTCATGGTGCGGCGCGGCGGCGGCGGCGGCCCCCAGGCGGTTCGGTCCCTCTGCGCATCGCGGCGGCGGCAGGACGAGTGCAGCAGCGCGCGGCGGTCGCCTCCTCCGCCCGCCCGCCGGGGACTGGGGTCGTGGCGGCCGGCGGGCGGCCGGCGGCGACGGCGGAGGAGGAGGAGAGGGAGGAAAGGAGGGGGAGGCGGTGAGAGCGGGGCTCCAGGAGGAGCAGCCTGAGCCTACCGTACTGTGTGGAGTAGCCGCCCCTCCGCCCACCCGCCCGCCGCTAGGCGCTGGGACTTCTGGTAGCTCACACTCAAAACCACTCCGTTCATTCATTCGTTCGTTCGTTTACCTCCCCGTTCACTCACCCACCCATGCCATCCACTCTTCCCGCTGATTGTCTCATGCCATGATTCACTTATTTGTTGATGTATTCCATGTGTTTCCTCCTTATTTATTTTATCCATCTATCCACACATTTGTGCACTTATCCACACATGTTTCAGGCAGGAACATCTCTGTCCTGTTTGCCCAGTGCAGGGATCTGCGGGTGGTGGTGTCCAGTAAATATTTGTCGAATAAACCCCTATTGCCGCCTCTGTCTTGCCACCTCCCTTTTTCCTGGAGGAGGACATATTCAACAAGGACACATGCAATAAGGCAAAGCGAGTAAAAGTAACACGTGATTAGTAGTTGGGGCTTCAGACTCAAAACACCAAAGTAGAACTTGGGGCAGCTAGACTGGCCAGAACAGATCCATGTAGTCTGAAGAAATTAGAGAATGAATTTCAAAGTTTGGATTTGAAATCTGACACTGTCACTTAACTGGCTTGGTGATCCTGAGGAAGCTGCACAACTTTCTTAAGCCTTAACTTCCTTACATGCAAAATAGGAATGACGATACTGCTTACTACAGAGGCATTTTGTGGGCATTAAATTAAATAATGCCTTCAGAGAAACTAGCACAGTGCCTGGCTCACAGTCAGTGCCCAATAAAAGTTCTGTAATGATTAGTTCAATAAAACATAGCTTATCATATATACATAAACACACATTTTATTTTCTTTCTGGCACAGATTTGAGATAGAGTAATAATTTCACAACACAATGTAAGAATGGCTTCTTTGGAGACTTTAACAGCTACAATCGCCAGATGAAGGTCATAATTTCCAGACGATTCTTCCAGGGGATCCCCAGTTACAAATATGAAACATTAGAACACATCCTCTTATGACTCACGGTGAACTGACAGCCAGGACTCCATTAACTCTCTTTTCAGCACACCATAGAACAAAGAACACTAGTTTTAACAACGTCCCTGAGTTTTTTAGTTTTTTTTTTTTTTTTTTCTCGCTCTGTCGCACAGGCCGGAGTGCAATGGTGCGATCTCAGCTCTCACTGCAGCCTCTGCCTCCCGCGTTCAAGCCATTCTCCTGCCTCAGCCTCCCGAGTAGCTGGGATTACAGGCTGCGCCACCACACTCGGCTAATTTTTGTATATTTAGTAGAGACAGGGTTTCACCACGTTGGCCATGCTTGTCTTGAACACCTGACCTCAAGTGATCCATCCGTCTCGTCCTCCCAAAGTGCTGGGATTACAGGCATGAGCCACCGTGCCCAGCCTGTCGCTGAGTTTCTACAAGATTCCATGTTGCTTTATAAATAATCTAGAATTCAGTTATATTCTGAATTATTCTCATATTAGCATTTTATTTTAATTCCTTGAGAACCCATTGTATTTAAAGTTCTAGGGATGAGAATATTTAGTAATTTGGAAGCTCTTGCCAAGCAGACATCTAGAAAATGGCAGGGTGCAAGTTCAGTGTGGGGGACATGTTGTAGGTGAGTAAGCACAAAGAATTCATTAGTTCTCAAAGATGAGGGGGAAGGTGCCATCCTACTCAGAAGCATCTGAAATTGTGAGAAGGCTGACAGGTTCTACTAGCATATGCAAAACCTCCTGCAATGCTCAGGACATGACAACAACGAAAACTATCCTGGGCCAGCGTGGGACCCTGTTGAGAAACACTAGGCCAGGCTAAGGCCTGATGTTTAGACCTTTCAGGTTTAGAAATGACCACCACTATGTTGACATGTGGCCCAGAGAAGCAGGCATTCCCAACTCTGTCTTGCCCCCTCCCTTCTACCTCTGGGAGGACAGATGCAACAAGGATAAGCAAAGGTAAAGTGAGTCAAAGTAACACTTGATTAGTAGCCAGGGTTTTAGCCTTACACACCAAAGAATAATGGACCAAAGAGAGGACTCAGTTTTCTTGAACCTCACTGAAGCAAAAAAAAAAAAAAAAAAAAGAGCCTGATTTGCCTCCTTCCACTGAGTCCAAACCCAACTTTTGGATTTGTTTGGATTGCTCTGATTCGTCGAAAATTACATCCTCTAATTTTTTATTTTTTTGGATGTGGGCAAACCTCATTTTAATTGCAAAAGACTTCATTTACAGCACATTCAATAATGAACCAACAGGAGAGTTGCTGACTTTGGAACATATGAGTATATAAAAATCCCTTACAATTCAGGTAGTCAAGATAATAAGCACATACAAGGAAAGCAACCCTCAATTTTCTGAAAACTTTTACATTTTAAAAGATGACTAGGCATACTTGGAAGTTCAAAGCAGTAGGATGTCCCTTGCAGGGAAGGAAGGAGGAAAACCCTTTTCCGTGTTGTTAGGCAAATGTGTATCAAATATATCCCAATTCCACTTGATAAAGTCAGTTGCATGACCTCTTTGAACCAAGCTAGGGCAGAACACTTAAGAGGGCCTTGGGTGGGGATGTGACTCCAGGAGAAGAGGAACGCCAGATCCCATGCAGCACCAAACACATCCGTTCCACCCTCTAACACAGATGAGGCACGTGGCCCATGTCCGTGGACACCGGATACACAAGAACAGTCATCAGATGGTTACTGCTCCCACGGCCTTGTGTTTTCTAATGGTCTTAATTTAGGACATGGAGAAAATCCTTTACCACCAAATGCAAACTGTCACTGAACTTAAGTCAAAAAGAATGTTATGGGGGAAATTCTTGTAACACATACATGAGGACTTCTATTTCACTAATTAGAATAATGATTACACAATTGACATTCCTGTTTTCATAAGGTTTTGTTCTCTACACTGGAATGGCTTAAGAAAAAGTTGTCTATTTTTGGTGTTATTTTACACTTTCCTTTTTTTTTTTTTTATTATACTTTAAGTTCTAGGGTTCATGTGCATAACGTGCAGGTTTGTTACATATGTATATTTGTGCCATGTTGGTGTGCTGCACCCTTCAACTCGTCAGCACCCATCAATTCATCATTTATATCATGTATAACTCCCCAATGCAATCCCTCCCCCCTCCCCCCTCCCCATGGTAGGCCCCAGTGTGTGATGTTCCCCTTCCCGAGTCCAAGTTTCCTCATTGTTCAGTTCCCACCTATGAGTGAGAACATGCGGTGTTTGGTTTTCTCTTCTTGTGACAGTTTGCTAAGAATGATGGTTTCCAGCTGCATCCATGTCCCTACAAAGGACGCAAACTCATCCTTTTTTATGGCTGCATAGTATTCCATGGTGTATATGTGCCACATTTTCTTAATCCAGTCTGTCACAGATGGACATTTGGGTTGATTCCAAGTCTTTGCTATTGTGAATAGTGCCGCAATAAACATACGTGTGCATGTGTCTTTGTAGTAGAATAATTTATAATCCTTTGGGTATATACCCAGTAGTGGGATGGCTGGGTCATATGGTACATCTAGTTCTAGATCCTTGAGGAATTGCCATACTGTTTTCCATAATGGTTGAACTAGTTTACAATCCCACCAACAGTGTAAAAGTGTTCCTATTTCTCCGCATCCTCTCCAGCACCTGTTGTTTCCTGATTTTTTAATGATTGCCATTCTAACTGGTGTGAGATGGTATCTCATTGTGGTTTTGATTTGCATTTCTCTGATGGTGAGTGATGATGAGCATTTTTTCATGTGTCTGTTGGCTGTATGAATGTCTTCTTTTGAGAAATGTCTGTTCACATCCTTTGCCCACTTTTTGATGGGGTTGTTTGTTTTTTTCTTGTATATTTGTTTGAGTTCTTTGTAGATTCTGGATATTAGCCCTTTGTCAGATGAGTAGATTGCAAAAATTTTCTCCCATTCTGTAGGTGGCCTGTTCACTCTGATGGTAGTTTCTTTTGCTGTGCAGAAGCTCTTTAGTTTAATTAGATCCCATTTGTCAATTTTGGCTTTTGCTGCCATTGCTTTTGGTGTTTTAGACATGAAGTCCTTGCCCATGCCTATGTCCTGAATGGTACTACCTAGATTTTCTTCTAGGATTTTTATGGTATTAGGTCTAACATTTAAGTCTCTAATCCATCTTGAATTAATCTTCGTATAAGGAGTAAAGAAAGGATCCAGTTTCAGCTTTCTACTTATGGCTAGCCAATTTTCCCAGCACCATTTATTAAATAGGGAATCCTTTCCCCATTTCTTGTTTCTCTCAGGTTTGTCAAAGATCAGATGGCTGTAGATGTGTGGTATTATTTCTGAGGACTCTGTTCTGTTCCATTGGTCTATATCCCTGTTTTGGTACCAGTACCATGCTGTTTTGGTTACTGTAGCCTTGTAGTCTAGTTTGAAGTCAGGTAGCGTGACGCCTCCAGCTTTGTCCTTTTGACTTAGGATTGTCTTGGCAATGCGGGCTCTTTTTTGGTTCCATATGAACTTTAAAGCAGTTTTTTCCAATTCTGTGAAGAAACTCATTGGTAGCTTGATGGGGATGGCATTGAATCTATAAATAACCTTGGGCAGTATGGCCATTTTCATGATATTGATTCTTCCTATCCATGAGCATGGTATGTTCTTCCATTTGTTTGTGTCCTCTTTGATTTCACTGAGCATTGGTTTGTAGTTCTCCTTGAAGAGGTCCTTTACATCCCTTGTAAGTTGGATTCCTAGGTATTTTATTCTCTTTGAAGCAATTGTGAATGGAAGTTCATTCCTGATTTGGCTCTCTGCTTGTCTGTTACTGGTGTATAAGAATGCTTGTGATTTTTGCACATTAATTTTGTATCCTGAGACTTTGCTGAAGTTGCTTATCAGCTTAAGGAGATTTTGGGCTGAGATGATGGGGTTTTCTAAATATACAATCATGTCATCTGCAAACAGGGACAATTTGACTTCTTCTTTTCCTAACTGAATACCCTTGATTTCTTTCTCTTGCCTGATTGCCCTAGCCAGAACTTCCAACACTATGTGGAATAGGAGTGGTGAGAGAGGGCATCCCTGTCTTGTACCAGTTTTCAAAGGGAATTTTTCCAGTTTTTGCCCATTCAGTATGATATTAGCTGTGGGTTTGTCATAAATAGCTCTTATTATTTTGAGGTACGTTCCATCAATACCGAATTTATTGAGCGTTTTTAGCATGAAGGGCTGTTGAATTTTGTCAAAAGCCTTTTCTGCATCTATTGAGATAATCATGTGGTTCTTGACTTTGGTTCTGTTTATATGCTGGATTATGTTTATTGATTTGCGAATGTTGAACCAGCCTTGCATCCCAGGGATGAAGCCCACTTGATCATGGTGGATAAGCTTTTTGATGTGCTGCTGAATCCGGTTTGCCAGTATTTTATTGAGGATTTTTGCATCGATGTTCATCAGGGATATTGGTCTAAAATTCTCTTTTTTTGTTGTGTCTCTGCCAGGCTTTGGTATCAGGATGATGTTGGCCTCATAAAATGAGTTAGGGAGGATTCCCTCTTTTTCTATTGATTGGAATAGTTTCAGAAGGAATGGTACCAGCTTCTCCTTGTACCTCTGGTAGAATTCAGCTGTGAATCCATCTGGTCCTGGACTTTTTTTGGTGGGTAGGCTATTAATTGTTGCCTCAATTTCAGAGCCTGCAATTGGTCTATTCAGGGATTCAACTTCTTCCTGGTTGAGTCTTGGGAGAGTGTAAGTGTCCAGGAAATTATCCATTTCTTCTAGATTTTCTAGTTGATTTGCGTAGAGGTGTTTATAGTATTCTCTGATGGTAGTTTGTATTTCTGTGGGGTCGGTGGTGATATCCCCTTTATCATTTTTTATTGCATCTATTTGATTCCTCTCTCTTTTCTTCTTTATTAGTCTTGCTAGCGGTCTGTCAATTTTGTTGATCTTTTCAAAAAACCAACTCCTGGATTCATTGATTTTTTTGGAGGGTTTTTTGTGTCTCTATCTCCTTCAGTTCTGCTCTGATCTTAGTTATTTCTTGCCTTCTGCTAGCTTTTGAATGTGTTTGCTCTTGCCTCTCTAGTTCTTTTAATTGTGATGTTAGAGTATCAATTTTAGATCTTTCCAGCTTTCTCTTGTGGGCATTTAGTGCTATAAATTTCCCTCTACACACTGCTTTAAATGTGTCCCAGAGATTCTGGTATGTTGTATCTTTGTTCTCATTGGTTTCAAAGAACATCTTTATTTCTGCCTTCATTTCGTTATGTACCCAGTAGTCATTCAGGAGCAGGTTGTTCGGTTTCCATGTAGTTGAGCGGTTTTGATTGAGTTTCTTAGTCCTGAGTTCTAGTTTGATTGCACTGTGGTCTGAGAGACAGTTTGTTATAACTTCTGTTCTTTTACATTTGCTGAGGAGTGCTTTACTTCCAATTATGTGGTCAATTTTGGAATAAGTGCGATGTGGTGCTGAGAAGAATGTATATTCTATTGATTTGGGGTGGAGAGTTCTATAGATGTCTATTAGGTCCGCTTGGTGCAGAGATGAATTCAATTCCTGGATATCCTTGTTAACTTTCTGTCTCATTGATCTGTCTAATGTTGACAGTGGAGTGTTGAAGTCTCCCATTATTATTGTATGGGAGTCTAAGTCTCTTTGTAAGTCTCTAAGGACTTGCTTTATGAATCTGGGTGCTCCTGTATTGGGTGTATATTTATTTAGGAGAGTTAGCTCTTCCTGTTGAATTGATCCCTTTACCATTATGTAATGGCCTTCTTTGTCTCTTTTGATCTTTGATGGTTTAAAGTCTGTTTTATCAGAGACAAGGATTGCAACCCCTGCTTTTTTTTGTTCTCCATTTGCTTGGTAGATCTTCCTCCATCCCTTTATTTTGAGCCTATGTATGTCTCTGCATGTGAGATGGGTCTCCTGAATACAGCAGACTGATGGGTCTTGACTCTTTATCCAGTTTGCCAATCTGTGTCTTTTAATTGGAGCATTTAGTCCATTTACATTTAAGGTTAATATTGTTATGTGTGAACTTGATCCTGCCATTATGATATTAACTGGTTATTTTGCTCGTTAGTTGATGCAGTTTCTTCCTAGCCTCGATGGTCTTTACATTTTGGCATGTTTTTGCAATGGCTGGTACCGGTTGTTCCTTTCCATGTTTAGGGCTTCCTTCAGGGTCTCTTGTAAGGCAGGCCTGGTGGTGACAAAATCTCTAAGCATTTGCTTATCTGTAAAGGATTTTATTTCTCCTTCACTGATGAAACTTAGTTTGGCTGGATATGAAATTCTGGGTTTAAAATTCTTTTCTTTAAGAACGTTGAATATTGGCCCCCACTCTCTTCTGGCTTGTAGAGTTTCTACCGAGAGATCTGCTGTTAGTCTGATGGGCTTCCCTTTGTGGGTAACCCGACCTTTCTCTCTGGCTGCCCTTAAGATTTTTTCCTTCATTTCAACTTTGGTGAATCTGGCAATTATGTGTCTTGGAGTTGCTCTTCTGGAGAAGTATCTTTGTGGCGTTCTCTGTATTTCCTGAATTTGAATGTTGGCCTGCCCTACTAGGTTGGGGAAGTTCTCCTGGATGATATCCTGAAGAGTGTTTTCCAACTTGGTTCCATTTTCCCCCTCACTTTCAGGCACCCCAATCAGACGTAGATTTGGTCTTTTTACATAATCCCATACTTCTTGCAGGCTTTCTTCATTTCTTTTTCTTCTTTTTTCTTTTGGTTTCTCTTCTTGCTTCATTTCATTCATTTGATCCTCAATTGCTGATACTCTTTCTTCCAGTTGATTGAGTCGGTTACTGAAGCTTGTGCATTTGTCACGTATTTCTCGTGTCATGGTTTTCATCTCTGTCATTTCGTTTATGACCTTCTCTGCATTAATTAGTCTAGCTGTCAATTCTTCCACTCTTTTTTCAAGATTTTTAGTTTCTTTGCGCTGGGTACGTAATTCCTCCTTTAGCTCTGAGAAGTTTGATGGACTGAAGCCTTCTTCTCTCATCTCATCAAAGTCATTCTCTGACCAGCTTTGATCCGTTGCTGGCGATGGGCTGCGCTCCTTTGCAGGGGGAGATGCGCTCTTATTTTTTGAATTTCCAGCTTTTCTGCCCTGCTTTTTCCCCATCTTTGTGGTTTTATCTGTCTCTGGTCTTTGATGATGGTGACGTACTGATGGGGTTTTGGTATAGGTGTCCTTCCTGTTTGATAGTTTTCCTTCTGACAGTCAGGATCCTCAGCTATAGGTCTGTTGGAGATTGCTTGAGGTCCACTGCAGACCCTGTTTGCCTGGGTATCAGCAGCAGAGGTTGCAGAAGATAGAATATTGCTGAACAGCGAGTGTACCTGTCTGATTCTTACTTTGGAAGCTTCCTCTCAGGGGTGTACTCCACCCTGTGAGGTGTGGGGTGTCAGACTGCCCCTAGTGGGGGATGTCTCCCAGTTAGGCTACTCAGGGGTCAGTGACCCACTTGAGCAGGCAGTCTGTCCGTTCTCAGATCTCAACCTCCGTGTTGGGAGATCCACTGCTCTCTTCAACGCTGTCAGACAGTGTCGTTCGCGTCTGCTCAGGCCTCTCCTGCTTCCCCTGTTGTTTTTTTAGCTGAGCCCTGTCCCCAGAGGTGGAGTCTATAGAGACAGGCAGGTTTCCTTGAGCTGCTGTGAGCTCCACCCAGTTCGAGCTTCCCAGCGGCTTTGTTTACCTACTTAAGCCTCAGCAATGGTGGGCGCCCCTCCCCCAGCCTGGCTGCTGCCTCGCGGTTAGATCGCCGCAGACTGCTGTGTTAACAATGAGGGAGGCTCCATGGGCGTGGGACCCTCCCGGCCAGGTGAGGGATATATTCTTCTGGTGTGCCCGTTTGCTTAAAGCGCGGTATTGGGGTGGGAGTTACCCGATTTTCCAGGTGTTGTGTGTCTCAGTTCCCCTGGCTAGGAAAAGGGATTCCCTTCCCCCTTGCGCTTTCCAGGTGAGGTGATGCCTCGCCCTGCTTCAGCTCTTGCTGGTCAGGCTGCAGCACCTGACCAGCACCGATTGTCCGGCACTCCCTAGTGAGATGACCCCAGTGCCTCAGTTGAAAATGCAGAAATCACCGGTCTTCTGTGTCGCTCGCGCTGGGAGTTGGAGACTGGAGCTGTTCCTATTCGGCCATCTTGCTCCGCCCTCTATTTTACACTTTCAAAAGAGAGGGAACAGAGAGAAAAAATGTGACTAACTGCCCAACTTTGGGACCCAGCAGGTACAAAAGTGGACTTCTCTGACTCTAGGTCCATCAGATTTGGGGGAAGTTTCAGTGCCTAGGAAAGGTCAGAGAAGCCCATTACACCCCCAGTCCTACAGAAAGAATTCTACAGCTAATCTATCATAGTGTTCTAGCAAAGCATATGTTGAAAACTACAGGTGTCAACCTAACATCTAAATTTTTTAAAGTAGCATTTCAGCAACAAACAAGCTCAGAGAGCTCATCACAAAAGTGAAATAACAGAACTATTGCTCAGATGTCCAAAAAGTCAAGCTGCTGCCCTCAGCTCCACCCACTTGAAGGCTTAAGCAGACATGTAAGGTGGCAGCGGCTCCTTGGCAGCACCATTCACAGTGGCATCATCATACACAGGTAGTGTCATTGCTGGTAACATAAACCAGGACATCAGAGGAGTTCCTGGCATTGCTAGCAGCTCCAAAACAGCTAATCAAGTAACCCTTAAAAGTCAAGATAGGCCAGGCGTGGTGGCTCAAACCTGTAATCCCAGCACTTTGGGAGGCCGAGACGGGCAGATCACGAGGTCAGGAGATCGAGACCATACTGGCTAACACGGTGAAACCCCGTCTCTACTAAAAATTAAAAAAAAAAAACTAGCCGGGCGAGGTGGTGGGCGCCTGTAGTCCCAGCTACTCGGGGACTGAGGCAGGAGAATGGCGTAAACCCGGGAGGCGGAGCTTGCAGTGAGCTGAGATCCCCACTGCACTCCAGCCTGGGCGACAGAGAGAGACTCCGTCTCAAAAAAAATAAATAAATAAAAAGTCAAGATAATGCTAATAAACAACAGAAGAATAATAAGGACCAAATAGGTAGGATTCACTGACATGACATCCTCTCTGTAGGGAAAATTAGGAGGCAGTTGTCATATGTATTCCTGAATGGAGTTTGGACAAACAAGCACAGTGATTGCAACCAAGGTATTCAGGGCAAAATCAAAGATCTGGTAGCAGAAGAAGGGGATGATCCAGGCTGTGTATTGCTTGTATGCTCCGTAAGCAGCCAATAGCACATATCAGGATCATGAGAAGAGAAATCACAATGGCAAAGCACATGCAGTTCCACACGACTGGGGAAGCCTCAGAATCATGGCAGAGGGTGAGAGGAACTTCTTACCTGGCGGTGGCAAGAGAGAGTGAGCTACATCCTCTAATATTATAGAAAAGGCTTCCAGACTTCCTTACCCATGGCTTACCCAATGTCTCACTTAAATGTCTGATAGAAAAAAATGCTTAATTATAATGCTTTATAAATCATCTAAAATTCAATTATATTCCAAATCATTGTCATATTAGCATTTTATTTTAATTCTTTGAGAATCTACTGTATTTAAAGTTCTGGATGTGGGAATATTTAATAATTTGGAAGCTCTGAAATCTATTTTTTCTCCTAGAATCTTGACACCTCTAGTTACCTAGTGGCTTGAGCCAGAAATTAGGTGAAAACCATCCTCTTTCCCTCACCTCTTATATGACTGATCTATTGTTGCAAAACAAATGACCCCCAACATTTAGTGGCTTAATATGCATAATCTCATAGTTTCTGTCAGTCAGGAATCTGGGCATAGCTTAGCTGGGCCCTCTGCTTTACAATCTCTCACAAGGCTACCATCAGTTGCTGACCCACCTCTGTGGTCTCATCTGAAGGCACAGTTGGGGAAAGATCTGCTCCTGGTTTCACTCATGTGATTGTTGGAAGAATCTAGTTTCTTTCTTTTTTTTTTTTGAAGTTCAGCTTATCAGTCTTTTATCTCAGGGTTAGTAGGTTTGGTGCTTTGTCTAAGAAGTCTTTGCCTACCTCTTGGTCTCAAGAAATTATTTTATCTTCTTTTACGATAGAGCTGTCTGGGCTGGGCATGGTGGTTCACATCAGTAATCCTAGTACTTTGGGACAGGAGGTGGGAGAATCACTTGAGGCCAGAAGTTCAAGATGAACCTAGGCAACAAAGTGAGGCCCTATGTCTACAAAAATAAAAATAATAAACAAAAGATAGAAGTTTCTGTGATAATGGTAATGTTCAATGTCTGTCCCATCCAATGTGGTAGTCACCAACTCCATGTGGCTGTTGAGCACTTGAAATGTGGCTAGTACAACTAAGGAAATGATTTTTAATTTTATTTAATTTAAATAGTAACATAGGGCTAGTGGCTGCCATGTTGGAAAGCACAGTTCTAGACTCTATATTATTTGATTTTTCACAAGTAGATCTACAACTCATCATGGATCACTTTTATGTGTAAGGTATAAAGGTAGAGGACAGGATTTATATTTTTCTGTGGATATTTAACCCATTTGTTGAAAAGATCATCCTTCTCTTAGTGAATTTTATTAGTATTTGTTGTAAATCAGCTGACCATTTATACCATTGTAGAATATTATACAGCTTTTTAAAAATAATAAATCAGAAGGCAGAAAAATATGAGCTCACATTCTGTAGTAAAATTTCTTAGGGTCAAATATTAGCTCCATTCCTTACTAGCTGCACACTTCTGGGCACATTACTTTCTCTTCCTAAGCTTCATTTCCTCATGTATCAAATGAGGATAATAATAGCATTTATATATTTCTTGTGAGAATTAAGTGCAGCAATTCTATGTGAAATTAATGGTTACCATAAAGCTTTCATTGTCAACTACTGCTTGTTAGCTATTCATCCTAACTTGGCCCAATCTGAAGCCCTATCCAGCAAACATTGATCTAGCAAAGCAGTGATTAAGGAGTTATGTATTTATTGATTTTATAAAATATTTATATCTGTGTGTGTGTATATATATATATATACACACACACATATATTCCTATTTTGAAGTTACATCATAAATGTACTAATAATAGTAGTCATTATTAACATTCATTATGTCTTACTGAATGCTGGTTCCATTCTAAGAACTTTACATGTGTTAACTCATTTAATCTAAGGGGTAGATGCTATTATGTCATTTATTGATAAGGAGATTAAGACACAGAAGAGTTAGCTAATTTGCTCAGCTAAAAGGAAAAAGCAGATAGGACTTCTGGTTTGCAGTCTGTCATGTAAGGAGTTTGTACCTCATTTTTCTGTCCTAACAACAAGTGAAAAGTTGTACAAACTGAAAATTAACAATTCTTTTTAGGCCCATCAGAGAAGTAAGATCACATGGCAAACCACTGTCCCAGAATTTGAAAAGCCAGGGAAATACAGAGAATTAAGTGCAACTTAACCCAAGCAGAAACCTCTGCAGGAACCAGTGCTGGGGTAGGAAAACCTAAACTATAATTCACAAATTACTGAAGGCTTAATGTGGAAAAGTCAGAAGTTAAAAACCCTGGAGGTTGGGGGCGCTCAGTGCTCAGTCTTACGGGACCCATACTCTTGGGAGTTTACCTCCAGGAGCTCTGCCAGGTTCTCACAGTGAACACTAGAGGAAAATCCCCTCCTGCTCTGGCAAGGGGAGGAAAAAGTCATCATTTTTAAATACATCAGGCCTTCTGCCTGCCCTCAAGAGAAACTATTTTTTATCAGTGTCTAACCTATTGGGGTTTATCGGAGCCTAAGTGAATTGGGGAAGGGAAATACCCAACTTGAGCTCCCTTTAACCATCCTGTCCCACCTACAGAGAGGGGGACTGGAAGCACTTGTGAAGTTTCTAGCCAAGGGGCATAGGCTTACTAAAAGACAGCGACCTAATCATAGGACTATGGAATGCTTCCCTCCCCTGACACCTTACCACCATATCACTAAAAGCCTATTTACCATAGTTTTTCTCTATTATATCGTATGTAGTATGTAACGAAAAATTACATGGCATACTGGAAGACTAAAACTACAGTTTGAAGAGACAGTGCAAACACTAGAACTAGACTCAGATATGCCACAAATGTTGGAATTATTAGACTGTAAATTTATTTATTTATTTAATTGTTTTGGTAGATAGATTTTATTTTACTTTATTTTTTTTTTCAATAGGTTTTTGAGGAACAGGTGGTGTTTGGTTACTTGAATAAGTTCTTTAGTGGTAATTTCTGAGCTTTTGGTGCACCCATCACCCAAGCAGGTGTACACTGTACCCAATGGGTAGTTTTCGTTTTTTTGTTTGTTTGTCTGTTTGTTTTTTAGAGGGGACGGAGTCGCACTCTGTCCCCCAGCCTGGAGTGCAGAGGTCCAATCTCGGCTCACTGCAAGCTCCGCCTCCCGGGTTCATGCCATTCTCCTGCCTCAGCCTCCCAAGTAGCTGGGACTACAGGTGCCTGCCACTACGCCTGGCTAATTTTTTTGTATTTTTAGTAGAGACAGGGTTTCACGGTGTTAGGCAGGATGGTCTTGATCTCCTGACCTCGTGATCCACCCACCTTGGCCTCCCAAAGTGCTGAGATTACAGGCGTGAGCCACCGCGCCCAGCCCCCAATGTGCAGTTTTTATTCCTTGCCACTCCCCACCCTTTCCCACAAGTCTCCAAAGTCCAATGTATCATTCTTATGCCTTTGTGACCTCATAGCTTAGCTCCCACACATAAGTGAGAATGTACAAATGTTTGGTTTTCCATTCGTGAGTTGCTTCACTTAGAAGAGTAGTCTCCAATTCTATCCATGTTGCAGAGAATACCATTATTTCATTGCTTTTTATGGCTGAGTAGTGTTCCATGGTATACATGCTCACTGACTGATGGGCAATTGGGCTGGTTCCATATTTTTGTAATTGCAATTTTGCTGCTATAAACAAGCATGTGTAAGTATCGTTTTTGTACAATGACTTCTTTTCCTCTGGGTAGATACCTAGCAGTGAGATTGCTAGACCAAACAGTAGAGCTACTTTTATTTCTTTAAGGAATCTCCACACCGTTTTCCACAGTGGTCGTACCAGTTTATATTCCCACCAACAGCATAAAAGTGTTCCCTTTTCAGCACATCCATGCCAACATCTATTATTTTTTTATTATTTTTTTATTATGGCCATTCTTGTAGGAGTGAGGTTGTATTGTTTTGTGGTTTTGATTTGCATTTCCCTGATAATTAGTGATGTTGAGCATTTTTCCATATGCTTGTTGGCCACTTGTACATCTTCTTTTGAGAACTGATCAGACTGGAAATTTAAAACAACTATGATTTATAATCTAAGGGCTTTGTCTTAGTCACTTAAAGTGTTGCTATAAAATGATACCTGAAGCTGAATAATTTATTTTTTATTTTTATTTTTATTTTTTTGAGATGGAGTCTCGCTGTGTCGCCCAGGCTGGAATACAGTGGCACGATCTCAGCTCACTGCAACCTTCACCTCCTGGGTTCAAGCGATTCTTCTGCTTCAGCCTCCCAAGTAGCTGGGATTACAGGCACCTGCCACTACGCACAGTTAAGTTTTGTATTTTTTAGTAGAGACAGGGTTTCACCATGTTGGCCAGGCTGGTCTTGAACTCCTGACCTCAAGTGATTCATCCATTTTGGCCTCCCAAAGTGCTGAGATTACAGGCGTGAGCCACCGTGCTCAGCCTACTTAGCTTAATGTTCTGTAAGCTAGAGAGTTAAGGGTGTGTGGCTTCTGACAAAGGTTTTTGCACTGTGTCATAACATGACGGAGAAAGTACAAGGGGAAGTAGACACATCCAGAGAGAAAACCCAAGGAGCATTCTGGCTTTATAATAACCCACTTTTGAGGGAACACATCCATTTTCTCAAAAACGAATTTAGTCTCGCCAGAGTGAGCACTTACTACCACAAGAACAGCACCAAGCAATTCATGAGGGATCTGCCGCCTTGACCCAAACACCTCCCGCTAGGTCCCATCTCCCCACACCACAAGATTAAATTTCAACGCAAGTTTTGGCAGGGACAAACAAACCATATTCAAACCATAGCAGACCCTAAGCCACAGATCCAAGAAGCTCAGAAAACTAAGCAATGTAAGCGTGAAAGAGGAAAAGAAAGAAAAAGACTATACCTAGGCATATCATATTTAAATTCCATAAAATCAAAGGTAAAGAAAAAAATCTTGAAAGAAGTCAGAAAAGAAAATCTTAACTATAAAGGAGTAAAGATGAGAATTATATCTGACTTCTCCTCAGAAACCATGTAAGTGAGAAGAGAGTAAGTGAAATATACGTGAAGTGTTGAAGAAAAAAAAAAAAAAACACCAGTCTAGAACTCTATATCCTGATAAATTATCCTTCAAAAGTAAAGGAGAAATAAAGAATTTCTTAGACAAACAAAAATTGAGGGAATTTGTTGCCAGTGTAATTGCTTTGCAGGAATCGTGAAAAGAAATTCTTCAGAGAGAAGGAAAATGATGTAGGTCCAAACCTTGGATCTACATAAAGAAAGGAAGAGCATAAGAGAAAGAATAAGTGAAGATAAAATACAACACTTATTTTTAAAAATTCTTAATTGATATAACAAAGGTTTGTTCAAAATAATAATATATTTGATGATTAAAACTTATGTATAAGTGGAAGGAATGACAGTAATAACACAAGGGATGGGAGGGAAGTATTAAGAATATTTTGTTATTATAAGACATTTGCGGAGCAGGTGTACGGGCAGCTTCCGGTGTGGGTGACGAGTGGTGGCCAAAGCAGGGGGACAGCAAAGGCCACTCAGGCGGAGACCATGGCAGATGGCTGGAGCGGGCTGACAGGTGCATCGTCAAGATGGAAGTGGACTATAGCGCCACGGTGGTTCAGCACCTACCTGAGTGTGAGAAGCTGGCCAAGGAAGGAAGACTTCAAGAAGTCATTGAAACCTTTCTCTCTTTGGAAAAACAGACTCATACTGCTTCTGATATGGTATCTACATCCCAAATCTTAGTTGCAGTAGTGAAGATGTGCTATGAGGCTAATGAATGGGATTTACTTAATGAAAATATTACGCTTTTGTCCAAAAGGCGGAGTCAGTTAATACAAGCTGTTGCCAAAATGGTTCAATAGTACTGTACTTATGTTGAGGAAATCACAGACCTTCCTATCAAACTTCAACTAATTGATACTCTACAAATGGTTACTGAAGGCAAGATTTATGTTGAAATTGAGTGTGCTTGACTGACTAAAACATTAGCAACTATAAAAGAGCAAAATGGTGATGTGAAAGAGGCAGCCTCCATTTTGCGGGAGCTACAGGTGGAAACTTACGGGTCAATGCAAAAGAAAGAGCAAGTGGAATTTATTTTGGAGCAAATGAGGCTCTGTCTAGCTGTAAAGGATTACATTTGAACAGAAATCATCAGCAAGAAAATGAACACCAAGTTTTTCCAGAAAGAAAATACAGAGAAATTAAAGCCGAAAATACAGAGAAATTAAAGTTGAAGTTAAATTTAATGATTCAGCTGGATCAACATGAGGGATCCAATTTGTTTATTTGTAAGCACTACAGAGCAATATATAATACTCCCTGTATATGGGCAGAAAGTGAGAAATGGCAGCAGGCTCTGAAGAGTGTTGTACTCTGTTATCCTGGCTCCTTTTGACAATGAACAGTCAGATTTGGTTCACCAAATAAGTCGTGACAAGAAGTCAGAAGAAATTCCCCAATACAAGGATCTTCTAAAACTTTTTACCACAATGGAGTTAATGTGTTGGTCCACACTTGTGGAAGACTATGGAATGGAATTAAGAAAAGGTTCCCTTGAGAATCCTGCAACTGATGTTTTTGGTTCTACAGAGGAAGGCGAAAAAAGGTGGAAAGACTTGAAGAACAGAGTTGTTGAACATAATATTATACTCAGATAACAATGAAAAGGATGGTACAGCTTCTGGATCTATCTGTTGATGAGTCCGAAGCCTTTCTCTCAAATCTAGTTGTTAACAAGACCATCTTTGCTAAAGTAGACAGATTAGCAGGAATTAACAACTTCCAGAGATTCAAGGATCCAAATAATTTATTAAATGACTGGTTTCAGAAACTGAACTCATTAATGTCTCTGGTTAACAAAACTACACATCTCATAGCCAAAGAGGAGATGATACATAATCTACAATAAGGGTCTTAATGCTTTCAAAAAGGAGTTAAAATTGGAAGTTATTTTTTTTAAAAAAAAGACTGTCTAAAAAAAAGACATTTGCATTACCAGCGAAATGATACAGTGTTATTTGAAAATGGGCTGGATGTAGTGGCTTACACGTGTAATTCCTGAACATTAGGAGGCTGAGGTGAGAGGCTGTAATCCTAGCACTTTGGGAGGCTGAGACAGGAGGATCGCTTGAGCCCAGGAGTTCGAGACCAGACTGAGCAACATAGGAAGGAAGGTTGTATCTCTAAAAAATACAAATAAAAATAAATTAGCTGGATGTGGTGGCTTGTGCTTGTGGTCCCAGCTACTTGGGAGGCTCAGGTGAGAGGATTGCTTGAGCGCAGGAGGTCAAGGCTGCAGTGGACTATGATTGCAGCACTTTACTCCAGCCAGGGCACCAGAGCAAGACCCTGTCTCTGAATGAATGAATGAATGAATGACTCAGTCTGTGGTATTCTGTTGTAGCAGCACAAAACGAACTAACCAGTGGAGAACAGAGTATATGGGAAAATATATATGCATGTGTGAGGGGCAAAGGGCATATGGAAACTCTCCTTTCTACTCAATTTTGATGTGAATGTAAAACTGCTCTATTAAAAAATAAATGTTTATTTTTGGTTTTTTACTCAGGTATTCTGGCTCCACTGTGTATGGTTTGTTTTTTTGGTTTTTTGTTCTGTTTTTATGGTTGTTTTTTTTTTCCAGTCTCACCTCACTTTGTTGCCCAGGCTGGAGTAGTGCAGTGGTGTGTTCTTGGCTCACTGCAGCCTCAATCTCCCAGGTCCAAGCAATCCTTGCACCTAGGCCTCCAGGGTAGCTGGAACTACAGTTGTGCGCTACCAAGCCCGGCTAATTTTTGTATTTTTTGTAAAGACGGTGTTTTGCCATGTTGGCCAGGCTAGTCTCAAACTCCTAAGCTCAAGTGATCAGCCTGCCTTGGCCTCCCAAAGTGCTGGAATTGCCGGCATGCATCTCTGTGTCTAGCCTCTAGGTGTCTATGCCTGGCCGCTAGGTGTCTATGTTCTTTTTGCTATTTTTTTTTTTTTTTTCTTTTGAGATAGTCTCCCTCTGTTGCCAGGCTAGAGTGCAGTGTTGTGCACTGCAACCTCTGCCTCCCAGGTTCAAGCGATTCTCCTGCCTCAGCCTCCCGAGTAGCTGGGACTACAGGCGCACGCCACCACACCAGGCTAATTTTTGTATTTTTAGTAGAGACAGGGTTTCACCATGTTGGTCAGGATGGGCTCAATCTCTTGACCTCGTGATCCGCCTACCTCGGACTCCCAGGTGTCTATGTTCTTAATCATGCTTCCCAGGGTGTGTGTGTGTGTGTGTGTGTATGTATATGTTTGCTTGAGCAAACAGAAGGCTGTAAACTGACACATATGAGGTAGTAGTCAATGAATAACTTGGGTGGGAAAAGATATTTTGGGCTCTGTCTATATTAGTTAGAATGTTTTCAACTGCACGGAAGAGAATACTTGAGTAACAATGGCTTAAACTAGGGCTTTCTAACTTTATAGTGTGGATGAATTATCTGAGGATCTTATAAAAATGCAGGTATGAATGTAGTATATCTGGGCATAACCAGATATTCTACACTTCTGACAAGCTGTAGTAAGCTGTTAGATCCTGCTGCTGCTGCTGGTCCAACACTTTAATTAGCAGGATTTGAATAATGAAGACATTTTTATGTTCTACAGTAAGAAGCCCAGAGCAGATGGAGGACAGGGGTGAAAGGAAATCTCTTCAGTGTACATCTGCTGTGTACATCATTGTGTTTGTCTTTTGGTGAAAATACGATGCATTTCTGTTGGGTATACACCTATGAGGGAAATCGCTGTGTCTCCAAGTAGGCTTATACTTAGCTTTTGTGGATGCTGTGCAACATTTTTGCCAAATGATTGTATCAACTTACCCACCCATCAGCAGGGTATGAGAGTTGTGGTTAATGCACATCTTTTTCAGTACTTAGTATCATTAGGCTTTTTTTTTTTTTTTTTTTTAACCATTCTGGTGGGTCTGTAGTAGTATTTCATTATGGGTTTAATTTGCACTTCCCCGATGACTAATGAAGTTAAACATCTTTTCATTGATTCATTGGCCAATTAGACATCTTATTTTTATTATTATTATTTTTTGAGATGTAGTCTTGCTCTGTCGCCCAAGCTGGAGTGCAATGGTATAATCTCGGCTCACTGCAACCTCCGCCTCCCAAGTTCAAGTGATCCTCCTGCCTCAGCCTCCCTAGTAGCTGGGGTTACAGGCGTGTGCCACCACGTCCAGCCAATTTTTTTGCAGTTTTAGTAAACACGGGGTTTCACCATGTTGATCAGGCTGGTCGTGAACTCTTGACCTCAGGTTATCCACCGCCTCGGCCTCCCAAAGTGCTGGGATTACAGATGTGAGCCACCGTGCCCGGCCTAGACATCTTATTTTATGATGTATTTGTTCAAGTCTTTTGCCCATTTTTCTTTCGAGTTACTTCTCTTTTATTTATTTGAAGGACTATCCAGAATATGTATAAATAACTCTTATCAATAAATACAGTTTCATTTTAAAATTCAAATCTTTGATCCACTTGGAGTTCATCCTGATGGAGGTATGGGCCTAATTTAATTCTTTTTTCAGGTGGTTACTCAGTTGTCTCAAACCAATACCATATAGTCTGTCTTTGCCACATCAATCTGAGATGCCACTTTTGTCATGTAATACACTCCCATGTGTATGTTGGAATATTTCTGGACTTTCAATCTTATTCTATTTGTCTGTCTCCCAGATACAAATGCAATTTTATGTACTGAACATTTTTAATGTCTTTAAATATTTAGTAGAATAAATCCCATAGTTTTAAAGCTTTCCAGGTTATTTTAATTTATTTTTCCATCTGAACTCAAAACTAGTTTGTCTCATTCTAAAATTAAAAAAAAAACTTTATTGGTACTGAGACAAATTTATAAATTAAATTAGGGAGAATTAAAATCTTCATGATGTTGAGTTTTTCTACTCAACATGATTACACATCTCATGTGTTCAAATTTTAACTGGTGTCCTTCAATGGTGCATAAACTTCTTTTGATATGCATGACTGAGCTGGTGGGAAAATGAAGAAAATCTCTGAGGCAAAGACACTGTAAGAAAATTAGAAACCAGAACGGTTTTTCAGCATTAAAACCAAACTTTTCCTTGAACAGGAGACAGCTTAGATCCCAAGCAAGGTGTGACGTTAGAGTTGGGATACTTAAAATAAAATGAGGTCCTTCATAGATTAGCATTTTGATTAAGAATCTGGAAAACACGCGGGAGGCGGTGGCTCATGCCTGTAATCCCAGCACTTTGGGAGGCCAAGGCTGGTGGATCACCTGGGGTCAGGAGTTTGAGACCAGCCTGACTAACATGGTGAAACCCCGTCTCTACTAAAACTACAAAACTTACCCGAGTGTCGTGGCGGACGCCTGTAATCCCAGCTACTTGGGAGGCTGAGGCAGGAGAATTGCTTGAACCTGGAAGGTGGAGGTTGCAGTGAGTCGAGATCGAACCATTGCACTCCAGCCTGGGCAACAGAGCCAGACTCCATTTCAAAAAAGAAAAAAAAAACTAGAATCTACAAAAAACTTCACAGAAGACGGGAGAAATATTGTCTATGTGAACTGTATTTCTCAAAGGAGGGAAAAGGAAAAAAAAATAATTTGAGAATTCTTAATAACCCACCTTCAAATGGGGTTCTTATATGCGTTTAAAAAAAAAAAAAATCCGGCCAGGTGTGGTGGCTCACACCTGTAATCCCAGCATTTTGGGAGGCCAAAGTGGGAGAATTGCTTGAGCCTAGGAGTTTTAGACCAGCCAGGGCAACATAGTGAGACCCTGTCTCTACCAAAAATTTAAAAGTTAGCCAGGCATGGTGGTATGCGCCTGTAGTCCCAGCTACTCAGGGAGCTAAAGTGCGGGGATCTCTTGAGCCCAGGAGGTCAAAGCTTCAGTAAGCTGTGATTGCACCACTGCACTCCAGCCTGGGTGACAGAGTGAGACCTTGTCTCAAAACAAAAACAAAAACAAAAACAAAAACAAAAATGAAACCCCCCCAAAAACAAAAAACAACAACAAAAAATCCCAAGTCAAAATATTAGATTCAAACAGTTCCAGGTTGGTAGTTCCTCCAATTTCCAAAAACAGATTTTCATTGGCCACACACATTCTAATCCTCATTGTAGTGGGTTGAAGAGTATCTCCTTAAAATGTGTGTCTACCCAGCACCCTCAGAATGTGACCTAATTTGGAAATACGTTCTTAGCAGATGTAATCAATTAAGGATCTCAAGATGAATCATCCTGGATTTAGAGTGGGCTCTTATGACTGATGTCCTTATCCTTACAGGAAGAGGAGAGGAGGATGCAGAGAGTCCTCTCTGTGAAAGAAGGTCATGTAAAGATGGACAGAGAAATTAGCATCATGCTGCCACAAACCAAAGAATGCTACGAACCACAGAAGCTGGAAGAGGCAAGGATGGATTCTCCAGAGAGCCGTCAGAGGAAGCATAGCCTTGCTGGCATTTTGATTTCAGACTTTTTGCCTCTTGAACTGTGAGAGAATAAATTTCTGTTGTTTAAACACTTCGGTTTGGGGTAATTTGCTATGGCAGCCCTAGGAAGCTAGTACACTAGGTTTCAAGGGATTTACACATATAAAATTTCAAGGACCCTGATTTCATAATCCAAAACCATAGAACACACGAAGAAATAAGCCACGATAAGCAAGAATGAGCAGAGATAACAAACTGCAGAGAACAACTTCCAGTATAGGCCTTGGAATGGCCAGTGTGGAATGTTAAATAAGTATGCTCAATAGTTCTAAAAAAATTAGAAGCTTATGGAAACTATGATTTTGAAGGGATCATCAAAAGGGACAAGGAAGATTAGAAAAAAATGTATAATTTCTAAAATACAGAATATGTGATGATTAAAACTAGAAACAATTTATGGGCTAAACAGCACACAAAATGTAGCTAGGGGCCAGGCACCGTGGCTCACGCCTGTAATCCTAGCACTTTGGGAGGCTGAGGTGGACAGATAAGGAGGTCAGGAGTTCGAGACAAGCCTGACCAACATTAGGAAACCCCGTCTCTACTAAAAATACAGAAGTTAGCCAGGCCTGGTGATGCATGCCTGTAATCCCAGCTACTCAGGAGGCTGAGGCAGGAGAATCACTCGAACCCAGAAGGCGGAGGTTGCAGTGAGCCGAGATTGTGCCATTGCACTCCAGCCTGGGCAACAGAGCAAGACTCCATCTGAAAAAAAAAAAAAAAAGTAGCTAAGGAGGAAACTAAAAAAACTGGAAGATAGAGCTAAGAAAGTTACTGAAAATAGAGCACTAAGAGATTTAAAAAATTAAAAATTAAGACATTAAAGACAGAAGGGTGAAAAGATTTAACATACTTCTAATTAGAGTTCTAGAAGGAAAGACTGGCGGTTGGAGGAAGGGGAGGTGATATTAAAAGTGAAAATGGTTGAGAGGTCTATAGAACTGAAAAAGATACAAATCTTTAGATTGAAAAACCAAAGGCTGGCATGGTGGCTTACGCCTGTAATCCCAGCACTTTGGGAGGCTGCGGTGGGCAGATCACTTGAACACAGGAGTTTGAGACCAGCCTGGGGTACATGGTAAAGCCATCTTTACAAAAAATACAAAAATTAGCTGGATGTGGTGGTGCATGCCTATAGTTCCAGCTACTTGTGAGGTTGAGACAGGAGGTTCACCTGAACCCAGGAGGTCAAGGCTGCAGTAAGCTGTGATTGCGCCACTGCACTCCAGCCTAGGCAACAGAGTGTGACTCTGTCTAAAGAAAAAAAAGAAGAAAAGAAAGAAAATGATAAAATATCTTGACAAATGTAAAAACAGCCACAAAAAATACTTTGGAGGTGGTTTATAATCAACATATGATGGACCTCTATAAACAAAAACATGGAAGATAGGTGGGAATAAGTCAGAGTGGATTTAAAAAGTTAAGTCCTGGTGAAATGACTCAGGCCTGTAATCCCAGTGTTTTGGGAGGCCAAGGCAGGAGGATCGTTTGAGGCCAGAAGTTTGAGAACAGACTGAGCAACATGGCAAGACCCTGTCTCTACAAAAAAATTAAAAAATTAGTTGGGTGTGCTGACACATGTCTGTGATTCCAGTTACTCAGGAAGCTGAGGTGGGAGGATCACTTGAGCCCAAGAGTTGCAGGCTGCAGTGTGCTAAGATCATGCCACTCCATTCCAGCCTAGGCAACAGAGCGAGACCCTGTTACTTAAAAAAAGAAGAAGAAGAAGAAAAGCAAAAAGTTAAGGTTCCTTTTTTGTTCAGAAGGAAAATAGTAATATTAGCTATATTTTTCCTAACAAAATCTAAAGTTAGTTGTTTGCTTTTTTTTAACAGAATGTATAGCTAATGATAAATGGAAATATTAAAAATTTAAGAGTATAGGTGAATATACAATATTCATTGTAATGTTCCTTTAGACTTCTCTGTGTGTTTGAAACAGTTATTTATTTATTTATTTATTTATTTATTTATTTATTTATTTGAGACAGAGTTTCACTTTGCTGCCCAGGCTGGAGTGCAATGGTGCGATCTCAGCTCACTATAACCTCTGCCTTCTAGGTTCAAGCAGTTCTCCTGTTTCAGCCTCCTGAGTAGCTGGGATTACACCACCATGCCTAGCTAATTTTTGTATTTTTAGTAGAGACAGGGTTTTTCCATGTTGGCCAGGCCGGTCTGGAACTCCTGACTTCGGGTGATCCATCCACCTCGGCCTCCCAAAGTGCTGGGATTACAGGTGTGAGCTACTGCACCTGGTCAAAAAATTTCATAACAAAATATTGGGAGGCATAACCAATGATGACATATCTTTCCGAACAGCTAAAATGAAGAAGAATGATAATATCTAGCATTGGTGAGAGTATGAAGCAACCAAAACTCATACACTCCCAGTGGGACTGTAAACTGGTCCAACCACTTTGAAAAACTCTTCAACAGAACCTGTTAAAACTACATATATACATAATCTTTGACTAGAAATTCCACTCCTAGATGTAATATATATTTAATAGGAATCATATTTAAGTGCATCAAAAGATACACAAAAGAAAGTTCAGAGCAGCTTTATCTATGATAGCTAAAAACTGGAAATTATTCAAATGCCCAACAAAAGTAGAGTGGATGCATGAGCATATTCATGTGATGAAATACTACATGTCAGTGAGATTAAATAAGCTACTGCTATGTCCAACTGTGGGTGAACAGCATTAACCTAATATTGAGGGAAAAAAACCAAAGACAAAAGAGTGTACACTAATCTTACTTTATTCATATAAAGCTCAAAAACAGGTCAAACGAATGTTTGGTATTAGAAGTCAGGTTATTGGTTTTCTCTGGGAAGGTGGGAGAGGAAGCATATTCTCTTTGTGATATATGTATTTGATATGCTTTTCTAAATCTAAAAAAGATTATTGTTTTAAACATTTCAAGATAATTTTTGATGCTATTAGCCTATGGTAATTTCAAAAGAAACACTAGAATAGTGGCTCACGCCTCTAATCCCAGCACTTTGGGAGGCCGAGGTCGGTGGGTGACCTGAGGTCAAGAGTTCCAGACCAGCTGGCCAACATGGTGAATACAAAATAAAAAATTACCAAAAATACGACAATTACAACATGGTGAATACAAAATACAAAATTACTAAAAATACAAAAATTACTACTAAAAATACAAAAAATTAGCTGGGTGTGGTGGCAGGCACCTGTAGTCCCAGCTACTCAGGAGGCTAAGGCAGGGGAATCTCTTGAACCTGGGAGGAGGAATTGCAGTGAGCTGAGATCACGCCATTGCACTCCAGCCTGGGCAACAGAGTGAGACTCCGTCTCAAAAAATAAAAAATAAAATAAATAAATAAATAAATAAATACTACAGTGAATCCCTAAGGTGATGAACAATTTTCCAGTTATTTTGAGGAAATTGAGGCTAAAGGACACTGGAATCTGCTTTGCTGCTGGAGCCCTGGGAGGTGTTGATCTCAAAGGTCTCTACAGAGCAAGAAAAATAAGGTGGAGTGGATGGCTGAGATCTTCAGAGGAGAGAAACCTGAGGTAGCCTCCCATGGCCCTGGAGTAGGTCACAGAATGGCTAAAATTTCTATGTCCCAGGGAGAATATTAGGTTTCTGACCCAGAGAGTCCTATCAGGCTCATCCCTAGTATTCACAGGGTCTAAGGCAGGAGTACAAATGAAGGCCTCCTACTATATGTTTAGACAGAAGTTATAAGTCAAACTAACCACTGTCAAATGAGTTCTATGCTTCTGCTTGACAAATATGCTTTTATAATGACCTTGAAGGCCATAACGCACATTGAATTCTACACTCGTACATGGCCATGGTGGAAGGCCAGTCCCCAGTCCCCAGCCCTTGCTCTATCCCTTTTCCCTCCACCACTGGGAATGCATGGACACCCCTGTCCACATGTCCAAGCTTCACCTGTGTCTTTGCAGACAGCTGCTGTACACCAGAGGCACAGTTTGCCTTTAGGAGGACCATTTGGCAAAGAGGTCAATACCAGTCCTGGAAACAGACTCAGGATCATTAATGTAGGGAATTATGGGGTCTTGGCTATCCAGTGTGTGTTCTAGAAGGGGGGATGGGCTTGGTCTCTAGACAGGAGGGCACTGCCTCAGGAAGGCCAAAGTGGGGAGCCGATAAAACATAGGGTCCACTAGGGACCCTGATATGGTTTGGCTGTGTCCCCACCCAAATCTTATCTTGAATTGTAGTGTGGGAGGAACCCAGTGGGAGGTAATTGAATCATGGGGACTGGTCTTTCCCATGTTGTTCTTGTGATAGTGAGTAAGTCTCAGGAGATTTGATGGTTTTATTATTTTTATTTTATTTTATTTTATTTTTTTTTGAGACGGAGTCTCACTCTGTCGCCCAAGCTGGAGTGCAGTGGCCGGATCTCAGCTCACTGCAAGCTCCACTTCCCAGGTTTATGCTATTCTCCTGCGTCAGCCTCCCGAGTAGCTGGGACTACAGGTGCCCGCCACCTTGCCTGGCTAGATTTTTGTATTTTTTCTTTTGTAGAGACGGGGTTTCACTGGGTTAGCCAGGATGGTCTCGATCTCCTGACCTCGTGATCCGCCCGTCTCAGCCTCCCAAAGTGCTGGGATTACAGGCTTGAGCCACTGCGCTCAGCCGATTTGATGGTTTTATAAAGAGGAGTTCCCCTGCACAAGTTCTCTCTCTGCCTGCCGCCGTCCATGTAAGACATGACTTGCTCCTCCTTGCCTCCCACCATGATTGTGAGGGCTCCCCAGCCATGTGGAACTGTGAGTCCATTAAACCTCTTTCTTTTATAAATTACCCAGTCTTTGGTATGTCTTTATTAGCAGCATGAGAACAGACTAATACAGTCCCTTCCTCTAGCTAGGATATAAAGAAGAGTGTAGGTCCTTGTGCCCATGAGCGAATGTCTCAGACTGTAGAGCTATAAAATAGGACTTTGGATGCCTAAGCAAACGCTCCTATTCATGCCTGGAGACCACATGGGACTGGACATTCCTGCACATGTCTGTGTAAGACAGGACTCCAAGGATCAGATGTCCTCTCAGGCTACCTGATTCTTTGAAAACTTCCTAGAAATGAAATGACACCTTGAGGGGAATTATAGAGGAAGAAAAGAACCTTAACTTTTTGAATGTACTCCAAAGAAATTGAGGAAAAACTGAAGTGATGGAGTTTACCATGAATTTTTGGCAAACTGCAGCTAAAGAGAGAAATTAAGTTCAGAGATGGAAGACCAAAGTACTTTTTTGCACACCTGAGTTTTGTGCACTGAAAGTTTATACTTAATACACATTTTATCCATGTTGCTTAGGTCTACTATGGTTTTAAGATTCATCCACTTTTCAGAGGCTGGGCATGGTGGCTCACACCTGTAATCCCAGCACTTTGGGAGGTTGAGGCAGGTGGATCACCTAAGGTCAGGAGTTCAATACTAGCCTGACCAATATGGTGAAACCCTGTCTCTACTAAAAAATACAAAAATTAGCCACGCATGGTGGTGCGTGCTTGTAGTCCCAGCTACTTGGGAGGCTGAGCTAGGAGAATTGCTTGAATCCAGGAGGTAGAGGTTGCAGTGAACTGAGATCGCACCACTGCACTCCAGCCTGGGGCTACAGAGTGAGACTCCGTCTCAGGAAAAAAAAAAAAAAAAAAAAAAAAGATTCATCCACTTTTTAGAACACCTTAACTCATAGTTTATGTCCCTCTTATTACAGGGAAAGGGGAAGAAGTTCACCAGTTTTGTCTGGTTAGAAGATGGAGGAAGGGGGGAGAAAAGACCATGATGATGTATGTTACACAAAGATCACCCAAGAGGTAGTTCAGTCAGTGAACTGGTGAACTCAGTTGGTCATCAGTCACCGGTTCTTGTCACCGTGAACTCAGAATACGATTGTGCCCCCAGTTATTCACCAGTTCACCAGTTCTTGTCATGGTGAACTCTGAATACGATTTTGCAATTAAAATGTGTAATTTTTTTGTGGGGAGGGGGACAGGGTCTTGCTCTGTCACCCAGGCTGGAGTGCAGCGGCAGAATCTCAGCTCACTGCAACCTCTGCCTCCCGGGTTCAAGCGATTCTCCTGCCTCAGCCTCCCAAGTTGCTGGGATTACAGACACGTGCCACCATGCCCAGCTAATTTTTATTTTAGTAGAGACAGGGTTTCACCATGTTGGCCAGGCTGGTCTCAAACTCCTGACCTCAAGTGATCTACCCTCCTCGACCTCCCAAAGTGCTGGGATTAAAGGCGTGAACTACCACGCCTGGCCTAAAATGTGTAAATTCTATCCCAAATTCCCAGGACACACATATAACTAAAATTAGACATCTTAGGATTTTTTTCTAGAGTGGGGGAAACTGGACAATATGAAACAGGATAATGGTGAAGGAAGACTGATGTTGCTGTGTGGTAGTAATGGACTTGTTCACTACAATAATTAAAACAAGATGCTGTTGGCACAAGTAGCTTCATGAAACAGCATAAAACCCAAGAAAACAGACCAGGTGTAGTGGCTTACACCTGTAGTCCCAGCACTTTGGGAGGCCAAGGTGGGAGGATCTCTTGGGTCCAGGAGTTCAAGACCAGCCTGGGCAACATAGTGAGACCCGTCTCTACAAAAAATAAAAATGTGCTGGGCATGGTGGTGTGTGCCTGTAGTTCCAAGTACTTGGGAAGCATACGTAGGAGGATCTTGAGCCCAGGAGTATGAGGATGCAGTGAGCCATGATTGCATGGAGGAGCCACTGCACTCCAGCCTGGGTGACAGTGAGACTCTATCTCCAAAAGTAGAAGCAGCAACAAGAACAACCCTCCAAAAAAAGCCCAGGAAAACATTCTGGCCAATATTAAACTGTGCAGTACAATAAATAATGCTGTTCAAGTCAGTGTGGAAGGATAACTTTGGGGTAAACTAATGCCAAAATGCACTCAGGATGAAAGTTGCATGTAAACAATAAACCATAAGATAACTGAAAGAAAATAGAACTAAATTGTTTTATGATTTTAGTTTAGTTTGTATAGATTTTGTGAGTATAGCAACAGTCAATGTTGCTTATAATGACAAATTGGATATAACTGAATTATCTAATGATTGCAATTAGATAATGGATTATGGTACATCAATTCAATAAAATGTTACTGACATATATTTTTTATGACATTAATTTAAAAATAAGCTATACAAAATTAAGTACAATTTAGTCTTATACAGAAATAAAGCATAGAGGCTTACAAAAAAGAATGTAGATGTGGGCTGGGCACGGTGGCTCACGCCTATAATCCTGGCACTTTGGGAGGCTGAGGTGGGTAGATCACCTGAGGCAGGAGTTTGAGACCACCCTGGCCAACATGGCGAAACCCCATCTCTACTAAATATATGTAAAAATTAGCTGGGCGTTGTCATGGGTGCCTGTAATCCCAGCTACTCGGGACGCTGAGGCAGGAGAATTGCTTGAACCCGGGAGGCAGAGGTTGCAGTGAGCCGAGATTGCGCCACTGCACTCCAGCCTGGGGGACAGAGTGCAACTCCGTCTCAAAAAAAGAAAAAAAAAGTAGATGTTAGTTAACATGTGGTTATCTCTAAAAGCTGAATTTATTTACTTTTTGTGTTCTCCTGTTTTTTTTTTTTCTTTAATAAGGAATTCCCTCAGAAAACCTACTTTTTTTTTTTTTTTTTTTTTTTTTTTTTTTGAGACGGAGCCTCGCTCTGTAGCCCAGGCTGGAGTGCAGTGGCACCATCTAGGCTCACCGCAAGCTCCGCCTCCCGGGGTTCACGCCATTCTCCTGCCTCAGCCTCCCGAGTAGCTGGGACTACAGGTGCCCACCACCACCACTGGCTAATTTTTTTGTATTTTTAGTAGAGACGGGGTTTCACAGTGTTAGCCAGGATGGTCTCGATCTCCTGACCTCGTGATTCGCCTGCCTCAACCTCCCAAAGTGCTGGGATTACAGGCATGAGCCAGCACGCCCGGCCAACCCACAATTCTTTAAGAGATAGGGGTCTCCCTGTGTTTCCCTGGCTGGTCCTGAACTCCTGGGCTAAAGTGATCCTCCTGTCTCAGCCTCCCAAAGCGCTGGGATTACAACTGTGAGCCACCAAGCCCAGCCAAAATTTCTATACGTGGCTTCTCTTACTAAGCAATGCTTACTACTTTTAAAACTTAATGGATGGCGGATCACGAGATCAGGAGATCAAGACCATCCTGACTAACATGGTGAAACTTCATCTCCACTAAAAAAAAAAAAAAAAAAAAAAAAAAATAGCTGGGCGTGGTGCGGGTGCCTGTAGTCCCAGCTATTCCGGAGGCTGAGACAGGAGGTGGGGGAGCTTGCAGTGAGCTGAGATCGTGCCACTGCACTCCCAGCCTGGGGGACAGAGCGAGATTCTGTCACAAAAAACAAACATAAAAACTTAAGGGATGCAGCCTTATGAATAAGAACCAAAAAACTAGGAATGAGCCAAACATCCCTCAAGGGGTAAATGGATATACACAAAATACAGTAGACCCATCCACACAATGGAATATGATTCCTCAATCGAAGGGAATGAACTATGGCACACATTACAGCATGGATAGACCCTAAAAAAACGTTATTATGTGAAATAAGCCAAAGGCAAAATACCACATATTGTATGAGTGTATTTACATGAAATATCCAGAAAAGACAAATCTACAGGGACAGAAAGCAGATTAGTAGCCTGCAGCTAAAGGTTGGACCAAGGGTTAACTGTTATAAGCAGAGAGATTTTATTGGGGAGATGGAAATGTTCTGAAATTGGATTATGTTGATTATTACATAACTCGATACTAGAAATCACTGAATAGTAAGTACAATTAAAACAGAGTGAATATTATGAAATGTAAATTATACCTCAGTAAAGTTGTTTTAAAAAACTTAATGGAGAATTTGGTTAAAGTTCAGAGACCTAAAGGTTTAGAGGTTTGGTTGTTTTATTTTTAATATGAAGGGAGAGGAGGAGGAAAAACTGATAGAGATTTTACAACTACAAAATTAGAGAATCTTGCTTTCAACATGATAGTGTCTGTACAGATGTTTAGAGTGGCTACACCACAGTACTTTTAATGCCAGGGGAGAAAGCCTACCTAGATTTAGACACACAACAGTGATGCTCTTTCCCTAACCAACTGTGGGTTCTTGGAGGAAAGAAGCCAGCTTGGCCTCAAGTATTAACATCTCCAGCCAGGCGTGGTGGCTCACGCCTGTAATCCCAGCACTTTGGGAGGTTGAGGTGGGTGGATCACTTGAGGTCAGGAGTTTGAGACCAGCCTGGCCAACATGGTGAAACCCCATCTCTACTAAAAAATACAAAAATTAGCTGGGTTTGGTGGCATGTGCCTGTAATCCCAGCTTCTGGGGAGGCTGAGGCACAAGATTGCTTGAACTTGGGAGGCGAAGGTTGCAGTGGGATGAGATTGCACCACTGCACTCCAGAGCGACAGGGCAAGACTCCATCTCAAAAAAAAAAAACAAAAAAAACTCCCACCAACCAGCTGGGTAACCTCCCAGAGTCGCATTCTCTAGCTTTCAGTTTCATCTGTTAAAAAAAAAAAAAAGAGTTGGACTAAATGATTTTTATAGTTCTGTTCAGTTGTAGAATTATTTTCCTTGGCATCTACCACCCTCAACAATTTGCCCTAGACTGCTTTCCAATCCTATTGCTTGTTGCTTCAGTTCCTGTATCCTTTACATCAGACAAGGTGACCTGGTTCTACCCCATTTATCTGCATTTTTTCTCCCCAGAGCCTTTACTCGGGCCCCAGACTTTCTTACTAGAAATGTGATTTTTCTAATTGTTTCAACCCTCAAGCATTTCTCTATCTCTGGATCTCTCGGACATTAATTTGTACACTGTTGTTTCTTGCCGCTGTGTCATTTATCAATTGCTACATTATAAACCTCCTCCAAACCCACTGACTTAAAACAACAGCTATTTTATTATGCTCACAAGTTTGAGAATCAGGAATTAGGTCAGGCACGTGGGGAGGGCTTCTCTCTCATCTGACATAACTGAGACCTCTGCTGGGGTGGGTCTGATGATAGGAGGTGGCTTGGACAGGGCCTTAAGCCTGGAGCCTTCTTTCCGGCTGTTAGCTAGATTTTCTCCACATGGCATCTGCTAGGGTTTGAACGTGCAAAATGGCTTCTTTACTCATGTGAATGGCACTGGGCTGAAATAACTGGGACAGCTGGGATGGTCACATAGCCTCTCCATGTGGCTAGGTTGGGTTTCCCCACAGCATTGTGGTTTTAGGATAGTTGGATTTCTGATACCACGGCTGGCTTCCATCAGGGCACAGGTTCTAAGAGTCGAGGATGGCAGCAGCAAGGCCTTCTATGACCTGGTCTTTGGAAGTTACACAGTGTTCTTTTCTGCTGCATTCCATTTGCTTCACAGGGCCAACTCAGATTCATTCTGGGAGGGTACTACACAAGGTGGAGGTAAGTGTTGGGTTTAGTTCTAAAGATGGTGGGAGGGGGCATCTTTAGAAACTGGCTGTCACAACTGTGAATACTTCTGTGTTTTATTTTCGTAACTAAAGTCTGAATTATTTGAGACTAGGAAAGATTTCTTTCCTTTTTTATTATCTTGACTCTCTCCTCCTTCTCTCTTCCCAGAGCATAAAGAACAGAAACACATGTTTTATGGACTATAGACAGGATGGCTGGGCACAATGGCTCATGCCTGTAGTCCCAGCACTTTGGGAGGCCGAGGTGGGCAAACCACATGAGGTCAGAAGTTGGAGACCAGCCTAGCCAACATGGTGAAACCCCATCTCTACTAAAAATACAAAAATTAGCCAGGCTTGGTGGCGTGCGCCTGTAGTCCCAGCTACTTGGGAGGCTAAGGCATGAGAATCGCTTGAACCTGGGAGGTGGAGGTTGCAGTGAGCCAAGATTGCCCCACTGTATTCCAGCCTGGGTGACAGAGTGAAACTGTGTCTCAAAGAAAGAAAGAAAAAAAAAAGAATATAGGCAGTAGTCTGGATAAGCGCAGGGGTCCCAATCCTGGCTGTGCCATTGACTAGCCATGTGACTTGGGACAATCACTCAACCTCTCCATATCCAAGTTTCCTCATTTACACAATGGTGGTGGTGGTGGTGACATGATAGCACTTTTTCTCATAGAAATGATAGGAGGATGAAATAGTGATATTGTTAGCAAATCACTTAGAAAAAAAAGGCTACCAAACAACAAACAACCAATAAATACCAGCTATTATTGTTGTTGATTTAATTTAGACCATCAGTGTATCATGATTTAGGGGCAGCGTTGCTCAGAGGAAAAGAACCTAAGCATTGTTTCCTGAAATGAAAAAAACAATTTATCCCATAAACTGTGATGATGAAGGCAACTGGCTCTACAGCGTCTGTTCAGGCACTGTCCCAGAGGCTGGAGACTTCTCAGGCCAAGAAGACATGTTTACATTTTCTTGTTTCTTCATGTCTTATCTAAAGATATATTTAGATAAGAGAGTATATGTGGATACAAAGGCCTTACTCCTTGCCTCAATATGGGACAACTCTGAAAAGGCTGGTAAAAACTGAAGAGGAAAAAAGCCATCCCAGCTCCGGAGCTCCCAGTAGAAATGGTTTCTTTCTTTTTTTGTTTTTTTTGAGACAGAGTCTCGCTAGAGTGCAGTGGCGCAATCTCGGCTCACTGCAAGCTCTGCTTCCTGGGTTCACACCATTCTCTTGTCTCAGCCTCCTGAGTAGCTGGGACTACAGGCGCCCGCCACCACGCCCGGCTAATTTTTTTGTATTTTTAGTAGAGACGGGGTTTCACCGTGTTAGCCAGGATGATCTCAATCTCCTGACCTCATGATCCGCCTGCCTCGGCCCCCCAAAGTGCTGGGATTACAGGCATGAGCCACTGCGCCTGACCAGAAATGGTTTCTTCATGTCTTATCTAAAGAGAGTATATGCTTAATTGCCTATAAATTACAATTTAAAAATCACAACCAAAGGAAAAAAAATGAAGAGAACAACAAAAAAAAATCACAACCAAAAAGGCTGTTAAATACTGAAATGACCACGAAAAACAAGTGTAAATAAACAAAACCTATAAGGAAAAAAAAAAAAAATCACCAAAAAACTGATGTGAAACAAAGAAAATGTCAATGTAGAGAAAAGAAGTTCAAGTAAATTGGAAGGATGAATGAACACTTGCAGAGGATATGCAAAAAGCAGGGTGGAGAATGGAGCACAGAACAAAAGAAGAAGATTAGAAGAAGAATCTGAAGGCATGTTTTGATTACGTACAATTGACAATAACAAAATTGCTAACTGCATTTTAAACACTAAGGCATCTTGTTGAAAGGATTGGTCCTTATTTTGGAAAAAAGCAACTAATGTGAACTCTTCTGGGAAAACAATATAAAACAAGCCAGTTATACTATTTTAACTTTACAGAGAAGTGCCTGTAATGAGTTTACAATACATATAATCTACAGAAATAGTTTCAAATTGCAGGAGGGCCAATTTTCCTCCTACTTAGAGCTCATTTTGTTTTGCTTTTTTCCTTCAACAAGACTGGCTTTCTTTTGGGTGGCTGCAATAATCAAAAGACATTCAGCAAGACAGAACACCCTGGCAATGGATTTTTTTTCCCCGTAGAGACAGGGTCTTGCTGTGCTGCCTAGGTTGGAGTGCAGCAGTGCAATCATAGCTCACTGACGCCTCAACCTCCTGGGCTTATGCGATCCTCCTGCCTCAGCCTCCCAAGTAGCTATGACTACAGATGCATGTCACCACACCCAGCTAATTTTTTTTTTTTTTTTTTTTTGAGATGGAGTCTCACTCTGTCGCCCAGGCTGGAGTGCAGTGGCATGATCTCAGCTCACTGCAACTTCCATCTCCCAGGTTCAAGTGATTCTCCTGCCTCAGCCTCCCCAGTAGCTGGGATTACAGGCATGTGCCAGCACGCCCAGCTAATTTTTTTGTATTTTTAGTGGAGATGGGGTTTCATCATGTTGGCCAGGCTGATCTAGAACTCCTGACCTGAAATCGTCCGCCCGTCTCAGCCTCCCAAAGTGCTGGGATTACAGGTGTGAGCCACTGTGCCCAGCCCCAGCTAATTTTTTAAAAATAATTTTCTGTAGAGACAGAGTCTCAATCTCTTGTCCAGGTTGGTCTTGAACTCCTGGCCTCAAGTGATCCTCCTGCTTTGTCCTCCCAAAGTGCTGGGATTACAGGCATGAGCCACCATGTCTGGATGGATTTTTAAAGTGAAGTAATGCATCATGTAATGACAGGAACACGTTCTGGAAAATGTGTCATTAAGTGATTCTTTAAGTGATTGTGTGAACGTCAGAGAATACTTACAAACTTGGATGGCCTAGCCTCCTATACACCTGGGCTGTATGGTATAAGCTTTTGCTCCTAGGCAACAAACCTGCACAGCATGTTACTGTACTAAATAATGTAGGAAATTGTAACAGAATGATAGGTATTTGTATATCTAACTAAATCTAAATATAGAAAAGGTACAGTCAAAATACAGTATTATAATCTTATGGGATCACTATCTTACATGTGGTCTACTGTTGACTGGAAGGTCATTATGGGGCACACTACTGTACAGGCAAACTCATGGCTTTAAGACCCCTCAGTGAAGAAATGCTGGGAAAGGACACTGCAGGAAAATCAGAAGGAGGCTGCAGAGTTACGTGGGGAATTTTAGTATTGAAGGGAAGGTCAGCATTCCAGTCTAAGACTCTAAGAAGGAGAGTTGAGTGCAGATGGTTTTGGGGGATGCTTTTGGAGATAACACCTCTACAAAGAGGGAGGTAGGACTGGACATTACAATTGCAAGCAAGGCCTCCACCATTTCTTTTTTTTTTAAGATGGAGTCTCACTCTGTCATGCAGGCTGGAGTGCAGTGACATGATCTCGGCCCACGGAAAGCTCTGCCTCCTGGGTTCATGCCATCCTCCTGCCTCAGCCTCCCGAGTAGCTGGGATTACAGGTGCCGGCCACCATGCCCGGCTAATTTTTTGTATTTTTAGTAGAGACGGGGTTTCACCATGTTAGCCAGGAGTCTCGATCTCCTGACCTCGTGATCTGCCTGCCTCGGCCTCCCAAAGTGTTGGGATTACAGGCGTGAGCCACTGCGCCCAGCCATACCATTTCTAGTAGGAGCTTTGGAGCTGGGATGACTTTTTCTTCTTCAGTATTTAACAGCCTTTTTGGAGTTGTCTCATCTTGTGGCAAGGAGTAAGGCCTTTGTATACACATCAGCCCTCTGGAAGAGGGTAACTGGATAAGGTAGTTCTCTCTAGGTAAGGGCAGTGACCTGTGAGGTACACAGCTGTGAGCCAGCAGCAGCATCCAGGGTCTTCTGACTGTTGTCCAGGCGTCCACAGATTCTCTTTTTTATTGAGATATTACACAGAGTAATGTGCACAAATCTTAAATCCATGGCTCTATGAATTTTTATATATGAGTACACTCATATAATTCCCATTCAAACTAAGATAAAAACCAAATTTTCAGTACCCCAGCAGGCTGTCTCAAGTCCCCTCAATAACCATTCACACAGATGTAATCACTATCCTCACATCTATGACCATACACTGGTTTTGCCTGTTTTTGAACTTCATATAAATGGAAATATCTAATATATACTCTCCTGGGTCTTGCCTTTTTGGCTTCATGTGCCTAATGTGATTCATGTTGCTCTGCATAGCAGTAATTTATTCTTACTGCTGTGTGTCTATATTGAGTGAATATACCACAATTTGCTCATTCTTCTCTTTTTTTTTTTTTTGAGGCGGAGTTTCACTCTTGTTGCCCAGGCTGGATTCCAATGGCGTGATCTTGGCTCACTGCAACCTCTGCCTCCCAGGTTCAAGTTATTATTCTGCCTCAGCCTTCTGAGTAGCTGGGATTACAGGCATGTACCATCATGCCTGGCTAATTTTGTATTTTTAGTAGAGACAGGGTTTCTCCATGTTGGTCAGGCTGGTTTCAAACTCCCGACCTCAGGGGATCTGCCCACCTCAGCCTCCCAAAGTGCTGGGATTACAGGCGTGAGCCACCACACCTGGCCCTTGTTCATTCCACTCTTAATGAGCACTTGAATTGTATCCAGTTTTGACTATTATAAATAATGCATCCATGAATCCTCTTGTACATGTCTCTCGATGGAATATTACCTCAATTCTGTTATGTGTAAAAGAGGAATTGCAAGGTATACATATGTTTAGCCTTAGTAGATACTGCCAAACAATTTTTTAAGGTAGCTATACCAGTTTATAATCCCACCAAAATCTTTCAAGCCAAAAAAGGTACATTTAAATCATTTCTGCATGAGGGACTAAAAATATGTTCACCTCCGTCTGTACTAAACAATACAAAAATTAGCTGGGCGTGGTGACATGTGCCTGTAGTCCTAGCTACTCGGGAGGCTGAGCAGGGAAAATCCCTTGAACCCGGGAGGCGGAGGTTGCAGTGAGCCGAGATTGCGCCACTGCACTCCAGCCTGGGTGATAGAGCCAGACTCCACCTCAAAAAAATAATAATAAAAATAAAAATATGTTTACTCTGAATCAAGGAAAACATTAGTTAGTCTAAGGATAACTAGACTGTAGGAACTTTTTGAAAAGTAAGATAAAGACTTAAATCAGCTCTCCTCCATGGGTATTGTAGAAACTTTTCTCCAGTAATTTTGCAGGAGTGTGAAGAAGGTTTAAGGGGTTCCTTAAGTGTGGTCCTAAGTCAGGTTCCCTAGAAGCAGATCCTGAGAGATTTTTTTTTTTTTTTTTTTGAGACAGAGTCTTGCTCTGTCACTCAGTCTGGAGTGCAGTGGTTCGATCTCGGTTCACTGCAACCTGTGCCTTCCAGGTTCAAGTGATTTTCCTGCCTCAGCCTCCTGAGTAGCTGGGACTACAGGCATGTGCCACCATGTCCGGCTAATTTTTGTATTTTTATTTATTTATTTATTGTTATTTATTTATTTTTGAGATGGAGTTTCACTCTTGTTGCCCAGGCTGGAGTGCATTGGTGCAATGTCGGCTCACCGCAACCTCTGCCTCCCAGGTTCAAGCGATTCTCCTGTCTCAGCCTCCCAAGTAGCTGTGATTACAGGCACCCACCACTATGCCCAGCTAATTTTTGTATTTTTAGTAGAGACAGGGTTTTACTATGTTGGCCAGGCTGATCTCAAACTCCTGATCTCAGGTGATCCACCCACCTCGGCCTCCCAAAGTGTTGGGATTACAGGCGTGAGCCACCACGCCCAGCCTATTTTTGTATTTTTAGTAGAGACAGGGTTTCTCCCTGTTGGCCAGGGCGGTCTTGAACTCCTGACCTCTGGTGATCTGCCCACCTCTGCCTCCCACAGTGCTGAGATTACAGGCATGAGTCACTGTACCTGGCCAGATCCTGAGAGATTTTGATGCATGTGATTTATGAGGAAGGGTTCTCTGGAGAAACTTATTGAGGAGGTGAAAGGGAATGGGAAAAGGGAAGACAGCCAAATAAAGATGTGGGTTTGGGGAAAATCTAGCCTTGGCCTGATCCCATTAAAAAAACAAACAAAACTCTAGAGCATAAGCCATGCCACAGAGTCACCTTCCCTTTTGAGGTGGTCTTCTGAACCCCATATCATTCCTCGTGATTGCAGGCCTGGGCAAGGGGGTAGTGGTAGTGGTGGTGGTGGTAATGAAATCCTGGAGGTTTCTTCTATCAATCTAGAGCAGCTGTTCTCAGCTCTGGGTAATTTTGTCCCCTGGAGGGCATTTGGCAAAGTCTGGAGATGTTTTGTGATTGTCATACCAGGAAAACTCATGCTTATATTGAGAGATTAGAGGATGAGGATGCTGCTGAACATCCTACAACGCATAGGACAGCCTTCTGCAACAAAGAATGATCTTGCACACAATACTGGGGTGAAGAAACCCTGGGCTAGGACAATTCTTTGGAGGGATCAGTGGCAAGCCATTACATTCACTGCTAGTGACAGATGAGCTTCCTGGCTCCATAAAGGGAATCTGGGCAGGGCATCAGAATAGTACCTTTTGCAGATGTCTTTTCAAAATATGATGTTAAACAATGAAGGAGGCTTGAAATGCGGTTCAGTTAGCATTCTTTTGTAATTCTGCATTTCATTTAATGGGATAAGACTAGCATCTTGAAATATATATCACTAAGCCCTTAGGTACATTGCTCAGAAATCTTGTCAAAAAACACTCTTATGTCAGCTGTAACCATTCTGGATTTTCTTCGGAGCTTTATTGAACTTGTGTAAAATTGGAATTGGGCTGAATCCTCCCTGAAATACTCATTACTGTGCTGCCTTAGTGCTAACACTGTGCTCTTTAGCAAGTTTAACAGTAATGTGAATGGGCTAAAAGACTGGGGAAAAGAACAAAAATAGCTGTACTTAAATCCAGAGGAGTTTGAAAACCACTGGAGTTCACCAGTGTCAGACTTATGGTCTTCTTAGTCTACATCCTGTTGGGACCATCCCTTAAACCTCTTTTACCATCCTGTATTTATCTGTCTGTTACCCATTAATTTATCTGTGTCCTCTCAGAAGCAGTTTATAGCTTGGAATTGCAAAACTCAGAGTATCAATGGCAAGAAATATTTGCAAATTATGTCTCCAACAAAAGGCTAATATCCAGAATTTACAAGGAACTCAAACAATTCAACGGCGGGGGGGGGGGGGGGGACTGTAAAAAGTAGGCAAAGGACATGAACAGACGTTTCTCCAAAGAAGACATACAAGTAGCCAATAAACATGAAAAAATGCTCAACATCACTAATTAGAGAAAAGTAAATTAAAACAACAATGAGACATTATCTTAACACCAGTCAGAATGGCCATTATTAGAAAGTCAAACAACAGATGTTGGCATGGATGTGGAGAGAAGGGAATGCTTATGCACTGTTGGTGGGGATGGAAATTGGTACAGCCTCTACAGAAAACAGTATGGAGATTTCTCGAATAACTAAAAATAGAAATATAATTTGAACTTGCAATCTCACTACTGGGTATCTACCCAAAGGAAAAGAAATCATTATATTAAAAAAAGACACTTGGCTGAGTGCGGTGGCTCGTGCCTGTAATCCTAGCATTTTGGGAGGCTGAGGTGGGCAGATTGCCTGAGCTCAGGAGTTCGAGACCAGCCTGGGCAACATGGTGAAACCCTATTTCTACTAAAACACAAGAAAATTAGCCAGGTGCACACCTGTAGTCCCAGTTACTTGGGAGGCTGAGGTAGGAGGATCGCTTAAACCCGGGAGGTGGAGGTTTCAGTGAGCCACGATTGTACCATTGCACTCCAGCCTGGGCAACAGAGCAAGATTCTGTCTCAAAAAACAAAAACAAAAACAAAAACAAAAACAAAACACCTGTCATATGTGTACTGTAGCACTATTCACGATAGCAGTCATGAAATCAACCTAAGTATCCATCAGCGGTTGACTGGATAAAGAAAATGTGGTAGCTGGGTGCAGTGGCTCACGCCTGTAATCCTAACACTTTGGGAGGCCGAGGCAGGTGGATCACTTGAGGTCAGGAGTTTAAGACCAGCCTGGCCAACATGATGAAACCCATCTCTACTAAAAATACAAAAAATCAGCTGGACATGGTGGTACATGCCTGTAGTCCCAGCCACTTGGGAGGCTGAGGCAGGAGAATTGCTTGAACCCAGGAGGCAAAGGTTGCAGTGAGCTGAGATTGCACCACTGCACTCCAGCCTGGGTGACAGAGCGAGATTCTGTCTCAAATAAATAAACAAATAAAATAAAAAAGTGGTATATAGATACCATGAAATACTATGCAGCCATAAAAAAGAATGAAATCAAGCCCTTTGCAGCAATATGGATGGAGCTGGAGGCCATTATCTTAAGTGAAATAACTCAGAAATAGAAAATCAAATACTGTAAGTTCTCATTTATAAGTAGGAGCCTAAACAATGGGTACACATGAACATGAAGATGGAAATAGTAGACACTGGGGACTCCAAAGCGGGGAGACTGAGAAGGGTAAGGGCTGAAAAATTACCTAATGGGTACTGTGTCCACTGTTTGGGTGATGGCTAACTAGAAGGACAACCCCAACATTATGCAATATATCCATGTAACAGAATTGCACAGGAACCCCCTGAATCTAAAATAAAATAAATTTAAATAAAAAACTAAAGATATCTAGTCCCATTGTATTACCAGTTATACAAAAGGATTTTTTCAAACTTCAAAATGTTATCTAGTTTGTATTCTAACTTCCGTATTTTTATCCTAGTTTCATAATCCTAGTATTAGTTTTATTTTTTTCCTTTCTTAAAATGTTAAAATGAATCATCACCATATTCAATTCTGTTTTTAAGAGTTACAACACTAGGCCAGGAGTGGTGGCTCACTCTTATAATTCCAGTGCTTTGGGAGGCTGAAGTGGGAAGATCAATTGAGGCCAGGAGTTTGAGACCAGCCTTAGCAACATAGCAAGACCCCGTCTCTACTAAAAAAAAAAAAAAAAAAAAAAAAAAAAAAAAAAAAAAAGTTAGCTGGGTGTGGCGAAACATACCTGTAGTCCTAGCTACTTGGGAGGCTAGGTGGGAGGATTGCTTGAGCCTAGGAGGTTGAGGCTGCAGTGAGCTATGATCCTGCCACTGCACTCCAGCCTGGGAAACAGCACAAGACCCTGTCTCTGGAAAAAAAAAAAAAGTACAAAGAGTACAATTATGGATAAATTTATTCTTGACAAAAATGTAGTCAAATGGAAATATTGTAATGCCGTATATTATATATAGATATATTTTGACATGGAGTCTTGCTCTATCACCCAGGCTGGAGGGCAATGGAGCAATCTCGGCTCACTGCAACCTCCACTTCCCAGGTTCAAAGGATTCTCCTGCCTCACAGCCTTCCGAGTAGCTGGGATTACAGGTGGCGCCACCACACCTGGCTAATTTTTTTGTATTTTTAGTAGTAACAGGGTTTTCCCATGTTGGCAATGGTGGTCTCAAACTCTTGACCTCAAGTGATTCACCCGCCTAGGCCTCCCAAAGTGCTGGGATTACAGGTCTGAGCCACCATGCCTAGCCTGTAATGCTATATTAAGTGAAGAAAGCAAATATAGATTATTACATTATTTTGTTGAAAATACTTCCCATACTTTTATGAATAGGAGACTGAAAAGATGTATGCCAAAATACAGTGGTTAAGATATAGTTTGCAAGTAATGTGTAAGATTCCACCACCTCCCCAAAATGGTTCAGAGAATGAACTAGAGCTATAAACAACTTATTCAGGAAGCTATTTTTCAACATAGGTTAAAACTCCATTCTTTGAGATAACATTGTTTTAATCACCTACATGCATGCCACCTTCTGGAAACAAGGAGTATTTCACCATTAAAAGACTTCCAACAATAGAACTTGGCAATAAAGCTGACATTGGAATTGTTTATAAAAACCATTTTTAATTCAACATTTAATTTGGAAGCTTATGGATCACAATCAGGGTTGTTAGATCAGAGGAGGGGCCAATTTAAAATAATGAAAGATGATGGGTTACACACGTGTCCTAAATAAGTTGGTCATGGAAAAAACTTTATCTTATTATTTTATTTTATGTCGTCTGTAGGCCAGAAGAAAAAACTATTTTTAAAATAGTGGTACGCCATCCAAAAGTAAGCTTTCAGAAAATGAAAAGATAAAAAATACTGCAACATTTGAATGCTCAAAAATGATGAAAAATTGCATTCCTATTTTTCCCCTGTAAACCAGAGCTAATTTAAAACATTAAAATGTCTTTATTGTCAAGCAATGTCTGTATTCAGAAATAGAAACTCAATTTGATCTATGAATCAATATAGCTATGTCTCAAAAATGAACCAAAGTAGGAAAAAAAGCATGTTGCAGAATTACATTTATAGTGTGAGAATGTGCCCACATAAAGTGGGTCTAAACACAAGGCATCAGGGTCCATAGAAATGGATGTAGAATTAGAAATAGGTCTGAAGTGATAGCTACAAGGACTGCCTCTGAGGAAGGAGAAAGAACCAAAGTTGCATGGCAGCCAAAAGGAACTTTATGTTTTTAAGTGAGAATGAATCTATAACTTATATTTACCACAAATTAGAAATGCAAAAATAAGAGAACTGTTGCTTGTAAGAAAACAAAAACCAACAGAAACCCAAAACAACAAAACTTTGTTATATACTTGAAACTATCAGTATTTTGTGGTTTCACAGATGCAATATATATTTCTTATAATGAGAGCAGCACTGAACCGTGTCGTCTGTTTTTCTGTGTTGCAGTCCTGTGTGTGTGTGTTGCCAAACGCATAATAAAGTACCCAGGAAATGCACAGGTGTAGTTTGCAAAGTGCTTTCAATTCGAGTTTCCTCATGGATAGCATAGCTTGTTTCAGTTGATTCTCTGGCATTAATAATTTAAAAATATTAATGCTTGTGACCTACAGGAATGAGGCCCCATGGTAGATGTAAAGATTCTTTCTTTTTTTGTTTTTTGAGATGGAGTTGCACTCTTGTCACCCAGGCTGGAGTGCAATGGCACAATCTCGGCTCACTGCAACTTCTGCCTCCTGGGTTCAAGGGATTCTCCTGCCTCAGCTTCCTGAGTAGCTGGGATTATAGGTGCACACCACGATGACCAGCTAATTTTTGTATTTTTAGTAGAGACGGGGTTTTACCATTTTGGCCAGGCTAGTCTTGAACTCCTGACCTCAGGTGATCCACCCGCCTGGGCCTCCCAAAGTGCTGGGATTACAGGCGTGAGCCACCGCACCCGGCCAAGATTCTTTGTAAAGAAGCTAACTTGGAATAGTTTAGTCAAAGGCCTATCTCAAGGGACCTTTTGAGAGCTTTACTAAATCCAAGTTGGCATCAATTCATTGTCAATATTGAGTGCCTATTACTTGTAAGGCTCAGTATGGTCTAAAGCAGGCAGGCGTGGCATTAGAATGTGAAACAAAGGAAGTAGGTGGTAATAACAGAGGCAGTCAACTCTGTAATAGTGTAGAGCCTGGGCCTAGGAATCAGACTCACCTGGGTTTCAATTCCCATTGCACCACTTACTAGCTGTGAGATTCTGTGCAAGCCAAGGGAATATATAATGCCTACTTCACAGAGCTGTCAGGAGGGAAAATGAGATCATTATAAAGGGTTTGCTGCAGTGCTGGCACATAGTAAGTATTCAGCTAATGTTAGCCCCTGTTATTTTTTGTTCTGAGTCCTAATGAAGTTTCAACAATGTTTCCTTAGAATCATAAAACAGTTGGAGATTGAAAAGGCTTTTGAAGTTTTCTGGTTATCTCCACTGTCCTGGGAGATGACTTTCATCTCCTTTCCACTGATACTTAAAACCATGGAATAAATACCACAACTGGATTATTCTAATTAGTGGTGGAATAACAGGAAACGACATGTGTGGAAAGACCAAGGGAATATGTGGGGGAAGAGGGAGACTAGTGGGAGAGGCACTGAGAGAGTATAAGGGGCACACTCTAAGGGGAGAAAATACAGGGAAGACAAGTAGAAAAAAAAAAAAAAACCACAGAAAAGATGTCCTCAGACAAGTGTAAGGACAAGAGTGAGAAAAAGGAAAGAAGGGGAATACAGAGGGACCTTAATTTGTGAATGCAATCACCGACACGGTGTAAGAGGCAAACGTTCTGAGTTCTAATCACTGTAAAATGCATGGTTATAAAATATACTGCTTAACCTCCCTGGGTCGTTTTCTTTCTAGAGTTTGCAGCGTGGATTAGATGAGATTAGTGGGATGGACGATCTGTTAAAGAGGAAACTCTTCAAATAAGCGGTTAAGAATGAGAGAGAAAGCTGCAGAAAAAGAGAAGTGGAAAGAGAGGGAGGAAAGGGAAAGTGTAAGAGGAATTGTTAATAAGGCAGGTGAGGACCAAGGGAAACCACTGTAACGGTGCTGCTGTGGCTACTGCGGTGACTGCTTCAGCACATCAAACGTTGACAACTTGCTAAGTTCGTTATTGGAGTTTTACATGCACAACTTCATGCTACCCTCACAGCATCTCTATGGGGCCAGGTTCTCTTATCATCCTCGTTTCACAGAAGATATAGAAAGGTTTTGTAACTTTCCCAAGGTCTTACAGCTGGGAAGCTGTGGCCAGGAAGGGATTCAAACGCACGTCTGTCTACCTGACAAGCCAATGTTGTTAAAATCGTCTCTAAAAACCTCGCAAAAGGCTTGGTTGCTAGTCATCCGTTCGGTTCAACGCCTGCGCCCAGGCACCACTTGCCACGCCCTTTTCTCTTCCCGGCGGTTTCCAAAGTTCCACCTCTTCTCCAACGGCGTCCCGTCTCCGTGGAGATCGGCGTGGGGCGGGACTTCCTGCCCCACGCGCGAACACTTCCGCCTCGAGCCGGAAGCTCTGTGGCTCACACCGCGGGTTCCTGCGCGTGTGGACTTGTAGAGTTTGCGTGGCGGGAACGCGGCGGCAGTGAGAGCGAGCGGCGCCGGCCGTTGCGTCCAGTGCGGCGATGCTGACCCCGGCGTTCGACCTCAGCCAGGATCCGGACTTCCTGACCATCGCCATCCGCGTGCCCTACGCCCGGGTCTCCGAGTTCGATGTCTACTTCGAGGGGTCCGACTTCAAGTTCTACGCCAAGCCCTACTTTCTCAGGCGAGTTCTGGGTGCCTGGCCGCAGGAAAGGCGCATTCGTTAGAGAGCTCCTTTAGAGGGAGAATGCAAGGTCGAGGGAGCAGTTCTCGATTGCGCGAATGCCATTTCCCAACGTTTCCTCAGCTTCTCTTGGTGCCAGGGAAATGCCCTTTTCCAGGGGTGCGTTTTAGATGCTGCAGAAGCCCTTTTCCTTCTTAAGCTTTCTTAAATCCCACATCAAAGGATTGCGGAATCACTTGAAAAAGTGGCGTTTGGACCGTGTCACTTGCCCGTTCCTGCTCTGTCGCCCTAGTTCTCGTTCCGTTCTGACTTGTGTTCTTTCCTTTCACTCCGCGTTCGCTCTCCCAGTCTCTCCCTCCCTACGAACGGCGCGCGCTGACATCCCCGTGACTTCCCAACCCGTCTGTCCTTTTAACTTTGCCCAGGCAGCCTTCTGTTGATCCATCTCTTGTCTGTCCCCTCCCTACTTCCTGAAATTCTTACCTTTTTTGGACCTCTTGACACCATATTAGCCTAGTTCTCCTGCTTCCCTGCTGTCTGCTGCTCCTCTGTTTGGTTTTGCCCCTGATGTATGGTTGTTTCCCCCAAGTCTTCGTGAGGGGCCGTCAGTACTTGATTTGTTTAAATTATTCTCCTTGCAGAATCGTAACCTTAGTAGCAGCTAACACTGATCACCCGCAGTGTGGTGGACAAGCAGTTCTGTTAAGTGCTTTATGATGCTGTATCTCATTTAACTTTGACAGTGTTGCTTAGGGATAAGCACTGCTATTAACCCCATTCCACAGAACCCGCTGCTACATATTCATCATAAAGCATTGCCAATCTTTTGTCCTTCTCTTTATCCATCTTCCTGATCTTTCTCAAGTGTAGCTGCAGCCTACTTTTCCCACCCAAGTACTTTTGTGATACAAACCTTCTCCACCAGTCAAGGTGGTTTTTTCACTGTTCCTGAACCAGTTTTGCTCGGATTTCCCTTAGACCGTGTAACGTACCTATTTGAATATATTGCAGTTTCCAGTTTCTTAATTCACTTATTTCTTTAGTTTGTTTATTGAGTTTCAGTGTTGGGATTATTGCGCTGAACAAGACAAAGTTCTGCCCTCATGTACTTTACACTGGGGAGAGGAAAACAGTAAACTAGCCGTCTACCTAATTGTGGCAAGTGCTATGAGGAGAAAGAAGTGCATGATATAGAATGAAAAGGGGCCCATATTTTACAAAGTAGTCAGAAACAGCCTCTCTGGGGAGGCGATATTTAAGCCAGGATGTGAAGAATAGGAAGATTATGGTGGTAGCAAATATTTATTGAATTTTTACTCCAGGTTGGTGCTTTATACGGATTATCTCATTTATTATTAGGACAGTGTTACAATGAGGTTTTATTATTTACCCGTTGCTGTGGATGGATTATTTGTGGGAACCCCCCCAACTCTTGCCCCCAAATTCATATGTTGAAGGTCTAATTCCGGTGTCACTTCTGCCTTATTGTATTCATCAAAACAGTCCCAGAGCCTGCTGAATTTTAAGGGGAGGGGACATAGACCTTCGTGGTTGGGAAGAGTGCTGTGAGATGGGCATTCTTTGAAAATACAGTTTGCCCCCAGATGTGGTGGCTCACGCCTGTAATCTCAGCACTTTGGGAGGCCAAGGTGGGCAGATCACTTGAGATCAGGAGTTTGAGACCAGCCTGACCAACATGGTGAAACTCCATCTCTACTAAAAATACAAAAAAATTAGCTGGGCTTGGTGGCACGCACTTGTAGTCCTAGCTACTTGGGAAACTGAGGTGAGAGAATCATTTGAACCTGGAAGGCGAAGATTGCAGTGAGTCAAGATTGCGCTATCGCACTCCGGCCTGAGTAACAGAGCAAGACTAGGTCTTAAAAAAAAAAAAAAAAAATACAGTTTGCTGTGGCATACCAAGGACGAATAAAACCTGGTCCCTCTCCTTGAAGAATGGAGAGTGTAGCTGGGGAGGCACCCTGTAAGCAAATATGATTTCCTATGCAGTAAGAATTGAACTCTAGGCTTTTAGAGTTTAGGGGAAGGGAGCTGGTAGTAATAGCTCACATTTTTCTAAATGCTCACCTATTGTGCCAGCCACTGAGCTCTTTGCATTTTCATTTCATGCTCATAGTAACTCTTGGATAGTTACTGTTATTTCCCCCTTTACAGAAGAGGGATTTATGATTCTTGAAGAATGATTAACTTGTACAAACAAGGTTGTTACACATCTGGTAAATGGCAGATCTGGGAGTTAATTCAGATTCTGACACTAAAGTTAGTGTTTGTAACCATTATAACAAACTCATCCATAAACTGACTCCTTATTCTGGCTTAGAGGGATTTTCATTCTGAAAATGTATTGAAGCTTGAGAAAACCTTGGGATTAAAGGCTCGGGGTCGTTTGGGACTGTCAGATGTTTTTGTTTTTAATCATATTTAGTGGGAAACAAGGGGGAGGGCCATGGGAGGAAAGGAAGCTCAAATTTCAAGTCTGGAATGATATGGAGTGGGCCTGAGATGCCCTTCTGATGAGTTTAAATTATCTAGGCAATATCAGGCAGCCATAGACGCTTTTTAAAATAGAAAAGTGACAATTAGATTCCTGTTTTAGAAAAATTCTTTTGGGGCCTCAGTGGAAGACTGATTGAACTAGGGTAAAACTGGAAGCTGGGAAATCACTTCATTTCTTTTTTCTTTCTTTTTTTTTCTTTTGACACAGAATCTTACTCTCGCCCAGACTGGAGTGCAGTGGCGTGATCTTGGCTCACTGCAACCTCCGCCTCCTGGGTTCAAGTGACTCTTCTGCCTCAGCCTCCTGAATAGCTGGGGCTACAGGCATGCACCACCACGCCCGGCTAATTTTTGTATTCTTAGTAGAGATGGGGTTTCTCCATGTTGGCCAGACTGGTCTTGAACTCCTGACCTAAGGTGATCCACCTGCCTCGGCCTCCGAAAGTGCTAGGATTACAGGCGTGAGCCACTGCACCCAGCCAATCACTTCCTTTCTTTTAGTACTAAAGATGGGTAAATCCCCACATAATAATGATGAGATTTGACACTTTTGCTTTCTGCTTTTTTTTTTTTTTTAAGTAGTAATTTGCTTGATAAAAGCAATTGGTTTTATGTTTCTTTATTGTTTCCCATTGGGTATCCCTTATCTGTGCAGACTGAGTGTCTCTTATCTGAAATTTCAGATTTTCTAGAGTTTTGGAATATTTGTGCATACATAATGAGATATCTTGGGGATGGAACTCAAGTTTAAACTCGAAATTTATTTGTTTTATATACACCTTATACACATAGCCAAAAGGTAGGTTTATATAATGCCTTTATTAATTTTGTGTATGCAACCAAATTTTGACTGCTTTTTGACTGTGACTCATCACATGAGGTCAAGTGTGGAGTTTTCCACTTTGTGGTGTCATGTTGGTGCTCAAAAGGTTTCAGATTTTCGAGCATTTGAGATTTTCAGGTTAGGGATACTCATATTTTAACAGTAGTGATAACTACTATTTATTATGGGTTTTCTTTTTTAGTGTCTACTTTATTGGTGACTAAGGGTATTCAAATAGAAAGATGAGTCATCCATCTCTGATTTCTGCTTTCTTAGTTGGGGAAAGAATCTAGCTTATTTCGAATTTAATTTATTTAGTTTATTAAAATGTGAAAGAAATATTGAGGAACTTTTTTTAAAAATGATTATTTTGATGGTTAAATGTTTACAAGTATTGATGGCCACTTATGTTATAATTTAAGGACTTCATGAGACCTGTGTTAAATCTGCAGATTAACCCTTCCTGGGAGAATAGTAGAAAATGGAAGCGAGCAAGGGTCCTACGATGCAGATAAAGGTATCATTTTTGGAATTTCTGTTAGTTTATTTCTTGGGATTTTTCACATTATTTACATAATTATCTTTCAAGATACCATGGAGACCTTTCGATATCTTTCAGGTACAATGTGTTCTGATCGCTCTTTCTTGCTTCTTAGCGTCCAGTGCCTGTTATTGATGTTTTTGTCCCCCGCAAGTCTTTTAAAGTATTTCACAATATTCTTCAAAGTAAAGTTAAATACTCTGGTTCTATTTCCTAGAGTACTTTCCCTACATTTAGTAGACGTTTAAAAGTAGAAGTTAGAACATGTGAAATGATTGATCATAAAAAATGTAGATGACTTATGAGCTTATGAATGGAATCTTTCTTGTATAATTTTCACACTTGAAGTTTAATAACAGGTAGGTGAGAGAGAAACTATGCATGGGTGGCATTTAAAGGCTAATTGAATTTTCTCCTCATGATTGATGAGCCCTTCATTTCAGCTAGCCATGAACCCATTTATTTTTCCTTTATAGAAGCCACTGGCTTCCTTTGTCATCGGATTTAGAACACCTTGTGTACTCTTGTGTACTTCATTCAATGAATATTTATTGACCTTACTGAACTGGGCTAAGGTGGGTTAAATGACAGAGATCTAACCCATAATGCAGTGTAATTAATGGGTAATGAAGTATAGTGAAACTGCCTTCCTAGATAGTAAACTGGCTTTTGGTTATAGGTAAGTTGCATATTGAAACAAAATTATTAAAATTTAAAAGTACACGGGAGTTAAGGAAGATTGTATATACGGAGATATTTGGGCTGAGTTGTATTTGATATGTTGAAATTCAGTACACTGAAAAAGGCAAAATGTTTTAAAACATAAGAGTGCTAAATAATGTAGTGAGTTCCCAGGGAAGCCTAAATAAGATTGATAAACTCAGTCAAGGAAAGAAAAGAAGTACATAGAATTTGAGTCTGCCATAGACTTTAGGGATAGATCTCCTGACATGCCAGAAAACCTTATTAAGCCGTAGTTGTTGTATCTAAGATTCTGTGTATTTTTAAAACTGCTGCCATTCTCCGTTGGATTAGGTATTCGGATTTTTTCCTCCTTTCCCAAAAGTCTAATCAGTAACTCCGGGTTAATTCTAAGCTATTACCTTCTTAGGCCATTGATTTTTAGAAGTTTTAGCTTGGATTTTTAATATTATCAGTAGGTGAAGGTCATACTGTATAAGATTACAGTATTCTATAGCTTTAACAGATTAAGATATATATATATCTTATACATATCTTATATATATATATATCTTATATAGTTTTGGGAGATGAAACTGTTCCACCTCAGATCATCAGGCTTTAGATTCTCATAGGCAGAACGCAACCTACACTGTTCGCAGGAACAGTTCACAGTAAGTTCATGCTCCTATGAGAATCTAATCTGATCTGACAGGAGCCAGAGCTCAGGCAGTAATACTTCTTCCTCCTCTTCCTCCTGGGTTCAAGCGATTCTCCTGCCTCCGCCTCTCGAGTAGCTGGGACTACAGGTGCGTGTGCCACCACGCCCAGCTCATTTTTGTATTTTTTAGTAGAGATGGGGTTTCACCATGTTGGCCAGGATGGTCTCGATCTCTTGACCTCGTGATCCACCCACCTCGGGCTCCCAAAGTGCTGGGATTACAGGCATGAGCCACTGCACCCAGCCAGATTAATCATTTTTTATAGAAATGACAGCTTCTGAAAAACCCTTGTTAAGAACCTTTTTCTATCTTGACTTGTATTCACCTAATCTATGAGGACATAGTTTTAGAGCTCTGTAAAATAGAATTATGTTTTACCAAGGCATGTATTTCTTAGATATATTTATGAAGTCTTTGATTATTTTATTTATTTTTTTCTTTTAATTAAAAAATTTTTTTTTATTATTTTCTGTAGAGATGGGGTCTTGCTATGTTGCCCAGGCTGTTCTTGAACTCCTGGGCTAAAATGATCCTCCTGCCTCAGCCTGCCAGAGTATTGGGATTACTGGTGTGAGCTATTGTGTCCAGCTTTTTGAATATTTTAATCTGAGCATAAAACAAATTTATCTTTAAGGAATTTTTACCATTCGCCTGCCGAAAGAAACCCCTGGCCAGCATTTTGAGGGGCTGAACATGTTGACTGCTCTTCTGGCACCAAGAAAATCCAGGACAGCAAAACCACTTGTGGAAGAAATAGGTATGTTTATTGCAGTTGGGAGGAAATTAAGATAAATAGAAATATTTGGAATGCTGTGTATTTGTAGGAATCCAAATTGTATTCCATTTGGATATAGTGAATAGGAAATTGAAGAAAATACTTCAGGTATAAGGTGCTCATGTGAAACCATATGAAAATAGCTTCTTTGGTGATATAATTAAGACATTAAAAATCCTTTTGAACCAGATCTCTCACATTTTTGGATCAATTGAAGCAGCATTTTGTGGTTGGCAAAATATTAGCATCTTGAGCTAACATCAGAAGTATACAGTTCAGTGAGTTACGTAAAACAGGGGTCCCCAACCCTCAGGTTGCAGACCAGTACTGATGCACAATAGGAGGTGAGCGGAGGGCCAGAAGTATTACTGCCTGAGCTCTGGCTCCTGTCAGATCAGATTAGATTCTCATAGGAGCATGAAGTTACTGTGAACTGTTCCTGCGAACGGTGTAGGTTGCGTTCTGCCTATGAGGATCTAAAGCCTGATGATCTGAGGTGGAACAGTTTCATCTCCCAAAACTATCTCTTTACCCCTTTGATCTGTGGAAAAGTTGTCTTCCACAAATCCAGTCTCTGGTGCCAAAAAGTTTGGGGACCACCGATGTAAAGTGAACACCACCTCTGTCAAGTAATAGAGCATTTCCAACACCCTGGAACCCCATCCTGTATTCTTCCATTACTTTGTGCTCTCTCCAGGGTAACCACTATTTTCTGTTTTGCCTGTTATTGCGTTGCATATATAGGTCATACGGTGTGTGTTGTTTTTGTCTGGCTGCTTTCACTTAACATTATTTTTGTGAGATTTATTTATATTGTAGCTGAGATTCATTTGCTTTCATTGCTATGTAATATTCCATTGTATGAATATACCACAGTTTTGGTTCTTTTTTTTTTTTGCTATCATGAATAGTGGAGCTATGAATATTCTTGTACATGTCTTTTGGTACATCTGTGTGGACATTTTTTCCTATACTTTTTCTTCCCTTAGTTGTGCTTAAGTCCAATACTTAAAAAAGTTAAAATTTAACACATTCAGATGCTTCTGAGATTCCTGAGGAAGTAGTTGACGATGAAGAGTTTGATTGGGAAGTTGAGCAGACACCCTATGAGGAGGTATCAGAAAGTGCTTTGAATCCGCAGTGCCACTATGGATTTGGAAACTTAAGATCAGGAGTGTTTCAGCGGTTACAGGTATGTTGTCTTTCTGAAAGATCTTGATCTATAGGATTTTTCCATTTGGATATTTTAATTTCAGTTATGCTTATACTCGGTAGTTTTTAAAAATAATATTACAGGAGGTGATTGTGTTTAAGCACTTAGCACAGCTAAAGTACATGGATGTTCATTCCCTTCCATATCATTGGCTGTTCTGCCTAACTGTACTGCTCTTACAGACGCCCCGTGGCTTTCTTTTTTCTCCCCTTTATTCAGTATTCTAGACATGAAGTTTCCAAAGTGCAAAACAGAACTCTTCTCTCATACTTCCTGCAAAGTTTTATGTTTTATACTTCTGAAAAATGGGATCATGTACTTACGGCATGATGTCTCTTCTTTTCTGTATATAAATGAAATAGAATGTTCCTGGTGAGAGTGAGATTGTGTGTTTTGATCAAATTGTCTCATTCTTGGTGTGTAGTAGGCACCATTGTCTATTTATTCTTTTTTTTTTTGAGATGGAGTCTTACCCTGTCGCCAAGGCTGGAGAGCAGTGCAGTGGCGTGATCTCGGCTGATGGCAACCTCTGCCTCTCAGGTTCAAGCAATTCTCCTGCCTCAGCTCCTGAGTAGCTGGGATTACAGGTGCCCACCACCACGCCCAGCTAGTTTTTTGTATTTTTAGTGGAGATGGCGTTTTACCATGTTGGCCAGGATGGTCTCAAACTTGAGGGATTTGCCTGCCTTAGCCTCCCAAAGTTCTGGGATTACAGGCATGAGCCACTGTGCCCAGCCCATTGTTTATTTATTCTTTTTTTTTTTTTTTTTTTAAGACAGAGTCTCACTTTGCTGGAGTACAGTGGCATGATCTTGGCTCACTGCGACCTCTGCCTCCTGGGTCCAAGCGATTCTCCTGCCTCAGCCTCCCAAGTAGCTGGGATTACAGGTGCCCATCACCACGCCTGGCTAATTTTTCTATTTTTAGTAGAGACGGAGTTTTGCCATGTTGGCCAAATTAGCCGGATGTGGTGGTGTGTGTAATCCCAGCAGTTTGGGAGGCTGAGGCGGGTGGATCATGAGGTCAGGAGATCGAGACCATCCTGGCTAACATGGTGAAACCCCATCTCTACTAAAAATACAAAAAATTAGCCAGTCATGGTGGCACCTGCCTGTAGACCTGGCTACTTGGGAGGCTAAGGCAGGAAAATCCCTTGAACCCAGGAGGCGGAGGTTGCAGTGAGCTGAGATCGCGCCACTGCATTCCAGCCTTGGCGACAGAGCGAGACTGTGTCTCAAAAAACAAAACAAAACAAAACCTGTTTAGAATGTGGTTTATTATCTTAAGACATATTTGAATTTACCAAGGAGAGGGAAAAGACCCAGGTTCTGGTCCTGCTCCTGCCTATGTTTAGATTTGGGATACCAGGCCAGTTATTTGACCACAAGTAAGTTTTGTCTCCTCTTTTGGAAAGTGGAGATAAATTTGCCCACCTACTTTATAAGGCTGTCTTGAAAATTTAAAAAGAGAATGCACGTGAAAAGTCTTTGGAAAGTGTAGAATGCTGTAAAGACTCCTGTCCTTGAAAAATATACAATGCTCTCAAAATTCCTTAAAGGGAACAAAATTGAGATTTACTTAGGAGCAAATAATGCTGATAAAATAGCCTTCCTTCTAAAAACTTAGGTGTTTTTTTGCTGAGTTGTGGTCTGCCCATATTCTCTGCTTGATCACAATGGCTGGTGATCTCAGAGGTAGTTATAATTGTCAGTTTTGTCTGTAGCAGGAACTACAGTGAACGGACCTCAATTGTTCGGCCAAGAGATAGTTTGTGGTCAGGCTGTTTGGGGCTTGCCAATCTAACGCTGTACATGAATGATAATAAATGTCACACGGCTAAGTACAGATTTTACATTTAGATTAGAAGTGCTTCTTGAGGCCAGGGATTTGTTACTTAATTGTTGCTGCTGTTTACGGAAAATCCTTTTGAAGGATTTCTGACACGTTGCTGAGATGTTGCAGGAATGCCATAATGTGAACCTAGAATGAGTCCCTTTTAGGTCAGAAATTCTTGTATCTTGAAAATGTTCACTTAATAAATAATTTAGATTTTTTTTTTGAAGCTGCTATACTTTCTATCTTTTTGGATGTCTTAACTAATGTATCAAATACCTGGATATTTGTTACTTAGGTTAAAAACATTAAATATTAACCAATATAGTTCATGCCTGTCTAATCCCTTTTTGTTTACATCCCTCTATTTCCCATCAGAAATAAACCACTGTGGCTGCGCGTGGTGGCTCATGCCTGTAATCCCAGCAATTTGGGAGGGTGAGGCAGGAGGGTCAGGAGTTTGAGACCAGTCTAGCCAACATGGTGAAACCCTGTCTCTACTTAAAAATACAAAAATTGGCCGGGCGCGGTGGCTCAAGCCTGTAATCCCAGCACTTTGGGAGGCCGAGACGGGCGGATCACGAGGTCAGGAGATCGAGACCATCCTGGCTAACACGGTGAAACCCCGTCTCTACTAAAAATACAAAAACTAGCCGGGCGAAGTGGCGGGCGCCTGTAGTCCCAGCTACTCGGGAGGCTGAGGCAAGAGAATGGCGTAAACCCGGGAGGCGGAGCTTGCAGTGAGCTGAGATCCGGCCACTGCACTCCAGCCTGGGCGACAGAGCGAGACTCTGCCTCAAAAAAAAAAAAAAAAAAAAAAAAAAAAAAAAATACAAAAATTAGCTGAGCATGGTGGGGCATGCCTATAATCCCAGCTATTTGGGAGGCTGGCAGGAGAATCGCTTGAACCCAGGAGGTAGAGGTTGCAGTGAGCCGAGATTGCGCCACTGAACTCCATCCAGTCTGGGTGACAAAGTGAGACGAAATCTCAGGGGAAACAAAAAAAAAAAAAGAAAAAAAAGGAAATGAACCACTGAATTTAATGTTTATTATTCTAAGCATTTAAAATGGCTTAATTGTCTAAAATCATTAAACTCTTCTTCAAATTTTAATTGCATGAGCATTGCTTTTCTAAACAATTTGAATGCATATTCCCTAATGTAGGGGAAAAACGGCTGAGCATCTGGGAAGACTCTAAGGGTTTTATAAAGTGAATAGTATACTACTTGTAGTATAGGTTTATAACCCCATATGTGGAATGCTGGGATCACACAAAGTTCTGAAAACTAAAAGTTTTAAAATGTTTAATTTGGTGGCAAAACTTAACCTGAACTGATACAGGTTTTTAAATCCCACTTAGTGTACATATTCAAAACTTCCTTGTAGAAGTAGTGTTTGGATATGGGCGCTGCCCCAGACATCTTAGAGGGTATTACATAAAATATGGTGTGCGCACCATGTTACCTTTCCAAACTCTGAAGGAGTGAATTCTGAAGCCCACCTTGCTCCAGAGGATTTGGGTAGCCCTGTGCTGAGTACTTTGTGTGCAGCAACCAGACTTTTTTAGAAATCAAGTGTAAACCCAAGATTCCAAAACTTCAAATGTATCCTCTTGAAGGTATTAAGGTAGATATGTTTTATGAAATATTGCCACAGAAATCTTGCATAATTGGTTAATTACTTGTAGAGTTCTTCTGTATTCACAGCTGCTCTGTTTATGGCAGCTGTAACAAGTGGTTCAAAACTGAGTGATCATGTAAGGTTAATAATATGACCCTATTTCTATGAGTAAAGCAGCTAGAAGAAACTGAAATGATGATCACAAATAAGATATTTTAGAACATCTCTTCTAATTTAAAATGATTTTGAAAACTTCACCATTTTCTCAAATACTATTTTCGCACAAGTTTATTTTTTCTAGTTCTGCCCGTAGATGAAGAGATGTCCATACAGCTTCATTAACTATTCATATCAGTATTTTTACAGCTTTTTCCTCCCTCCATAGATGAAAAATGGCTTTTTTTGTTTCTAAGAATAAGAGCAATACAGATTTATTATAGAAATATAATACAAAGAAGAAAGTAAAAAAAATAATAATTTCAACTCAGGGATCTTTTCTTCATTGAATAATTTAGCCCTTTACAGAAGTCTTTCACATTTTTTTGCCTCCAATTTTTTTTTTTTTTCCTGAGACGGAGTCTTGCTCTGTCGCCCCGGCTGGAGTGCAGTGGCGCAATCTCAGCTCACTGCAAGCTCCACCTCCTGGGTTCATGCCATTCTCCTGCCTCAGCCTCCTCAGTAGCTGGGATTACAGATTCCCGCCACCACGCCTGGCTAATTTTTTTGTAATTTTTAGTAGAGACGAGGTTTCACCGTGTTAGCTAGGATGGTCTTGATCTCCTGACCTCGTGATCCACCCACCTCGGCCTCCCAAAATGCTGGGATTACGGGCGTGAGCCACCGCACCTGGCCTGCCTCCAGCTTTTTAGACAGGATTTGCTTGTAAACTTCTATATGTAAACTGATAAAAAGAAAATAAAATATTTTTGCTGAAACAAATTCTCTGACCATTCCTCCCTCTAATCCCCATACACAGAGATATACTCTCCCTACCCCCAGTCTTTTTTTCCTTTCTGAAATTGCTGCCAGCCACCAGGGTGCCTTTGGAAAACTGCCCTGGCTGCTCAAAGTCAGGACTTCACAACAAGCTTCTGGCAGCGGTGGCTGCCAGCAGCAACAATCCTAGAGTCTTTGGGCGCCAACCCAGCAAGCTCCTGGGACTGCTGCTGCCAGCGCTGCAGGATGCTAGGCTTGCTGACCCTGTCCTTTTGGCCACATGGGGACCTGAGGCCATTGTTTCCAGGAGACCCACTAGCCAGATGTGTTCACTGTTCTTTATTTTCTCTCTGGATTGTCTCTGCCTAACCTATGCATAAACTTCCATAAGCCTAATTTAAATCCTACATGACCTTTTTTTGGCAATGTCTATCTTTAAATAGCTCTAGTAACTAGTGGCCGTAGCAGTTGTTTAAAAGAAAAAGGAACCTTTTTTTCTTGCTGTAGTTGAACACTTCTCATCCTCTTTCTTCCGTTTGGTTGATTGATGCCTTCTACGTCTAAACCCCAAGCTACCTTTGCTTTTAGTTTGTTTCTGTTTCTTTTTAGGGTCCAGTTTGAACAGGGCTGCTGCATGTGACTGTGCATGGAACAAGCCTGGGTGGGGCTTGCACTGCCATAGAACACTCATGTTCTGCTGTGTACATATTGCATGACTATATGTGGAGGCCCCGAATCTGGAGGCCAGGGGGAAGAGGAGAGAGGAAAAGAACTGCTTTATTTTATTTTATTTTATTTTATTTTATTTTATTTTATTTTATTTTATTTTATTTTATTTTATTTTTTGAGACGGAGTCTCGCTTTGTCGCCCAGGCTGGAGTGCAGTGACATGATCTCAGCTCACTGCAAGCTCTGCCTCCTGGGTTTACGCCATTCTTCTGCTTCAGTCTCCTGTGTAACTGGGACTACAGGAACTTGCCACCATGCCCGGCTAATTTTTTGTATTTTTAGTAGAGATGGGGTTTCACCGTGTTAGCCAGGATGGTCTCGATCTCCTGACCTCGTGATCCACTTGCCTCGGCCTCCCAGAGTGCTGGGATTATAGACGTGAGCCTGTAATCTCTCTCTCTCTCTCTTTCTCTCTCTCTCATAGAGTCTGGCTGTGTCTCCCAGGCTGGAGTGCAGTGGCATGATCTTGGCTCACTGCAACCTCCGTCTCCTGGGCTCAAGCCATCCTCCCACCTCCGCCTCTCAAGTAACGGGGACTACCAGCGTGAGCCACCACGCCTGGCTAATTTTTGTATTTTTTGTAGAGATGGGGTTTCGCCATGTTGCCCAGGATAGTTCGAATTCCTGGACTCAAGCAGTCTACCCGCCTTGGCCTCCCAAAGTGCTTGGATTACAGGTGTGAGCCATCACGCTCAGCTTGTATATGGTCTTTTATAGGATCTGAAATCTGAAATGATCCAAAATCTAAAACTTTTTGAGCACAAACATGGCCCTCAAAGGAAATACTCTTTGGGGCATTTCGCATTTGGGATTATTGGAATAGGCCTGATGAACTGGTATAATGCAGGTATTCCAGAATTTAGAAATATTCAAGATCCAAAACACTCTGATCCCAAGCATTTCGTATAAGGGATATTGTCTGTATGGTAATGCTTCTTTAGACCAGCTGAGCTAGACTATAGGAAGAAAGAAGAGACTATGTGTAGATGTCTGAAAATCAAGCCACTCTACGTTGATAACTTTCAAATATCTAGGTGTAAATGGGGAAATGGATGTTGAGTTAAATGTTCCTCCTTGCTTGTAGGGGTTTATTCCATTCTGTTTTTTATGTTAAACTTTTATAGCCTTAATATCTGTCAGTTAGCTTGTTGTTGTAAGGATTAAATGAGATAAGTTATGAGAAAGATCTCACAGGGCCTACCAAGTAGTAGGTGCTTAAACATTTGTTGGATTTGAATGTAAATGTCACAGGTGGCATCATGGTTTACTGATCAGTTAGGTTCTTCCTGTGCTTTGGCATTTTGTATAAAATTTGAGTTTTAAATGCTAAATATAGGAGATAGCAATTATTTCTTTTCTGGGTATCCTCAGGATGAATTGAATGATGTTATTGATATTAAGAATCCAGATTTCACCCCTGCAGCTGAACGAAGACAGAAGCGCCTGGCTGCTGAGCTGGCCAAGTTTGATCCTGATCATTATCTGTGAGTAATCAGGTTTTTGAAGATTAAATAATTTACTTGACATTTATTTTACAATTTTTGAGTATCTTTTTAACTCTGCTAGGGATGTGCGTTTTGGATTCTAGAAACTATTGAAGACTGAAGACCTTAATGGACGTTTGAATTAACCTACAACTGTTGTACCTCTGTAGTCTTTGTAAGATGTTGCCTCTTATATCTCAAGTTGTTCATCTTAGCAACAGAGAACTCTTCTAACATACTTTTTAGTTTTTTTCTTGCCAGGCTTAAAAATATAATACTGAATTCATGAAACTATTACACTTCTTTTAAGTAAGCTTTTGGTTGTGATTAATGGTATGCATAAGTGAAAATATGTTTCAGTTTCTTTAAGAATTTGAATGTACCTGCACCATATTTCTTGACTGATCCCAGGATCTTCCTAATACTTTCATCCACTAGCCCTTGTAATCAATGATATGTTTTCAATGAACAAGTAATTATACTTTGTGGTACAGTATAAATAGAATCTAATTTGAAGTTTTGCTGTATTTCCCACTGGCATTAATTGTGTTTTTGGCTATAATGTGTCTCCGTCAGGCTTACATTTGCATAAAGAACTTATCTAATTAACAGATAGGTACATGATGACTTGAGAGATTGTGATACCTCCCGCTGGCCAGGATAGCAGCATTTCTTCCAAGGATTGTCCACCTCTCTTGGACATGTGGCTCTATTAGGATGCATGGAGAATGAGTGTTTTAGGTTGATGTAGACCTCAATTATTATTCTGGGTCAAGATTTTTTTAACTGTTACATATATAGCTCTAATCATTGTATCTCATTATATTGGTATAGTACCTGAAGCTTATAAAGTGCACTCATGTGATTATTCGGTTTTCACAACAGATGAGGAGAGGAGGTTAAGGGACTTGCTCAAGGTCACACTACTACTAAGTGGCTTGGCCAAGACTTGAAAAGAGTCTCTCCATTTGTCATTTTGTATATCCTTTTCATGTACACTATTTCAGTTTAACTGCTGTAGCTCTTGTGATTAACATTCTATCTCCTGTGACACAGTAGGATACTAATTGGAATGGCAGGGATATATCTTGTGATGTGCAAATGGAATGAGTGATGTGTAATGATAAATGGTTGAACTGTTTAACATCCTAAGGGAAACTGGGTAAGAGCAGGGGATGTTACATTTTGGAGGACATCTGAGAGATTGAACTCCATTTACATTGCTATTTCTAATTACCTTTATCTCTCCAATTGTGGTTTTAAAGGTCCACTGAAGAGTAATTTGAAGAAACTCATTTAAAATCATGCTGAATATTTAAAGTGGAAATTTCATTGTCAGCAAATTTCTCAGGCTAGCATAAAAACAGAGTGAGCTTTACAAGACTGAAATTTCAAGTGGGAGGAAGCTTAATTAGAAGAACTGCCTATCTCCTCTCTTCTAAAACTAGAAGAATAACTATGGCCTGAGAGAATTAGGAAATTGGAATTTATAGTTAGCAGTGTGATATTATAAGCAACCCTTATTTTTCTCCGTCTTCTGTGTGTCTTTATCCAGAAGCTCATTTTCTTTAATACTATGCATGAAATATTCTTTCCACTTCTCAAAGAACAGTTCTTACAGGAATGGTTTAAATTTAGTTATGGGCTAAGCGAGGAGAGTGGGAGTCATGAGGTAACTATTCTTTGTGACTTTTCTGATAGCAGTAAGACTTTGGCTCAGTGTAATTTTTGTGTTACTACTCGTTATTAGCTGACTGACTCACCCAATGTATTAATAGGAAATGAAATGCAACTAAAATTCTTTTAAATTTTTAACTAAAAATTCGTTTTTTTAGCTTAGTGCTTTTTTCTTGTTGTTTGTGGTTTAAACAGTGGAGAAAAAAAGGCTCATTTTAAATTACCATCTACCATGCAGATAATACATTGTAATATACACATGTAATACATAATGTATATAATATTAGCATAATATTACCTGACTCACCCAAATGTATTAATATTAAATGAAATGCAACTAAAATGCTTTTAAATTTTTTTAATTAAAAATTTTTTTAGCTCAGTGCTTTTATTGTTGTTGTTAGTGGTTAAAACAGTGGAGAAAAAAAGGCTCACTTTAAATTACTATCACCGTGTAGATAATACATTATAATATACACTTGTAATACATAATGTATATAATATTAGCATAATCAATAATGTATGTAATATTACCTATTTGTAAGTTGTTTGACTTTGTCTTTACAAGTCATAGTGTTTCCTCATGTTGTCAGGATTTGGGGGGCTTTAGGAAAACAAATTTTAATTTCAGCCTAAGCAGAACACAGTGAAGTCAATTGATTGTAAAGAAAAATTTATACATTTCAAAGGCACATATATGATTTTAGATTGTTATTTAAAAGTCTTTTATTGTAAAATCTGGATGTTATTTAGGTATAATCTGTTTTTTGTTTTTTGTGTTTTTTTTGGCATGTTTTGCAGCCAAAAAAAGGATATGATCGGCATATCATAGATGATCTATAAATGTTTATTGTTTTTTATTATCCATTTCTTATTTGTAATTCCTTTGGGGTATTAGTTTTACACTAAAATATGTTGACAGCATCTTCAAGCATTTCTTTTTTTTTTTTTTATGATACTTTAAGTTCTAGAGTACATGTGCATAGCATGAAGGTTTGTTACGTATGTATACATGGGCCATGTTGGTGTGCTGCACGCATTAACTCGTCACTTACATTAGGTATATGTCCTAATGCTATCCCTCCTGCCTCCCCTACTCCATGACAGGCCCTGGTGTGTGATGTCCAAGTGATCTCATTATTCAGTTCCCACCTATGAGTGAGAACATGCGGTGTTTGGTTTTCTGTTCTTGTGATAGTTTGCTGAGAGTGATGGTTTCCGGCTGCATCCATGTCCCTACAAAGGACACGAACTCATCCTTTCTTATGGCTGCATAGTATTCCATGGTATATATGTGCCACATTTTCTAATCCAGTCTATCACTGATGGACATTTGGGTTGGTTCCAAGTCTTTGCTATTGTGAATAGTGCCGCAATAAACATAACGTGTGCATGTGTCTTTATAGCAGCATGATTTATAATCCTTTCGGTATATACCCAATAATGGGATGGCTGGATCAAATGATACTTCTAATTCTAGATCCTTGAGGAATCGCCACACTGTCTTCCACAATGGTTGAACTAGTTTACAGTCCCACCAACAGAGTAACAGTGTTCCTATTTCTCCACATCCTCTCCAGCACCTGTTGTTTCCTGACTTTTTAATGATCGCCATTCTAACTGGTGTGAGATGGTATCTCATTGTGGTTTTGATTTGCATTTCTCTGATGGCCAGTGATGTTGAGCATTTTTTCATGTGTCTGTTGGCTGCATAAATGTCTTCTTTTGAGAAGTGTCTGTTCATATTCTTTGCCCACTTTTTGATGGGGTTTTTTTTCTTGTAAATTTGTTTAAGTTCTCTGTAGATTCTGGATATTAGCCCTTTGTCAGATGAGTAGATTGCAAAAATTTTCTCCTATTCTGTAGGTTGCCTGTTCACTCTGATGGGAGTTTCTTTTGCTGTGCAGAAGCTCTTTAGTTTGATTAGATACCATTTGTCAGTTTTGGCTTTTGTTGCCATTGCTTTTGGTGTTTTAGATATGAAGTCCTTGCCCATGCCTGTGTCCTGAATGGTATTGCCTAGATTTTCTTCTAGGGTTTTTATGGTTTTAGGTCTAACATTTAAGTCTTTAATCCATCTTGAATTAATTTTTGTATAAGGTGTAAGGAAGGGATCCAGTTTCAGCTTTCTACATATGGTTAGCCAGTTTTCCCAGCACCATTTATTAAATAGAGAATCCTTTCCCCATTTCTTGTTTTTGTCAGATTTGTCAAAGATCAGATGGTTGTAGATGTGTGGTATTATTTCTGAGGGCTCTGTTCTGTTCCATTGGTCTATACTTCTGTTTTGGTACCAGTACCATGCTGTTTTGGTTACTGTAGCTTTGTAGTATAGTTTGAAGTCAGGTAGCATGGTGCCTCCAGCTTTGTTCTTTTGGCTTAGGATTGTCTTGGCAATGCGGGCTCTTTTTTGGTTCCATATGAACTTTAAAGTAGTTTTTTCCAATTCTGTGAAGAAATCATTGGTAGCTTGATGGGGATGGCATTGACTATAAATTACATTGGGCAGGATGGCCATTTTCATGATATTGATTCTTCCTATCCATGAACATGGAATGTTGTTTCATTTGTTTGTGTCCTCTTTTATTTTGTTGTGCAGTGGTTTGTAGTTCTCCTTGAAGAGGTCCTTCACATCCCTTGCAAGTTGAATTACTAGGTATTTTATTCTCTTTGAAGCAATGGTGAATGGGAGTTCACTCATGATTTGGCTCTGTGTTTGTCTTTTATTGGTGTATAAGAATGCTTGTGATTTTTGCACACTGATTTTGTATCCTGAGACTTTACTGAAGTTGCTTAAGAGATTTGGGGCTGAGACAATGGGGTTTTCTAAATATACAATCATGTCATCTGCAAATAGGGACGGTTTAATGTCCTCTTTTCCTAATGAATACCCTTTATTTCTTTCTCCTGCCTGATTGCCCTGGCCAGAACTTCCAACACTATGTTGAATAGGAGTGGTGAGAGAGGACATCTCTGTCTTGTGCCAGTTTTCAAAGGGAATGCTTCCAGTTTTTGCCCATTCAGTATGATATTGGCTGTGGGTTTGTCATAAATAGCTCTTATTATTTTGAGATACATCCCATCAATACCTAATTTATTAAGAGTTTTTAGCATGAAGAGTTGTTGAATTTTGTCAAAGGCCTTTTCTGCATCTATTGAGATAATCATGTGGTTTTTGTCTTTGGTTCTGTTTATACGATGGATTACGTTTATTGATTTGTATGTGTTGAACCAGCCTTGCATCCCGGGGATGAAGCCCACTTGGTTATGGTGGATAAGCTTTTTGATGTGCTGCTGGATTCAGTTTGCCAGTATTTTATTGAGGATTTTCGCATCGATGTTCATCAGGGATATTGGTCTAAAATTCTTTTTTTTATTGTTGTGTCTCTGCCAGGCTTTGGTGTCAGGATGATGCTGGCCTCATAAAATGAGTTAGGGAGGATTCTCTCTTTTTCTGTTGATTGGAATAGTTTCAGAAGGAATGGTACCAGCTCCTCCTTGTACCTCTGGTAGAATTTGGCTGTGAATCTGTCTGGTCCTGGACTTTTTTTGGTTGGTAGGTTATTAATTATTGCCTCAATTTCAGAGCCTGTTGTTGGTCTATTCAGGGATTCAACTTCTTCCTGGTTTAGTCTTGGGAGAGTGTATGTGTCCAGGAATTTATCCATTTCTTCTAGATTTTCTAGTTTATATGCGTAGAGGTGTTTATAGTATTCTCTGATGGTAGTTTGTTTTTCTGTGGGATCGGTGGTGATACCCCTTTATCATTTTTTATTGCATCTATTTGATTCTTCTCTCTTTTCTTCTTTATTAGTCTTGCTAGTGGTCTCTCAATTTTGTTGATCTTTTCAAAAAACCAGGTCCTGGATTCATTGATTTTTTTAGAGGGTTTTTTGTGTCCCTATCTCCTTCAGTTCTGCTCTGATCTTAGTTATTTCTTGCCTTCTGCTAGCTTTTGAATGTGTTTGCTCTTGCTTCTCTAGTTCTTTTAATTGTGATGTTAGGGTGTCAATTTTAGATCTTTCCAGCTTTCTCTTGTGGGCGTTTTAGTGCTATAAATTTCCCTCTACACACTGCTTTAAATGTGTCCCAGAGATTCTGGTATGTTGTGTCTTTGTTCTGGTTGGTTTCAAAGAACATCTTTATTTCTGCCTTCATTTCGTTATGTACCCAGTAGTCATTCAGGAGCAGGTTGTTCAGTTTCCATGTAGTTAAGTGGTTTTGAGTGAGTTTCTTAATCCTGGGTTCTAGGTTGATTGCAGTGTGGTCTGAGAGACAGTTTCTTATAATTTCTGTTCTTTTACATTTGCTGAGGAGTGCTTTACTTCCAACTATGTGGTCAGTTTTGGAGTATGTGTGACATGGTGCTGAGAAGAATGTATATTCTATTGATTTGGGGTGGAGAGTTCTATAGATGTCTATTAGGTCTGCTTGGCGCAGAGCTGAGTTCAAGTCCTGGATATCCTTGTTAACCCTCTGTCTTGTTGATCTGTCTAATGTTGACAGTGGGGTGTTAAAGTCTCCCATTATTATTGTATGGGAATCTAAGTCTATTTGTAGGTCTCAAAGGACTTGCTTTATGAATCTGGGTGCTCCTGTATTGGGTGCATATGTATTTAGGATAGTTAGTTCTTCTTGTTGAATTGATCCCTTTACCATTATGTAATGGCCTTCTTTGTCTCTTTTGATTTTTGTTGGTTTAAAGTCTGTTTTATCAGAGACTAGGATTGTAACTCCTGCCTTTTTTTGTTTTCCATTTGCTTGGTAGATCTTCTTCTATCCCTTTATTTTGAGCCTCTGTGTGTCTCTGCACATGAGATGTGTCTCCTGAATACAGCACACTGGTGGGTCTTGACTCTATCCAGTTTGCCGGTCTGTGTCTTTTAATTGGGGCATTTAGCCCATTTACATTTAAGGTTAACATTGTTATGTGTGTATTTGATCCTTTCATTATGATGTTAGCTGGTTATTTTGCTCATTAGTTGATGCAATTTCTTCCTAGCATCGAGGGTCTTTACAATTTGGCGAGTTTTTGCAGTGGCTGGTACTGGTTGTTCTTTCCCATGTTTAGTGCTTCCTTCAGGAGCTCTTGTAGGGCAGGCCTGGTGGTGACAAAATCTCTCATCATTTGCTTCTCTGTAAAGGATTTTATTTCTCCTACACGTATGAAGCTTAGTTTGGCTGGATATGAAATTCTGGGTTGAAAATTTTTTTCTTTAAGAATGTTGCATATTGGCCCCCACACTCTTCTGGCTTGTAGAGTTTCTGCCGAGAGATCTGCTGTTAGTCTGATGGGCTTCCCTTTGTGGGTAACCCGACCTTTCTCTCTGGCTAGCCTTAACATTTTTTCCTTCATTTCAACTTTGGTGAATCTGACAATTATGTGTCTTGGAGTTGCTCTTCTCGAGGAGTACCTTTGTGACATTCTCTGTATTTCCTGAATTTGAATGTTGGCCTGCCTTGCTAGGTTGGGGAAGTTCTCCTGGATAATATCCTGCAGAGTGTTTTCCAGCTTGGTTCCATTCTCCCCGTCACTTTCAGGTACACCAATCAGACGTAAATTTGGTCTTTTCACATAGTCCCATATTTCTTGGAGACTTTGTTTGTTTCTTTTTACTCTTTTTTCTCTAAACTTCTCTTCTTGGTTCACTTCATTTATTTGATCTTCAATCACTGATACCCTTTTCCAGTTGATCGAATCAGCTACTGAAGTTTGTGCATTTGTCATGTAGTTCTTGTGCCATGGTTTTCAGCTCCATCAGGTCATTTAAGGTCTTCTCTATGCTGTTTGTTCTAGTTAGCCATTCATCTAATGTCTTTTCAAGGTTTTTAGCTTCTTTTCGATGAGTTTGAACTTCCTCCTTTAGCTTGGAGAAGTTTGATCATCTGAAGCCTCCTTCTCTCAACTCATCAAAGTCATTCTCCGTCCAGCTTTGTTCCATTGCTGGCAAGGAGCTGCGTTCCTTTGGAGGGGGAGAGGTGCTCTGATTTTTAGAATTTTCAGCTTTTCTGCTCTGTTTATTTCCCCATCTTTGTGGTTTTATCTACCTTTGATATTTGATAATGGTGATGTACAGATGGGATTTTGGTGTGGACGTCCTTTCTGTTTGTTAGTTTTCCTTTTAACAGTCAGGACCCTCAGCTGCACGTCTGTTAGAGTTTGCTAGAGGTCCACTCCAGACCCTGTTTGCCTGGGTATCAGCAGTGGAGGCTGCAGAACAGTGAATATTGCTGAACAGCAAATGTTGCTGCCTGATCGTTCCTCTGGAAGCTTCATCTCAGAGGGGTACCCGGCCATGTGAGATGTCAGTCTGACCCTACTGGGGGGTGCCTCCCACTTAGGCTACATGGGGGTCAGGGACCAACTTGAGGAGGCAGTCTGCCCATTCTTAGATCTCAAACCCTGTGCTGGGAGAACCACTGCTCTCTTCAAAGCTGTCAGACAGGGACATTTAAGTCTGCAGAGGTTTCTGCTGCCTTTTGTTTGGCTATGCCCCATCCCCCAAAGGTAGAGTCTACAGAGGCAGGCAGACCTCCTTGAGCTGCGGTGGGGTCCACCCAGTTCGAGCTTCCTGGTCGCTTTGTTTACCTACTCAAGCCTCAGCAATGGCGGGCACCCCTCCCCCAGCCTCCCTGCTGCCTTGCAGTTGGATCTCAGACTGCTTAGCTAGCAATGAGCGAGGCTCCGTGGGTGTGGGACGCTCCAAGCCAGACACGGGATATAATCTCCTGGTGTGCTATTTGCTAAGACTGTTGGAAAAGCGCAGTATTAGGGTGGGAGTGACCCGATTTTCCAGGTGCTGTCACAGCTTCCCTTGGCTAGGAAAAGGGAATTCCCTGACCCCTTGTGCTTCCTGGGTGAGAGATGCCTCGCTCTGCTTCGGCTTATGCTCAGTGGGCTGCACCCACTGTCCTGCACCCACTGTCCAACAAACCCCAGTGAGATGAACCTGGTCACTCAGTTGGAAATGCAGAAATCACCTGTCTTCTGTGTCACTCATGTTGGGAGCTGTAGACTGGAGCTGTTCCTATTTGGCCATCTTGGAACCACCCTCTTGAAGCATTTCTTTTTTTTTGAGACAGAGTCTTGCTCTGTCGCCCAGGCCGGATCTCAGCTCACTGCAAGCTCTGCTTCTTGGATTTATGCCATTCTCCTGCCTCAGCCTCCTGAGTAGCTGGGACTACAGGCGCCCACCACCACGCCCGGCTAATTTTTTGTATTTTTTAGTAGAGACCGGGTTTCACCATGTTAGCCAGGATGGTCTCGATCTCCTGACCTCGTGATCCTCCCATCTCGGCCTCCCAAAGTGCTGGGATTATAGGCTCGAGCCACCGCTCCCGGTCCAGCATTTCTTAATAGTCATTCCTTATTGCTTATTATAGCCAAGTATTCATATTTCTCTTGCTGATAATGTTTGGTTTTTTTCTTCCCCAATAGTTTTTAAATTGTTGGCATACATTTTACATTAATAAGTTCTTAAAATCTTGCCTCTTTCTTTGGAAGGAAGCACAAGAATTTAGTCAGTATTCTAAACATCTGTGAGATAAGAAAAGGGACAAAAATGATTTTATGCCATTTGTGGTACCATTTTAAATTGCGATAATTTTTCATTACTCTAAATTTGTGAAAGAAGATGGTATATTGATTAAACTCTTGGATTTATTGAGTGGATATTAAGACAATAAATAGTAATTGGAAGACTGGGAGCAGGATCACATGCTTCTGAGGTGGCTCTCAATTCAAAACACAGAACTTGAGAAAAAGCATTAGAATACAATTTTATGTATCCATTCTTTCATTTATGTATGTATTTGTTCAACAAATATTTGTCTGAATGAACTACATGCTAAGCAGTGTCACAGATACCAAGGACACCATGGTGCATACGGCAAGATCTCAATCTCTGTGTTGTCCGTGGGACTTCCATTGTAGTGGAGAAAGTAGACACTATTTTTATTTTGATTAAGTGCTATGAAGAAGAAGCAGATTGAAGGGTTAGAGAGAGACTCAGTATCCCACTGACTCCTCTGTTTCAACATGTCCAAAATTGAACTCATCATTTTACCTCTAACGTCTTTGTGAATTTTCTAACTTGGTTGATGCCCCATTTTTCACTCTAGTCACCCCGGTTAGAAAGCGAGGATTCATCTTTGCTTTCTCTCTTATCCCACACATTCAATCAATCCTGAAGTTGTACCATTCATCTCTGTAGTATTTTTTTTTTCCACTTCATCAGTTTCTGGCCCTCATCTGTGTCTGTTTAGTGCAGCACTCACTAACTGCCTAACTGGCATCTCTGCTTTTAGTCTGGGCTTCTTCAGATCCATCAACCATGAACCATTAGTATGATGTCTTACGTGCTGAAAATGAAAATCTGCTGAACCCTGTCGTTGGTGCTCTTCTGCTTAAAATACCTAACTCCTAACTCCTTTGTGTGTCATTGCAAGTTCTCTGTGATCTGGACCCTGCCTACCTCTGTAGCTTCACTTTTGCCACTCCCTGCTCACGTTCTACATCTCAACAATGATGAATGTTTGCATTTCCCCACCTGTACCACACTGCTTTTCTTTTTTTTTGAGATGGAGTCTTGCTCTGTTGCCTAGGTTGTAGTGCAGTGGTGCGATCTCAGCTCACCACGGCCTCCGCCTCCCAGGTTCAAGTGATTCTCCCGCCTCAGCCTCCTGAGTAGCTGAGCTTACAGGCCTGCACCACCATGCCTGGCTAACTTTTGTGTTTTTAATAGAGATGGGATTTCACCATGTTGGCCAGGCGGGTCTCGAACTTCTAACCTCACGTGATTCACCCGCCTCGGCCTCCCAAAGTGTTGGGATTACAGACGTGAGCCACCACACCCAGCCCACGCTGCTTCTCATATTTCCTTTTATCATGGTATCCCTTTGCCATTTAATTCCCCTGACCCCACATTGCCTGAATAGTGGTTCTTATCTCTTCAGACTAGGCTCATTGTTTCTCCCATGTACTTGCTCTGTTAGACTGGCTTAGGAAGCCCACCTCAGGGCTCCCCTGTTACAGTTTATCTTGTTTTTACCGCATTGTTTTATAATGTTCTGTATTTGTGTACATGGTTCTCATTAAATTGTGGAGTCCTTAAGGGCAGGAAGTGAATTTTGCAGATCTTTGTCTTCCTGACGACGCACGTAGAGGGCATTCAGTGAATGCTTGTTCAATTCGTGACCTTAAAAATCTTGAAAAAAAATTGAGATCTCAAATGAAAAAACAGACAAACAAAACTTGAAAGTAATTTGTTATGAAAAGTAAAACATTAGTCACCGTCAGCGCTTGTTCATGAAACTCTTAATTCATGGACAATGTCAAGCATAGACCAGCACAGTTCAGATTACTAGGACTGTGTTAGTGAAATTTTACTCAAAATAATCAAACATTTTGGACGTGTTTTTGGTGGGGAGGGGGATGGAGGTGGTAGAAATACCATGTTTCCAAGCCAGTTTTCTTTTTCCCTTCATCGTGGTCCCTTGGGGAGGAAAATGGCATCTTTTCAGATGGGCTCCTCTACTCTTGCCTTTGGTGTCCTCTGCGCTGCGGTGTCCAAGGCCCTTTTCTCTCACTGTGCCAGTTCTTCCTGGGCAATTTTATCCTCTTCTTGATTTTAACTGCTTCTGACTCCCATATCTCTGTCTTGAGCCTCAGACTTGTATGTCCACCTACCTATTGGACGGGATGTTTGTAAATCCTAAGAAAAGGCATGTCAGACTCAACCTATCCCAAGCAGGAGTCTTTATTTCTCACTCATGTCTGTTAGCTTCCTTCCTATGTCCCTGTCTCAACAAAGGACACTGTTGTCCACTGAGTTATGGAGGCCAGAATTCTCTGTGTCATTTTTCACTCCTCGAGCTCCTCCTTCCGTGCATCCTGCGGGTTCTGTCATCTACATATAGGTCAGATTCATCCACTTTGCTGTGTGTCCACTGCCACTGTGTTATTCTAGGCCACCATTATGTCTGCTTCTCCAGGTTTCTCCCTTTAAATCATTTTCCAGGTTGCAATAAGAGTGATGTTTCTGAACCATGCCAATGTCATTCCCCTATGTGAAAAGCTTTTAAGTGTTTAGTTGGTAGGGATAATCTTTGAGATTTCTTAGACGTGGCTTACAAGGTGGTTGCCACTATATTATTTTCAGCTGCTTTCGACTTTTTTTCCCCTTAAATGTGCCTTCTTGTTTTCTAGCCTTTTCCAACCAGTTTTTCATCACAGAATACTCTCTCCTACCCCTCTTTCTCTGGTTAACTGTTCATTGTCATTCACCGTTGGTTTAGATATTACATCCTCCAGGGTCCTTGCCTGTCATTCTACTTTATTTTGCCCTGGAATCTTATACTGCTGTTATGTCATAGCATTTTGCTATATTGTAATTGTTTGACTCTCCCATGGGATTGTAAGTTGTGTGAGGGCCAGGACTGTCTGTCTGTGTCTTGTCAGCAGTGGAACCCTAGTGCCTAACATGGAGCATGGAACGTGGCACAACGTCAATACTTTCTGTTGAATGAATGACTTATTTAGCATGTTAGTCATTTATTATTGTTTATCCATTTGAAATTCATTTCCTGGAAAAAAGCTCAAGTTCTGATTTGTGGATGAGTTTATAGTAGAACCTCAATTCAAAAGAGTTCCTTCACTTTAAGGAGAAAGAGATAGCTAAGAAGAAAATAGGCTTAGCAGGATTAGTTTATGAAGCAGCTATTTTGTCTTAGTCTCATATGTCTGTGCACCTGTCAAATTGTTATTGACAATTCCTATTTCAAGATATTAGCTGTTCAGTTTTGTCTAATATGTACTTTATTTCCTCCTATATAAAAATGGAATATTTATTTGGTTAAGAGCTTGGAATCTGGAGTAAGAATTAAGTAGGTCTACATCCTAGCTATGCTTTTTACTTGTTCTCTGAACTTGACCAAGCTACAAAACTTTTCTGAGCCTCAGTTTCTACCTTTGTAAAATGATGGTATTAATAGTACCCCATGCTCATAGTGATGGTGTAAAGATTCAAGGAAATAACAGATGCAAAGCTTTAAGTGCAGTGCCTGGAACATACAAAGAACTCAGTAAGTTGTCTGTGATCTTTTAATTTTTAAACGATTTCAGTATCTCGGTTGAAAGGGAACTTCAAGTGTCTAAGGTTGTAAAACTATCAGTTAGAAAATTCAGTGTATCAAAGCAACCAATTCCTTGAGTTTCTGGTTAACTAAAATATAAATAAAATTTTCACTATGAGTTATACTTTGTTAATGCTTTTCCCAAGAATACCAGTTTCTAACTTTGAATGCAAGATAGAATCATTTCTGAATAAGTCTCCTCTAAGAGTGAGAGGTATATTTTGAATGTGGCTGTTATTTTTCTAGTTAAAACAGGAATGTAGAGTGCAGGAAAATTAACTTTCTGTTCTCTACAAATGTTGCTTTTATCTTCTTCAGTAATTTAAGGAACTGTTAAAATTCATATCTTAATAAAATAGATTGTATCTTGGTAGAAAATATGAGTGTGGCCGGGCGCGGTGGCTCAAGCCTGTAATCCCAGCACTTTGGGAGGCCGAGATGGGTGGATCACGAGGTCAGGAGATCGAGACCATCCTGGCTAACACAGTGAAACCCCGTCTCTACTAAAAAAAAAATACAAAAAACTAGCCGGGCGAGGTGGCGGCGCCTGTAGTCCCAGCTACTCGGGAGGCTGAGGCAGGAGAATGGCGTAACCCAGGAGGCGGAGCTTGCAGTGAGCTGAGATCCGGCCACTGCACTCCAGCCTGGGCGACAGAGCGAGACTCCGTCTCAAAAAAAAAAAAAAAAAAGAAAATATGAGTGCACATGCCGAAAATGGTGTGTGTGTGTGTGTGTGTGTGTGTGTGTGTGTGTAGCCCCTTTTAGCCTCATTGTGGAGATGCAGTATCCTGAATTTCCTACTCATCTGCTTGTTTTTCTTTGCTGGTTGAGTTCAAACATTTTTTCCTTTATTGAAATTTTACTAAAGTCTGTGGTACTTGCAGACCTAGCACAAGTGCTAGATTTCATTCCAATGTGTCTTCAGATTTGCTTCATTTCACGTCATTGAATATGGGATGGGACTTCAGGGTAGGACCAGTCTTCTACGTACCTTCTATTTAAAGAGATCAGAGGTTGGACACAGTGGGTCAAGCCTGTAATCCCAGCACACTTTGGGAGGCTGCGGTGGGAGGATCACTTGAGGCTGAGAGTTTTAAGACCTGTCTGGGCAAGGAAGCAAGACCCCATTTCTATAAAAAAATAGAAATTAGCTGGTCTCAGTAGCACGTGCCTGTAGTCATAGCTGCTTGAGAGGCTGAGACAGGAGGATTGCTTGACCCCAGGAGTTTGAGGCTGCAGTGAGCTGCGATCGTGCTACTATACTCTAGTCTGAATGACAGAGTGAGACCCATCTCTTTTTAAAAAAGTTAACAATAACAACAAAGAAGATCAGAAATCTTATATATCCCTTTAGTCAGATACTTACTTTTGTTTTATGATAAGTAACTTATGTTTGTGGTTGGTAACTACAAAGAAAGTAAATACAGTGTTCAGTCTTTCCTTGAAATGTACTTTGAATTAAAAATCTGTATTTCTGGTACAAATATGAGTTAAGATAAAATGTTAAAAAGTAAAAGCCAGTATAATAAGTTCTTTCAATGTTTTTTCCTAGAGCCGACTTTTTTGAAGACGAGGCGATTGAACAGATTTTGAAATACAATCCTTGGTGGACTGACAAATATTCAAAAATGAAGGCCTTTTTGGAAAAGAGTCAGGAGGAAGAAAATCATGCTGCATTAGGTAAGAAACTCAAATTCGGCTAATTTGTTTCATTTTAAAATCTCATGGTGTATGTACCACATTTACTGCCTTCCATGTTATTAAGCACATAGATGTAATTGCTTTATAATGTTAAAATATGAGTTTGAATTGCTAGTTTTGGAAATGACGTCTTTGCCTCTGACTGGAAAATGCCACTAAGTAATTAGGCTTATTTGTGTTGGAAAATTCTTTTGAAGTATGTTTTCCTTTAGAATCATTGGCGTTCTTTTACAGTTAATTATTTTTTAAAACCTAAATTTAGGGATGTGATCACACAGGACATTTGTAGTTTCTCAATAACCTGCTTAAGAAGTATGAACATTCTTCTTTGGTAAGGACATTTGAGTATTAGTAATGGGGGGAAAAGACTCGGGTGGGAAAAGACCTAGATGGACATGTTATTACCACCTTCTCTAAGTACAGCGTTGATATATTAAGACTATACATTAGAAATATAACATTTGCAGACAGACCAAGAAAAGAACACCCATGTTTTCTGTCACACTGATTTGGCTTTTATTTACATATTAAAAATAAAATTTCAATGTTTAAATGGAAAGAATACACACATATGTACATTCTGAAGAATATTGAATGGAATATAGACTTTTTCCACCTCAAGTTCCTCTTCCCAGAAGTAGTCACGTATTAGTATTTTTGGGGATATTTTAAAAATACATATTCCCACATCTAAATAGTTGCTTTTAGAAATGTCTATACATAGACTCACGTATACCCGGTTCGTACCTTGTTGTTATCAATTTGTAGTGTGTTGCACATCTTCCATATCAGTATGTACAGATCTACCTGAAGCTTTTCATGATTACCTAGTATCCCATTGGATTTTTTTTTCGTGATTGATGGATATTTGGGCTGTTTACAACTGGTGGACATTTGGGTGATTTCCTGCTTTCTGCAGTTGCAAATAATATATATAGTGACCTCCTTTGACCACTCATTCTGAAGTAGCTGCAGGGTCTCTAATGGATCACAGTTTTTTATTTTCTGCATATCAGTGCAATGACCTGTTATCTGCTATTTTTTCAGTGTCTAGTATAGTGCCTGTTATACAAAGGTACTCAATAAATATCTATAAATATTGTACTAAATGTTTTTATGGTTAAGTTTTATTAAAGTTTAGGTGATTTCTACCAGATCAAAACATTGCTACTATAATATTTTTAGAAAAAAGAGATTAGCTTTAGTGCATCACAGAAGCTCATTGTAGTGACTCTTGTTATAGATTTATTGTCGTTTTGAACAAATCCTGACTTTTATATTTGAGTTTAAGCAGCTTTCAGACTTCTCACATTCTATATGTATATATAGGCACATTTTCAGGTTTAGGATTGCTAACACAATTTAGATGGCTAACTGTATATGCTAGATAGATCTGGTCATAAAGTTTGAGCAAACTTAAATCATCTAGTATATCAATTGGTCTGAGTCAGTTTCCCTAATTTTAGCACAGTATTTTAATGAGGTGGTGTGGGAGAAAATTGATGGTTGCGTAGTTGAGTTTTCTGTCCACCAGGGTGAGCTAGTGGCCCTAAAAATCAAGAGAAGGCATTCCCTTTGATTTAAATTCTAACTTGCTCTACTTTGATAAATTGTAGCTTGTTCTCAGTCCAGTTTTCTGTGTCAGCAATGCTTTGAGTTAGTCTTCTCTGTGTAATTTTAGCAGGAGATCAAGCCACTCAGTCCTTTTAACCACCTGCCCTCCTGACCCTTCATCTGACCCATGGCTGATAGCCAGGCTGGTGCATCAGGAACAGTCATAGTCTGCAAAGCCATTATGATGATTCATTCTGAAAACCACCTTTAAAAATAGCAAGGACATGTGATCTAAGGTAGAAGAACTTGAGCTTTGTGTTGAACAGAGTGTCTCTTCTAATAATACCAAATATATGATATAAACTAAATGTAGGCTTGGGGTTGGACTTCTTGTTCCACCACATGCTTGCGATATGATCTTGCACCTTTGGGTTGCTGTGGAAATCCTGTACCTACCTCAGAGTTGTCCTGAGATTGAATGAAATGTTATATTTAAAATCCTGTAAATGTTAGAAATTATTATTATAGAGTAAAATCAGTCGCAGGAGAGCCAGGAGTTGGTTAGTTTCTCTGTGAAATTACAATTTTTATACATTTAGAAAGCTTTAAGGGAAAGTTTCTTGTTAACAAAATTTCTCTCTCATTTAAAAAATTCTGGTTCAAATATTTGAGGCACTCAGAATTGGAGGAATAAATTGAAGTGTGTTGAGCCAGGATAAAATATGGGGGAAAAGAAATAAACCAAGAAATAAACCTCACAGTTTTCTGCTTACCTACGGTGCCTGCTGCTGTACCTTTTCCCCTCTTCCTCTTTGTTCTTTGCCTCTCTGGCCTTCTTCCTCTTTGTGTCATAGCTGTGGGCTGTTGTCTGTTTAACACCTCCTCATCAGGTGTTGCCAGGCAGATATAACAGTGCAGGTGAGAGGTGTACCTTTGATTCGTTCCGTATCATAAAATATTAACCTAGATTGCTTTGAATTCTAGATAAGCCTTAGGTGGTGAACTTTGCTCCCTCTCTTTCTCCCTTGGTTGTAATTCTTGTCATTTTCATCACAGCCCTGAGTTACAACAGGGAGACTTTTCTCCAGCTTTGTAGTGATCCAGATTTTCCTCCCCAAAGGCTTGTAAATGGAAGTGTTAAACGCTATGCTTCCCCTGAGCTCTAGTTTCATGAGGATGAACTTACCACATTTCCCATGTTGTCTTTCAGTGGTTAATCTGAAGCTCCAAAGTCTTGGCACGTTATTGCTTGTTATGACACCACATAACATTTATAGTCAATGAACTTCCTAGCAGGGACATCCTGTTTGGCACCAGTGAGCCCTTCAGTGTTTGTAGAGATAACTGTCAGTGTCAACTTTGAAAGTTGTAGCACTACAGGGCTACCCATTTAGGCTGAAGGTTTGAATGCAGCACAATTTTTTCTGGTTCACTTGATCTGGTTCCAATGAATGTACAATGTAATAGACAGATGTGCATTACTCTGAGAGCGTCGAGATCCTTTGTGATTTAATTGTTGACCTAGATAAGAGGGATGTTTGGGAGGGGGATTTAGAGAGGAAGGGAGGATTTAAAAATAACAAAATTAGAAAATATTTGGGAAAGAAAAGTGACTACCTTGCAGACATCTTTCCATTTTGATGAGAGTCCCTTTGCAGCCTTCAGACATATTGGTGGGGTTTTTGATGTTGGGAGGTGGTCCTCGGCCATTTGCTTCAATGCTCAAGTACCAGTTTCCTCCTCAAATGTATTGAGTTCAACTGACTTTTATTTCACTGGAGATTGTTTTTAAAAGTATAATTAACCAAAACATTGTGAACTATATAGCAAAGCTGCTTTGTAGTGTAGCTAAGTCATATAAATGCTTGACAAATGTTACTTATGGTGGCAATCATCCAAGCATTGTTGGCACTGCATCTGTAGTTATTTCCAGTACTGCTGCTAGGTTAGACTTGATTGTGTGCAAACTTCCCCCAAGTTCCCCTTTGGGTGATATGATTTATAGCTCTAATAAAAAAGGCCTTAGGGAGCTCAGACTTTTGGTTTCTCTAGTGATTTCCTGGTTTGTTGTTATTGTTATTTATCATCTCTTATTTCTTTGCTTGAATTTCAGAATTTAAATGCATTTGTGTATTATTAATGAAGTAGGCCACAATGGAACTTATAAATGCTCAGTAAAAGGTGGAAGTGTTGTAGGGAAAGTCTAGCAGCTCCTAGTATCCAAGAATTCAGAAGAATAATTCAAGTAGGTTTTTCTTCTGTGCACAGTTACTGAAAATGACTAATGTAGAAACACTTCCATGTGGGTAATGTAACATCAGAACCTACATTGCCTAGATCAACTTTTACAAATGATTAAGCATCGATAGGTATGATTACTTAAAAATGAAGACATAAATATGTGGAGAGTTGACATATTGCTAAATAGTTTCTGGGCAAGCTTACTTTGTGATTGAGAATTATGTGGGAGCAGGGATCTTTATTAGTCAACTAGGATATAAAGATTTTTCTCTAGTCAGATATCATGAACACCTGGCATTTTCCCATTAGCTAAATTAATGAACATCTCAAAAACCATGCCTAAGGGAATACTGTCTCAAACCTTCTTGCTAAATACCAGGAGTCTTAAAATATTTTGTCAGGTATGCTTTCTTCCTGCAGTGAGTATATTCCTTCATGCCATTTCCTTAAATCAAATTGCTTAAAGTGAACTGAGAGCTTTTATTTAAATTAAGGAATCTTCAGATGTGTCCTCCAATGAGGCAGTCAACACTCAGTTTGTCTGTCTTATTGATTAAATCTAGTAAATTTTAAATTAAACACAGTTGACCCTTGAACAAAACATGTTTGAAATGCATAGGTCTGCTTATATGGGGATTTTCTTTTGCCTCTGCCACCCCTGAGATAGCAAAACCAACCCTTCCTCTTCCTCGTTTTCCTCAGTCTACTCAATGTGAAGACCAGGATGAGGACCTTTATTTATGATGCTGTACCTCCACTTAATGGATAATTTAATCTTAAAGAGACTTCATGTACAATTCAAGGATTGGGGAAACCTTAACTAAAGCTATAAATCCAGAATATTGTCTTAAAAAAGAAAGATGGACATATTTGACTACATGAAAAATAAATGCTTCAATAGCAAAAGGTACCATAAACAAAGTCAGTAGAGATATAGTAGCTTTGGAAAGATGATTAGGGTTTATATCTATAATATACAGGATTCTTAATTTGACAAGACAAGCCATCCAATAGAAAAAAAAAAACTGGACAAAACACATACGAATGGGTTACTCATAAGAGTGCAAATCCAGATTGCTTACAAACCAAGGAACTAGTGCTTAAAGTTGAGCATTTGGAGAAATACTAAGTGAAATAACAATGATAAGTCACCGTTTTAGTTTTCTTTTGCTGCATAACAAATTATCACAAGCTTCACACAGTGTACGTTCATGATCTCAGTTTCCGTGAGTCAGAAGTTGGGCCTGGCTTACCTGGGTCCACTGTGTTAGGTCTTGCAAGGCTGTAGCCAAAAATACCCATCTTATTTTTTTTAAAAACAAATGTTGGAGGCTGTGTTTCCTGGAGCTCAAGGTCTTCTTCCAGTCTCACATGATTGTTGGCAGAATTTAGTTCCTCGCAGATACAGAACTGAGGCCCCTACTTTGTTGCTGGCTGTCAGCTGGGGGCCACTCTTAGATCTTAGAGGCCCCTACAGGTCCCTGCCATATAGCCTTCTCACAGGCTCTCTCACTTCACCATGTGACATTTCTTCAAAACTAACAGGTGAGTCCCTGGCTTTGGTCTGCTAATAATGGAATGTAATCATGGAAATGACTGTCCCATTGCCTGGCCGTATTCTGTTGGATAGAAGCAAGTCACAAGTTCCATCCCCACATAGTGATATGACTCATTGGAGGTCATCTTAGAATTCTGCCTGCTATACTCAGTTTATTAACCTGGAAATGATTGTAAAAAAGCTATTACATTTCTTGCCAGGGGAAGGTGGGAGGTATGTGTAGGAAGAGGAACTTCTGTTCATGACTGTGAGAAAGGAGAGTTATTGTAGCCTTTAAGTAAAGTATCTTTCTAAAACAGATACTTTTTTAACCCAGTCAATCCAGTCTCAAGAGTCTACTTTATGGAAATAAAGCCTTTAATATCCAAGGACATAGGATAAGGATATTTATTGCAGCATTATTAGCAGTGGCAGAAAGCTAGAAGCAACGTGAGTGCCCATCAGTAGGGGGAGTGGTTGGATAGAGCAAGGTACGTTTTGGAACATTATACTCCTTTACAAAAATTAGTTACACACCAGTTGACTTTTAGGGATTTGCCAGAGGTATTGTTGAGTGAGAAGGGCTAGATGGAGAAAAATGACCTAGTTATTTGGGTCAAGGGAGGGCGTAGGAAGTACAAACTCCCTAGTATGTATGCTTGTGTGTCTGTATATGATTACATGTCTGTAGAGAAAACTATGGAATGATATATACTAGATTTTTAGTGGGTGAGAAGCTGTTGACGAATATTCAGGTGGAGAGAGGGTGCCAAGCGAAAGAAGAAAAGGAAAAAGGAACTGTTTCTTTACGTGTTGTAAAGAAACAGTCTCTTCCCACAGGTCTAATGTATGTGATGTGGTCATATGTAAAACTTGATTTATATGGTAGACAATATGAGATTTTAATGGATTAATTTGAATTGAAATTTAGTTTAGTTTAAATGTAACAATTTTAATTGATTAATATCTGGGAATATTCCTGTTTCTTGGTATAGAACTTTCAAATGGATAATGAATATTTTCAGTGTACTTTATTTAGCGCTTTCTGTTGTCAGAATGTATTATCTTAATTTTAAAGTCAGTAACTGGCATTCAGATGCCTTAAGTACAGAACAGTGTAGCAAAAAAGAGAGGGTTGGGAATTAAGGAATAGGTATTGTTTCGAAAAATCTTTGTTCAGCCCTATTAGGATTTGAGCATACTCACAGCTCTTACTAAAACTGTGACATCTACTTAAGTTATTTATATATCCAGAGTTAAGTAGAAATAACTTTTATTTCAGTTTCTATAATCAAAGTTCTAATTTTGACAAATCTTCCACATTGGGGGATTTACAAAAATGAATGAAACATCTAATTTTTAAATGCGTTTTCTTCTAGTGTCTTTTTCTGAAGAAGAGAAATATCAGCTACGAAAATTTGTCAATAAATCTTATCTGCTGGACAAGAAAGCCTGTCGTCAAGTGTACTGCAGTTTGATTGATATCCTTCTGGCATATTGCTATGAAACCCGTGTCACTGAAGGAGAGAAGAATGTAAGTGCTTGTATGTGTGCGTGTTGCCATAGATGACTGTGCTGAGTAAACTGCATTAAAGCATCAGTCTTTCTTGTCTAGAGTAGAACTGGTGGTGATTAGTTATTCAGGGGATGCCCCCAGCAGAGTTACATGTGTGGGGTGGTGGTGGTGGGTACCCACAAGCAATCATACATTGCTTAGTCGGTCTTTTTCAGTTTTCTCTTGGGATTATTCTCTGCAAAATAGCAGAGTAGGGAAGTTTAAGGGAGTAAAGCTGAGAGTAGAGAGGAAGGCTACTCTGAGCCCTCATCTCTTTTAGGCCAGAGAAGTGCTCTGTCACATGACACTTCACATTGACCAGGGGGTAAACTACCATACCCATTTATATTCTTTCTCTCAGCCAGAAGTCAGCAGATGCAAAATATGGCATTTTACAAAATAAATCTTAGTATTTACCTGCAAGTGTCCCTCAATTCATAGAGTGTGTGGATTTCTGAAAAATTATATGTAAATCAGATTTTTTAAAACCTGAATTGTATATTTTTTTGCTATTTAAAGGGATCATGTTATAAAAGTAAATCCTTTTGTAAATTATTTCTTAATCTTTTAAAAAATAATATAGACTTTATTGTATTTCTTCTTAAACCATATTTGATGTTGTAAATGAAGAGCTAAACTTCCTTTTCACCTGTACCATTGATTGTATATTTAAAAAGGCTGGAAACCAAAAAACAGCCTTTCTAGTTAGTGTGGCGCTGCAGCTGTTTATAATTGTCCTCGCTCTAAAGGTTATTTTTGATCTGAGCATAACTTTCCTTTTTTGAATTACACAAATAATTCGTATTGTAAAGGAAAATATACAAACGAAGGAAATAATTAAGATTTCCTGTAATTTTAGTCATCAGAAATAACCGTTGTTACATGGTGATGTATCTATTTCCAGTCTTCTTTCAGTGTGCACGTGTGTCTATATTGTGTGTATTTACCTTGGGTCCTAATGTATATACTATTTAACCTGCTTTTTTCACTCAACATTATAGCACTAGGATGGTATTAGAGTTAGAATTTTCTGTGTACCAATTTTTTTGTTGTCATGATTCTGAAAATTTCTAGGGTGACTCTTGACGTTTGTGTCTGACTCCAAGATGACTATTAATTGAGTGTGCTAAGGCTACTTAATATTTATCTGAAAATACTTTTTGTTTTCACTCATCTTTTAAAGATACTGTAGGCCGGGCGTGGTGGCTCAAGCCTGTAATCCCAGCACTTTGGGAGGCCGAGACAGGCGGATCACGAGGTCAGGAGATCGAGACCATCCTGGCTAACACGGTGAAACCCCGTCTCTACTAAAAAATACAAAAAACTAGCTGAGCGAGGTGGCGGGCGCCTGTAGTCCCAGCTACTCGGGAGGCTGAGGCAGGAGAATGGCATAAACCCACGAGGCGGAGCTTGCAGTGAGCTGAGATCCGGCCACTGCAGTCCAGCCTGGGCGACAGAGCGAGACTCCGTCTCAAAAAAAAAAAAAAAAAAAAAGATACTGTAAATGGAGAAAATGTTTTCTTTGACAAAAAATGCTTCATATTAAATCTTGAAAAGGTGAGTGTTTAGGTATACTTGAAAAAATTTACCATTTTTATTCTTTTGTGTATTTAAAATCATCAAGTCTTACAACTTGAGACCTCCTCTAGAATGTACTTATTCTCACCAGCATTCTCTGAAAGATCAAATTTTCTAGCAGCTTCTTAAGTGCCACAGGTAATACTTCAACATTATTCTTGATTCCTTTGATAGATTATTTATGGATTGTTCGGGAGGCATGTAACTTAGTTGAAAAAGGACAGAAATTGAGCAGAGATTACTTTGCTTTAACTTTTAGTTTCAAAACCCCTGGTTATTTGCTCTTGTGTTCTGGTATTTTTTTAGTAGAAAAGTTTTATTTTCAAAAATCCCAAGGAAAGTAAACAGAAACTTCCCACTGATAGTCTCTGCATCAGCAAAATAGTTTTTTTCTATAGTTGTGAACACTTCTTAGTTCTCATATGTCAGTGTTCCTCAGACACTGGTTGAAAAAATGGATTTCTTTGGTTTGTTTAAATGACTTTACCTCTAATGTGATGGTATTCTTTTCTCCAAAACAAATACAGGTTGAATCTGCATGGAATATCAGGAAACTGAGTCCAACACTATGCTGGTTTGAGGTATGATTTCCAGTTGCAGTTGTTAGAGTTTGCTCCTCAGGAAGTTATTTTTGTTGTTTTTACATCATTTGGGGTAATTCAAGCAATTCCTTGAATTTTTAAAAATAGAAGCTCTATTGTACAAATTTGTTTTCCATCTTTTTAATAAAATTCTGATAATGAAACCAGGTAGAGTATTTTGGAAGCTGGGGGAGGGAAACACACTTCGGAGAGAGGATGGAGAAATGGTTTGTTGGGAAAGAATGTGGGGCAGAGTGAGAGGTGTGTTTGTAAGCTGGCATGTATTGGAGCTTGAAACTCAAAGATGGAGGCACACCTAGGTGATAAGTGACCATCAGGGTGTATGCCAAGAATAAACACACACACATGAAAAATAATTTTTTTTTTTTTTTTTTTTTTTTGAGACGGAGCCTCGCGCTGTCGCCCAGGCTGGAGTGCAGTGGCCGGATCTCAGCTCACTGCAAGCTCCGCCTCCCGGGTTCACGCCATTCTCCTGCCTTAGCCTCCTGAGTAGCTGGGACTACAGGCGCCCGCCACCTCGCCCGGCTAGTTTTTTTGTATTTTTTTTAGTAGAGACGGGGTTTCGCCACGTTAGCCAGGATGGTCTCGATCTCCTGACCTCGTGATCTGCCCGTCTCGGCCTCCCAAAGTGCTGGGATTACAGGCTGGAGCCACCGCGCCCGGCGAAAAATAATGTTTTTATATGATTTTTAAAATATATATATGTATATGTAAGAAAAACTTCACCTATTCTCAATAAGTCTGTGAGGTAAGTGTTGCAGGTTTTACAGGTGAGGAAACTTAGATCATATAGCTTAAATCCCTTAAGTCCTGCAATTCAAATGTAGTCTGGTTACATCTGATAACTCTTTTAGTATGGTAGTAATTGTTTCTGTGTTCGGAAAAATAGTTGTGGAGGTCTCACCAAAAATACCAAAGGATAATATCTTTAAATTTATAAGTTTTTAACAAACTTGTGCATCAAAACAATAATTAAAAGCAGAAACTTTGAAAAAGTATCAAGATTATATCATCAATTAAAACAACCAGTATTTTTTAAGTTGCAAAATCAAAGTTGTTTCATTGATGTCACTTTGTTAAAATAATAGGTAAGATGTAAACAGGAACTGAAACACTTACTTCATTATAGAATCTTACTATTCCAAAAATGGTTCAAGGACCAACAACCTGACCAGCAGCTTCAGCTGGGAGTTCATTAGAAAGACAGAATTTCAGTCCCACCTCCCACCCACTGAATCAGAACCAGAATTTGTAGCAAGATCTCTGGGGAGTTTGTATGCCTACTGAAGATGAAAAGTGCTCCCCTCTAGACTTCATTGGAGTTCCTCATGTTGCCATGATCAGCATATAATAGAGGAATTGGTTTCTGTGTTAGCATTTATTAATATGTTGGAAGTAGTTGGTGACTGGACAATTTTGTGGTATAGTTATTAAAAATCTACATGAAAATTCACCTATTTAGTTCATAATTCTCTTTATGTCAAATACTCAGTGTTCTTAATCAGATTTCTCATAGTTTTAAGGATTAATGTACATGTAAATTATCTTTCTCCCTTGGTTTTAAGTTTTACATACGGTTTACATTTTTTATACTTTATTGAAAAACAATTTTGTGGAAATTTTGTTTAGTGTTTTTAGTAAGTTTTCAATTGCTAATGTTATCAGTTTGATACCATTCAAGATAGAACACCTTTTTTCCTAGAAATCAGTTTGATAAGCAAGAGCAAATTACTCAAGTAAATGTCTTGTATTACCCATGTCCAGTGCAAAAAAAAAAAAAAAAAGAAAAAAGAGGAGAGGAAGCTGAACAGTTCTACTTTTTTTTTTTTTTGTGATGGAGTCTGGCTATATTGTCCAGGCTGGAGTGCAGTAGTGCAATCTTGACTCACTGCAGCCTCTGCTTCCCAGGTTTGAGCAATTCTCTGCTTCAGCCTCCTGAGTAGCTGGGATTACAGGTGCCTGTCACCGCACCTGGCTAATTTTTGTATTTTTAGTAGAGACGGGATTTCGCCCTGTTGGCCAGGCAGGTTTCGAACTCCTGACCTCAGGTGATCCGCCCGCCTTGGCGTCCCAAAGTGCTTTACAGGCATCAGCCACCATGCCCGGTGAGTTCTACATTTTTGATGTGTGCCATCTTGAATAGCCCTAGATGACAAAAACATGAAATGTAAATTATTTTAAAATATCCTTTATGTGCATCTGTATTTTGTTAATGCCATGTGTTTTAGATTCTTATTTGCAAGAATCTAAAATACTTAGGACTTTAAAAAGCTTTCTTGTGACATTTGTGATGTATTGATAGTGTGAGAAATTAGAAAAACTAAGATTCTATGTTTTATTTTAAGGTATACGAAAATAATCTTATTTCATGGTTTTATGTTTCTCTTCTACTTGGCATCACAATGATCTGAACTTACAGCTTTTAAATGAGAAAAGCTTCCTATTTCATTGTGTGCTTTTGTTTGTGTAATATTTTATGGAAATGACTGCTATTAAAATGACACTTCACAGACTTGGACTAATGTTCAAGATATCATGGTGTCTTTTGGAAGAAGGGTGCTGTGTTACCCACTCTATCGCCATTTCAAGCTGGTGATGAAGGCCTACAGGGACACTATAAAGATATTGCAACTAGGTAAGATATTATTGCGCTTGCAAATTTGGGAGGGAAAAAGTTGTAAGTTTTTAATCTGTGAAGATACAATTATTTTTGTTTTTTTTTCTGTATATAAATAAGTAATGAAAAATGAATCCAACCACTTTTAAAGTATAAAATTCCTGTGTATAACATATATGTAGATAAGTAATTGCATAGAGGCGTAATAAAAACTCTTTTCAGAGAGGAGTAAGGAAGGTAAACAAATAAGGCACACATAGTGTTGCAAACCATTTTACATTATAATAGCTTGCATGGTTCAGTATTTCTTGACTGCCTGTAATCTTCTAGGCTCTATGGTGGGGCTGTGGGTCTAATAATGAAGGTAGAAAAGTTCCCTGCTCTGTTGAAGTTTACAGTTTTGTCAGACAGATGATGAGTAAGTAAGCAGTTCCAAAGAGAGAGTGAAAAGTACTCTGCTGGGAGAAGTCCAGGGATCATTTAGGAGGGGACAAATAACCTAGATTAGGCATCTCAAGAAAGATTTTCCAACAAAAAGTACAGCGACTCTGAGCACTTTTGACTTGCTAAATTCAACCTGAAAAGACAAACACTTGGCTAGCTTTAAGGATGTGGAAAATTCTGGGTTCTGAAACAAATTCCAAAGTGCCCATAATATTATCATTAGAATAAGTATATAATTTCCAGGGTAATGACTTTGAAGGGGGCACCATCCATTTGTGTGTATTAGTTCTGGCACATTTATTTAAAAGTCACTCTTAGTACTTTATGGTCATTTCTTATATTCTCCCCCTGGGGAGACTCATCATTCCTTTGCCCTTAGATAAAAGTGTTTCTGGGAACTTGGTTTTCAGACTTGAGAATAAGAAGGGGAAAGAAAGGAAGTTCTTCCCTCTACCTCCAGGTGACTTCACTGACCTAAAGAAGAGAATCACATCTCAAATGTTTTGTCCTACCTGGAGGTGTACTTTGCCTTCTGTGTAACTTGTGGTCTTCTTGCCCTAGTGGCGGGAATGGGGGAGGAAAATCATGTTTGAAGTAGATTAGTTTAAAGTAGACAATAATTGTAAAAATGAATCATGGTTAGATGAAAGATGCCTTTTTATTCATCCAGTTGGTTTAGACTAGCCATATTTTATTTTGAAGGATTGTTGATTATAGGATAAAAGAGCTATCATTGAGAAATTTATCTTCTTTAACTTAGCAGTGGGAAACAAACTGCTCTGTTTTTTCACGTGTTATTTCTTCTTGCCTTCCATCCAAGATATTTTTTGAATTGCTAAAAGTACCTTGGAAAATCAATCTACTATAAATGACTGTGTGAGCCTCAGTTACACGTCACCATTCATTTCTTTTTTAAGGCCTGCTAGATTATCTGGGCATTATTCATGGACTTAACCAGTGAGAATGCAGCCTGTTATATCATGGCTTCCAGATGGAGAATTGGCAAAACCTCCACATGCCCATTTGCACACACACTCACGCACTCACACACTCACTCTGCCTCTCTCACTCTCACTCACATATACAAACTATTGCTTGTTACTTTTTATTCTGGGAAGTAATCTAGTTCTTTTGACTTTTATTGGCAAAGTAATCAGTTCTGTGATTGCATAACCAAAAATAAGTTCGATTGCCTTGACTTACACAGGAATCAATTACCCAAACCGTTTTAGTAGGCCAGGACTGAAAATGAGACTCAACTTTTGTTCATTATCACTATGACAAGAAGTAGTTTTATCAGCTGTGTTATGATAGCAACATAAAACTTGAAGTAACACACTGGAGGCCACTGCTAAAAATGAACCTGAACCCTCTATGTACCATGTACAGTGTGTTCTGTGAGTAATTTGGGTTGTGGCTAGTTAGTGCTAAAACTGAGGGCTGGGTTGTCTAGAATTTGTGCCAGAAGCTGTGGAGATGACATGCTCTGGATGAGAATTGTCACCTGTCTTTGTACAGGTGGATGGCACAAGGATGCCATTCTCGCCCCTGAAGAGGCTCATTTGTTTGAACACCCCATAATTTAAATAAAGGTAGCTCTGGTTTGGCATTTAGTGTTTTCCAAGAATGAATTCATGCCTACTTATAATTCAAAATGCAGTCACAGTGTTCACACTTTTTATTATAAAGGTCAGTATAGTATTCCATAGTTGAAAGTAATGAATAACCCTGGCTCCAAAGAAGGATTGATCTTAAATGGAATGAGCTTTCACAACCAATGTAGGAGTGCTTCAGAAACTACAGAATATGTCATTATAACTGATTGACTAAGATCTGAGTTTTCAAAGAGCCAGGAATTGGCTTCGTGGGACTTCACAAGTAGCCTTTACAAGGATTCTTTACTAGGCCTTTGGCTCTTTTCAGGTTTGCATTTCTTTTCATGCCATCCCCTCCTCCAGAAGACTGTATGTTTATCTCTGGAGATTGCTGTTCTGTTTAATCCAAACTCCTTAAGGGCAGGAAGTCCTGCTTTGGCCCTTAAGTACTGTTTTAGTGCTTAACAAAGGACCTTGCTCTCTGGATCAGTCATCTTGGGGCAAATGGCTCCTTTTTTTCCTCTGTCTCTGTCTCTTCAACTTTTATTGCCTCTTTGTTCCTTTCTTTTTGGAAGAATGGGTAAAATTTTTCGTGGATGCATCACTTAGCTACTGTTAGTCAATTAAAAATAAAAGAGAAAAAGCAGATTTTCTCATATGTCTTCAGAAGAGTTATTCTTTTTTTTTTCTTTTTTCCCTTGAGACATAATCTTGCTCTGTTGCCCAAGGCTGGAGGGCAGTGGCGGATCTTGACTCACTGCAACCTCCACCTCTTAGGTTCAAGAAATTCTCATGCCTCAGCCTCCCAAGTAGCTGGGATTACAGACATGCACCACCATGCCTGGCTAGTATTTGTATGTTTAGTAGAGACGGGCTTTTGCCATGTTGACCAGGCTGGTCTGGAACTACTGGCCTCAAGTGATCTGCCTGCCTTGGCTTCCCACAGTGCCGGGATTACAGGTGTGAGCCACTGCACCTGGCCCACTCAGAAGAGTTATTCATTTTAGAAGTGACAAGTTGTAGTTTAATACTTGATCATACATTATTTATGTAATTTAGTGAGTGCATTGTCTACATCTTATTAATGTATAGAAGGTATTCCTTACTTTATTTCCATTAGAAGGGTAGGATGGGATGGGGTGGAAGAGAAACACCAACTTAATTTTTGCTTCCAGTTCTCCCTTTGAACTCATTCTGTGGGTTCTTTTTTTTTCCTTCTTCTTGGATGGAATATATATCCTATATATATCATATCATATATTTGTCTTCTATAATATATATCCTATAACTTTTTCTTTCACTTTAGATTTTTAAAAAGTTCTTTTACCACTTCTAGTCACAAGAGGAGTCTAATTTCAGCACTTAAAATGTCCACTTTGAACTTCATTACAAAAGGAAATCTTCCCTTCCCCAGCTGGGACCTGCCTGAGGGTAGGTGACCAGCAGCAGGGAGGAGGACCCCTTTCACTTTGACAGGACATACTGCTTACCTCCACTCGGCCACCACATGCTGCTCTGTCCTGCTTCTTAATGGAAGCCAGACACCAATCTTTGTACTCTACAGTTGATGTCTACAGTTAAAATTTCCAGGGTAAGCAGGTTGTACTCTCTTAGGGCCTCTTAAAACCCCATTTCTCTTGGTTTGAGGTAACAGAAAAGCACCTCCTTCCCGCACCCATAGAGTGTGGTAAGAAACTGCACAGCACTCCACCACCTTTATCCATGGAGATTTTTTCTGGACCTCTTTACTCTTAAGCTCCTGAAGGTGAATATTTGGCGAATGAATTACAAATCATTTTTAGTTTCTGTCTCTACAAGTTCAGCATAAAGAGGTTAGTATCTCTTTAAAATATAGGGATACTTGATACCAGTTATTTTCTTTGTGAGCCTCATTAGAAAAGAGTCAGAAAGAGTTCTGTCCTGATGTGTTAATAATACGTACAGGTGGATGGCACAGGGATGCCATTATTGCCACTGAAGAGGCTCGTTTGTTTGGACACCCCATAATTTAAATAGAAGTAGCTCTGGTTTGGCTAGTTTGTTAATAATAACCATAGCTGTGTGTGTTAGCTACTTTCTGTGTGCCAGCGCTAAGTTCAGTTCTTTAGATACCATATCTCATTTTGCTCACATTGCAATCCTGTGAAGCAGTCATTACTATCCCCATTTTGCAAATAGAAGACAGGCTCAAAGAAGTGAAGTCAGTGGCCCAGGGTCTTACAGCTAGTAGGTGGGAGAGCCTAGATTTGACTCCAGATCTGTGTAACTTAGAGTCTGTGTACTTATATATATTGAACTAGTTATAAATGAAATTATATGAAGCCTGGAATTTGCTTCAAAATAGTCCAGAGTGGGTTGTGGGAAAGTGGGTGGGGTGTAGCTGAAACAAGGTTGGCTACAAGTTGATTGCTGTCTGGGTGATGAGTATGTGGGATTCATGATACTGTGTTCCCTATTTTTGTACATGTTGTGATTTTCCTTTAGACAAAGTCTTTTTTTTTTCTTAAGTCTAGACTCTTCACCACCATACTACCATGTTTCAAATTTGAATTTATCTACCATTTTGTGGAAAACATGATTTCTGTTAATATCTGGACAATTGTCTAAAATTTTTTGGCTAACAAAAACATATACAGTTGTTCTATTTGCTATTTTGTTTTTAAGGTTAATAGAAACATACTTTTTAATAACATGTGAAGTCTGATGAATAGTAGTTGCATAGCAGGTAGTAACCCAAGTAACAGCCTTCAGGAGTCTAGTTGTCACCAATTAAAACCTGGTATTACTTCAGATAATTAATAGCCCTTACATATCAGTTATTAATTGGGCTTAATAAACACATTTTCAGAGATTACTGCTTTACTAACCTCTTCTGTAGATAAAATAACACAATCAATGAGAAAGAAAAGAAGAGCTATGGCACCAAGCCCAGGGCTTATGACTGATCAGTTTTTTAAAAGAAAAATGGATGTTTAAAACATTGAGGTTTGGCAAGTGTATTGAACGAGCTCCGAGTTTGGAGGAGACCTTATTGGTGAATTTCTTTTTAATGTTTACATTTTATTTATTCCAGAGTCAGTATAGCAAATGACTTTTTAAAAAATTGAATTGTAGAGGAGATATTGCAAACTCGAAAACTAAAAGATGAAATCACTGCGATTTTCCAGTGTTGACAGTTATCTATATTTAATTTCTGTAAGTTCCCATTCTGGACATTTTAAAGAATTGTTAGGCCTTTTAATTTTTACTCTTTAAATACGTTGTATGAAACTATTTTGAGATTTATTCAACAAGTATTTGTTGAGAACCTGCCGTGTGAGGCTGCTGAGCTGGATTCTGAAGATATAATAGTTCTAATGGGGGCACAGGGCACAGAATTACACAACTACCAGGGTTTTTGAAAAATTGCGTTTGTATTAAGCAACTCAAAAGAGAAATATGGAAAGTGAAAATATAAGCCAGGGAAACCGACCTACATTTAAGTCATTGAAGACATGTAACTTCCTATTGTGGGAGCCTCTGCTTTATTTGACCTTTAATTCTCAGCTTCTACTAGTTTCCTAGCGCCCTCAAGTACTTGTTAATTGCTTGATGAGTTCATCTATTCATTGATTTGTTCAACACATATTTTGAATGTATACCTACTCAGGAGCCAGTCCATGCAAAGCACCCTGTAAGTATAAAGAGCAATAGAAAAATAATTAAATGTGTGGGCTGTTTTGGGGGAGCCTGTTCACTAGCCAGGGAGCTAAGATGTCCCTCAATAACATAAAATATATAGTCAACTGTGGTAAGTGCCTTACAAGAAAGGTGGATTAAGGAGTTCAAAAAAGAGAGAGATGACACCTTTCGCTAGGGGTCAGGGAAATTCTCATAGAGGCTGTGAGATTTGAATTGGGACTTGAAGGATGGAGGGAATGTTGTAAACATTGTGAGTAAACTGTGTGAGGAGGTTCATGGGATAGTATAGTTTCTGCTATGAAAATGTGTTTGTTGGAATGAGATGATGGAAAATCCATATGCTATCTGATGCTGAGATTTGCTCTATATCCTCTAAAACTAGTTGATAGTTTCTTTCCTATCTGAGTTAACTGGTCACTGGAATTTACGTCTCTACTTTTCAAATATTGTTGCTTAAATTCCCTGCTCCTTACCCGGGAGATGGTAATACCTTGTGTTTTCTTCCTCCTATTCTAAATTGTTCTTGAACTTTTTTTTTCTGACTTAATTTCCCATACCAATTAATGTTTCTAAGAATAGAACAATCACAGTGCTCTCAGAAACTTCAGCATGAAATTAAAGTCAGCTACTGAAGTAGCATTTGTACCTGTTTTTGTTGACCATTTTACATACCAGCTAATCCAAGAAAAGAGAGAACTTCAGAGGACAGCAGGAGTTAACTCGTGGAAATCATGAACTGCTGCTGAATGTTTGAAAGGGAGAACTCTGGATTCTCCTTCTGTGAGGCAAAGTGAATTCCTTTTACTCTTGTTTCTTCCTTGGAGTACAAGTCTGTTTTCCCAGCCTCCTAAATTAGTACATTCTTCCCATTCATATGTATTATTTAACCTCAGAGCATTTGCAGGTTTAGAGCATCTGCAGGTTTATACTTATAACCCTTATAGAAGGGTATTGTGTATAAATATAAACATTAAAAGAAAGACTATCAAATTCTAGTCATCTCCATAGAATCCCTTTCCCCCTAATACTTCTAAATAATGTTAATCACTGAAAATGTTTAGATTGCTCTCATGGTAATTTCCGGGTTGCATTTGTATAAAACATTCTTGGTTCTCTTAAAATACACAGTAGAGGGAAGCATTTCCCATATGGCTTACAAATAATAAATTGCCTTTTAATTGCAACAAATGATGAATAGCTTGTGGTTATTTGACTTCAAAAATATCACTTAAAATATTTTAAAATGTTAGTATTCTTTGAAAATTGGAGTTATATAGAAATGCTTACTGATGGGTGATGGCTTCAAGTCGCCTGACCTCTTAAATATTACATACAATTTAAATCTACACTATATTTTCTGTATTATTTATTTTTGTTAATTTCAGCAGTTTCTGAGCTGAGCAGTGTAGAAATCCCTAGAACTTAGTTACATGGTTTGAATGTATGGCTTAAAAAAAACTTCTATAATTAGTGCCTCTTTAAATAAATTTAAAGTCAGTTTTGAGATTATTTTTATGGATCTGATTTTTTATGGAAGTAACTTTCTGTAAGAAAATAGCAGCAGAAAATTGTATGTATTTAAGACAACTCTGGGGGAACAAAGAGAAAACCTTCTATTTGACCCTAATGAATCAAGGTCCTATTATATATTAATACTGAGGCCTTGATGAAGTGAATTGAATAATACTTTATGTTTTACCTGGAATACATGTAAGAATTACAATTATGTACCACATAATGACTTTCAGTCCGTGATGGACCACATGTACAACAGTGGTCCCATAACATTGTAATACTGTGATTTTACTGTATATTTTCTTATTAATTTTTTTTTTGTTTTTCTTTGAATCAGAAAAGAGCTGGAATATACTGTATCTTTTCTATTTTTGGATATGTTTAGATACAAAAATACTTAGCACCGTGTTACAATTGCTTACAGCATTCAGGACAGTCATATGCTATACTGGTTTGCAGCCTAGGAGCAATAGGCTATACCATAGCCTAGGTGTGTAGTGGAGACTACCATCTAGGTTTGTGTAAGTACATTCTGTGATGTTCACATGGCAGAATCACCTAATGACACATTTCTCAGAACATAGCCAAATCATTAAGCAACACCTGATTATATATATATTTAGGTAATTTAGAGTTTCATTTCTTTTATTTTTTAGAGACAAGGTCTCACTCTGTCACCCAGCCTGGAGTACAGTATGGCATAATCATGGCTCACTGCAGCTTCAAACTCCCAGGCTCAAGCTGTCCTCCTGCCTCAGCCTCCCAAAGTGCTGGTTTACAGATGTGAGCCACCATAGCCCAACTTAAAGTTTCTTTAAGTAAGAAGTTAGCGTTGGAAAATAACAAGTGGCAGACATTTATTTATTCAACAGACGTGAATCAAATCTATTCTCCATGCAAGGGAGTATAACAGAATTGGTGAAGAGTTACAAGATATTTATGACTTGGTCTTAGCTCTTAAGGAGTTTATTGTGTAATAGGAATGATAGGTCAAAAGATAAGGTACAAAATGTAAGTATTTATGATGAGAATACATGGACACGGGGCAACAACACCCATTGGGGCCTTTCGGAGGGTGGGAGGGGGTGGGCGGGAGGAGGGAGAGGATCAGGAAGAATTGCTAGTGGATACTCGGCTTAATACCTGGGTGATGGGATGATCTGTGCAGTAAACCACCATGGCACATATACCTCGGAACTTAAACGTTCAAAACAAGAACAAAATGTAAGTATTTATAAGATACAAAGGAGAGACTCCCTTTAAAAAAGACCTTAATGGACAGGTATGGTGGCTCATGCCTGTAAACTCAGCACTTCGGGAGGTAGAAGGGGGAAGATCTCTTGAGGCCAGGAGTTTGAGACCAGCCTGGGCAACATAATGAAACCTTGTTTCTAGAAAAAAAATGTTTTTTAAATTAGCAGGGCATAGTTGTGTGTGCCTGTAGTCCTAACTACTTGGGATCCCGAGGCAGGAGGATTGCTTGAGCCCAGCAGTTCGAGGTTACAGGGAGCTATGATCACACCACTGCACTGTAGCCTGGGTGACAGAGTAAGACCTTGTCTCTAACAAAAAAAAAAAAAAAGAAATTACCTTAATGGCCATCCACAGGCCAAATCCATCTTGTATTGCCCTTGAGCTAACAATGCTTTTTACATTTTTAAATCGTTGAAAAAAATAAAAATAATATTTTGTGACTTGGGAAGATTATTTGAAATTCTCATTTTAGTGTCCATAAATAAAGTTTTATTGGAACACAGGCTCATTCGCTTACATACTGTCTATGTCTGCTTTTGTGATAAGATGACAGAATTGAATAAGTGCATCAGAGATTGACCTGCAAAGCCAAAATACTTACTTTCTATCTCTTTACAGAGAAAATTGACCACCTCTGCCTTAGGTATGTACATGGAGGTTGGAGGGGGCCCTTTTGTAGGGAGCCGAGGTCTTAGGCTGCTTGCCATTCCAAATAGTGGCCAGCATTGAAGTAGATCATTTCAGCTGTTTTCTATAGTGGCCAGCATTGAAGTAGATAATTTCAGCTTTTTTCTCTCGCCTTCCCACAGGATGAAATGTAGCTGATCTAGTTGGCTCACATTAGAGTAGACTTCTGTACATTAGGAGAAGCAAACTGAGATGGCTACTTCGCCAAGCAGGTAAATGAATAAGGATACTAGGGTTTAAGGAAACAGAGACTAATGAGGCCTGTGTGAACTGGAGAGATACATGGCTCAGCTGTAGCCTACTATTGCTGTGTGAATATGTAGTATTGCCAGTTTTAAAAAGAAGTAGAAAGTAAAATTAAAGTAGAAAGCTTTAAAATCTTTTAAAGCTTAAGTATGGACAAAGAAGTAAAATAATTTTAAATCACACTGTAAAAGCCATAGCATGTCTGAGAGCCCACGTCAGCCTGGGAGGCCCCCGGTTTTCAATCTCTGCTCTAAAGCAAGCTAAGTGCCAGCCTGTCTTTCTTATACCCTCTTGGACCTGCCAGTTTCTAGCTGCAGTGAAGGCTTGCACCAGGTCTTTGTTCCTTCAGTCCTAGCTTGAGACTGAGTTTCAGCCCAATACGGGTTCTAAGATTGGGGCAGGCAAAGGAGGTAAGAGATGTCCCGCATTGTCTAATGTAGTTAACACCAAAAAACCTTTTTAAAAAGTGGATGCCCTGCCTCTCTTTTGACTACTTTGTATTGTTAATCTTGTCAGCCAGAGCCTGGTCAGGGTGGAGGAAATGAGTGATAGGATTTCAGTTACCACACTTCACTCTGACCCTGATAGAGTGCTTGTTAGTAGTGGGAGGAGAAGGGATTAATAGGGAAGGAGCAAACAGCATAGATCTAATGAGTGATATATAATGATAGTTACTAAAGAATGTGTAGGATTTAGAAAAGAAGATGTGGAGGAAGGGTATTCCCTGAGAAAATAGAAGGCAAAAAAATCAGAAAAAGGAAAATAAAAGAGTTCCATGTCCAAGAAACGGCAAATTCCCGTCTGTCTGGAGGCCAGAGGTGTGAAGGGGAATGGTAGGGTAAAGATGGAAACAGTGTGCTGGGACTGGGCTGAAATGAGCCTGCAATGGCTTGCTGATGAGTTTGGGTCTTATTCAGGGAGGAACCACTGAAGAGTTTGGCATTGGAGCTGGTGAGAGGCTTATGAAATCAGATTCATCTGGCAGCAACACTTAGGATAGAGTCATTGAGAAGGGTGAAGTTAGTGGGCATGGAGAAGAGAGGAGACTTATTCTTGCCTAGACCCAAGGTAGTCTGGGGACAGGCAGTATGGTCTGAACTAGAGCGCTAGCCACGGCACTGAGGAGGAAGGAATATGTGGGCAGGTGCTTCACAGGTAGCAGGGGCAGGGACCAGTAACGGGAGTGCCAGGGCTGATCATATGACCTGTTGTCATCCTTCCCTTTTCATATATAAAGTACTTACATGTTTGTTGTCTCATTTAATTTCCATAGCAATTCTTAAGAATTTTTCTTCTAATTTATCCCTGTGGAAACAGATTCAGATTAAGTACCAAACAGCTAAGAAGTGATACCAGAAGCAAGCAAACTCTGGGCTGCACAGCTGGTCCACAGTGGAACTGTTGGGATTGTTACCATTTTTACTTTGTGAGAAATTAGCTAAGAACTACATAAGATTATTTATGTGTAGCTTTTTAATGATCTTCCCTTGCCTTTCCAGAATTGGGGATCTTAGAACTTAATTTCATAGTCAAAATTTTCATGCATCCTTTTCATATAAATTAAACTTACATGTAGAGATACATATCTAATCAGCTTTACTAAATTATATTGATTATCCATTGATTAAAATATAAAGAAGCATATATAGCTCAGTTCTACCAGTGTGCACACCATTTAGCAGAAAGCAGACATAGTCACTGAAACACAGTGAGGGTTTCAAAACGGTTTAGTTTTTCTCCTTTTTTACCTTGACATACTTATCAGTACTTGAGATCACCAAAATAAATTCATCAGTGGTGGGATTAGGTTTAGGTTTGTTTTTTCTTTTTATGAGCCATTTGAGATATCCAGTTGTCTTTTTCCTGTATACTCCTATTTCTTCTTTCTGACTTCATGAAATTTTGGTTTTTTTCATTTTGAAATAAAGCTAATTTCAAAGAATTAGAACTCTATTAAGTGGTATTTATTGGAAAAAATGAAGTGTAATTGTTTTAATTAAAAGTACAAAGGGCATTGAAATACATACTGTAATTCTTAAGATGGAAAAATTGAATACTAATTTTACCCACAAAATTTTGAAGTTTTCTGTGCCTATGGGTTTTTTAAAAGTTCAGGTTTAGGTTGCAGCTATTTCAAAGAGCTTTTTTTCATGCGTCTTCAGCTTCTTAATCTACTTTTCTCCTTACTGTGTAGACGGACATATATATTTTTAATGTTCTACCTTGAACTTGGATGCCTCATTCTTCGTTGTCTGAAGAAATTGAAATTAGTCATGTTACCATTATGTAGTTTTGATGGCATCTGGTCATGTATTTCTAAACTGAAACAGTCACTGTTTTGACAAGTTACTTAAGAAAGAGGACAGAGTTAATGTCAAGGCTGTCCTTCCAAACTGGCAAATCTTGCAGGGATTGTTAGAGCAGAAAAGGCAAAAAGTAGCCTTGGGTTAAATTCATTATTTGAACTTATAATGGTACAGTGATGTAATAAAGTTTGTACAGCTACATTCTTTTCTCGTCAGGGAAATATGTAATTAGGGAAGGAGTAAACAAATTGTATATGCCATGTTTGTCATGATGCAAATAAAGTAAATCTCTAGACCACAGAGATCTTATAACTAGTGTATGCTAACTGAGCAATTTGACTGGGTGTGTTTAAAGTTAGATTCTTTGTACTCCAGACTGTAGATTAACAACCAGCATTTATTGAACAGGATCATACAATTTGCTGGACATTGATTGTTCTAGGCCAAGGAAGAAAGATGAAAAGTCATGTCCTTTCCTGTCAAGGACTTCATCACACATGGTGATAAATACTGACAATGGATTTATTGCATAGTGGCTGAGGGTCAGAAAACTTATTTTCCAGTTCTAATTCTTGCTTCCTAGCTGTGATGTTGGCCAACTCCTTCATATCCTTGAGCCTCAGTTTTCTCATTTATGAAACAGGGAAGAAAGTACCTAACTCGTAGGGTTAAATCATGTAATTATATAAAGTATCTGGTGCAGAGCAAGTGGGTAGCTCCTAATTACTTACCTTAAGTCTGTTTCGTGCTGCTGTAACAGAATACCACAGATGGGGTAATTTATAAGGAACAGAAATTATTGGCTCATGGTTCTGGAGGCTGGGAAATCCAAGATCACGGGACTGGTGAGGGCCTTCTTGCTGCATCAGAATGTGGCAGAGGGTATCACATGGTGAGAAAGAGGGCAAGAGATTGAACTGGCAGCCTCAAGTTCTTTTATAATTGGCATTAACATTCATGAGGGTAGAGCCCTCATGACCTAAATACCTCTCATTAGGCCCCATTTTCCAACACTGTTGCACTGTGGATTAACTTTGCAACAGATACTTTTTGCAGGGTGCATTCAAACGATAGCACTACTGTAATAGGGGGGTATGTCGGGTATATGAGGGAACCCCAAACCAGGTGGGGGAAGAGTTGGAACCCTGTTCCCAGAAAAAGTAATGTCTGATTTGAGACTTGGATAGATGGTAAATTTGGGGTTGAATTGAGGGTTGTACATTCCAGGCAAAGGGGACATCTACAAAGTACATGTTTGCTTCCTGTTAATTTTGTTTGCGAGTATACAGATAATATATGTAATTTCAATAACAAAAAATACTTTTTAAATTGACAGGACTGTAAGTTTGTGTTCAAAATAGTAATTCATTGCTTCAAGTATGTGTTTCTTAATACAGCTCAGAAATCTGGGCTTAAACGGCATCTGAGAAATTTGAGGATAAAAAAATTACATAGACCTAGAAGCCTTCTTAATGCTAAATTTAATGTGTGTGTTTGTGTTAATTGTTAGGGATTTGACTTTATTCTGTTTCCTGATAGGGCCTGGTATTAAAGCAAATTACCCCACTTTGGTTCTCTTAATTTAGATTAATTTGACACACTTTTTCTGCCTTCTCCCTTTTCATGGTCAAATGACATATGAAAATTAGTGTTGAAATACTTCATAAGGTATCTGTTTTGATAATATGGTCTCATCAGAATCCCAGAATGCTACCCATTTTCTAGCCAGGTATCTATTATACTAAGGTATGTATTTTAAATGATAGTAATGTTGGCTGTTATTTTGAGATGATTTTACAAATAAAGACCAAGCAGTGCTTTCCCTCAGGTGTTTTGAATAACCACTCTTCTTTTCTTTACTGATTATTTTAAAAATTATTATTTTTTTTGGTAGAGATGGGGTCCCACTATGTTGCCCAGGCTGGTCTCAGACTCCCAGGTTCAAGTGATCCTCCTGTCTTGGCACCTCCTAAAGTGTTGGGATTATAGGTGTGAGCCACTAGGCCTGGTCCATTTTCTTATTTTGGCCTCTTGATAAGGACAGATATGACATTTGATCTTAGCCAAAAGGCCAAGAAGCAATTGGCTTCTTGTCTTGGGTAACTCAGAACTTTAGAGGGCAGAGTAGATACCCGGAAAACCATAGTCACATAGCTGTAATGTACCAGCAATTGAAAAGAAATTTAGCTCTTACTGTATAGATTTAGCAACTTACATTGTTTTTCCTATGCTGGCTTTTAGCCAGCAAAAACATCCACTTACCTGATCATCTCCTAGAGATGGAAACCATTTCTTATGTGCCTCCAGCCATGAGCTGGTCTGTCAGTGAAAGATTATTCCCAACCCTGCTCTCCTAATAGGATGATTTCAGGAAGCCAAGGGATTCTGTTTAGAACAACTCAATCTTGTCTTTGTATTAAGATATATTAACCTGAGATGCCACTTCTGTCCAGACAGGAAATCACATTGTTCTTAGTTTACCTTTCCTTTAAAGGAAAGCCAGGGAATATGTTAAATCCTATTTACTACCCACCTACTTATTACTGTCATCTATATTTTCTTTATCTTGTCATTACGTTTCTCTGTGTTGTCATTAGTCTTTCCCTGAAGTAAAACGTTCATGGCACTTGTCATTTATAATACCAGGATACTAGTGTTAAACTGCTTTCATGAGTGAACAAGAGTTCTTGGTCTTAGAGTCATTCTTCCACGGATAGGGTTGACTTGTTCAACCAAGTCCATCCTAAAGAATCCCTAACTCTTGGGATTTAACATCCTGGAGAGAGCTGTTAGTGCCGTTCTGCAGTGAAAATAGTTACCGTGGTTACTGTGCAAGGCACTGTTTTTTTTTTCTGCTTTGAACCAGGCAGTGAACTGTCTAAAAATGGTCACTTTCCTGCAGTGCCTTTGAGCAGGAATGATTCTCTTGGACTTAGGCCTTAGCATTTTTTTATGCCCATGTCGTGTGTGATGAGCCCATGACTGGATAGAGCCCCACAGGCACCGTGTACTTTGAGTCCCCATAGGCTTCTGGCCACCGGCCATGTGACAGCCTGGAAGAGGGCCAGATTTTTCCTTTGCTCATAGCTGCTAGGTAAGTGGCTGAGGGTCTGATAGAAAGAGCAGTCAGTACAAAAGAGACTGAATAAAAAAAAAAAAAGCCCAGCCACATGCTTGGTGAGTCTCCTGACTGTGATGCTGTAGTCATCTATGGTGACAGTCAGAACAGAAGAGATCAAGTGTGACCTCAGAGTAACAATGCATATTGTTGGGGAGAGAATGGTTTTCATATACTTTTTATTCTAGATTGTCAACTGCCAGTAGCCTGGTTATCTTTACCATATTTGTCACATCACATACTATGAAAGTAGTTTAAGGCTTACAGGTAAAACACAGCTTGTGAAGAGAGCATATAACTTTCCCTTTCAAAACTGCCGTGCAATATAATTTTTAAATATTAATCTAAATATTGCTTCTCAGTTCTTTAAAATATAATTTAAAATGTGAATTCAAATTTGTAACCTTCATTTGTCAATTTTTCAGGGGTTGGCTGTGTAGTTGAACGTGTCTTAATTTTTGTTAAACAAATAATGAATGTTTCTTGTGGACAGTTTTGAAAATAGAGGGAAGTATAGAAAAGAATAAACAGCTGTACTCCCACATGTAGAACAATGTCAGGTGCATGATAGGCTCTCACATATTTGCTCATTTGCTCAGTGAACGTAGAGACGGATACTGTTAATATCATTTGGGTATGTACGTCTAGAATTTTTTATTTTTATTTTATTGATTTATTTTTTGTGATGGAATCTCACTCTCAAGTCACCCAGGCTTGAGTGCAGTGGCGTGATCTTGGCTCACTGCAGTCTCCGCTTCCTAGGTTCAAGCGATTCTTTCGCCTCAGCCTCCCAAGTAGCTGGGGCTACAGGTACCTGCTATCATGCCTGGCTAATTTTTGTGTTTTTTGTAGAGACAGGGTTTCACCATGTTGGCCAGGCTTTTCTTGAACTCCTGATTTCAGGTGGTCCACTGTGCCTGGCCCAGCATTTTTTAAATGAGTATTTGTCTTTTTTTTTTTAGAAAATAGGAATCAGAACATGCAAATACAATGTAATTTCTTCTCTTTAAATTAAAAAAAATTTGACTTTTCTTATTTTTTATTTGACATTCCTTTTGTTTGTTTTTGAGACAGAGTCTCACTCTGTTGCTTAGGCTGGAGTGCAGTGGTGCTATCTCTGCTCACTGCAGCCTCCACCTCCTGAGTTCAAGTGATTCTCCTGACTCAGCCGCCTGAGTAACTAGGATTACAGACGTATGCCACCACGCCCAACTCAGTTTTGTATTTTTGTGGAGATGGGGTTTTGCCATGTTGACTAGGCTCATCTCGAACTCCTGACCTCAGGTGATCTGCCCGCCTTGGCTTCCCAAAGTGCTGGGATTGAAGGCATGAGCCACCATGCCCTGGCTGTTATTTGACATTTCTTTTCATTATTATTATTATTATTTTTGTGATAGCTGTAAGGTTTAAATTTGCCTGTGGCCTTTAGCAGGAGGGCAACCTCACTTTAGGCATGTCTGCTAAATGAAGCTGTATGTAATTTTATTAGGTAATGGCTGCTGTGGATCCTCCTTAAATATGTGACCTTAACTCCGTACCTTTCTACATTATGATCTCTGGAGTAGGGTCCTTTATTCCTACTGCCTACACCTAAGTTTAGAGACATTCTCACTCAGTCTGTCCAAGTGCATTCTTCTCTTCCTCCTTGTTACTGTCTGATTTCTACCAAACTCATCTGCTGCTTCTCCCTTTTTTCCCTACATGAACTCTTTGCTCCAGCCAAATGGTTTTCTCCAAATCCTGCATTTTCTTTTTCTTTCTTTCTTTTCTTTTTTCTCTTCTCTTCTCTTCTCTTCTCTTCTCTTCTCTTCTCTTCTCTTCTCTTCTCTTCTCTTCTCTTCTCTTCTCTTCTCTTCTCTTCTCTTCTCTTCTTTTCTTTTTTCTTCAGAGCCTCACTCTGTCACCTAAACTGGAGCGCAGTGGCGTGATCTTGGCTCACTGCAACCTTTGCCTCCCCGGGTCCAGCTATTCTCCTGCCTCAGCCTCCTGAGTAGCTGGGACTATAGGCATGCACTACCACGCCTGGCTCATTTTTATATTTTTAGTGGAGATGGGGTTTCACCATGCTGGCCAGGCTGGTCTCAAACTCCTGACCTCGTGATCCACCTTCCTCGGCCTCCCAAAGTGCTGGGATTACAGGCGTGAGGCACCTCGCCTAGCCGGAATCCTGCATTTTCTATTAACCTGTTTATATTAGTAAAGTGTGGGATCTTGAGAGAGAGTATTTTGGAGGTGTCATACAGCAGAGAAGCTTATTCAAGTTACAAGAGAATAGTTCGTTTTTCCAGTAAAGACTTATGATTAACATTTAAAACTTTTAGTGCTTATAAAACTAACTCCTTCCCTCTGCACCCTCCTTCCCCTAAAAAGAGAGAGAGAAGGAAAGCAAGAAAGAAATTAGTTGGCATATGCTTACTGTGACATTTGTCTTCTCTGTGGCAATTAAAACTTCAAAACATTCTTACAGGTCAGTTGTTCCTTGATTCTTTGGGTAATATGGCTAATGTGGCAAACATGGTTTCATCATGCCTGCAGATTTTGATTATGTTTCCTCCTCCTTTCATCAAACCCTGCTGTCAATGTTACCTAGTTTGTAATTAAAATAGGCTTGTTGTTGGGTGATCCACACTAATCATTTGACATAGTTAACCTGGGCCACTTTGATAAGCTGTAGCACTGACCTTGACTTAACCAAATCAACTTGACGTCTTGTAGCTTTAGGCCTTCGAAGTATTAGTTTCTCTTCACAATCAGTCTAGCAGTGGAGCTTCCATTGACATTCTTCATTCATTCTTTATTGTATCTGCATATGAGGAAGCCACCAAGTTAATATTTTTTAAAAAGGCATGGACTCTGTTTTCAAGGACTTATTACCTACTTAGGGGTTAAAGTCACTAATAAGTCCTTGAGTAATAAAAACGTGATATAGACTGGATGGGGCGAGAACATACAGGTAGCATGGCACAGTGGGTAGCCTCTGGAGCCATTAAGATTGGAATTTAGATCCTGGTCCCTCAACTCAGTGGCCCTGTATCTTACCCATCCTGGAGCCTCCAGTTTTCCTTCTGGGAATTGAACAGGAGAGGTTTGGGGAGGATTTTCCCCATTTTGAGTTTCCTTTCCACTTCTTTGCAGCATTTAGTAAAGGACCGTGAAAACTAGGAAAGTCAGCCCAGAGCTTCCCGAAGGAATGAAGACTGGAGCTAGACCTTGATAGCGGGCTAGGTCACATGGAAAAGGGAAAAAGGCGTGGAAACAAGTCTGTAGAAAGAGCATTGAGAACATGTGCAAGGAAGAGATTCCATGAAAACAGTGCATTAAAAAATGTGTGTTAGAAGAGGTAGAGTCTGGAATCTGAAAGATGGGCAAGAAGATTCTTAAAATTGAGGCATGAGATGAGAATATGAGTGAACATAGGAGCTCAGGCAGTGGCAGATAAAGGGCAGATACAAGGAGCATTTCCAAGGAAAAATCATCAGGATTTGATGGGTGAGACTGTAGCATGAAAGAAATTTTAAGGGTTTAAGCTGGGTGATTACTGTGTCTGTCGTGTATTCATTCATTCTTAGAATACTTAAATGGAAAACCTGCTGCTGCAGTGTTCTGTTCTAGGTATTGGGGATTAACCACTAAATAAAACAGAAGCCCCTGCTCTTTTGAAACTTACTTTCTAGTGTTAATTATGTTAAAAAATTTAGTGTCAGCAATTTTAGGATCTTGAGATGTCATCATCTAGCTCATGATTCTTTTATGATCTAAAAGTTAAATGGGAAATGTCAGTGAAAGCGCATCAAGTGTCTTCATGAACTCAGTATACAGTGTTTCTGTGTTTCAGAACTGTAAAGATAAGAATGAAACTGTTAAAGCTGAAAATACTGAATTTCACAGATCAAAGAAAGTGGTAATACTCTAGATATGGTATTAATAGTTCACCTTATAATTAATAAATTTCAGGGAATATCATAAAGTGTGGAACACCTAGGGAATTGTTGAATTGTAAAAGGCTCCTTTTGTAGACTTTGGTTGGGTTAAAATTAGGTTCCTTTAAAAACCAGGAGGAAGTAGTTAGGTTGAACAAGACTTTAATCCTTGACGGCTTTTGTTCATACAAGTTTTGTCAGCTTATTTCTGAAGTAGTGCTGTGATGTTTGAGTGTTCAAACTGAGTTTTCTTCAATTCTTTAAGATAAAATAATTTATTAGTAGATAATTCCTTGACAGAAAATGTTGACATAAGAAACAAAGAAGTTTGAAATTTAGAATGCAGTTTTCCATGTTATTTTGAAAGCTTGAATTGGAAGAACATTATCTAATTAAAATTATGATGCATTTAAATATTCATTTGGTTTAGAAAACTTCCTGCCTTTCATTTAATAGACCTAGTTGTATTTCATAGCACTTCAATGATAACCACAACTAGTCAGCTGTAACAATAGAATATAAAGATTATACGTATTTTTTTTTTGGGGGGGGGGGTACGGAGTCTAACTCTGTCACCCAGGCTGGAGTGCAGTGGCGCGATCTCAGCTCACTGCAAGTTCCGCCTCCTGGGTTCACGCCATTCTCCTGCCTCAGCCTCCCGAGTAGCTGGGACTACAGGCGCCTGCCACCACGCCCAGCTAATTTTTTGTATTTTTAGTAGAGACGGGGTTTCACCGTGTTAGCCAGGATGGTCTCGATCTCCTGACCTTGTGATCTGCCTGCCTCGGCCTCCCAAAATGCTGGGATTACAGGTGTGAGCCCCGTGCCCAGTCAAAAATTATATGTAATTCTTAAGGAAGTCAATAAAGGGATTTGGACCTAATAGGACTCATAAATTTTTTTGCGTTTAAAAATATTCTTAAGAAATGATCAGGATTCTGAACTGCTTTAAATATATTACCTCTCAGGATCTGAATTTCTTTTTCTTAAGGATAATTTTATGGTTTTTTTTTCAATTTTCTTCAGGTAAAAGTGCAGTTTTAAAGTGTCTCTTGGATATTCACAAAATTTTTCAGGAAAACGACCCAGCATACATACTGAATGATCTCTACATCTCAGACTACTGTGTGTGGATTCAGAAAGTCAAGTAAGTTTTCATAGAGTTACTTATGAATTTTTAGTTGCTCACATTGCTGACATACCTATTTACCCAGGAGGAAGAAAACAAAATAACCTGAGGACTAAGGTTTATTTTTTATTTATTTATTTTTTTGAGATAGAGGTTTGCCCTTGTCACCCAGGCTGGAGTGCATTGGTGCGATCTCGGCTCACTGCAACCTCTGTCTCCCAAGTTAAAGTGATTCTTGTGCCTCTGCTTCCTTAGTAGCTGGGATTACAGGCCATGCCACCACTCTTGGCTAATTTTTTTATTTTTAGTAGGGACGGGGTTTCACCACGTTGGCCAGGCTGGTCTCGAACTCATGACCTCAGGTGATCCGCTTGCCTCGGCCTCCCAAGTGCTGGGATTACAGGCGTGAGCCACCGTGCCTGGCCAGGAATAAGTTTTAATGAGAAGGGAACCCATAGACCTACCAAACACTAAAAAGTAACTGGATTAATATGGGAAGCTTGATGAATGTTCTTAGGGAAGAAGGTACAGATGGTGAAAAGTTAATTTTATTGGAAAAAGTTGGTATTGGTATATCTTGGAAAACAGGTATTAAAACAGTTGTGATATTTATTGCCTTGCTATTGACTGTCCGGTATGAAATCTCAAGACTGAGTATCTGAACTTGTATCTATAGTTCACTTACAGTAGAGTGTGTGTGTAGATGTATGTAGTATGCAAACCACATCAAATGAATCCCGATGAGAGCTCTGCATTCATTGGCTAGCCACTGGCTTACCACCTGCAGAGCCTAATGGCATGATTCTTGATAACGCATGTACGGAAGGGTCCAAACACTCACAGATGGGCTCCAGCATTCGGTATATAAACATTTTTAAAAGTGTTTACCATTGCGTCAATCAAGGAAACATAATAGATTAACTATTAAATTTTAAAATGCAGTGAATATTTATTTATTTATTTATTTATTTAAGACAGAGTCTCACTCTGTCACCCAGGCAGGAGTGCAGTGGCGTGATCTCGGCTCACTGCAAGCTCCGCTTCCCGGGTTCAAGCGATTCTCCTGCCTCAGCCTCCTAAGTAGCTGGGATTACAGGCATGTGCCACCACACCTGGACGCCTGGCTAATTTTTTGTATTTTTTAGTAGAGACAGGGTTTCACTGTGTTAGCCAGGATGATCTCAATCTCCCGACCTCATGATCCACCCACTTCGGCCTCCCAAAGTGCTGGGATTACAGGCGTGAGCCACCGCACCCGGCCAGTGAATTTTCATTTTGTGAAGTTCTGTAGATCTGATTCTTAGTAAACAGGGCAAAATTCCATTTCAGTAGCAAGAGGCTATTAATTAAGAACCTATAAATGGGCCAGGCATGTTGGCTCATGCCTGTAATCCCAGCACTTTGGGAGGCCGAGGTGGGAGGATTGCCTGAGTTCAGGAGTTCAAGACCAGTCTGGGCAACATAGTGAGATCCTGTCTGTATTAAAAAAAAAAAACAAAAATCTATGAAGGGAACTCTTAATTGAAATGACTCCTAGGTGCTATAGAAAATGATAGGTACAGGCCGGGCGCGGTGGCTCAAGCCTGTAATCCCAGCACTTTGGGAGGCCGAGACGGGCGGATCACCAGGTCAGGAGATCGAGACCATCCTGGCTAACACGGTGAAACCCCGTCTCTACTAAAAATACAAAAACTAGCCGGGCGAAGTGGCGGGCGCCTGTAGTCCCAGCTACTCGGGAGGCTGAGGCAGGAGAATGGCGTAAACTCGGGAGGCGGAGCTTGCAGTGAGCTGAGATCTGGCCACTGCACTCCAGTCCGGGCGACAGAGCGAGACTCCGCCTCAAAAAAAAAAAAAAAAAAAAAAAAAAAAAAAAAAAAAAAAGAAAATGATAGGTACAATGTCAATTGTGACTTAGAAGAAAAATGATCTGGATATTTTTGCTGCTGCCATGATTGATAAATAAATGCTTTAGTGTGGATTTTAATGTCTGTTTTGAATGAGCCATTATATGGGATTTATTTTTTATTTCTCTTCACGGGAAAGCAGTTATATTGCAGAATGAAATATGAAAAAACTTGAGGCTATACCTGTTGTACAGAAAATGCTTAGGGATTGCTCAAGATAATGCCTAATAACGTACAGCAGGTGGTGTCAGCATTCGTGTTGGAAATTTAGATTTCGCCAGATGGAAAATTGAATCTTTAACCCCTGAGGTCATAATGGCATGTCATCACTTCATTTGATCCTCCTGCTAATTGAGCTTATCAAATACCCTGCTGCCATTTCCTGTTGTTACTTTCATTTTCATAATAAAATTAAATGGGGATAGTCTGTCTGTGTGGGTTTTGGTTTTTCTTCTTCTTTCTTTTTTTTTAAGGAGTGATGATTTTGTAAACATGTAATGAGTATTGAGATTTGTGCAAGGATCCCATTTCTATGAGTGCCTGTTTCTCTCTTTGTGATATTCTTTATTAACTAGAGAGAAGATTGTTTTTCATTAAAGTAGAAAGATATAGGCTCTCAAGTAGAGTAGGGATTATCGACCGTCTTTGAAAAAACTTTTTCTCTTGGTTTTAACGTTGTGGGAAATGAAGGGAAATTCTTAGGTTGTTTGTAATTGTGCTAATAGTAATTTTTAAAAAAGGGATAATGTATTGGGGAGTGAGGTAGGAGAGAGAAACCAGCAGGATCTCTTCAAATTACTTTGCAAAAGTGGTTTTTACAACTTTACCAATTTGAACATAACTTTCTTTTCCCTAGACAGGTGTGTTGCTTTCAGTTTGTATGTTAAATTTAACTGTAGCCCAGCTGTTTTTTTCTCTTTTGAAATAAAACATTTGTTTATCAAATTTTTATAAAAATTTCTAGTTTCATTCTTAATTTTACAAGCACAACATGATTGAGCTTTCTAGTATTTCCTTTACTGTGAACTTCTTAGGTCTAAATAATTCTGTTGCAGTGTTGATCCATGATTTTCATAAGTAATTTTTTCCTCACTTTTACCTTCTGGTTTATTTCTTCTCCATATAGTTTATCAGTGAAATCTAGCACCTTATTTTTATGTTTGAAAAGAGCTGTGTATTTTTCTTAGTTTAGTTTGATGTTTTTGATTATAATAATAAAAACTATGTAAGGTTTTGTTTGAAATACCAGGTAAGTAATAAATTCTGACTAGCACAAAAACAGTATTCCATTTTTAAGTCAGGTATATGCTTTGGCAAAAACCTATGGAAACATAGGTAGCAAAGTCATTCTTACTTTGAATTAATGAAGTTATAGCAACATCTATTGTTACTTCTGCTTTTGTACTACGTTTCCCTATGGTTTCTGTGTCTTGTAGTGCATATTTGCAAAGCTGAAAAACTGATGCTCCTGGCCTCTCATTCTGAGTTAGAGACTTTATGAATTGTTTTTCTGAAAAGAATGCTCCCTCCCACCCTTCACTATAAGCTTCACTGGAAGTTTCGAGTGTGGTGCTCACTACAGCAAATGTTCTCTGGTTGGCAGCCTTAGAAAGTGATTTGTTTGAGGTTATATGTCTTATAAGAGATAGGTCAGGTCTTCTGGTTCCAGATTTCATATTTTTCAAGATATGCCACATATGCAACCAGTCGTCTCCACCCATAGCATGTGGAAGAAAAAGATAAAAGCCCTTTCTTCAGAGAGATTTTCCTAAAGGAAAAGGAATGAATGAAACGTCTGTCTTTCTCATGGATGTTTCCGTAGCACTTGGTTGAGAGATCACTGGACACTTCTCATGCCTGCCTTATATTGTAGGAATCTAGATGCGTAACTCTTTCCCCTCTAAAATACTAAGGTCTTTGTGAATGAGCACCTATCTGGGCCCATCACAGTTCGTGAGCACAATCAGTTTTACTCAAATTAAATGATACCTGTTAGACCGGATTAAAGGAACATTTTTCATTTTTTAAAAAATGTAGCACTTTAAAAATATAAATCAATTCTAATTTATTTTTATTGATATTTCAGCTACATATACAAGTTCCCCGATTCTTTGCTGGTGGGCTGTCATCAGTAGCAGTGATAGTTGTGACCCTCTGAAAGTTTAACAGTTCCATAGGTATCCAACCCTTTGGCTTCCACGGGCCACACAGGAAGAATTGTCTTGGGCCACACATAAACGCACTTAATACTAACGATAGCATGGACCAAAAAAAGGTCCATGCATAATTTTTGTGATATCCACCACTGCAGATAAGCAAAAAAGTCCTTGCATTCAAAGAGTTGGCACCTTTTTATATAAGGTGGGATAGAAAATAATGAACTGTAATACATTCCAGCTCTACTTCTCATTGACCGTATGACCTTAGCAAGTCACTTTGTCACTTAATCTAATTCAACCAGTATTAGTACCTTGATATTTCCTCTATTTGTTTCCTAATGCATTTTTAAACCCGTGGAAACAATATTGTACATACCATTCTGTAGCCTGTTTTATACTCATGATAATACCCTATAAACCATTTCCCTTTATAACATCCATTACAGAGTTTTTTTTAAGTAACTAATTTATTCCTCATTATAAAAAGAGTACATATATACTCATTGAGAAAATTTCACATTAAAACTATGGTTTTAATACATAGCACATTTTGAAATGACAGGGGTTCAAGAAGGGTATTCTTTTGTTTTTGCTACATAGAAAAATGTTGTTGTTTTTAAATGAAACTAAAATCTAAAATCCTGACTCTTATCAGTACAAATGTGAACTTGTTATTAAGATGTTAAATCACACTTTTTCTCTCTAGTGTAGTTTTTTTAAGTAGGTGGTTATGGGGAAAAAGAAAAAAGTGTTTTTGAAATGCTAAACCCTCTTTGCATTAAACTGATTAATGGTTAATTAACTCTAATACTCAGTGCAATTCACTTTTTGGCTGAAATCTTATGGTCTTTTGGACACTAATGTGGGAAGTTTGTAGAGGGAAACAGCTATATCACAAAATAGTTATCTGTCATTGGATAAATCGTGAACCTCAGTTTCCTCAGTTGTAAGTGAACCTAAGTCATTTCAGCACCGAAGTTCTAAAATTTTGGAAAACTTAAGACCTTACGATTGCTTTAGATTGCTTGAGTTGCTTTCTATGTGCGTGTGCTTTTGAAGGGGATAGGATTATGCTAAGAACAGGGTAGATAACATACATCTCTTCCTTTTGGCTGTCTGTTGTTCCTGGTTGATCTGCCAAAATTAGGGAGTCAGAGACTCATATGCAGAGGTACAACATCAGAATTGCATCTAAAAGTGGAGTCATGTATTTTTTTTTCAAACAGTAGTTATTGAGCTCTATTATGTGCCAGGTGGTGAGATAGGTGCTGGGAATATTATGGTGAACAAGAGAGACACATCGTCTTAAAGCTGGTCTTCTAGTGGGAAATGCAGATGTAATATATTATACCCAGTAGCAGCTACAGTGGGCAAGTATGGGTGCTGTGGAAGCATCTAAGAGGACACAGGGCTGTAGGAAAAAGCTTCCAGAGGAAGAGTTTAAGCTGAGAGCTGAAAGGTTGTAAGAATTGGTCAGATGCAGGTGAGGAAGTAGGGATGAAGAGTATTTCAGACAGTAGACAAAAGAATATGGCCCATTTGAAGGGCTTGAAAACCCAGGATGCATAGGTCATAGTATAGAAGGGAGAGGAAAGAAGTGAGGCTAGAGGTTCATGTAGAGGCTTGGCCTTCTAAAGATGCTTGGCCTTTGTCCTGGGAGAATATGGGGCATCTGAAGAGTTTTAAGTGATGAAGTCCCTGTATGAGTACGGGGATGAGACTGACATTCTGGGAAGATCCATCAGGTGACATTGTGGGGAATGAATTGTGGTGGGACAGAGCTCAGAGCTCAAGACTTAAAGGCCGGTTAAGAAGCAGGATATTCCAGGAAAAATAGCTTGAGCCAGGTGAGTGAGAATGGGGAAGGAGACTAGTCGGCAGATTTGAGAGGCAGATGAGGCAGACTTAGTAATTGATTGGACGCTGCTGGGAGAGAGAGAAGGGGAGGAGCCAAGATGAGATGTGGGTTTTGACTTGGGCATCTAACTGGGCTGTTGAAGGTGCATTTGCCAAGATTAAATACTAATGAAGAGTGTGCAGTTTGGGAGAGAAGATGAGAAGTTCAGTTTTGGAAATGTTGGTTTGAGGCCGCTAAGGAATATCAGTAAAGAGGGAGCCAGGAACATTTGGAGCACAGCTGGGACAGATGTATAAAGAAGAGTTTAGACAAGAAGGGAAATGAATTAAGTCACAAAACATAAAAAATGTTCTCTGATTACATGGTACTGTGTTGTCTGTAAGTATAATAATAATCGGAGTGGATGCATTTCAAGCTGGGAAAATAACGTCATACAGATAGACAAGGAGAACATGTATGCAACATGGTGAACAAATTTTCTCGTTCTAGCTACAGTGTATAGGTAGGACAAGAGTGGACGTGAGGCTTTTTGCATTTGGATCATAGTTTATCCTTGCTGTCGAATAAGGATAAGAGGGTCTTATCCTTTATTGTTGAATAAGAGGGTCTACTGTTAACATTCCGAGGGTCACGATGTTTTAGTAAATAGGGCCAGATAAGAAATCGTATCTCTTTAGGCTGTGTGCTGGAGCCTGCCAGTATTCTTAACTAATTCTTTTTATTTTTTAAGAGATGAAATATCGCTGTGTGACCTCTAGCTCCAGGGCTCAAGTGAGCCTCTTGCCTCTGCCTCTGGAGTAGCTGGGAATACAGGAGCATGGCTCTTGACGACTTCTTGTCAACTGGTCACATAAGAGAAACTCACTCAGACTTTTACAGTAAAATTGAGGAACTTTATTGGGTGACTATAGGTTATCCCCTGGAACTGTACTTTCAAGAGTACATCTGGATACCAGGAGGTCAGGTGATGAGAAAGTGAGGCATTTGGCTTGCTCTTGCATGTGGTCTCGTGTGGTGCTGCTTTCTGCAAGGCACTGCCACTCTTCTCTCTCACTGCACGTGGAGGATGGCCACTCCACAGCTCTGAGTTTACATGTCTTTACTTTCAGTGGGGATAGATTCCCTTGTTTGTAATTCCAGAGGAGGAAGAATGTGATTGGCTCAGCAAGAGTAAGTTTTGCTGGTCCAGTTGCCTTGGTCACACTGGGATCAGAAGTAGTGAGTGGTATTTCTAAGAAAGTGAAGGTGGAGTACATGCAGTCACCTCATGAAGACATTGCTGTAATTTCACAATACCATTTTGAGCCATAGCTGGGGGAAGCCATGACCCCTACCACCCCCCAAGTCACTGATATTTATAATGAATCTACAGTATGGAAGGTGATTTTGGGCATCTGTTAAATTCAGGCACGCAGAGTAATAATCGGACACTCTTGGTGGTTTTACATTTGTATGGGAAGTTTCTTCTCTGACAAATGGTGAAATGCTAAGTGTTACATTAGCTGCTAATGATTAGCATGTAGAAATTTCAAGAAACAATTGTGTGTAATTTCAAGCAAGTTAAACCTCCTTGGATTAAAATCATTCTTGGTAAGGTGCTTATTCTGGCATGTCAAGTTGCTCTTTAGTTTTACTGTTTGTTTTTAATTAAATCCACAAATTCATCCTGGATGGAAGTGGGTTTTTATCTCCATAAGAAAAGATTAGTACAAGGCAGTATCCATTCACTTAGATCCATTCAGCGTGGTTTCATATAGAAAGGATTTGCTTAATGGTTCTGTACCTTATCACCAGTAGTTCAGCAGTGCCCACTGGGGACTGTCGCTCTTCATTAAACTTCTCTTACAAGAAATGTGCCAGTAAATCACAGGATTACAAATGTTCCTACAGATTTAAGACTAAAATAACCTTTTATAAAGATATGAATGCTTCCTGTAATTAAGTGTATTGAAAAAACTAACAAAAGAATCATATATTTGAATGTTAAAGGTTTGTGGGATATTTTTGTTCATTTTTTAAAACATTTGTAATTTGTATCCTGTTTTTTTTTTGTTGTTGTTGTTGTTTTTCAGGTAAACTTTGAGAATAGTTTTAGATTTACAGAAAAATTGCAGAGATAATACAGAGTTCCCAGGTACCCCCACCCAGTTTTCCCTGTTAACCTCTTACATTGGAATTATATATTTGTCACGATTAATGAACCAATATTGATATGTTATTATTAACTAAAGTTTATTTAGTTAGTTTTTACCTAATGTCCTTTTTGTATTTCGTGAGACCACATTTTGTTTTGCTTTTACTAAAGAACTGGAAATTGAGTAGTGCTCCATTTCTTGGACATTTTGGTTATTCAGGAGCTTAAATGCTATGAAAGGTAGTGAAATATTATTGAGATACTCGGGTACCTGAGGAGCTTAATACATAGAAACATTCTAATCATCATTAATCCAGACTTGGAAAAAAATATATTTGACAATTTTTAGAAATAGAAACATAATTCATTTATCATTTTTACTTACACATATACCATGGACATCATGATTATGATACATTGATAAAAATAGAGAAAGTTTAGGGCTGGCCATGGTGGCTCATACCTATAATTCCAACACTTATAGGTGTGTTTCTGAGGTGGGACAGGAGTTCAAGACCAGCCTGGGCCATATGAGACCCTGTCTCAACAAAACTTAACTGGGCGTGATGGCATGTGCTTGAACCCAGGAGTTCAAGGCTGCAGTGAGCCAAGATCATGCCACAGCACTCCAGCTTGAGTGACAGAGGGAGGCCCCATGTCAAAAAAAAAAAAAAAAAAATGTTTATAAAAATAAATTGGGCAAGGCCTTTATATTTTCAGCTTAATTTTCTTAAGGTGGAGGAGGTTAGAGGAGAAAATATGGAGATATATATGAACCATTTTCAGAGGTGAATAAGCATGGAAAATACTCTACCTTTATTTAGGGAGTAGTATGTTTATCAGGCCCATTTTATAACTATAACTGAGTGGCTGTGTTAGATGTCTCTGTTCTTTCTTGTTTTAGTCCCTGATACTTGTCTCTAGACCGCTCAAGTCCTTGGTTTTGGCTCAGTGGAGCCATGTATTTTTACAGCGTAAGCAAATTGCTATTTTCCTTCATCTCCTAGTTCTTGTGTATTTTTGTACCTCAAAACTCTTTGGAGGATTCTCTTTGGAGGGAGACCCACAGGATCAAGTGAGTTAGGTGATTGATTTAGTCAAGTTTTTAAAACCAGTATTCTCTACTTCACGTAGAATTTTCACTATGCTTGAATTGTCTTAACATCTTATTCAGAGAAAAGGCTTACATTGATTAATGTGGCATATGTGTGGTTATCATACTTAGAAAGTGCTCTGTTTAAGGAGAGCTTTATCAAGAGCATTCTTTCATTGGAGTCACAAGAAAGCTTTTTAAAGAAACTGACAACTTCAAGTACAATTTCCTTTTTCTTCTGTCTATTATGATTGAAACCCAATCTTTGTTATAACATAATTATCTCAGCTGAAGCCAACAGGGAGTTGCTGCCTTAATGTAAGGGGTGTGAAGTCCCCTAAATAAATAGAGGATTAATTACATTCCCAGCATGTTGTGAAGGTGATGAGATTGATTGTGATCATTTGACTTGTCCCATTTCCTGCTCTGACTACTTTCTTGAATAAATAGAAGCTGGGAACATAATAAACAGAGCCACGGAACTCTGTATTGTTGGGCATGGAGTGTTGGAAAAGGACCTTCTTGAGGTATATTTCTGGATTTGAAGTGATTTATATGACATTTTACAGTTTTTTTTCATTGATTATTCTTGTACTGTTTCAATTTAAACAGCTTTCAAGGAAATTGTTTTTGCTTCAGAAAACGTAGATATTAGCAGAGTGTTGAGAGAAATTGACAAATTCTTTTTTAATGGTTGGATATCAGCAAATTTCTGATCCAATTTTCGATATTTTCATTTAGTGTGGCATTATGGAAGGTTTAAACTAAAGGAAATATTAGCTGTTATATGTTTCCATTGTCCTTTTCACATAAGAGCTTCATACTTCTGTTAAATTCAAAGTGATAAATTAGGACTTCCATGAAGTGGATCATGTTTTCTGTTTTGTGTTTGTCTTACTCTCTTTTCCTGGAGAGTTTTATAATATCCTGAAACTGTGATTTAGAGTATATATTTATTCTCCAAATTTTCTATTGCTGTGGCTTCCTGTGGAGTTCCACTTTTTCCAGGAAGTACATAAAACAATCTTTTTGGGGTATAGGAAAACCGTAATAGACCTTCTATCTATGCTTATTTTTTGAGAATGAAATAAGCTTCATTAATATTTCATACATGGATTGATGGCAGAAATAATTTTTGGTGGCTACTTACCATACATTTTTCTTTTAATGATGTAATATTTGATTAGAAGCTGAAAAGGCACACTGCTTCATGGAACAACCATTCTTATTTTCTTTTCTCTTTTTTTTTGACACAGAGTCTCGCTCTGGCACCCAGGCTGGAGTGCAGTGGCTGGATCTCGGCTCACTGCAAGCTCCGCCTCCTGGGTTCCCGCCATTCTCCTGCCTCAGCCTCCCAAGTAGCTGGGACTACAGGTGCTGCCACCTCGCCCGGCTAGTTTTTTTGTATTTTTTTTAGTAGAGACGGGGTTTCATCAGGTTAGCCAGGATGGTCTTGATCTCCTGACCTTGTGATCCGCCCGTCTCGGCCTCCCAAAGTGCTGGGATTACAGTCTTGAGCCACCACGCCCGGCCAACCATTCTTATTATCAAAGAGAGTCTTATACCTTTTTTCTCAAAGCCTCAGTTATGTCAGGGCAGGGATTGCCTCTGCTAGGAAATTAGTGTTGGGGTTCGGGGACTCTCGTCAGTCTCTGCCAATTAAAGACTCCTAATGATATGGTCTCTTCTTTCTGCTCTGTAATTTTATATAAATAATAAAATAGTGCACCAAAACTATGAGAAAAACTGCATTTGTAGTGTCAAATTAACTACCTGACTTAAATGCTAAGTTCGTATTTGAGAAAACTCAAACCAGCATTGATGAATTATCTAATTATTATGTTTATTTTATTTCATGTAGGGTATAAGGGCTTTCTTTTTTCTGAAATGCGAGCCCTTCTTGAAAATCTCACCTGAGGCTGTGCATGGTGTCTCACGCCTGTAATCCCAGCACTTTGGGACACCAAGGTGAGCGGATCACCTGGGGTCGGGAGTTCAAGACCAGCCTGGCCAACATGACGAAACCCCATCTCTACTTAAGAATACAAAAATTAGCAGGGCATGGTGGCATATGCCTGTAATCCCAGCTACTTGGGAGGCTGAGGCACGAGAATCGCTTGAACCCGGGAGTGGAGGTTGCAGTGAGCCGAGATTGCATCACTGCACTCTAGCCTGGGTGACAGAGTGAGACTGTCAAAAAAAAAAAAAAAAGAAAAGAAAATTGCCTTGAGTGCAGACCACCATACTTTTTACTTTATTTACTTCTATATTCTGCCTCTACTAAAAATACAAAATTAGCCGGGTGTGGTGGCGGGCACCTGTGATTCCAGTTACCCAGAAGAATGTGTTGTACGGCACATCAAGTGATGGAATACACCTCTAATATCATGGCATGTTTGTCTTTTGGTTAGTTTGCCTGATTTTAGTCTCGTGATGGATGAAATACCACTTTACACCCCAGATTTGTAATTATGTGGTATATTTTAAATGACAGAGTGAAAGGCAAAAAGTGATGTCTCTTCTGATGATCATCTCTTCTCCTGACTCCTGCCACTTTGGATGTGTACGTGCGCTATAAACCCAGAGCACATACACACCCAAAGTTGTTCTTTGTGGATGTCACTTTTGACACCTTATTAGAACCCAAAGACACTTTCTTTTAGCAAAGAATAAAACACCTCCTCACATATGGTATTAAGTACCTTTGTGCCATTCCAAATAAGCTTGCCAACCAATTTAGATTTTTTTTCTATCCTTAGAATATCCTAATGCTTCAGAAAAATAAGGATTTAGTTCTTACTGGAAGAAATTCACTTCACTTTCAACTTGATATTTAAGATTACAGTTGTCAGCATTTGTCCCGTCTGCTTGTTTTAAGGGACATAACAGTTAAAAGGACTTCACTTAATGCTGTATAAGTTAGTGATCTGAATAAAACTGTTGGCAAAGGATCTCCACTTCATATTAAACACTGGATTAATCACACAGGTCAAGCTTTCAAAATTCAAGTTGTGAAGCTTGTGCTCTGAATGTAGCAGCACTATATAGCCTTACTTTCAGAAGCTGTATTGTGATCCATGGTTTCAGATGCATATTTCAAATCCAAAAATTTTACCTGGTAAGTAAGGCTTATCATACCTTTTTTAAAAAGTTAAATATTTTTTAAATAGCAGAGGCAAGGTCTTGCTGTGTTGCTCAGGCTGGTCTCGAACTCCTGGCCTCGAGCAGTCCTCCTGCCTTGGCCTCCCAAAAGTTCTAGGATTATAGGCATGAGCCACCTCGTCTGGCCTTGTACCTTTTTATCAGAAAGATCCAGCCTTGCTCCAGGTTTGTGTGAAAACAGTTTTGCTTTTGTTTTTAAACCAGAGCCACATAGATCTTTCCATCTTCTGTATAGGTCAGTGTTACTTGTTGCTGTTAATCATACTATTTCAAAGTCCCCTGCCATTTTAAGATGGGCTGTCCTCTTGAGGCTTGGGCATGAGAGTTAAGCCGGATACTGACTTCATTTTCTGTCTTTTGGAGTCTTGTTATCCTATGTGGTGGTAATGGTGGTTGTTTAATTGTGACTGCTTTAGACTTGAGTATCTGTTCATCAGTCCATTCATTCAACAAATAGTTTATGAGTTCCTACTGTGTGCAGGCTTCTCTGCCAGGGGCCTGCCAATGGTAATCAAAAACTTGACTTGGCTTCTGCCCTTCTAGAATGTGTAGTCTGATGGGGAGACAAGTATTAATCAAATACTTGCGTACACAAAAAGTAAAATTAAAACCTTGGAAAGTGGTGCAAAAGAAAAGTTTCATACTGCCATGAGAGATGGCTGATTTCGCCTTGTGAGGGAATTAGGAGGGGAAGGAGGATCCCCTGGGGAAATATTTGGTTTGAGTACTGAAGTACAAGTAGGAGTTAACCTAAGAAAGGTGGTGGACTTCAGGAATATATAGTAGATCCATCATGTGCAAAGGCTCTGTGGCAGGAGGGAATTTTGTATGTTTTCAAGAAATTGCAAGAAGGTCAAGGTGGCTGGAACACAGAGAAAGGGTATATATGTGGGGGCAGGGGATCAAGAAAAGGCTGATGATTTAGCCAGAGCCCAGAGAGTATAGTGCCTTTTAAGTAATGTTAAGAATTTTTATCCTTTTTCTAAGAGTAGTGAGAAGCCAGTGGAGGATTTTCAGCATATGATGGGAGATCACTGGTGTTGTAGTGTAAAGAGCTTTTTAGGCCAGTTTCAAGACTATTAATAGTGTCCTTATGAGGCGTGAGTGTAGCCTGACTAGGGAGTTAAGATTTTAAGAACTCAAATGGATTTAGAGAATGAGGAAGAAGGCAACATGGAGGATGATGCCTGGGGTTTGTAGCCTGCACAGCTGAATGAATGATAAAACCTAATTTTGGAAAAGGAATCTCAGCGTTTTGGCTTTTGTTAGAGGAATTCTTCTTTACACAGAACTTAAAATCTTTTGTGGTGATCTGTACTTTAATCATAATTCTGGATAGTGGCCAGTTTTCTTTATTTGCCTCTGTTATTGTTGCCTTTATTATTTAATGAACTACTGGGCTCAGTTATCTATGGAGGTTTGCCTTTTGTAAGTCTTTTTTGAATGTTTGTAGGGTTATTTTCTTAAAATGTTTTCTTATGAAATATGCAATAATATTTGAAGCGTATACAAATTACACAAATTAAGCATATACAATTACGCAAATTAAAGAATAGTAACGAACTGAATATTCATGTAAGTACCACTGATTTTTTTTTTTTTTTAAAAGAGATAGGGTCTCTGTCTGTCACCCAGGCTGGAGGGCAGTGATGTGATCATAGGTCACTGCAGCCTCAAACTCCTGAGCTCAAGTGATCCTCCCATCTCAGCCTCCTGAGTAGTTAAGACTACAGGCATGCCCACCTAATTTTTTAATTTTTTGTAGAGATAGGGTCTTGCTCTGTTACCGCAGGCTGGTTGAACTCCTGGGCTTAAGTGATCCTCCCACTTCAACCTCTCCGAGTGCTCAAAGTGGAAAGATTATAGATGTGAGCCACCATGGCTGGCCTCCAATCTTAAGAAATAGAATATCACCAATTTCCTAGAGATTCCCTGTGGGACCAATCCCAGTTGTATTTCCCACCTTAACTTCTGGTAACCACAACTCTAAATTTTATGTCAGTCATTACTTTTCCATATAGTTTTACCATTTGTGCATATATCTCAAGTTTAGTTTTTAGCTTTGCTTGCTTTTGGACTTTATGTAATGGAATCATACTATATGGTTCTTCTATTACTTGTTTCTTTTGATTTTAAAAAGATTTATCCATGATGATGCATAGAGTTGTAGATTGTTCTTTTCTATTCTGCAGTGTACTATCCCGTTGTCTGAATATAGTGCTGTTTGTTTGTCTGTTGTTCTGTGGAACCACTAATAAATGGTTTCCAGTTTGGGCTATTAAGAAAATGCTGCTGCAGATGTCACTGTACATGTTTCATGGTGTACTTGTGCAACTTTTTGGTTAAGCCCTATGCCTAGGAATGGAATTTCTGGGATTTGGGAACAGTGATATGTTAGCCTTTAAATGGGCAGTGTGAAACTGTTTTCCAAAGTGGTTGTACCAATTTATTTCAACTTATACTTTAACCAGCAATGTATAAGAATATTCCTGATTCCACCTTCATGCCAACACTTACATGGTTCAAATTTTAAGATTTGACAATCTGAAGGGATATGAAATAGTTTCTGTTATAATTTTAATTTGCATTTTCCTAATTACTAGTGAAGGTGAGCATCTTTTCATGTGTTTATGAGCCATTAGTGTTTTCTCTACTATGAAATGTCTATCTATTGTATCCCCTGTTTTTCAGTAGGACTTCCTTCCTTTTTGATTTATAGGATTCTTCCAGTATTCTGGATACTAGTCCTTTATTGGTTAAATATGTTGCAAATATTTTCTTCCAGTTTATAGTTTATGTTTCAGTCTCCTTGTAGTGTTTTCATAAACAGAAGTTTTTAATCTCAATGCTGTAGAATTTCTCAGTATGTTCCTTTATGGGTGTTCCTTTGGTTCTCATTTAAGAAAGTTTTTATGATTTGAATGTTATAAAGATATTCTCCTGTAGTATCTTCTAAAATTTTTTTTCTTTTGCATTTTGCATTTAAGTCCTTAGTCCACCTGGAATAGATTTTTTATATGTTATGCAATAGGGGATCCAGTTTCATTTTTCCCATATGGATAACTGTATCCTGGCTTCATTTATTAAATAGTCTATCCTTTCCTCATACATCCTGCAGTGCTCACTCTCATAAATAAAGTTAACATGTACATGTGGATCTGTTTCTAGGCTGTCTGTTCAGCCCCGCTGATTTACTTGTCTATCATGCGCTAGTACCATACTTTCTTAATTACTGTAGCTTTATATCTTAGAATCAGCTTGTCAAGTTCCATGAAAAACATTTTGATTGGAATTGCTTTGAATCTGTTAATCAGTTTGGAGAGACTGAAACATTTTGTGTCTCTTTCCAATAATATGGTATGACTCTCTATTTAAGTTTTCTTTAGTGTCTTTCAATAAAATTTTATAATTTTTTCCATTAAAGGCTTACACATTTTTTGTTGGATTTATTGCTTGATAAAAATGATACCTTTTTAAAAAAAAATTACTTACAAACTGCCTGTTTAAAGTACAGTCACGTATTGCTTAACGATAGGGATACATTCTGAGAAGTGCATCATTAGGCAGTTTTATTATCTGAACATCATAGATTGCACTTACACAAACCTAGATGGCATAGTCTACTATGCACCTAGGCTCTGTGGTGTAGCCTGTTGCTCCTAGGCTACAAACCTGTACGGCATGTGACTGTCCTGATTACTGTAGACAGTTGTAACACAGTGGTATTTGTATATTTCAACATATCTAAATATGGAAAAGGTACAGTAAAATCAGAATATTATACTCTTATGGGACTACCATATGCAGTTCATCATTGACCACAATGTTAATATGTGGCACGTTAACATATATAAAAATGTAATTGATTTTATACCCAGCTACCTTGCCAGACTCTACTATTGATTTCATACCCAGCTACCTTGCCAGACTCTACTATTAACTCTTATTTATCATTTCTGTCCAGTTTTCTATATAGGCAGTAGTAATGCAAGTAATGACAGTTTGGTTTCTTCCTTTCCAGTCTTTATATTCTTCGTTTCTTTTTCTTTTTCATTTTATTGCACTGGTCTAGGCCCTCCAGTACGATCCCGAATAGATATGGTGGTAATATATTAATCTTGTTCTTTATCTTTAAGAAAATGCTTTCAACATTTTACCGTTAAATATGATATTTGCTTTTGTAGATAGCCTTTATCAAGTTAAGAAAGATTCATGTTATTCTTAGTTTGCAAAGAGTTTTTTATTCTAAATAGTTTTGAATTTTATTGCATTTTTTCCCTCATCCTTGGGATGATCTTAAAAATTTTCTCTTTTAATTTGTTAATGTAATGAATGGCATGTGTAAAATTTCAAACAAATTCAGCCTTGCATTTCTGGGATAAACCTGTCTTGATTATGATGTATTATTTAAATATGATGCTGGATTTGGCTTGCAAACTCTTTGGGTGCCTACAGTCAGGAGGAGGGTATGTATGGGAGGAGGAGAGATTGGCCTATAATTTCCCACTGTTGTACTGTCCTTTCCTGATAAAATGACTTAGACAGAAAGGCATTGCCTTTTCTGTTCTCTGAAGCAGTGCATGTATTATTGAAATGATACATTCCTTGAATCTTCAGTAGCATTCACCAAAAAAAAGAAAAAAAAAAAAAAAAAACCCCCCGCCATTGTGGCTTTCTTTATGGGAAAATTCTTAACCATTTATTCAGATTTTCTAATTGTTATAGGACTTTTCTGGTTCTTTATTTCTCTGAATCAGTTTTCATAGGTTTTATTTTTCTAAAATTTTGTCCATTTTTTCTAAATTTTCAAACTTTCTGGCATAGAGTTGATTTTATTTGCTCTTACCTGTTTTCTCCATAGATCTGTAATTGTTGTCTTTTACATTCCTAATATTCGTGCTGTCTCTCTTTTTTTAAAAAATTATTTTTGTAAGGGGTATATTTGATCAGCTAATTTTTTTTTTTTTTCTTGAGACGGAGTCTCATTCTGGTGCCCAGGCTGGAGTACAGTGGCATGATCTCTGCTCACTGCAACCTCTGCCTCCCGGGTTCAAGCGATTCTTCTGTCTCAGCCTCCCGAGTAGCTGGGATTGCAGGCACCCGCCACCATGCCCAGCTAATTTTTCTATTTTTAGTAGAGATGGGGTTTCACCATGTTGGTCAGGCTGGTCTCAAACTCCTTACTTCAGGTGATACACCCGCCTTGGTCTCCCAAAGTGCTGGGATTACAGGTGTGAGCCTCCATGCCCGACCCATTTTACACTCTTGATCCTCTCTATGTTTGTCTTCTATTTCATTACTTTTGCTTTTACCTGTATCATTTTATTTCATCTACATCTTGGAAGTGTGTTAGATTCTGCACATAGATGTTACTAACTTACTAACATTGACCCTTTCTTCATTTAAAACTAAATTTTCTTTCAAGTATCTGCTTTATTTTCCTCTCACAGGTTTGGAAATGTACTGAATTTTCATTACTGTTTCATTCCACGTATTTTCTGGTTTTACTCATGAAATTTTGGAAATGTTTCTCCTTTCCAAGCATATAGATTTTTATAGGAAAGTTTTTGTTATTGATTTCTAACTTAATTGCATTTCTGCTAGAAAATTATATCATTGTTTTGAAATTGGTTGAGATTAATTTTATGTCTAGAATGATCTCAGTTTTCATTCACTTTTGGTTTTAGTCTTAAAAGTAATGTTAATTTTTGAATTGTTAGCTACTGTGCTTCATGTCTGTCCATTGGGTGAAACTTGTTGGGCTGTTTATTTTTTGTGTCTTTACTGATATATTTTGTCTTTTTCGTCTGTCTGTTTTGAATTGAAAGAGATGTGTGAAAATCTCCTATATTGTCAGTCTTGTCAGTTTCTTCCTGTAGACCAATCAGTTTTTACTTTATATTTTGAGGCATGTTATTTGGTGTTATTAGTTAGTTTATAATTGTTTTATCTTCTTGGTTGGTTAAAATGTATCACTAATAATGCTTTTTGCCTTACCATCTATTTTTGTCTGATAGTAACATGGCTATCCCAGCTTTCTTTTGATTAGTATTGGCCAGGAATATCTTCTTGTCCTTGGAGGATTTAATTTTTGTGAACATCTCTTCAATAAACCTTTGATGACTGGCTTCCAGTAAATTCAAACCTAACTACAAAAATCTTACATTTTGTATGTGTGAAAAATACGCCCTGAACATATGATGCAAAGCTGTGATGAATCAGTAATTTGGGAACCAGTTGTGACTTTAGATGTTTTTGGGTGTTTGGTCTTGTCGTTATGCAGGTTGACATGTTTGGGTTCTCTAAGTCATGTGTTTCTGTCTTTGATTCCCTACTCCACATTGGCTCCATCAGCAAATCCTTTTAATTCTTCCTATACAATCCCTTTCATATAAATCCCTCTTTTTGGTCTCACCACCTTTTTTTGAATTCAGGCCTCTATTTCCTCATCTCTTGCTACAGTGTCCTCCCTGTTGTCCTTGCCACCACAGTCTCACTCCACGTCTTGTTTCTTTCCTATAGTAATGCCAGTCTGACAGTTCTGAAATGCCATTTTGGATATGGCTATCTTCCTCGAAGTTCTTTTTTTTTTTTAAGCTTTCTTTCTGAGGTCTTCCTGAATGCTCTGATCACTCCGATTTTGGTGATGGGGATTTCACTCATCTACCACTGCTACTGTGAGATAGGCTGGGGGATGTACTGTGTTGCCTTTTCCTTTCCTTCCCTGTTGGAGTATACTCATCTTTTTCCTTCTTGTCTTTGGAGCTAGATTCCAGTTTTTCCTTGTCTTTCTTGTCTCTTTCTCATTCTCCTTCTAACTCTTTCTCTTGTTGAAGATGTTGATCTCTGTAGTGTTCTACTTGCTCCTAAAAACTCTGGCCTGGTTTTTTAGGTCTTTTTCCAAAATTCCAATTCATCCTGAAACTTCATGACTTTGAGCTCAATTTCACGAAGTTTGGCTTGTTTTTCCTCACTCATTTCCGAGTACTTAGAGAACTTGGACTCAGTCATTTCTTCTTTGATTGGATTAGAGTACAGATGATGTTCTTCAGATTCGGAACTTTGAGTATCTTCTTCATCGTCACTTTCTTCTTCTTGATTTTGATTTTGTTTTTCTTCCGATTCTTCATGCTGGTCAAATAACTCCCATTTTGAAGTTGTAACAACCTGTGCTTCCAATTCAGATTCGTCCACAGCTTCCCATTTTGATGGGGCAACTTTAAATATGAGTTCCTTCTTTTTTGAGTCTTCAGTTGCATCCAAAGGCACTCCATCAAGATCATCATCAGGACTTTTTATAGGGATTCCATCAGGATCATCAATGGGGGTAGCATCAATAGGAATTCCATCTACATCTTCCAGAGGTGCACCATCAAGCTCTTCCTTGATGAAAGCACCATCAAGGCTATCTGTTACATCTTCTGTTTCCTTTTCTACAATAATATATACAAGCCCTAAGAAAATATTTTTTAGTTTAATTAAAAATGGTTCTGGATAATTTGCCCAATCTTCACATGCTCTGAAGCTTACGTTGTGTCTGACTTATCATATCACTGTCTGAGGGTCCAGATGCATCCATATGTGCATTTGAAGATCCAAATGAATGAACATCTGATGATCTCGTCTTTGAACTGGTCTCCTCAGAAGTTCTTGATGGTTTGCCTACAGGACAAAAGCCTAAATGGCTGGGCTGAGCTGGATTCCAGACCCTCTGCATCTTTCTCCTCATCTTCTAAGCTTAATCCCTCATTCTTGCTGATCAGGCACCACCCACCCCTGCACCATACCCCGACAAGTAGATGTACTCACTGTTTCCCAAAGTTGCCATAAACTGCAGCTTTTTTTTTTTTTGCTTTGGTACATTCCATTTTCTCTACCATATTTATTACGTTTTGCTTTAAGCTTTCTCTAATGAACCCAACTAAGTCATCTCTGCATTGTAAGACCTGAAGTTAACACTGACATCACTCCTCTTGGTGATGACTATCTGTAATGCAGCCAGTCATGGAACTGAAAAGTCTTGCAAAATCTTCTCTTTTGTAAGCCTTTATTTTGTGGATTAATTCCCCACTGCGCTGTCACTGCTGTGTGATTGCTTAGTCGATACCCGCAAATTCACTTATAAATGAGGACCCTCCTACTCTGAAGCAGGCTAGAGGGCTTAAAAGTTGCCCTTTAAATCTGATTGAAATCTGCTTTCTTCACATTAATTTCAATTCTGGATCCATATAAAGTAAGTTCTCTTTTCAAATGTCTGCCTTCAGCTATCTGGAGGATTACTATTGCATCCTTTCTCAGTCTTCCAGATCAACCTCTTCTGCCTTAAATTATTCTTACAGGTCCAAATTTCCAACTCTTTGTCCATCTTGGTCTCTTTTTGGGCACACTACTTTGTCAGTGTCCCTCAACCCCTCCCTTTATTTATTGTTTTGGTCCAGACCCTTTTAAAGTATTCTCCAGTTTAAATATAATACTTCAGGTTTGACCAGAGAGAAGCTATTGCTTTTGGTTTTTGTGAATATTACTTTGTCAGTCATCTACTTATCATAGGAAACCTTAACTCACTACATTCTTAGTTTATGACTAGCTGAAACTCTTCATATTCGTCTTTAAGTATAATTCTTCTTCTGCGCTAGCTGGTTCACAATCTTTACATTTGTCCCTGTTTAGTTTCACCTTGTTAGATTCGGCATATCCCATCCACCTGTTACGAACTTTTTGGAACTGGAATCTGTCACCTAGGTTATATCTTGATCTTTTACACCTTTGTAACACTGTTTGTAAACTTGACTCCTGAAATCTAATGAGCAATCATTTTTTGGAGCAAGCACAAGGTTAAGCGCTGTGGAACTAAAGAAGAATTAGATACGGCTTCTGGCCTTAAGGAATTAGAGTGAACATTCTGTGATTTCACCTAAGACAGTGAGTAGAATGTTGAATGAGGAAGGCTGAGGTCAGAACTTTGTACTCTTCCACTAGATACCTTCCTTCAGGTTGAAATCAGTCTCACCTCTAAAGTCAAATGTCAGTCTAGACAACTATATAATCATACACCCATACGTTGTATTTTGCCCATAAAGAGACCATAGGAGATTGTCATATGTTTTGTTCAAATTCAGACATAATCTTTGCACAGGGTTCCCAGGTGCGGACTAGTCCAAGGGATGGCATCAGTTTGTGAATCCATAGTAACTTCTGGGGATCACCTACTTCATCCCTTATCTGCCTATATCACATAGTTTGAGTTCATGGTCTATGGTTTCATCACTTTCCTTCTTTTCAAGAGTTAAGGAAGACACATTTGCCTCTTTCCTGTCTTCTATGTGGATATTCGAGGCTAAGTATATTGTTCTGATTCCCTCTTCAGTTATTCTGTGATCAGCAGAACACTTTTGTCATTAGTATTAATCTTTATCACAGTTTCCCCTTCTATAATAATAGATATGATCTTGTACTTTCTGGGCATTTTTCTTCTTTCCTTGTCATTATTAGTTTATTGAACAGACTGACAGCCCTTGGTGAAACTGGCAAAAGCAAATTCCTTCCTGGAACTTCTGAGATGTAGTCTGGCTCAAACCAGGCCCTGATCATTCTGTCATCTTAAGCCATGGTCCACAAAGCCAAATCCTGTTTCTGATTTGGGAAGGCTGAGGTCAGAAAGCTGTCCCCTGCCATTAGAAATGTAGTGAGGCCATAGAGTATTATGGTTAAGAGTATGGGCTCTGGAGCCAGCTGGCAGCTTCAGATCTCAGCTCTGTCTATATGGCCTTGAACAAGCCATTTAAACTCTCTGTGCTTCTGCTATCCATAAAATGGGAGAGAATTAGGAAAATTAGATGAGCTAACACATGCCATTTGTTTAGAACATGTTAACACAGAGTAAGTGGTCAATAATATTTGCTAAGAACAAAGCTCCATTGATGCAATGCTTGTTTAACAATAGCATTGGCTGAATCAGGCAATCAGTCCATAACAATAATAGCTAGCATTTATCAAGGGCTTACTGCATACCAGGCATTGTGCTAAGTGCTTTATAGAGATTATCTCATTTGATGATCTCACAAGCCCCATATGAATTTGGGTTATGTCCTCATTTTCTTATCACCCCAGGTTATGAATAGGGAAACTGAGGCTCAGAGAGATTAAGTTAACTTAATCTCAGGCTACGTGACTTCAGAGCCTGAGCTCTTAACCTCCTTGCTGTGGTCAGTCAGTCATTTGCTGACTTCCAGAACACATGACCTCCTGATAAACACAGGACATTTTCTTGGTGAAGCAGCCAATGTGGAGCATTTAGTCTGGTTGTGGAGACAAGACAAGATACACAGAGGGCAGAATTCGAGGACTGCTGAGCAAGCCCTGGCCCCGTTGCAAGAGACATAGTGATTCAAAGAAGGGGATCCCAGGCTGGTCTGCAAGCTTAGTGGAGTAAAAGTCTTGAACAGGGAACTAAAGATGGGTGGGATCTGACCAGGCATGGAAAGAAAGCGGGGAGATGTGCTAGGCAGGGACACAACTTGAGGCACATCCCAAAGTAAAAACAATTGTTCTGGGTCTGGAAGCAGTGATAAACCAGTAGCATTGGTGGAGCAGCTACGTATTGAGATATATAGAATATATTAAGGAATTGGGGAGATAGAACTAAGTCTGCGGATGTAAAAGTTGCAAGCTAGTGGCCCTTGGGTCACTTTTGGCTCTCAGTGAGTTTTTAAAGACTTTAAATTGGTTGTCAACACTTAAAAATTGGAAGATTTTGTGTAAAAGTCTGGATTTACAGCTGCTCTTGAAATAACGGAAGTTCTGGCAGTTGCTGGGCCCACATCCCCACATGGTAACAATTGGCTAGAGCTGGGGCCAGCTGTCTCCATTATGTGGGACAAGTGCCCTCCATTCTGCCACAGACCCCCACCTGCCTGCTAGACTCCATCTGTTTGGCTTCTGGGGGCAGCAGTTTGTGGCCTTGGTCTAATGTGTAAGCTCTGTTACTGGATCAAAGGGCCTGTACTTTTTTCCTGCCAAACTGCAGGTCCCATGCAAGCAGGAGCCATGTTTTTCTTGTGCAATGCTGTATAGCTGGGGCCTAGAAAAATGCCCAGCAAATACTGGGCACTCAATAAATGTGGCACCTGGATGACAGCAGTGACTGTATTATAGTGGAATCAGTTTTGGAAGCTGCAGCGGGGTTCTAGAATGCTTAGGGGAAAACAGACTGGGGCACGCACCATTCGACCTGGTGGCTCGTGTTGAACCCTGTTCTAAAGGCACACTGTGGATGACCATTAAGCAGCAAATAGGCTGCTTATAAAGCAGAGAACAATCTGTGTTTGTATCGAGGAAAAAACTGCTGGCCATGCAGTGCTCTGTTTCCAGCTCCCCTCACTGACGTGGATGACAGCCCTGTTGTTGTTTTCTTTGGACACATACTAAACAATAGGAATAGAAAATGCATAAGTAAGGCTTATGGCACATACTTATTTGCCTCACTCGGCAGGACAACAACATGACAAAGATCACAGCCACAGCTCTGGGCTCTGTGTGTTTTAGCAAAAACCTGTAAAACCGAGTTGCTTTCGACTAGGGATATGATCTTCCTAGTTGCTGATGGCAGCTCTTCTCCACGGTTTAGCCTGTGTTCTTGTTTTGTTTATTTATTTATTTCCCTTTCTTCTGCACTTGGTATTCCTCCAGGCTCCATCTGAATGTGTCTTGCCATCGGGAGCACTAGGAAAGAAGAAAGTCAAACTGCCTCTCCCTCAGGCTCAGGCTTTGGAAAATCAAAGCTGAACAGAGGCAGCTCTTCTCTGCCTGCAGCAGGGTCAGCAATTTGTGTAATGTTTTCCCTGTCGGCTTATCTCTGCTGATTTCTTCTGTTTTTGAGCAAGGGAATGAAGAGTTGTATCATTGCTACTGCCTTTTTAAGCAGGTGGGGTCTGCAGCTGAGATCAAAGCCAAGCTCTGTGCTCCCTGCTGACAGCATTCCCTGCTTTTTTGTAAAGTGCTCCTTCTAGGGCTGGATTTGTCTCAGTGGAATGAGGTGACTCCAAGAAAAAAAGCCACCCAGACTCCCTGACAGGGAATGAAAGGAGCAAAGCACTTATATCTCCCACCCCACGCAGGAAGCATTTTGATAGCGTCGTTTGAATCAAGCCATAATTAGGCTTTTGCATCCAGTTCTTGTAGGAACATGAAATGCTAGGCAGCCAACAGGTTTGGTTCTGGCAACCACCTATCTGTGGAGGATTAAGTTGTACTGTGTATTCCTATATTTAGTAAAATAGTATCTCAGAGACCCTTTTTCATTCTTATTTTTAGTAATCAGTAATTTTTGTAGATAGTAATTTGGGTCTGATTGGGACATGTAGGCAACTGTTCAGTTCTAATTATAGGAGAGTTTTTGCCAGTAAGTCTTGAGGACAGAGTGAACGTAGGATTTTAAAAAAGTATCCCGCAAATTAGTTGAGTCCTAATTGTTGAGGGTCATGATCACTATAATAGAATATATAAGAGATTAATTGTAGCTCCCTACCTGGTAAAACTATTCTAGGAGACTTAATTTGCATAAATGTTTTGTTAGGGACTGGGCCCAGTGACATAGGACAGATTATCTGGTGGTTCAGCTGGCAAATGTCATCTTCCAGCATCTTGATCAACTTGTATGTTGGTAATCAACTCTTTAGATGGTGTCCCTGCTTCAGAGCGTGAGCCAGCACAGCATAGTGCATAGTGGGTCTGCACAGGAGGAATTCTGGCTAATCAGGGATGAACCTGCTGGCATGGGGCAAATGTTCGCTTCTGAACATTGGAGGAATATGGAGAATTGAACCTGCTTATGTTTCTGATGAAAGGATCGGATGGGGTCGTACATATGAAAGCAATTTGGAAGCCCTCAAGTCTGATGCCATGTGGAGGATTAGTGCTTGGGTTTGTGGCTAGCCTGTGGTATACCTATGCCACTGAAGTTTCTAGGCTTCATCTTTGCCAAACAAATTAGGGCTTTAGATTAGATCTGTGTGGTCTGATTTGGTATTCATTGCCATATGTGGCTATTTTCATTTAAATTAGTTCAAATTTAAGTTAAATACAATTTAAGGTATAGTTCTTCAGTCACGCCGACATTCCAAATGCCCGACAGCCACATGGGGTTAGTGGCCACCATATTGGACAGTACATTTCCATCATCATGTGAAGTCCGCTGGACAACCTGAACTCAGTTATCTAGCAGGTTTCCTCCAGCTGGGGATTGATTAGACTTCAACAAAATGACTCATGAAGTCCTTAAAAGAGGCCTGTGCTTTCAGTTCCCCCTTCCCTTCACCGGCACACCTATACCAGGGGCTTGGATGTGCTGAAATCTTTCCTCCTTGTTTGCCTGGTGTCTGAGGCACGAACGCTTCCTGTGATACCTTCTGCAGTGAGTTTCTTAGAAGAAGTAAGTTGTAGAATGACACATTCCTGAGCCCTCAAATAGTTTTATCTTGTTTACATAAAATTCTGACTTGGGCAGAATTTTCCTCCTCTTTTATTAAACCTCTAGGTCTTCCTTTTCAAGAACAAGATGACCTGTGGTCATTTTCTGTGTACATGGGACAGCTTAGGCTCAGTGTTGGGCTCAGGCAGCAGTGGTGTAGTATGAACTTGGGCAGCAGATGAAGCTTTGGAGGTGCAGGATGTTCCACAGAGGTGGATGGATGGTACGAGAACAATGGTTTAGGTTTGGATACTTGATCTGGAGACTGGCAATAGCTATGTCAGAATCGATATCCAGATGCCTTTTAGAACTGGGAGCAGGGGGTCGTTGTGAGTTTCTTATACTCAACTTAATAGACTGGAGGTTCAAGCTGGGAAGAGGTGGAATAGCTGAAAACAAGAATAAGCTAGGTTCCGCAGTTTAGGCTGTTCAGTAGTGTATAGGGTCCCCAAGGTCACCTTTCAGTGAGGCCTTCCCTAAATACTCATAAAAAAATGAACACCCCCGGCCCAAGTGCTCCCTGGCTACCTTTTCAGTTCAACTTTTTTTTTCATGGCAGTAATATCATCCAGCACACTCTATATTTTACTTAGTTTTTATTGTCTATTATTATTTTAGTATTTATTATCTTATACAAGAATATAAGCTCCATGAGCACAGGAATTGGTCTGTTTTGTTCGGGGCTTGAAAACATAGTACTTTCAAGTATTTGTTTGGCTGGGCACGGTGGCTCATGCCTGTAATCCCAGAACTTTGGGAGGCCGAGGCAGGTGGATCACTTGAGGTCAGGAGTTCGAGACTAACCTGGCCAACATGGTGAAACCCCGTCTCCACTAAAATACAAAAATTAGCTGGGTGTAGCAGCACGTGCCTTTTATCCCAGCCACTCGGGGCTCAGGCACAAGAATTGCTTGAACCCAGGAGGTGCAGGTTGCAGTGAGCTGAGATCACACCACTGTACTCCATCCTGGGTGATAGAGTGAGACTCTGTCTCCAAAAAAAAAAAAAAAAAAAAAAACATATATATATGAACCATGTGAATCTGGGAGGTGGAGGTTGCAGTGTGCTGAGATCTTGCCACTGCATTCCAGCCTGGGCGACAGAAGGAAACTCTCAAAAAAAAGAAAGAATGAGTGAAAACTGCAGCCCTGATGCAGTTTCAGTGCAGTCTGGAGGTAGACTAGCTACTCTTGGGAGGCTAGTGCCATAGAAGGAGATAAGGAAGTAATGGGCAGAGGTCTGAGGAGACAGGCTAGTGGTGGCATCTGAATGGACAGAAATGGGTTCAGGGGCAGGCATGTGGACCCTGGCTTCGGGCAAGGTCCCTATGAAAGTTGAAGATCATGTACAAGAAGGCAACTAATGGGCAGAAAGCCCAGCTTTGCAGAATCAGGGTTGTGAGATAAAATGTTTCTGAGTCTGGGCCTCAGGATCAGTCTGGCCTAGAAGAGGGGCTAAGGAAAGAACTCTTGAGCCATGGAACCATTAGAGTAGGGCCCCATGCATCTTTTTACTTAAAGCCAAGATTGGTGAGTAAATGCGAGGTGGAGATTCATCCTCATGCTCTGGGTGCAAGAGGGATGGAGCAGAGTCAGGCTGCCCTGTACACAATGTGTGAAGTCAGCAATGCTTCACTTCAAGTTGACTCAGGAACAAGGGGACCCTCCCACCAATTCCCATCCCACAGTTTGATCAGATCCAAGAGTCCACGATATTGAGAGTGAATAAAAAGTGTCAGCTGGTAATAATGACTTCAACTTAGTCACAACTCTCTGGGGCGTTCCAAACATCATGGTGCATGTGTATTACCTGGGAGTCTTGTTAAAAAGACTCCTATTCAGAGACTGGGATGGGACCTGAGATTCTGCATTTCTAAGAAGTTCCAAGATGATGCTGCTGCTCCTGGTCTAGTGTTATGCTTTCAGAAGCAAGGCTTTATCAAGGAAGGAAACTAAATATTAGCCATTGAAGTCAATTGCCTTTATTAAAAGTATTTTAAAATTCTACTTATGGTGTAGGGACTGTCATTTAAGGGTATTCTGGTAGACAGATGTTTTTCACTTCAGTTTAGTTTTTGAGAGAGTATAAGCAAACATAAAATACACTTTCCCAAGTTTGATTTTCTATAGAGGACCACTTGTCAGAACTGCTGTCATGTCTGGCTTTCAGATCCCTTGTTTCCTGAGGCAGTCATTGAATACTTTAAACCCTAGTAGTCTGGGCTCCGTGGCTCATGCAAATAATCCTAGCACTCTGGGAGGCCAAGGCAGGAGGATCACTTGAGCCTAGGAGTTCTAGGCTGCCATCAGCTGTGATTGCACCACTGCACTCCACCTCTCCTACTTGTAAGTAAGTGGTTCTGCATAGTGTGGTATATGGGCACTGGGTAGGGTGTGGTATATATGCGCCGAGCCACAGATCACGCCGGACCAGGGTCAGAAGTTTGTTCTTGTGATGTGGATGAGGTGGCAGCATGTAACTCACTCTGAAGGCTTCCTGTGCTTTTGTAAAAGTTACTACCCTAGAAGTTTTCATGGAAATAAAAAGACCCCAAACCATGGACATTTTGAAATTTGTGTTCTGATAGTCAGGGTAAATAGATGATCTTACATGCATCTCTCCTGCCTACCACATTCGCAGATAGACTGTATAGTCCTGTGGAATGTGGTCGGTATGTCCTTGCAGTCCTAGGATGTGGCCCTGTACCAGGGCTTGTGCTGTGATTCCATAGCTCCTATGTCACTAAACCTCTCCTACTTTTCTCCTCATAGTCCTTACAAAAATTTCATTTTTGATAGCTCCTTTTTTAGAACCCCTCTGCTTCTCTTCTCTCTTCCCTTTCCCTCGTTCCAAGCCTGAAATGGCTGCCCCTTCTCTCTGCTCATGGCCAGTACTTAATTCTTGCTGTTTGAGGTGGTTATGGTCTATAAAGTCACTGTGAACACTGAATTAAGTGAATTCTGAACCATTGTTCCCAGGGGAAATACAGGTTAGGTTCCTGTGAGTCTCTGGTCACAACACTTAACCTTGTTTTATGTGTGTTTCTGTTTAAAGTCACCTTATTTAATATGTACTGTTGATTCATTAATATTGAACCCACAGCCAACAGTACTAAAACTCATGCCTGAACAAAGTGGTCTCGGTCAGGCACATCTCAGCCTCCTTCCACTTAGGAACACTGGACAGCCCTTCAGCATTACGCTTAGGGGCCTCTTTAAACAATGAAATCACTGACAAAAAGTGCAAAAATGAGAAAAACACAGCATTAAGTAGGCCACGTAAAGGAACCTTGTGTAGAGTGTAAGAGCTGAGACAAGAAGTCAGAATGTCATCATCTTGTAGGACCTCAGCTGGAAATGTGTGTTGGGGAACTTGAAATTTTCTCTCTTCTGTGTATGTCCTCAAAGGACCACAAAAACACTGTAAATATTGACTTGGGGGTTACAATTAAATTTTACTGAGTAGCTAGATTCACAGATACGGAGTAATGAGGCTTGGCTTTACCTTATAGGCAATTTCACAAGGTAAAGTTGGTAGAGGGACTAACACAGTAGGACAAAAAGGAAGAAAAAGGTACTCTTTTTTTTCTGTCAAAGAATCTGATGTTTGAAAATTTTAAAAAGCACTGAAATAGTCAACCTGGGAAGAATTAGGACTTTGATGGACTTTTCCCACTTATTTTAAGATACAGAATGGTTTTCATTTCGAATTGTATGTGCACAGAAACTATCTTCTGAGTGCCCAGGGCATTGTATCCCCACCCTTCTCATAGACTTACTGTACTATGGTATTGTGGTTTGCCCCTTGCTCACCACAAACTGATTTTATATGATCTTTTAGGTCAAATACTGTTTTGTATTCCCCATTGGATCCACTAAACCTAGCACATAGTAGGTGGTCGGTAAGTGTTTGATGGCGTAACTCCTGAAGGTTACATGTAGAGTCAAAAGCCCCTGGGTGCTGAGAACTCTTCTCTTATTATGAATAGGAGGCTTGAACAATGAAAGCAAAGGATTGGATTAATCTTAAATTTCATTATAAATACAAAGAAATACATACTTTGAGTGTACCCTATTGGCCGACGTGGTGGCTCACTCCTGTAATCCTAGCACTTAGGGAGGCTGAGGTGGGCATGTCGCTGGAGGCCAAGAGTTTAAGACTAGCTTGGGAAATATAGCAAGACCTCATCTAAAAAGAAAAAAGAGTCTACCATATATATCTATATATGCATGTGTAAACAGGTACATGAGTATAGTTTATTAGAAAAAGCGATCCAAAGTGCCAAAAATTGAAGCAAAACAAGCCCGAGCAGTGCTGAGGTCTACCAGAGAAACTCCCCCACTTGCCTTTCCTTATAGTCACAATGAATGAAATACCTGAGAACTTGACAGAGTTGTCTTTTCATACCCCCACCCCCAGGGGGAAGGGTTTCTTTTTTTTCTTCTTTGTTTTTTTTGAGAGGAGTCTCGCTCTGTCACCCAGGCTGGAGTGCAGTGGCACGATCTCAGCTGACTGCAAACTCTGGCTCCTGAGTTCACACCATTCTCCTGCCTCAGCCCCCCGAGAAGCCGGGACTACAGGTGCCCACCACCACCCCTGGCTAATTTTTTTGTATTTCTAGTAGAGACGGGATTTCACCGTGTTCGCCAGGATGGTCTCAATCTCCTGACCTCATGATCTGCCCGCCTCAGCCTCCCAAAGTGCTGGGATTACAGGCGTGAGCCACCGTGCCCCGGCCAATTTTTTCTATTTTTTAGTAGAGACAGGTTTCACCGTGTTAGCCAGGATGGTCTCGATCTCCTGACTTCATGATCCTCCCATCTCGGCCTCCCAAAGTGTTGGGATTACAGGTGTGAGCCACTGTGCCTGGCCAGATTTCTTTTTTTATTGTGTACATTTTACTTGTAATTATAGACATAGAATGGGGGCCTATTATGCCTGATTTTTTAAAGCTATTTTGTGTTTTTTTTTGGTTTTTGTTCTTTTTTTTTTTTGAGAGGAGTCTCGCTCTGTCACCCAGGCTGGAGTGCAGTGGCTCAACCATGGCTCACTGCAGCCTCAACCTCCCAGGCGCAAATGATCCTCCCACCTCAGTCTCTTGAGTAGCTGGGACTACGGGTGCACACCACCATGTTCAGCTAATTTTTAAATTTTTTGTAGAGATGGGATCTCACTGTGTTTCTGGTCTCAAAATCCTGGGCTCAGGCGGTCCTTCTACCCCAGCCTCCCAAAGTGCTGGGATTACAGGCTTGAGCCACCACATGCAGCTTGTTTCGAGAAAGTAAGCTTTACTCTGTAGTATACAACTTAGAAAAAATTGTTCACCTTGAGTAAAATATTTATATTTTGGCATAAAGGTTATATGGTGGCATAAAGGTTCTTGGTAGCTCATGTTCAGATTTTTTATTGGATAAGATGAAGTATTAGATAGGCTTGGAAGTAAAGTAAAAATAATGGAAATTCTTGTTTTATACTTAGCCCAGAAAGTACTAAAGTTGGTCTGTAGGCCAGAAATCTTGGGGGGAAAATGCCTATAAAATGATATTGGAAATGACCCATAGTGCTTTACTCATACCTCAGGAACAACCTCAATAGCAATGTACTGTGTGTGCACTTGTGCAAAGAAAAACTTTCTGTGTATAGTGTGCTCATTGAAAGTGATAGCTAATGGATCTTTCTCTAGGCATAGTTTTCAAATTCTTTTTGTGTTTGGTAGAATGCTCCATGCCTTATAAAAGGAAGTTTGAGATGAGGATGCAGTATTGGTGGTCCTGACAGTTTTTAAGAGGAAATGGGTGCCATCCTGGGATCCCATCCACCCTCAGGACTGTCCTCCCCTCTCTCTGGCTTGAGACTTCTTTCCAGGACTCATGGAATTTTTAAGTTAATTTTTATTGTATACATAGATTATAAGTATACAAACAATGAATTCTCATAAAGGAAAACACTATGTAGCAACCACCCCAGTCAAAAAATGTGCCTTAAAGTCACTCCAGGGGCACCATTCATGCACACCCTACCTTGTGACCACTGTCCTGAGCTCTGTCACTAGCCACTGACTGCCTGTTTTTGAACTTTGTATAATTGAGATAATAAATACAGTACATACTCTTTTGTGTGTCGCTTCATTCATTCAGCATTATTTTTGGAGCAATCTGACTCTCAACATCAATTCCTAAAAGTGTCTTTAGGGCACCTTAAAAAAAAAATCTCCCAACAAATTGGCCTGAGAGCATTGTACCCTAAAAAGGAATGCAGCAAGTAACGTAACTCTGTGTGAGTGGGGTTGCTGGGGAGGGTTGGATATTGAGTAGATTACAGATGGGCACGTTTCCTGAGCACTTTCTTCTTGGTCTTTGCTGATCAGACCTAAGACCCAGCCATCAGGGCTCCCTCCCACCCCCAGCACAGTCCTCTCTGTTCCGACAAGAACCTGTGTTCAGAAGGATCTCTTGAATGCTGAATGCTACAGCTCCTAGGCCTGGCTCTCCTACAGAAGAGACACAGGTTAAATAGCTGTTCTTATTAAGTCAGTGGGCTATCCTGACTGGCACCGTGTGGGGTTGTTTGTTTAGGACTCTGGGACAGTACTGCAGCTCTGCCTGAGAGATGGACACTCCATATTGTGACTGGCCCTGTCCCGTGCCTCTGTGCCATAACCATGCCCTCTTGTGTTCATCCGTGCTTTCTCTGTAGGAAAACAAGGGTTACAGATACTCTTTTAGGTTCAGAATGACTGGGAAGAGGCAGAGCTTTTGTGACATGTCAGTAATTTAATAATTCCAGAAAACTCAAACTGAGTCAGCAGGCAATGCATTACTTTCATTCATTTTGTAGAACAGAATTGGCATTAAGAAACCATAGAATGGTTCTGGGTTAACTAGCTTATGCCATTGTGGCATGCATTTAAGAAAACATTTTGGCCAGGCGCAGTGGTTCATGCCTATAATCCCAGCACTTTGGGAGGCCAAGGTGGGCAGATCACGAGGTCAGGAGTTCGAGACCAGTCTGGCCAACATGGTGAAACCCCATCTCTACTAAAAATACAAAAAAATTAGCCGGCTGTGGTGGTGTGCCTCTGTAATCCCAGCTACTTGGGAGGCTGAGGCAGGAGAATCTCATGTGAACCTGGGAGGCGGAGCTTGCAGTGAGCCGAGATCACGCCACTGCATTCCAGCCCGGTTGACAGAACGAGACTCTGTCTCAAAAAAAAAAAAAAAAAAAAAAAAGACATTTCATTGGATATTGTAACAGTGACTGCATAAATATTCTGAATTTTCGAAGGTTTTGCCTCCTATTATATTGTGAAGACCTGCATGCTTCTGCTTCTGCATAACGCAGTCAACACGCCAACACTTGAGTAGTTTCTTGTCTTAGTACTGTGAAAGCAGTATAGCACACACACTTTACATTTTGTAACCAAAGAAAAATTAGCATTTAGAGCAAACATCCAAAGAAAACATATGAAGTCACTTGACCTTGTCTTTTTTTCTGAGTATGCCAGGAAATTTTGAAAGCAGTTATTTTTTATTCTGCTTTCAAAATGGGACAGTGAACTTAAAGGAGATGCCATTTGAAAATTTAGCCAGGACTTCTACTTCCTTACACCTCAGAACTCTCCTCAAATGTTAAGCTCATAATACTGAATGTCAGTGGAGGGTGAAGGGCAGAGCAACCCAGCTGGTGGTCCAAGACACCGCAAGTAGGCTTCAGGTGAGTGTGCATATTGCCCCTCAGCCCTCGGGATGGCAGGTAGGATGTGGGCCAGCCTGGTGAGTTTACCCAATGCGCCATGCTGGATAGAGACAGTTTTCTGTGTGTTTCGTGATACGAAACACCTTGGGAAGCATTGCTTTAACTAGACTGCTTTTGCAAGACTCTCTGAGAGCATTTTAGTTGAATTGTGAATGAGTAGGAGCCAGCATGGGAATACTTGTGGAAGAGCATTCCAGAAAGAAGGGAACAAGTACAAAGGCTGTATGAGAATTTGTTGATGTGTCCTTGGGACAGAGAGAGGGCAGTTAGGGGTTAGCTGAGTGGCCTGGATGGGAATCATGAGAGAGCCAAGAGTGGTGGGTTCCAGGTCTTACACAGCCTTGTCTTAAGTGGGGAGTTTGGATTTTATTTTATTTTATTTTATTTTTTTGAGATGGAGTCTCGCTCTGTCACCCAGGCTGGAGTGCAGTGGCCAGATCTCAGCTCACTGCAAGCTCCGCCTCCCGGGTTCATGCCATTCTCCTGCCTCAGCCTCCTGAGTAGCTGGGACCACAGGCTCCCGCGACCTCGCCTGGCTGGTTTTTTGTATTTTTTTTTTAATAGAGACGGGGTTTCACCGTGTTAGCCAGGATGGTCTCGATCTTCTGACCTTGTGATCCGCCCGTCTCGGCCTCCCAAAGTGCTGGGATTACAGGCGTGAGCCACCGCGCCCGGCCGGGAGTTTGGATTTTATTCTGAGTGTTTGGGAAGTCATTGCAGGTTTTTAGCAGGGCAACATTGTGATCATAGTGTAAAAGTGTAGCATTTTGGGCTTGGATGGGAATTAGAAACAAACTAATCTATTCCCCTCATGTTATTATGCAAAGAAAACTTTTCTGTGCCTTGCTGTTGTTACTTTTAGTGGTGTCTTTTTTTTTTTTCCATTTGTAAACTCAGGAACATACTGTGCAATGCTTTCTAATTTCTGTTCTGCTCTAAAGATCTTGATCACTGATGTTCTTCTATATGCATTTCCTAAGGCTGCTGTAACAAATTACCACAGACTGGGTGGCTTAAAACCACAGACCTTTCTTCCTCGCATTCCTGGAGTCTAGAATTCCAAAATCAAGGTGTCATTTGGGTTGGTTCCTTCTGCAAACTCTGCAGGAGAATCTGTTCTGTGCCTCTCTGCTGGCTTCAGCAGTTGCTGGCAACCCTAGACATCCTCTGGCATTTGAGCACATCATGCCAATCTCTGCCTCCACCTTCACATGGCATTCTCTGTGTCCCTGTGTCTTTACATGTGATTTTTATAAGGATACCAGTTGGTGGACTGAAGGCCCACCCTAATCCAGTATCTAATCTTGATTACATCTGCAAATACCCTGTTTCCAAAACAGGTGATATTCACAGCTTCCAGGGCTTAGGACATCAACACATCTTTGTGGGGGACACAATTCAACCCACAGTGTCTTCCTTCTACCACCAACTTTATAGTGATACCGTCTCCATTTAGTTGACTGACCTCCACTTAGTTTAATTGAATCCAAACAGCCGTTTCATTTGAACAGTTAACAGGTCAAAATCCTACATCATTAAACAACACTGTTTGCCCTTTTTTCACAAAACAGGTGAAATGTAGGAATGTTGTCAGAATTGTTCACGTCTGATGTGCCCAAATACCATGCTTCATGGAATAGTCATAGAGAAGAAAATGGATTGGAGAGCTCTGCTTCAGCCTGCGACTTGTAGTCCGTATTTCTCCTGTCCTTTCCTATCCTACAAAGGTGTCTTTTACTTAAGCAGATAATTGGTTTCATTCATAATTTATTCTCTGCCTTGTACTAGAAATTATTTAAAGCATTTCTCTCTCTCTCTCTCTGTGTGTGTGTGTGTGTATAAAACAAGATGGCATAATAAAGGTGAAGGTAAAAGAAGAAAATTAAAAGTAGAAACAGGCTGGACATGGTGGCTCATGCCTATAATCCCAGCACTTTGGGAGGCTGAGGCAGATGGATCGCCTGAGGTCAGGGGTTCGAGAGCAGCCTGGCCAACATGGTGAAATCCTGTCTCTACTAAAAATACAAAAATTAGCCAGGCGTGGTGGTGCGTGCCTGTAATCTCAGCTATTCGGGAGGCTGAGGCAGGAGAATTGCTTGAACCCAGGAGGCAGAGGTCGTAGTGAGCCGAGATTACCCCACTGCACTCCAGCTTGGGTGACAGAGCAAGATTCTGTCTCAAAAAAAAAAAAAAAAAAAAAAAAAAAAAAAAAAAAAAAAAAAGGTAGAAACAAAATGAAGCTGGGAGCAAGGAGGGGCTGTAGGTACATTCTCTCATGTTGAGTGAGTCATGGATTTGAACAGCCCATATGGAACGAGAGACCTTGCGAAGTACACAATTCAAGTGAGGTATACAATTCCAAGAGATTTTCATGGGACTGTTATTTAAATCAGCTTTTGGGATCACAATGAAGCACATTTCAGCAAAAGCATTTCTGCTAGGGAGTAGAGAGAAATGTGTCAAATTTATGAGACCCACATTTCCATCTCTGAGAATTTGATCTGGCCTGGCAAAAATGTAAAGCAGTTGCAAAGCTGGGGTGAACTGTGTTTCTTTCACACAGTTCTTTCTGGACATTGTACCTTTCTTAACCTATTTGTCACCCTCACCCTTGAATTTCTTAAGTGGAGGTTGGGGTTGAGCCAAATGGTGGCTTCTCTGCATTTGGATAAACCTTATGAGAGCCATTCTTTTCAGTGTTTACCATTGCCATAGCAAGTTTTTTTTTTTTAAGTCATTTATTTTTCTCAAAAAATGGATGTGTGTGTATGTGTTTACTAATGTGTGTGGGCAGATGTTTGCATAGGCACATGTGTGTGCACATGTATGTATGTACATGTTTGTGGGCACATGTATGTGTGTGGGGGGGCACATGTATGTATGTACATGTTTATGTGCAGACTATCCTCAAAAAGAACTGCTGGAGCTAGAGCCTGTCTCCTTGCCTTTAGCTCCCCTGCTTTTCACCTCTTCTGTGCAGAAGAGTAATTCTGATGGAGGACTTTTTAAAAATGTAGCCCACCTGTTTATCGTTTGAAGATTAAAGTAAATGATTCTCTATATAATTGTGAACCAGAGGAAACTATGTGAGTTCACACATATTAACATAAAAAGTAAGACATGTTCTGCTTGAGGTCTTTAGAGTTGTCTTTCTGTGATAATATGACATCTTCTTTGGTCCTCCATGGCTTAAAGAAGGTGCCATGTTATTTTCTTATTTTACCAGTAAGGATAATAATAGTACCTATATCACAGGGTTGCTATAAGTACTTCATGAGTTTACCATGTGAAATACTTAGAAAGCCTGCAGAGAGTTACTGCACAGGAAGTGCAAGCCTTTTGTACTAACGGATATTGTCAAAGAACCTTTGTCCTTTTGCGTAGCATCCAAGAGGTGCTATGCACTCTTTATTATCACTGTTTGCTGTAGTGATCTGACACTATTATTCAAATACATCTAAAAATTTTATTCCTTGGCCCAGCGCAGTAGCTTATGCCTATAATCTTAGTACTTTGGGAGGCTGGTTCAGGAGGGTCGCTTGAGCCCAGGAGTTTGAGACAAGCCTGGACAATGTAGCAAGACCATGTCACTACAGAAAATTTATAAAGTAGCCAGGCATGGTGGTGTGTGCTTCTAATCCTGGCTACTCAGTAGGCTGAAGTGGGAGGATGGCTTGAACACAGTTGGTTGAGGCTGCAGTAAGCTGTGATTGAGCCACTACACTCCAGCCTGAGCAATGGAACAAAACCCCATCCCTAAAAGAATAACAAAAAAATTAAAAATAAGTAAAAATAAAAATTTCATTTCCCCCACCTTCTTGGGATCTGTAGTCTCATGTGTCAGATATATATTAATGCGTTCATGAATATTTGTATTCTCTACTAAAGCACTAAGGACCAGAGCTCATAAACTTTTTTGAAAAGTGGCATAGTTGTTGAATCGTTGGAATTGTCTTGAGAGCTTTTATCAATCTAATTACAGGAAACCTACAATTGGCTTTTCATAAAAGGATATGGAGGTCTATTTTGTGATTTTTAAAACCTTTATAGATTTTGTAATATTTCAAGAAGACAGAAGTTATTTTCTGCCAGGGACTTTTGGAAAGTGGTCACTGTCATTTCCTTAAGGAATGATTTGATACTGATTATTTTCTAGCTCCACATTGTATTTTTCCTAAGCTTAGTACATCACAGTCAAGCTGACTTGTCCATAGGAATTAAATAACATTGAAGGTTTCAACAGTCTTTTTCCAAAATTAAATAATTTCTATTGCTGTCGTAACAACTACCCTGTAAGTGGTTGAAAGAGAACAGGTGAGAGAGAAGAGCCCTTTAAGCTTGGAACTTTGGGATTAATATCTTGTTGCAACTCTTCCAATTTAAGTCACACAAACATTCAAGCTGCATCAGAGTAGCCAGTCATGTCAACTGCGTTTATAAAGTGGAAGAATTGGAGTAGATGACTTCTGTGCTCCCTTAAAGAATGAAATTTCAGTGGATCTCTCTAGTACAGTCACCTATATGGGTCATGCAGAAAGTCCTTTCTGAATATTCGTTGAGTTTCTGCACTTAAAAAGTTAGAGAAATGCGATGGTAGTCAAAACTCAAAAATACTCACTAATGAGCAAGCCTCTTAATAAATTTCATCCGCATTGTACTATATCATTTCCTTCCCAGCATCTTTCCCATCCATCTTGCCAGTATTTTTGTTGTTTGACTTCTTGTTGATCATTGATATTGTACAGTGCAAATAAATTGCAAGTCAACCAAAAGATCAGGGATTTCACAAAAACATTGGAAGTGATATGGGGGATGTGCTTGAACCACATGGAATTGCTCACCATAGTAAACAACTGAAGAAGAAAACTCTACAATAATAGTGAAATTAGTGGAAAATCCTTATTTTGAATATTAAAGGATTGATTAAAGGATTGATTTGAGCATCGCATGATTGAGAGGCCCTTGAGGAAACTGATGATACCTTTGATTTTTTTCCGTAAGAATTACCTTCTCTGATTCTGCTACAAAAAGACCAACATGACATGATGAATGTTGGATGGTGCTGTAATAGAATTTTGTTAGAACAGTTACAAATACAATTACTATTTGGTTGATTCTTTGCTGTTTTTGAGAATTAGTACATGGTTGCAGTTGTAACCTACATATTGTTAACATTGTTAAATATTTCATAAATTTATTTTTGTAGTTTGTAATTTTGTTTCAAGGTGAAGTGTTTGGTTTTTGTTGTTGTTTTTTTTTTTTTTTTGATACAGAGTCTCCCTCTGTTTGCTGAGGCTGGAGTGTGGAGTGTAGTGGTGCAATCTCTGCTCACTACAACCTCTGCCTCCCAGGTTCAAGTGATTCTCCTGCCTCAGCTTCCTGAGTAGCTGGGATTACAGGCACCTGCCACCACACCCGGCTCATTTTTGTATTTTTAATAGAGACAGGATTTCACCATGTTGGCCGGGCTGGTCTTGAACTTCTGACCTCAAGTGATCCGCCCACCTTGGCCTCCCAGAGTGCTGGGATGACAGGCTTGAGCCACTGTGTCCAGCCTCAATGTGAAGTTTTAAGCTTATCATCATTATTTACTATTAAATTTTGATCTCCATTTTAAGTTGGTTTACTTTTTTCTGGTCTATTACCCTCCATTAATGAGCATCTCCACTATTTATTTCAGCTCTACAAGGTGTACTGTGTTACAGTGATGCCCTGTGATGTCCGTCCAAAATTCATGTCCTTGCAGAACCTCACAATGTGACCTTATTTGGAAATAGAGTCATTGCAGATGTAATTAGTTAAGATGAGGTCATGCTAGAGTAGGGTGGGCTCTTAATCCACTGTGACTACTGACCTCATAAGAAAAGAAGAGACACTAAGACACACACAGAGTGAAGATGGCCATGTGAAGTCACAAACACGTAGGAAGAACACCCTGTAACAACAGAGGCAGAGCTTGGAGTGATGCATTTACAAGCCAAGAAATTCCAAGGATTGCGAGCAACACCAGAAGCTAAGAAACGGATATGGAAGGGATTCTGCCCTGAGAAGGAACCAACACTGCTAATGCCTTAATTCTGAACTATTAATAGTAGCCTTGGCCAGGTGCGGTGACTCACGCCTGTAATCCCAGTTCTTTGGAAAGCCGAGGCGGGCGGATCATGAGGTCGGGAGTTTGAGACCAGCCTGGCCAACATGGTGAAACCCCGTCTCTAGCAAAATACAAAAATTAACTGGGCGTGGTAGTGTGCACCTGTAATCCCAGCTATTCAGGAGGCTGAGGCAGGAGAATTGCTTGAACCCAGGAGGCAGAGGTTGCAGTAGCCGAGATCGTGCCATTGCATTCCAGCCTGGGCAATAGAATGAGACTCTGTCTCAAAAAGAAAAAAGAAAAAAAAAAAGTAGCCTCAGGAACTGTGAAAAATAAATTTATTTATCTTGTTTTCTGCTACCAGTTTTGGATGGTTTGTTATGGCAGCCTTAGGAAACTAATACAGGGAGTTTTCAGAAAATGATTCTGCTGATCCATGGACTAGATGATGTTTCCCAGAGCCTGCGCCCACAAAATGGCATAAAAGCCAGTTGAAATTTGTATGAGAAGTTGTTTTATTGGCCCAAACTAGGTATGGGCCAATAAGATGTGGGTCAATAAGATAAAGATAAATAACTCTTTATCTTGCAGCCTTCCTTGTATTAAGTTAGTCATTTCTTGTTCGTAGAGATTGAATGTTTTTGTTAATGGCTGCGCTAGAAGTGCTTCTCACTGTTACAGAATAAGAACAGACAGCTCCGTGTTCCTCTGTGCATCCATTGGTATTTGTTTTCCTTGGTGGCTCTCAGATTCAAGATAGAAATTTCACCAGCAACTTCTTCTTAAAGCCAGTGCATTACCTTTAGATCAGTCTACATATGTGTGTTTTGGGCCAAGGAACCTGAAGTTTGGAACTGGTTCTTTTCAGTAGAGAGGAACAATGACATGTTATTATCACAAATGCCCTTCTTAAAAATTTAACTTTTAAGTTCAAGGACACGTCTAGGTTTGTTATATAGGTAAACTTATGTCGTGGGAGTTTGATGTACAGATTATTTTCACCACCCAGGTATTAAGCCGAGTACTCATTAGTTATTTTTCCTGATCCTTTCCCTCCTCCCACCCTCCACCCTCTAATAGGCCCCAGTGTGTGTTGTTCCCCTCTATGCGTCCATGTGTTCTCATCATTTAGCTCCCACTTATAAGTGAGACGTGGTATTTGGTTTTCTGTTCCTGCATTAGTTTGCTAAGGAAAATGGCCTCCAGCTCCATCCATGTTGCTACAAAGGACATGATCTCGTTCCTTCTATGGCTGCACGGTATTCCATGGTGTATATGTACCTTGTTTTCTTTATCCAGTCTACCATTGATAGGCAGTAAATGCCCTTCAGAAAGAAAGTTGAAGCTGGGCTCAGTGGCATGTACCCATAGTTCCACCTACTTGGGAAGCTGAGGCAGGAGGGCTGTTGAGGCCAGTAGTTCAACACTGTAATGTGGTATTACTGCTCCTTTGACTACTGGTCTCCAGCTTGGGCAATGCAGTGAGACCCCGTCTCTAAACCAGACAAAAAAAAAAAAAAAAAAAAAGAAGAAATCTGATCTACTGTTTGGTCCCAGATAGAACCTGAGATTGTGTGTGTGGTACGCTGTGAAATTAAAAGGCCAGGTTAGCCAGTAAGCATGCAGTTTGAACTGTCTGGAATTGCCTCACTGGAGTCTTGTCCTCCGTGATCAATTGTGGGCTCTAGTCTCAGTATGTCATGCCTGGCAGGCTTCTAGGTTTGGGCAGAGGAAATGAAACCTAGTTGGTTACTATAAGATTTATAGTAGACCTGCTATTGCAGGAAGTGGTGAAAAGTTGATTGATAGTTTGAGACAAAACTCTACAGCAAAAAAACAGGATGTATGCTTTCCATTTATACCCAGTTCTCCCTGCCCCTATATTTCAGGCTCCTTTTGCATTTTGTTTTGGTTGCTTCATAAGGCTGTGGAGGCTTTCCCCCTCCTAAATATAGTCACCAAATGTAAAATAATTGAGGAAATTTTGTATCAGCTTTGCCACAGTAAAGGCATGTACTTTCTGCTGTTGCAATTACTCTTTGGTGGTAGTTACATGTAGCATAACTTGTCTGCAGTCTTTAAAGAGAAATTCTCCAAATAGGATATTATTTCACATACACAAAAAGAATGAAAGGTCTTTTCTAAGTTACATCGTAGGATTACATTTCCAGTAACTTTCTAAGAAAAATCTATTCTGTGTGTGGTTTTATTAAAATATGACAGTAGTGGTATCCAGTTGTCTTTTTTAAATGCAGAGTCTCTTCGTTCTGTAATAAATACATTCTTAACAGGTAGGTGATCCTCACTTAGATATAAAACATATACTATAACTAGCCAGGCATGGGGGCTCACCCCTGTAATCCCCAGCAGTTTGAGAGACCAAGGTGGGTGGATCACTTTGAGGTCAGGAGTTTGAGACCAGCCTGGCCAATGTGGCAAAATCCCGTCTAAAATAGCAAAAATTAGCCGGGTGTGGTGGTGCATGCCTGTAATCCCAGCTACTCGGGAGACTGAGGCAGGAGAGTCACTTGAACCAGGGAGGTGGAGGTTGCAGTGAGCTGAGATCGTGCCACTGTACTCCACACTCCAGGCTGGAAGGCAGAGTGAGACTCTCTCAAGAAAAACCCAACCAGATAAACAAAAAACATATACTATAACTAGTAACTCAGCCTATGTGTTTGTTGAGAGTATCAAAATGTACCATGGCCAGGGCTGCAGCTCACGCCTGTAATTGCGGCACTCTGGGAGGCCAAGGTGGGAGGATCACTTGAGCCCAGGAGTTCGAGACCAGCCTGGGCAACATAGGGAGACCCTGTCTTTACAAAAAATGTAAAAATTAGCTGGGTGTGATGGATGTGCCTGCAGTCCCAGCTACTCAGGAGGCTGAGGTAGTAGGATCACTTTTGCCCAGGAGGTCAAGGCTACAGGGAGCCCTGATTGCGCCATTGTACTCCAGAGCCCAGGCAATAGAGCGAGAACCTGTCTCAAAAAAATAAATAAAAATAAATAAATAAATAAACAAATAAACAAATAAATAAAATAAATGGTACCTGATGTTTGTAAGAGTGGTTATCTAATAATGTCATTTGACCAGGATTTTGGACATGAACTAGCCTAGTCTGTTTTGAGTGTGACACTACCTACCTTAAGTGAGCTGCTTTCTGAAAAGGTAAGTCTGTCACAGAAGTAGATTGTAGAATTTACACGGAGTGGCAGATTAGAACCAACTCTAATTGTACTAGTGGTTGAAAAAACAAAACAGCTACTCTTTCATGGCTTAATTTTTTTTCCCTACAGGAATAATTTCCCTTTTTGTGAACTGTGATTGCTAGGTTATCTGTGCTAAGTAATTGAATAAAAACAAACCCAACTTTCATTCCTCAGACTGTTGGGGCACATTCTACACCAGTGCTATTTTGAAATTTTGATCAGTTTTTATCCTGGCATTCTTTAAGAATGGGAGAGAGTTCAGAATGTTTCTTCTATTAAAGTTTCTTTCAGAACTTTAATATTAATTTAGGAAGCTAGCCAGCTTGAAGTAGTAAGGGTGGGATAATAAAATAGAAATGAAGCTTGGTGAAGAATCAAAAATCTGTCTGTCTGTCTGTCTGTCTGTCTTTCTACCTGTCTCTCCATCCATCCATCCACCCACCCACCCACCTACCCATCCACCCACCCACCCATCCACTTACTGTGTAACCTGGTAATTTTAAGCATAATATAATGCTGAAAGTGAAAAACTTTTTCCTGAAGGATAAAAGTTCACATCAGCTGGTTACAGACAGGAGTTCCTATTTGGGCCCCTGGATTCAGCTTCACCACTTTTCTGCCTGTTACACTTGATACTTTTAGTCCCCCTGTGTGTGGGGTATGCTTTCTGAGAAGAGCTAGGATTCTAGGGGAGGAGCTTTGGAATTCTACATTTCTACAGGTATAAAAGACAGGACACAATATCTGTATAATAGATAATAACAAAGATCCAAATAATATCAACTTGAGAATTGGCATGTTTAATATATTCAGCGAAATTCACAAAAATGATTTGAACTTTACCCTTTTCTAAACCTCCATAGATGATGCTTACATGTATACTTCATTTAACATCGTTAAGCTAAATATATTAGTCACAATTTCTTTGGAGGATTCTGGGCTTTGTGCAAGTCAGAACTTGCTCAGTTGGAAGATGCTGAGTGGAGCTCAAATTGGGAAGAAGTAAAGAATGTGGCTTTAAGAAAGGACACTTTGGCCAGGCACAGTGGCTCAGTGCCTGTAATCCCAGCAGTTTGGGAGGCCGAGGCAGGAGTTCAAGACCAGCCTGACCAACATGGAAAAACCCTGTCTCTACTAAAAATACAAAATTAGTCGGGCATGGTGGCGCGTGTCTGTAATCCCAGCTACTCAGGAGGCGGAGGCAGGAGAACTGCTTGAACCCAGGAGGCGGAGGTTGTGGTGAGCCGAGATCGTGCCATGGCACTCCAGCCCGGACAACAAGAGTGAAACTCTGTCTCAAAAAAAAAAAAAAAAAAAAAAAGAAGAAGAAGAAGAAAAAAAAGAACACTTTGCAGAGCCTGTGTATTCATGGGAGGTCCTTTGATAGAATGGGAAGAGGGCTGGAGTTGTGAGGCTTGGGTTTCCAGTCGTGACCGCCCCTTGTTAGCTGAGTGAACCTCAGTGGCTCTCCTACCCCTGCAAGCTCCAGTTTCCTCATCTGTAATATAGGGATAACAATGGTACTGATTCACAGGGTGGTTAATGGAGCAAGCGCAGTGATGTTAGTGGAACATCATCCTTTGTATATTGTTGAGAAGTATTTGTCGTGATGATTAAAATGAGATATATCTTCAGTAAAGTAAAAGCTTTTATTTTATATTTCTAGTATTAGAGGCAGTATCCATTTTCCCAAATTTATTACTCTTTATTTCTTAAGCTGCATGAGAGAACTCCCCTTCATAGAGAAACAGAGTGGTGTACTAGTTCTTAGACAGAACGAACTTTGCAGCAGCTCAGACTGAATCCTTTACCACTGGTACTCAAGGTTTAAAAATATTGGTGGACATCATCTACAACTATCTTGGGTATAAATGCAAATTATGTTGCAGCCGTCATATTCCATAACTATGCTTTTAAAAATGCCTCAGACTGATAAAAGATTAGATTAGCCAGGGGTTATAATGCTTTGGTGAATCATTAACTGACTCTAGTGGATGTCACCTTGGTTTTCCTCTTTACCCTAACCCCTCCCTTTTTCTTTTTTTTTTTTTTTTGAGACAGAGTCTCGCTCTGTCGCCCAGGCTGGAGTGCAGTGGCTGGATCTCAGCTCACTGCAAGCTCCGCCTCCCGGGTTTACGCCATTCTCCTGCCTCAGCCTCCTGAGTAGCTGGGACTACAGGCGCCCGCCATCTCGCCCGGCTAATTTTTTGTATTTTTTTAGTAGAGACGGGGTTTCACCGTGTTAGCCAGGATGGTCTCGATCTCGTGACCTCGTGATCCGCCCGTCTCGGCCTCCCAAAGTGCTGGGATTACAGGCTTGAGCCACCGCGCCCGGCCACCCCTCCCTTTTTCTAAGCGCTCTGGAAATTCTGGCACTGAAACCCAGGGCTTTCCTTGCATAAGAGAAAGCTACCCATCAACAATGGTGACTGCCCTTGTTCCACTCACCACACTGTGCCTCCCGCTCACCCTTGGGCACTGCAGTGGTGCTTCTGTGGCCTGATTACACGTGTGAAGGGGCAGCAGGGGTTGTAGGCGGTGGGGGGGCAATCCCTGCACAATCTCATTATTGTGCTAAGTATTTTGAGAAATAGCATTTCAGGTACATGTGGACACCCAGATTAAAATACCATCTTTGTTCGGTATTTCCCATTGTACTGTCAGTTGCACTGAAATGAAGTCTCATTTTCCCAATGTTATGGGATGGACTACACTTTTACAAATGAATTTATCTTGTAAACTCACCCTCATCCAGTTTGTATCAAAGCCACTCAATGTTTTGTACATTCATTTTATCTTTGGAGTCGGGGAAACACAGAAACCATGTCAGCATGTTTACCACTTTCACTCACTGCCACCTTTCTTCAGTTGTCACATTAGATTTCCCCTTTAGAAGAGTAGTCATCTTTGGAGAATGCCAGTTTCTGTCATGTTGGTTCTTTTAGAAACAAAAAACAACTAATTGCATCCAAGTTAATAATGGAAAAGTTTATTTACTCGATACAATGTAATATTATAAATCTAGCAAGTAATTTAGAGGAAATGAATCTTCGGCTGGGCGCAGTGGCTCACACCTGTAATCCCAGCACTTTGGGAGGCCGAGGCTGGTGGATCACGAGGTCAGGAGATCAATACCATCTTGGCTAACATGGTGAAACCCTGTCTCTACTGAAAATACAAAAAAATTAACTGGGCGTGGTGGTACGCGCCTGTAGTCCCAGCTATTCGGGAGGCTGAGGCAGGAGAATTGCTTGAACCCGGGAGGTGGAGGTTGCAGTGAACCAAGATCGCGCCACTGTACTCCAGCCTGGCGACAGAGTGAGACTCGGTCTCAAAAAAAAAAAAAAAAATCAAAAAAATCTTCTGAAATAATATGAAATGGTTTTCTCATAAAAAGAAAAAGTACTCCATGCTGCTGATATTGCTTTCCCTCCTTGTACATTTTAAGATTGTGAACATTTATACATTTATATAGGTTTAAAAATAAAACAATGGCAGTGAAAAGGCTCCATCACACCATCATCCTTTGTCATCCCCCATATTTCCAGTTCCCACGCTATCTCCTTTACAGAAGTTACTGTTTTCTGTTACTTTGGAGAGTTTATTGAGAAGTATACAAGCAAATAGAAACATCTGTTTGATATCTTTCCTGTTATTTTCCCTTTTTATATATATGTAGCATATACATATGGTGAGCCTTTTGTGTTGTTAAGCAGTAAGTCTGGATTGGCCCATGGAGAACTTCATTCATTGTACAGCTGTAGGCTATTCCTTTGTATGGATATGCCATAACTTATTTCACCAGTCAACCAGTCTTATAACAAGGACATTTGGTTGTTTCCCATTTTTAGGTATTAAAAAATGATGTCATAGTAAATAACCTCAGACCTATGTTATGTAGTATGTGTGCTACATGTGTTTAATTTTTAGACATGGGGCTTGCTGGGTCCAGGGTATATACATTTTCCATTTTGAAAGTTATTGCCAAGTTCTCCTTGGGGGTTGTAGCTATTTAATCTGCCTCCATCAGTATATGAAAGTGCCTTTTCTCCTGCAGTCTTGCTAACAGAATACTATCAAATGTTTGGGTATTTGCCAATCTGACATATAAAAAATATATCTCACATATGACTTTAATTTGTGTTTCTCTTATTTGACTGGAGTTGAACATCTAATACATTTAAGAGTTACTTATATTTCCTTTTGTGAAAATTGTCTGCTTGTCCATTTTTCTGTTGGATTGTTATATATCCATTATTAGGAACTCTGTTAGGAGAATTAGGGTTTATTAGAATACACACACACACATACACACACACACACACACACACACACACATACATACATATATGCGCTTATTATAGATATATTACCCAGAAGAAATTGATTTTTTTTTCTTTTTGAGATGGAGTCTCGTTGTGTTGCCTAGCTGGAGTGCAGTAGTGTGATCTTGGCTCACTGCAACCTCCACCTCCTGAGTTCAAGTGATTCTCCTGCCTCAGCCCCCCAGGTAGCTGGGATTACAGGTGCCTGCCACTGTGCCCGGCTATTTTTTTGTATTTTTTAGTAGAGACAGGGTTTTACCATGTTGGCCAGGCTGGTCTTAAACTCCTAACCTCAGGTGATCCACCCACCTCAGCCTCCCAAAGTGCTAGGATTACAGGCGTGAGTTGCCGTGCCTGGCCAAGAAATTGATTTTATTTAGTTGAATTTATCAGTCTTTTCTTTTGTGGCTTCTGAATTTTGAGTCATAGTTAGAAAAGCCTTCCTCCTTCTTAGGGTCATAAAGGAAATCTGTGTTTCCCTGTAATACTTTTAATAGCTTTTTAAAAAATATATCTTGGATCTGTTATGGTATATATCCTGGTGTGCCATTTAAAATATGGATTCAACTTTATTTTTTTGGAAGCTATATACCCTGTTATCCCCAGGCCAATTAATAAATAATTCTAATCTTTGTTCTTAAAATGTTTTCAAGATCCAAAAAGTTGGCAACTCTTGCAGAAGCCTTAAAGGAAGTCTCCCTTACAAAGGCCCAGCTGGGGTTAGAACTGGAAGAACTAGAAACAGCAGCACTGCTTGTCCAGGAGGAGGAAACTGCATTAAAAGCAGCCCATTCAATTTCTGGGCAGCAGACACTTTGCTCCAGCTCTGAGGCAAGTGATTCGGAGGACTCAAACAGCACCGTGTCATCTGGAAATGAAGACTCAGACTCAGATTCAGAACAAGATGAACTCAAAGATAGTCCATCTGAGACAGTCAATTCTTTGCAAGGTCCCTTTCTTGAAGAAAGCAGTGCCCTTCTTATTGTTGATGGTGGAGCATGCAGAAACACAGCCATCCAGGAGTCTGATGCTAATCAGGGAAAGCCACTTGCCTCTTCCCAGCCTCTTGGAGCGTCTGGACCTCTGATAGAGGAGCTTGGGGAACAACTGAAGACCACAGTTCAGGTTTCTGAACCCAAGAGCACCACTGCTGTAAACCACAGCAATATGCAGGAGAGAGACACCAAATGATTGACTCTTAGGTGGTTTTATTCATTGTTGAGAAATACGGTAGATTTGGTTTCATTTACTGAATGAGAATTCCTCATTTTCACTTTGTAGTTTTTCTTAGTATATAGACAGCCTGCTGTATTTGTATCCATATCTGTGGATTCAACCAACTGCAGATCAAAAATATTTAAGAAAAAATTGCATCTGTACCAAACATGCAGACTTTTTTTCTTGTTATTATTCTCTAATACAGTATAACAACTATTTCCACAGCATTTACATTGTATGGGGTCATATAAGGAATCTAGTGATGATCTGAAGAGTACAGGAGGATGTGGGTAGGTTATATGCAAATACTGCACCATTTTTTATCAGGGACTTGAGCATCTGATGATTTTGGTATCCTCAGGAGTCCTGGAACCAAGCCCCCACAGATACGGGGACAAGTTTATGACTTTTTTTTTCAATCAGTGAATGTGTATACCTCTTGTTTTCCTTGCTGTGACTGTGAAGATAAAATTCAAAAATATTTTTACCAAAGTGTAGCTAATACTTCAAGCTGAAAATAATAGTTCTACTGCCAGAATGTAGAGCCCATCAATATTTTTATTTTAGGAGGTGTACTTGACATCCGATAAACTGCACGGATCAAAAGTGTACAGTGTGTTGGCATATGTGTACCCCACATAAAACCGTCACCGCGATTGAAGTGAGGAGCAGATCCATCATCCCCAAGTGCTCTTGGGCCCCGTTATTAGTTTGCATGTCCTAGAATTCTATGTAAATGGAATCATACAATATGTATCCCTTTTTTGGTCAGGCTTATTTTACTCTGTCTAGTTATTTTGAGATTCATCCATGTGGTAGCATGTGTCAAGAGTTTTTGTGTTTTTCATTGCTGCGCACACTTCATTGAATAGATCTGTTCACTGACCTATCGATGGACACCTCGGTTGTTTCCAGTTTGGGGCTGTTATAAATAAAGCTGTTATGAACATTTGTCTTCATGTGGACATATGCTTTCATTCTCTTAGGCAAATACCTGAGGGCGGAATGACCAAGCCGTATGGTAGGTACGTGTTTAATGTTTTAAGAAAACGCTGAACTGTTCTCCAGCATGGCTGTACCATTTTACATTCCCACCAAAAGTGATAGTTTATGAGAGTTCCAATCTTCCACATGCTTGTTACTGATATGGTCAGTCTTTTAAACTTTTACCATTTTTATAGATGTGTAGTGGTGTTTCATCGTGGAAGTGTCTGTTCAGATCTTCTGCCTCTGTGTGTGTGTGTATGTGTGTGTATGTTTGCCTCTGTGTGTGTGTATGTGTGTGTATGTTTGCCTCTGTGTGTGTGTGTGTGTGTATATATGTTTGAGACAGGGTCTTACGCTGTCTCCCAGAGTGGAGTGCAGTGGCACAATCTCTGCTTACTGCAGCCTCAACCTTCCAGGTTCAAGCAATCCTAGCACCTCCTCCTTACCACAGGCTTGCTCCACCACACCCAGCTAATTTTTGTAGCTTTTATAGAGATGGGGTTTTGCCATGTTGCCCAGGCTGGGTTTGTGATTTTTTTAGAGTTCTTTTTGTTTGGTTGGTTTTGTTTTGTGTTGTGTGTGTGTGTGTGTGTGTGTGTTTTGGGGGTGTGTGTGTGTTTTTTTGTTGTTGTTTTGTTTTTTTGAGATGGAATCTCACTTTGTCACCCAGGCTGGCATGCAGTGGCATGATCTTGGCTCACTGCAACATCTGCCTCCCAGGCTGAAGCAATTCTCATGCCTCAGCCCCCCCAAGTACCTGGGACTACAGGTGTGCACCACCAGGCTGGGCTAATTTTTGTATTTTTGGTAGAGACGGGGTTTTGCCATGTTGCGCAGTCTGGTCTTAAACTCCTGAGCTCAAGCAATCTGCCCTCTTTGGTCTCCCAAAGTGCTGGGATTATAGGCATGAGTGACCACGCCCGACAATTTGAGAGTTCTTTATAAATTCTGGATACAAGTCCTTAATAATGAGTCTTTTTTTTTTTTTTTTTTTTTTTGCATGCCTCATAGTCTTTCACTGGATGCCACACTTTGTGAATTTTACCTTTTTAGGTGCTGGATATGCATTCTTATATATACTCTCTATGTAGGGATGCAGTGCAGTGACATGGAAGTAGTTTGATCCTTACAGATCTCGCTTTGTAATTTGTTAGGCAGGTCTGGCACAGTGCTCAGTCTAGGGCAAATCCTTCTCCAGTGCTGATTTTCCTGAGTGCTCCACCATGCCTTATGAATTACGAGTTTTTCAGCCTGGCTGATTGAACTCACACTGTTCCCTGTGTACATACTGAGGACTGTTCTCTCTAATGTGAGTGTGTGTGGTTTTTTTTTTTCCTCGAGACAGAGTCTTGTTCTGTCACTCAGGCTGGAGTGCAGTGATGCGATCTCAGCTCACTGTAACCTCTGCCTCCTGGGTTCAAGTGACTCTCCTGCCTCAGCCTCCCGAATACCTGGGATTACAGGCATGCACCACCACACCTGGCTAATTTTTTGTGTTTTTAGTAGAGACAGGTTTTTACCATGTTGGCCAGGCTGGTCTCAAACCTCAGGTGATCCACCCGCCTTAGATTCCCAAAGTGCTGGGATTACAGGCCTGAGCCACTGCACCCAGCCCCCTCTAATCTTTTCAGATGGTTCTAGAAGAGGGCTCTCCTCTCTCTCTCCAGATATCCAGGGTTCTCTGTGCAGCTGTCTCCTCTCTAGAGCTCTGTCCTGCAAATGTTAGCTGCCTTCGTCACCCCGAGTCCTCAGTCCTGTCTTTGAACTCCAGAACCCCCTGGGTTCTGCCTGGATTGTCCTTCCCTGCATAGCGTGGAAAGTCTTTCAAGGCAGTAGGTCTCACCTTGTTTTCTGTCTTTCAGGATCACTGTCTTGCATTGCCTGAAGTTCAGAATTTGGAAAGCCAGGATTTTGTGTATTGCTCCCATTTCTCTGCTTTGGTTATGTCTGACAGGAGAGTAAATCTGGTCCCTGTTAATCCATTGGGACTGGAAGTGTAAGTCTCCATTAATAGTTTATGAGTTTTCCCACTTGAGTTTAAGCTGCTGGGGAGGTAGGGTCTTTTTAACACTGAATCATCAGTGTCCATATTCTCAAGCACTCCATAAATATTTGTTGAATGAATGAACAAATAAGATAAACCAATCTGCTTTGAGGAGGAAATGAAATCTGATCTATTAATCTCAGTAGCATCATTAATTTCAAGAAAGAGTATGATACTTTTTACTTAGGGCTTGTGAAAATTGTGAATATTTGTGCTTTTCTAGTTTGTTAACATGATCCTGGGGTGACTACGGCACTTAAAATGCATATGAACTCCTGAATACTATAACTGCTTTGTTGGAATGTGTTCAAGACTTCTCTCAGCCTCCCTGGAGAGCTTCCAAGTCCTTATGACCATTGAAAATGCATTTCTCCTCAATAGTACATTACCTGAAGCCAGTTTGAAAAAGTATTATCTGTAACTCCCCTCATTTACTTCCACTGAAGTCAAGCAAGTTAAGCAAATCCTCTCTTGTCTAAAAGTTTAAAGCCATGGAAGTTCTCTTCCTTCCATCAATTTCTGTTCTTAGGAATCTTGACAGGATCTACTTCAGTGGACTTGTCTTGGGTAGAAAAACTTGTTATTCCCTTCCTCAAAGAATGAGCAAACATGATCCTTCCCGGACATCCTCAAAGCCAGGGAGCTCATTAAACAACCCTCATGAGTATTAAAGACAACGTGAGTGAGCTCCTTAATTTCAGAGTCCGTGTTGGCAGTGTTTCTCCTACCCTTTCTTTGTTCACAGAGGTTGAAGCTTTGTTATATCACATTGCTCTGTCTTTGTTTAAGATGGGCTGAGAACACTATACTACACGAGCTCAGTAACACAAAACACCTCCAAAGGTGCTGCCTTTCATTTATTTTTTTAAACTAGACAACCTGCCAGGCAACTTTAGGGATCTCCTATAACCATATGGGTTTCCCAAAACCCATAGGTGATGGGAGAAAAAAATAAGTTGGGGAAAGTGTAGAGAAGAGACCCCGTGACTGCCTAGTCACAGCTCAGTGGGAAAAATCAAGACTTTGTGGTTGACAAGAGGCAGCCTCCAATTCAACCCAGCTCCACTGTGGCTGACTCACAAGGGTGGGGGACTCCAAACTACACCTTTCCCTTCATCTTAGAAATGGGGCTGGGCGCGGTGGCTCACGCCTGTAATCCCAACACTTTGGGAGGCTGAGGCAGATGGATCACTTGAGGTCAGGAGTTTGAGACCAGCCTGGCGAACTTGGTGAAACCCTGTCTCTGCTAAAAATACAAACAAATTATCTGGGTGTGGTGGTGGGCCCCTGTAATCCCAGCTACTCGAGGCTGAGGCTGGAGAATCACTTGAACCCGGAAGGCGGAGATTGCAGTGAGCTGAGATCGTGCCACTGCACTCCAGCCTGGGTGACACAGTGAGACTCTGTCTCAAAGGAAAAATAAAAGGGGGAATAGATGAGATCGGGCGCATTCAGAGTGGTATGGCTGTAGACAGAAATGGAAATAGAACTGCTTATATTGCTGGCCTTCCAGTGCTAGGAGACTGTATGTTCAAAGCACTTTTATGAACTGGAAAGCGTTAAACCAGCGTGAGGGTTTATTATTATTGTTTCACTTCCCAGAGCTGAACAGGGCTCTATTTAGCTACCTAACAACAGGTCGCTGGGGGAGCTGGCACTGTGAAAATGAGTCAGCCCTGTTAATCGCTACAGAGGCAGGCTAGTGGTAAAAGTCTACACAGTTCAGCAGATTAGATAGAAATATTAATTATGCCAATGAATCACAGCACTGCCTCATCTTCTAGGCTTGCATTATCATTGACCTGTTTTTCTGTGTTCTGTCTCTCTTGTCCCATTATCCTTGAAGAATGATCGGAGGCCTTGCTGTGGGCATGGCCAGGTTTTAGGTGCCGGTAACTAAGCTGGTATCACCTTTCACTGGCACAAGATTAAGCTGCAAATGAGACAAGACTGCTCCCTACCACATTCTAAATTGGTTGACAGCTGGGGAGTGGTTTTCATACCTGCTAATGAAAAACCCACTTTGGTTACGTGTATCAAATCCAATTATTAATACCAAGAATTGGGAGGAGTAGAGAGAGGGCCGTATTTAAGACTTTATAAAATTATTAACAAAAACAAAAACAAAAACAAAACAGACTCCTGGATATCTATTTTGTTATAAAGGGATTTTTACTACTTTATATAAATGGAAATTGAATTATATAGTCAATGATGGTGAAACAGATACCTCTAAAAGAAATGGAAATGAGTTTAAAACTTAGTATAGGAATGAAATTATAAATACACATCAGATCCTAAGAGTGTATTAATTATAAAATCCTTAAAGATGCAGAAACCCCCCATATATCAAATGACCTGTCATATAATGTCACTGCATGTCAGGTAAGTTCAAATTAAGCTTCATAAACGCAAATCTCTCATTGTTTGGTCAGGGGTCTCCATTAGAGCAAATGAAAGATTGCAAATGTTTCTTTAACATCATTCCATCTAAATCCCTGATGGAATTTTGTGATCTGCTGCTTTTCTCTCCTGTTTTCTGAGTATGTTATGTATAGTTTCAATCCATACCAAATGAAGGAAGCATTGATTAGACTTGATTTAAGGCAGCAAGTGATAAATGCAGCTGGGAAATTGATTCATGTCTCTTGAGTGACTGGGGCATAGCCATCCACAGTTGACACAACTCTTGTCTCAAGGCTGGAGAAAACAAACAGGCAAACACATGTCAAACAGATAAATGACTTTGCTGTTTTGAGCTCTCCGTGGAGGCCATTTGTTTCCTAGATAAGGAAGACTGCTTTCCAAAGTCATGAAAAGATAAGTCAGAGGAAAAGGATGAACGTGGGATTGGATGCCCAAGCACTGGGAAGAAAACAACACGAAGGATTTACCTCCGGGAAGGATCTTGCTGCTTTTCCCTCCGACATGCTGGGAGCAGCACTCCAAATGTTCTGTCTCCATATTTTAAGTGTTCATAGTGGTATGCTGGTGTCTTTGAAGATATTTCCAAAGAAACATTTCCTTTCTGCTCTTACTGGAGTGAGCATTCAGGAGAATCGGCAAGAACAGCTAAGACTTGCGAGCCTGGCTTGGTCTGAAATAGTGATAGTTTCAGTAGCTTGACCACCAGCCCAGAGGTCCCCTGGAAACAATAGTCCCATTGCAATCCAGTGCCTCTTGTAGAGCCTCACCCATAATACAAAGTATTGCATTTGTGTGTTTCCCCTACATGCTTTGTGTTTTCCCATCTTCATGTTTGCTCCTGCGTTGCTCTCCTGTTTCCCTTGCTGTTAGTTTGCATGTTTAAATCTCACCCATCCTTCAAGGCCCCCAGTCAAATGCCACTTCCTCCAGGAGGTCACCCTTCATTGCTCCGGACTAGAAATAAATTCCCTCCTCTGAACTCCCAGAACAATTTGTAATGGTCTTAGAGTATTTATTGCTCTCTGCGGGGTAAATACGGGTCTCCTCTCTTCTTTACCAGAGCACAGACTTCAGTATCTGTTTCAGCTTTAGATCCCACACAACGTTCTGTCCACACAACACCTTCAGATGACACTTGTTGAATGAAAAACTAGGCAACTGGAGAACTCACATGCATAAATGGCATCAGACCCTTGACAGCTCTTTACTAGCTAGTAATCCCTACCTAGCATGGGCCATGTTGCCTTTCTTGCGTTTTCTCTTGATTCTCTTATCTTTTGAATATGACTTCTGCCAACATTCTAAGCAGGAAGATCAAGTGTGTCTTTCCTCCTCCTCCTTTTCCTGGGTCTGGGGTCCTCATCTCCTGGCCTAATCGACACATATGTTCTATCTTTTCCTGTTGCCGTCCCTCCTCCCCAACCCTGAATTCCCAGTGTTCTCCACTCACTGCCCCCTTGGCTGGCAGGTGGAAGGTTAGTTGGTAGAGAATCTGAACAGTCCCCGCTCTGGGCAGTGCCCCTGGACATGGACACTATCCCCGTGAATCAGGGCCAGCTCCTGCTGGAAGAGCCTTGAATCCAAGGCAAGCCAGAAGGATTGGAGCAGGAAAGAGATTCTTATCTTCTAAAGCAGTTGGTTCCAGAGTTCTGTATTGATTTCTACAAAATTAAAATTAGAAACAAAACTAAACAGGGTAGAGTGCAGAGGGTGCTGACATAAGGCTCCTGACTTTTCATTCTGGATGTGCATCTCTAACCCAACCTAGGCAGTATTCTACTGAAACTATCCTTTCATAAAAGCCTGTTAATGCCAAAAAGTAGAAGGATAGTATATAGGATAAACATCAGCCCTCTAAATTGGACATAATTAGCTTTAAGAAAAACTGTTGGCTGGGTGCAGTGGCTCATGCCTGTAATCGCAGCACTTTGGGAGGCTGAGGTGGGTGGATCACCTGAGGTCCACAGTTCGAGACCAGCCTGGCCAACATGGCAAAACCCTATCTCTACTAAAAATGCAAAAAAAATTAGCTGGGCATAGTGGTGCATGCCTGTAGTCCCAGCTACTTGGGAGACTGAGGCAGGAGAATCGCTTGAACCCTTGAACCCAAGAGGCAGAGGTTGCAGTGAGCCGAGATTATGCCACTGCACTTCAGCCTGGATGATGGAGTGAGACTCTGTCTCAAAAAAAAAAAGAAAAAAAAAACCTCTCTCTTGAGAAACCCGATACCTTTTCAGTTTCTTTATTTTTCTTTGTAGACGAGTAAACACATGTATTTTTTAAACAAAATTTGAATCATGTACTACATAAATTTATATCCTTTTTTCTCTCTTAATATGAAGTCCTGTTTCGCATGTCACCAAATAACCTCCCAAAATATGACTTTATAACTGCATTTATTCCTATTGCATTGGCAGCAATTGCTCTCAAATGTAAATCTGATTAGTGAGGATTTTCCTGTTTTGTAGTAAATTTGCTAAGCATGGATGCCTCGATCCTCTAGGTGCTTCCTCAGCAGCTCTTCCTCTGTTGTGTTATAGCAGCATAGTTTATTTTGTTTTATGTTATTAGTTTTTAAGTTTTATTTTTTTATTTTTTTTTATTTTTTTGAGATGGCGTCTCACTCTGTTGCCCAGGCTGGAGTACAGTGATGTGATCAGAACTCACCAAACTCCTGGGCTCAAGGGATCTTCCCACCTCAGTCTCCTGAGTAGTTGGGACTACAGGTGCGTGCCACCACACCCAGATGCATAGTTTATTTTAAAGACAATACAGTCGTCCCTCGGTATCTGTGGGAGATTGGTTCCAGGGCCTCCTCAGATAGCAAAATCCAGGGATGTGCAAGTCCCTTATATAAAATGGCATAGTAGTTGCATATAACCTACCTACATTCTCTTGAATGCTTTAAATCATCTCTAGATTACTTATACCAAATACAATGTAAATGCTATGGAAATTGTGAGTATACTGTATTGTTTTTAAAATATGCATTTTTATTGTATTTTATTATTTATCTGAATATTTTCAGTCTGTGGTTGGTTGAAGTCATGGATGTGAAACCCCAGGATATGGAGGGCCGACTGCATCCCCTTAAATTAGAGAAGAGACAGGAATGTAATAACATCTGTCATTTGTTGAGCGACTGCATGATGCCAAACACTATGCTAGGCTTGTTTGTCCTCAGCATGTCAAGTAGGGGCCTGTCTCCTCTCACTCCTTCTTTTTTTTTTTTTTTTTTTTTTTTGAGACAAAGTCTCACTGTGTCACCAGGCTGGAATGCAGTGGCATGATCTCAGCTCAGCTCACTGCAGCCTCCGCCTCCTGGGTTCAAGCGATTCTTCTGCCTCAGACTCCTGAGTAGCTGGGATTACAGGCGCGCACCACCACGCCTGGCTAATTTTTGTATTTGTAGTAGAGACAGGGTTTTGCCATGTTGGCCAGGCTGATCTCGAACTCCTGACCTCAGGTGATCCACCTGCCTTGGCCTCCCAAAGTGCTGGGATTACAGGCATGAGCCACTGTTCCTGGCCTCCTCTCACTCCTTCTGTAACCACAGATTCTGCCAATGGAAGGGACTTTGGGCATAGTGAGACCCTGTGGCTCTGCTCTTAGCTGACTGGATTGGGCTTGAACTTGACCCAAGGGCTGACTGTGGGGTCAGCTGGCCTGGAAAGCTTTACTGATCCAAGGGTTCTTGACTCTGGCTGCACACTTGAACCATCCAAGAAACTTTTCAAAACTACCAATACTCAGCCCCTCCAAAGACAGTGGAATTAGAATCTCTGAGGGTGTCTAAATAGGCAACAGCTGGGATAATCCAAGTCCTGCTCCCAGAAATTTGAACTGGGAAATGAAGAGAAGATCAGGCCCTTGGAAGTTACTGAAGGTAAGAGATGCGTTAAGAAAATCACAAGGTGAATCTGGAATCAGTCTTGCAAACTTAACTCAGGAAGGAGGAAGAAGTATGAGTTAGGAGGGTCTATGTAATGGAGAAAAGATACAGGTGAGAGGGTGAAGACAGCAGCTGGTCGTGGGAAAGGGAGTGACTGGGTGTAAAAGGATGCAGACATGTGGAGTTGTCATTACTCTGAAATGAACATTCACGCACTGCTCCCCTGAGGTCCCAAGAGCAGCCATGGATGCCTATACCAGCCTTTCATCAGTCCGAGGCTCCATAAGGCCTGAGCATTAGGCCTGTGCTGACTTTTGGAGCTCAGAGGACATCCATTTCCCTATTGCTGATCAAATCAGAGATCTTTCTTATACGTAACAGGACACCTGACGCAACTGCTTCAAACAGTAAAGAGGATTTATTAGTTTATGAACTGTAAAGTCCAGCAGTAGAATGGATTTCAGGAGAGGCTTAACCCAGCCATCCAACAATGTGACCAAAGCCCCTGTCTCCTGTTTCTCTACACCACCATCCTCAACGCTGAATTCATCCCAATTTGGACACCTTTCATGTCTCAAGATGGCTGCCAGCAGCCCCTGCAGCTACCTACTTTCTTGTTACCATCTGTCAGAAAAGAGATTGTGTCCCAGCCTCCCCAGCAAATGTCCTCAGATTCACCCTGATTGGATGCATTTGGGTAAACACTGAATCATTCATCGCTGGCCACTGAAATGGGATGTGCTGGTTGGCTTTGTCTGAGCCATGTGGCCATTCCTGGAGCTGAAGGCAAGGTCAAGGGGACTTTGGGAGATGGAGGATGAAGCATAAAACCAGTAAGGTTACTGATAAACGTCTGCCACCCTTTTCACCAATGCTCCCATGTGCAGGGCTCAGCTCTCCCTTCAGAAGAGGAATGGTGAACTGACAGCTTCCAGCTGCTACACCTTCATCTTGGGATCCACCCCAGTGTTTACACCAAGGCCACACTCTTCCTGGCCTGTTCCCAGCAGCTGGCTGGCCATAGCAAGGTGCTGGAGCTGGGCCATTCCTGCCCCATGAGTGACTTCCATCCCCTCCACACCTTCTCAAGCTGCACTGCACCGTGGGGCTCCTTCTACCCAGTCCTTCTTCCCAGCCTTCTCCCTTCACATTTGTCGGTCTTCCTTGTGGTCTGCCCCCTGCTCCACTCCTGTTTCCTTTTCCCTTTATTCTTCCTTCACAGACATTGCACTTCTAATTCTATCTTGGCTTCTGCTTCCCAGAGTATGAAACTGACACCTCGTGGTTTTCTGAGCTACTCTCTGAGTGTGCCTGATTTTCACAGAAGCTCAGCTCAAACCCACTTTCTCCACAAGTGCCTGTGGGGTCGAGACTGTCTCCATTATACAGAAGGGGAAGCCAGGGTTTGAGGTTGAGTAGCTTGCCTCATGTCACCCATGCAACAAGGGGAGCCTTGGCTTCCGAACCCCATCTTTACCTCTCTGCAGCCCGTGCTGTCTACCAGCTCTAGGTGCTGTTCCTGGTACAGCCTGCTGAGATGGCCTGAGTCGCTCAAGGTCACCCCTGGCTCAGTGGAAGAGGAGAGGGTGCATCGCAGCTTGTGTTCCCTCCAGTGGGACTACCTTGAATCACTAGCACCTAGGGGAAGAAAGAAGAGGAGGGATTGTCGGTGGATGGGCGGGATCTCTGTACTGGGGGCGGGAGGGGGGTTGCCACGTTGAGCACCGACACTTGAGAAGTGACACGGCTTCGTTTGCACACAAACCATCTGCGTGGTGTTTAAAAACAAAGGGCAAAGTGAGACGTTGCTCAAGGAAAGCGAAGCAGGCGGGCAGCCCCCGCATGGCCCCGCGTGGCCCCTGCTCTCATGCTCCCAGATTAGTGAGAAAGCCTGCGCCCCGCCCTGCGAGCCAACCTGCTAATCTGCGGCATCGTCCACCAATGTGTCTAATAAGGTGGCACAACCACCCAGCTCTCCCCGCAGCTGCGCAGGGCCTCCTGGCTGAACCAGTGAGTGTAGCTCCATCCGGTCCTCGGGCGCCGCGGGGCGGGGCGGGGTGGGGCCACTGCGCGTGCGCGCGGACCAGGCGGGGCGGGGTCCAGCGCAGGTGCCTTGAAGAGGGGCTCCGAGCGGCAGGTGCAGAGAGACGCCAAGCTCGCTGAGGCTGGAGTGTATGCTTAATCACAGTCGATTGAGGGGCTGTTTAAGAATTATAACAGGCTCTTCCAGGTGAAGTTCTGAGCAGAGCTACAGAAGGTCGCGGTCTGGAAGCTGCTGGGAGGAGAGGGGCGACATCAGTGACTTTCGTTGCGGGGAGGCACGCGCAGGATTTCGTGGGATGGGGAAACAATCACCTGGAATACGAGGAGGCTGTCCTAGAAGAGTCAGAGTGCCCACTCCCATCCCACCCCCATCCCCAAGCTGATGAAATTGGCGCGAAGCAGATCCCTAATTCACAAGCCTATCTAATTCCTGCCAGTAACAGAGTATTTCTGTTTCTGCGGAGACCTGGCTCTCGGGGCACGTTGAAGCTTCACCCGGAGAGAATGGGACAGAAAAGACGATCAAAAATAGGGCCTTCTTGGAACCAAATGCCAATAACCGCCCTCACGTGCCTAGCTTGCCCTTTACAGATTGCAAAGGGCTTTCTTCTGCCTTGCCTCATTTTCAGCAGGGGCAGGCAGGTGATCCCATTTTAAAGCGAGGAACCAGAGAGAACTCAGGTTTTCCCCAGGGTGGGCATAGTTTGCAGTGGGAGGTAAGGACTCAGTGAGTAGGGGTCACCCAGGGAGCCATGGAAGATCTCCCAAAGAAAGGATGAACAGGAGTTGGTTGAGCAGAGGGACGTTAGGGTGGGGTGTTCATGTCTCAGGTGGAGAGATGTGATGGGTGAGGGAACCAGATTGCTTAGGGTGGCTGGGCCACGGGAGGGTTAGCAGAGCTGGGGAATTGGGGGGCAGCCCACAGAAAGACATGTCCACTTCTGGGCCCAGATCAGCATTGTGTCACATTAAGAAAAAGGGAGAGAGAAACCAATCCAGTATCCATAGTAATTGAAAAGCAATTGAATATTTATTGTAGCCTCTGGTGCACTTAATTTGTAAGGCACAGCCAATACAGCTTGCCCTCCATATCCATGGGTTCCTCGTTCCTGGATTCAGCTAGCTGTGGGTGGAAAACCATTCAGAAAAAATAAAAAGTATAATTCTGTACTGAACATGCGCAGACTTTTTTTTTCGTGTCGTTGTTCCCTAAACAATACTGTATAACAACTATTTCCATAGCACTTACATTGTATTAGGTATTATAAGTAATCTAGGGATGACTGGAAGTATATAGGAGGATGCACATAGGTTATCTGTAACTTCTATGCCAATTTTTATCAGGGACTTGAGCATTGGCAAATTTTGGTATCCTGGGGGTCCTGGAACCAATCCCTTGCAGATACTAAGGGACAGCTGAATTGTAAAATCTTCTTTTTATTTATTTCACTATCTTACTCTCTTATCATAGCCACTGCCTCCAAAGATGCATCTTTCCCCTTCCAAATTTCCCCAGTTCTCCTTCAGACTCTGCCTTCACAGGTTTCTGGCCTCTCCCCTCCTTCTCCCCTTCCTTGGCTGTGGTTTTAACCCTACCGTACCTTTTTAATTAATTAATTATTATTTTTTTCTTTTTTGGGAGACAGAGTCTTACTTTGTCACTTAGAGTCTTGCTTTGTGCCAACTGGAGTACAGTGGCACGATCTCAGCTCACTGCAACCTCTACCTCCTGGGTTCAAGCAATTCTCATGCCTCAGTCTCCTGAGGAGCTGGGACTGCAGATGCACCCCACCACACCTGGCTAATTTGTGTGTGGGGGTGGGGGGGGTGGGATTTTTAATAGAGATGGGGTTTCACTATGTTAGGCCAGCTGGTCTCGAACTCCTGAGCTTAGGCAATCCACCTACCTCAGCCTGCCAAAGTGCTAGGATTACAGGAATGAGCCACCACGCCCGGCCTAACCCTACAGTACCCTTAGATTTCCTTCTCAGTATAAACTCTGCTTGCCCTGTGGCTTTTTCCACTTAGGAAAGTGGAAAGAGATTAGTGCAGGAGTCAGCAAACCAGGGCTCACAGGCCACATCCATCCCACTGCCTCTTTTTGTATAGCCTGCAAACTGAGGATCTTTTCTTTTTTTGAGATGGAGTCTCACTCTGTCATCCAGGCTGGAGTGCAGTGGCGCAATCTTGGCTCACTACAAACTCTGCCTTCTGGGTTCAAGCAATTCTCCTGCCTCAGCCTCCCAAGTAGCTGGCATTACAGGTGCCTGCCACCATGCCTGGCTAGTTTTTTTTTGTAAGTTTAGTATAGATGGGGTTTCACCATGTTGGCCAGTCTGGTTTCAGACACCTGACCTCAAGCAATCCATCCGCCTGGGCCTCCCAAAGTGTTGGGATTACAGGCATGAGCCACCGTGCCCAGCCCAAACTGAGGATTTTTTTTAAAAAAACTTTTTAATGATTGAAAAGAATTTATGGAAATGTCTTTTCTCTCTCTCTTGTTATGTAGGTACTTACCTAATAGCCTTGATTCTGCCCCTTGGTCCATAAAACTTAGAATATTTTACCATCTGGACCTTTACAGAAAAAGGTTGCCAATCCCCGGTTTAAGAGAAGGGGTTTGTGAATACCTATCCAGTGGCATTTTGAATGCCTGCCCCATGGCTTCTGGGGTTTCCATGGCCTCCTGGGGGAGGCTCTGCAGAAAGCTGAGACAAGAGGAATGAGGCTGATACTACCCTTAATCCCACCATGGGGTGGACCCATGGCTCAGGTCTGGTGAATCAGGGTATCCTGTTCTTCTTTCCACAGTGATTGGTTCAGGAATAAGCAGATGTCTCAAGCCTAGTCAATCAAAGTCCTACTTGGGACTTTGGCCAGAGCTACTAGAAATGATACTTTTTCTGGGTTGGTAAGCTGGAAGGAAGCTATTTTTGAGAAGACGATTATCTTTGTAACTATGTGAGGAAAACCTTTCCAGAAAAGAAATTGCATGTACCAGAAAGCAGACATGGAAGGAAGAAGGGAGGAAGAGAGACAGAGAGACAGAGAGAGAGAGAGATTGACACATCTGACATTGTTTGAGACTCAGCACCCAGCCACACCTAAAGCTTCTTCCACCCTGGACCTTCAGTCATGTAAGCCAGTAAAATGCCTGCCCGCCTGCCTTCCTCCCCTCCCCTCCCCCCTCTCCTCCCCCTCCCCTTCCCTCCCTCTCCCCTCCCCTCCCCCCTCCCCTTCCCTCCCCCCTCCCCTTCCCTCCCCCCCTCCCTCCCCTTCCCTCCCCCTCCCCCTCCCCTCCCTTCCCCTCCCCCCTTCCCTCCCCCCCTTCCCTTCCCTTCCCTTCCCTTCCCTTCCCTTCCCTTCCCTTCTCTTCCCTCTGTTTTCTTAAGCTGAATTGGGCAGAGTTCAGTTACTTGTATCCAAGCAGATTCTGAACAATATATAGGCTTTACCAGGTACTTTGGAACCTTGGGTTCCTCCCCTTGGTACCCACAGCCCCTGCCATGTAACTTTCAGTGCTGTCTCACTCTGACTCTGGACTCCAAGTGACTTGCTTTGGCCAATGGCATGTTTGCAAACATTATGTAGACACAGTGGGACTTGTATTGTCTTTAGTAGCTCTTGGAGCTCTTCTGAGCCCATATAACAGTCCCAGTCTGGGCCACTACATGATGAGAGACATATAGAGCCAAGATGAGCCTTCCCATCCTCTTGACCAGCAAGCCTTGAGCTATGATGACTGGAAGCCAACTGTAGGTACATGAATGATCACGGCAGAGGCCAGAGAAAGAACCGCCCCCACTGAGCCTAGCCCACAGAATCATGAGATAAACAAATGGTAGGTGTTTTAAAGCACTAAGTTTTGGGGTGATCTGTTAGGTAGCAAAAGCTGATCCATAGGCAAAAGGTGAAAAAAGGGTTATGAAAGGCTCTAAAGGAGAGCAGCTTATCACTTGGTGGCGCTTTTAGTATATAAGAAAAAGCACAATAGTGTTGAAATATTGCCCAAGGTTAAAACAGCGACAGTTCTAGACCACCAACACTTAAACAAGGAGTCTGGAACACGTACTGAATTCCTAGTGTAGCCACCTTGGCAGGAACCCCACTGAGAAATCCGCACCTGGCAATCCCATTCCACAGCCATACTGGACAACTCCTACTGCAGGGATCATGGCCGGCACAAATGTTGTCTCTAGGATGAGGGAATCAGGTACATATTTGAAAATGTAGAATTCCTCTTACTTGTGTCCTAAAGGCATGATAATAAGAGTCAAAATGCAATAGTGCGACGATCCCTGGTGGTCTAGTGGTTAGGATTCAGTGCTCTCAAAATGCAATAGCATATTGAGCACCTACTGTATTCATAATGTTCACAGCAACCATGTTTTTCTTCTATAGGTTTGACTTAGTACACTGTCATTCTCATTTATTAGGGGTGAACTGCTATATGCAATGTACCATTTTCTCTTTATGTGAGGTTGTTCATGTCAAATACTAAAGGTATGACTACTACTACTACTAATGATGGCTTGGAGTAGGCCAGGCTCAGTGGCTCACGCCTGCAATCCCAGCACTTTGGGAGGCCGAGGTGGGCGGATCACTTCAGGTCAGGAAATCGAGACCAACCTGGCCAACACGATGAAACCCTGTCTCTACTAAAAATATAAAAATTAGCTGGGCATGGTGGCATGCTCCTGTAATCCCAGCTGCTCGGGAGGCTAAAGCAGGAGAATCACCTGAGCCTGGGAGACAGAGGTTGTAGTGAGTCAAGATCGCATCACTGCACTCCAGCCTGGGCAACAGAGTGAGACTCCATCTCAGTATAAATAAATAAATAAATAAATAAATAAAATAAAATAAAATAAAAATGATGGCTTGCATTTGTGAACAGGCTCTGGACAAGGGGCTCTACAGGCCTAATATCCTTTTTGTTTTTTGAGACAGAGTCTCGCTGTGTCACACAAACTGGAGTACAGTGGCAAGATCTCAGCTCACTGCAACCTGTGTTCCTGGGCTCAAACCATCCTCCCACCTCAGCCTTCTGAGTAGCTCAGACTACAGGCACACACCGTGCCTGGCTAATTTTTGTAGTTTTGGTAGAGATTGGGTTTTGCCCTGTTGCCCAGGCTGGTCTTGAACTCCTGGGCTTAAGTGATCAGCCCATACAGGCCTGATATCTAATCTTCACTACAACCCAAGAAGTTGGGTACTATCAATCCCATTTTACAGATGAGAAAACTGAGTCCCTTGCCTAAGTGCACCACGTTGTTAAGTATTGGCATTGGCAACTAAACTTTCATTTTAGTTTAAAGGGAGACGAATACTGTGGCCTACAGAAATGGGGAGGCGTCATGAAGGACACACTTCGCCTGCTTTGAAGGCAGGTTGGGATTTACCATCTACCAGCTCTGTGACCTTGAGTGTCTTGTTAAATGGTCTCAGGCCTCAATTTATATGTCTGTGAAATGTGGGTGATAATCTTGTCTTTCAAGGATTATCAAGGGGAAGGGAATTAAGTGGGGCACCTAAAGCTTTCAGCACAGTGCTGGGCTCTGGGCTGCAGCTTGAGCCCTTATACTTTTTTTTCCACCAGGGGAGACTAGACCATACTGGTTTCTAGTGACTCTATCTGATAGAATGTAAACCTCATGAGAATTTGGTGTTTTCGTTATTTTGTTTAGGTTGTACCCCCGGCACCAGAATGGTGCCTAGCACATCACAGAGACTCAATCTATGCTTTTTGAATTGAGTTCTGTATTTCTGTGACTGTGATTCTGTGAGATGTGACTGGCAGTGGTTTCCTAGGTGCTGGTTAGAATGGGAGGTGGAAGGGATTCAGGAGCAAAGCTTTGTGAGAGGGAAGGGAGAGATGTCCCAGTCAACAGCGCCCTGGGAGCTGGGCTGCATGGTTTGCCATGTTGATAATGTCTCATCCATAACTGCCCAGCCTGGGAGGGCAGCTCAGGAGTTGCTAGAGATGCCCGTTGAGTGTCCTAGGAGCACAGTCTGTGCACTGGGCTCCACCCCACCTCTCTCCTCCTCCTCCTTTCAAGCTTTCCTGACCTCTGCTGAGCACCTCTACCCATCTGCACTGTGGCCAGGCTTAGAAAGAATCCTTCCTTGGTGCCAAGTATCAGTAGGGCTCTCTGAGGGTGTGAATTATTCACCGACAAACCCAGCACCCATCTGTCCCCAGCCAGCACTGCTGGCATCTCCCTGGGCCTGGAAGCTGCCCAGGGTACCTCCAAGCCAGGCCTGCATGGGGTTTCCTCTCAGTGAAGACATGGCTGCCCTGAGCCTTAATTGGAGAGATGATGCAGTGAGCCCGGGAGATTCTAAAGTGTGTATTTGCAATCAGCTTGCTCCTTGAAGTGGCATGAAAACAAAAATCCAAGGAAAGCACTCAGTGAGGGGATTTCCCTGGTGACCTATGGCTAATGGCCTTTGCCTACCTCTTGCTCTGGAGATGCCCTCTGAAGCCCGAGTAGGGGTGAAAAGTGGCTTCCAGGGAAGAAGGGCCTTTCCGAGGTGGCTGTGCTCACAGGATGCAGCCTTTGAGAATCAGGATCAGAAGACGCTACTCAGTGCCCATAATTGGCACATTGGTGGTGGCTGCTGTGGGAGGACTTCTGCACTCCACGTGTTCCCCAGAGACAAGGCAGTAAGATTTCAGAGATTTTAAAAAGAGGTTAGGTTGCCTGTGAGTTCGACCAGCTTCCTGAACTTTCTGGAGAAAATAGTTGTGGCAGCAAATCTGTAGGACAAGAGGCTGGAGAAAGGTGTGTGGACTGCTGGTCATGAAGTGTCTTAATTCTAAGAGATGAAAGGGCCATTTTCTTCCATTGAAATAATAGGCATTATTTGTATGTATCTGTAGGGGCCAGTGACTGACTTCCCAGGAGAAAGTGGCATCTCCAGGAGAGAAAAGTAGGGACTTCCTAGTAAAGAGTTCCCCAAGAACCAGTAACAGTCACGTGGCCCTACAGCAGGGGCATTTTAAGATGTCCACTGGCTCTGGTTACTTTTAGAAGCCTCTCCCACATTATGTATCAAGTATCGAGTGTGCCTATATCATATGTGTGTTAGTGTAAATGCATTTTAAAGAATGTTTAAACCTGGCACAGTGGCTTCTGCCTGTAATCTCAGCATAATCCCTCAGTTTGGGAGACTGAGGCAGGGGATCACTTGAGGCCAGGAATTCAAGATCAGCCTCAACATCATAGTGACACCCCATCTCTACACAAAATAGAAATTATCCAGGTGTGGTGGCACATGTCTGTAGTCCCAGCTACTCAGGAGGCTGAGGTAGGAGGATCGCTTGAACCCAGGTGTTCAGTGCTACATTGAGTTATGATTGCCTCACGGCACCCCAGCCTGGGCAACAGTGAGACCCTGTCTCTAAAAAAATAAAATTTAATTTGAAAATTAAAAATAAAAAAAATAATTTTTGGAATTTTGCTTTTGAACTTACTTGGCTATGAGTAGTAATTCCTTCACTGGATAATACTATTGGCTGTGCTTTCTCATGCAAACTCAGGAGTTCTTACAAAGTGAGGGAACCAACCCATAAATTGTGTTTAGATGTAATAAGATTTTAATGGAAACAAACTTAATGAACAAAGTGGACCCAGTGTTTTTTAGACATTTAATTAAGCATTTATTCATTTCAATTTTGCATCTTTTTCTTTATTTCGAGCCAGTGCCTTTTATTTTCTTCCTGGTCCCCAATATGTTTGCAAGACCTGGAATATGTGGCTCTAGGCATGTGATTCCTGGTGGGTAATGCAGCCTTGTCTGGACTGGTCGATGAGGAGGCTGGAGGCAGCTTGAGCAGCGGCCCCAGGCTCCAAGAGTCTTCCTTCTCACAGGTCACATTGGCGATTTCTCTTGGGTGGAATAATCAGCTCAGCAGGGTCTGGGCTTAGGTACAGAGGCCTGTGACTCACTTTGAAAGCAGCACCTCCAGGTGAGGAAAGCCTGGGGTGACTCAAAACCCAGCAGGAGCCACTAAAGAATCCAGGGGCAACTGTGACTATTTATGCTCCTGGCACACAAGTCACAAGATAAAGGCTCGGGGCCTCCCCTGGCCTTGGAATCTCTCAGAGGTTTATTTGTTCATTCACGCATCATTTTACTCAGCAAAGAGGAGTCAGGGAGTTGTTTTTCATGCCCAACCTGGAGTAGAGGGAGGGGAAAAACAGATGGGACGTGAGCTTTGTCACCGTCACCTGGTGGGCTGGTTTCCTTGCACATTAACATTTTATATCTGGGCTCTCAGTAGCAGCGAGAATCCCGCAACAGCATGGCGCTGGCCTGGTCCTGAGCGTCAAGGAGTCTCAGAGGCTTCTGCTCCTGGGTCCTACTTGGGTGTGGCCCTGTAGTGAACCCCACAGGCCATTTAGGAGAGGAATGAGGAGGGACTTACACTGAAAGGGCACCTCCTCATCTCCAGGCACCGCATCTATCCTGTTGATTTGCTTCCTAACTTGTGCATCAAGCAATTGCATCCCCTTTTCCAGCTAAGGCAATGGAAGCTCCAGAGAGGTGAAATACTTTACCCCAAGTCACACAGCAAGGAAGTGGTAGAGGCAGATTTGACCTCAGAGCAGCTGCACCCCAAACTCTGCACTGTTTGCTTCCATGCTCTTCTCCCTCCCTGAATTTTCAGGAGGGTTCAGAGTCTGTTGGTGGAATTTCTGGTATGCCTCAGACCTAGACTTGTTGCTCCTCTCAGATTAACTGTTTCTGCCCGAAGCCAAGAAGACAGAAGTCGTGGATGCGTCTATAGCTGCCTTGGGCCTCTAGTGCAGGGCAAAGATGCCCTGCAGACAAGTCAGGTGAGGCTGAAATCCAGCCCACATGTCACCTACCTGTTGGTACCTGGTGTGGGAATTTGTCAGACTGACAGGAAAGGGTTGCTTGCCAGACCCTGCATCCCTGAAGCCCTGTCTACCTAGAGGGGTTCCTCTTAATAAATTGCACAAAAGCACTGCCTTGCTTTGGGTTTCCCTGGAAGCAGACCCCAAGGCAAATATTGCAGTGCAAATCCTTTTGTTTGGGAGGTGACTCCAGGAAGTACTGATAACAGAGTAGGGAAGTAAGACAGGGAGGGGAAGCAAAGCATTCACCGTGTGTTGCCATTGTGGACAGCTAGACCACAGTCCCACTGGGGAGCCCTGGGGAACGGTAGGGAATATGCCCCCAAGTCATCCCAGTGCCCCATCTTTGGTGATGGCTGCTTCCAGGGACTCCACGGCATGCTCTTCACACAGGCTGAGTTCACTCTTACAGCCAGTGGAATACTCTCCTGAAGGATCAGGGTTGGCCTGATGAACTGCTTGGGTCGCATGTGTGGGCTGATGAGCCGTGTTGGTTGCAGGTGTGAGGAGAGGTGATCTGGGCAGGGTGGCAACAGCACCCACCCCACCACCCACAAGGTGAGCCTGACACCGTTACCAAGACTTCTGTCCTGCTGGATCCAATAGGCTCAACAGATTGTCTTTTTCATCGGCCGAGGTATTAATTTAGGCATCCACCTGTAACGTTGCCCTCCCAAAGACTGACTTGTGATTGAAAACAAAACAAAACCTTCTGAAAACAAAACAAAAATGCATCCTGCTCAAACACCACCCCAGGAAACCTCAGGACTTTATAATCAAGTCTGGGATCTGTTCCTAGCTCTGATGTGTGGCCGTTTCCTTTGGCTTCTCTTCACTTTCTGCCTCTTTCTCTTCCTCCCCTTCATCTTTGGAAGCCAATAAGGAAATCCACGTGTTCTGGCTTCTTGCCTTCCTGTTTTTATCCCATAGAGACCTCCGGAGGGTTGTTTGGCACGAGCAGGAGTGGCTGCCTTGGAACTGCACGAGGTTGGGGGGTGAGGCTTGGGAGGGGCAGCCACATGGGGTGGGGCTGCCTTGAAGCCGTGTTTGTATATGGTTTACTGACTGGGGGTGATGGAGGGAAACTACAGGGAGCCTCAAACCCCCCTTGGCATTGCGCCCAACGAAGCTGAATTCTTGCTATTGCTGAATCCCCAAGCCCCAGAACTCACAGCCCCTCCTCCGTGGCCCTTCCTGGACCCCCTGGTTCCACGGTTTTGCTTGTTCTGGGGCTACATCACCTACTTCAGTAAGAACTGGAGCAGGAGTTTGGCAGAGGTGTTAAGAGTTGACTGAAATCAGAAACCTCTAGCACTAAATTGTGTCTGTTTTAGTCTCTGGTCCTCCGACTAGACTGCTGCTGCTCCCTGGAGGTTTTCTGATACGCCTTTCCCGTTACCCTTTACGATTTTTGCCCATAACACAAACAGCTCCGAAGGAGGCGCAGAACCCTGTTGCTTCATTTGGCACCAATGATCTAATGAGGTGGAAATCCCAGGGATGCGCTCAGGGGGCCGACGCAGTAATTGATACCAATTGGTGTGATTAGAGAAAGCCCTCAATCATCCCGAGGTGTCTCATCGCAATCTGTCATGGTCCTCATCAGACGAGCTTCGCCCTGAGCTTGTGCTGGAATGAGCACCACTCTCCTGTATTCAGCCCAAAAGCCCAAGTGTGGCTGGGTGTGGTGGGTCACACCTGTAATCCCAGCATTTTGGGAGGCAGAGGCAGGCGGATCACCTGAGGTCAGGAGTTCGAGACCAGCCTGGCCAATATGCTGAAACCCCGTCACTACTAAAAATACAAAGATTAGGTGGACGTGGTGACACACACTTGTAATATCAGCACTCGGGAGGCTGAGGCAGGAGAATTGCTTGAACCTGGGAGACAGAGGTTGCAGTGAGCCAAGATCACGCCATTGCTGATCTCAACCTGGGCGACAGAGCTGGTCTCTGTCTCCAAAAAACAAAAAACAAAAAACAAAAAAGGGCCAAATGTAAGCATGAGAGATACACATCTTACTGCTCTGCCGAAGAAGTGAGGACGCCCTCTTCCCACTCGCCTGGGAGGCAGCCTGGCCGAGAGGTCACAGGCTCAGGCTCAAAGTCTGACTGCCTGGGCGGGAGTCCTTTGCAGGCTGGCGGCCTTGGAATAGTGACTTCACTTCTGGTGCCTGGTTTCTTTATCTGTAGCGTATGGTGATAATAATACTACATTTCTTTTTGGTAGAAACTGGATCTTACTGTGTTTCTCAGGCTGGTCTCGAACTCTGGGGCTCAAGTGATCCTCCTGCCTTGGCCTCCTCAGTAGCTGGGACTTCAGCTGCATCACCACACCCAGCTATCATATTACGTTATGAGCCGTCACACGATTGTTGGGAGGGTTAAATAATATGCGTACAGTGCTTAGAAACATACCTAGCACATGGTATTTGTGAAGTAAATTCTCTTAGTTTTTCTTCTGCCCATTCCAGAAAGGCTCTGGGGAGTCTAACAGCCAGGACAGACAAAGACCAGTAAAACAAAGACTGAGGAACTCAAGAACCATGTGAGGTTGACACCTGAGGTATTACGTAGGACTCTGTACTGCAAAGAACATTTATTCATTCAACAACCATCTACTGAGCACCTCCGGTGTCCCAAGCACTGTGCTCGTGGCTGGGCTTACAGCTGTGACTTCAAAGAGGTTAGATTTGAGTGTGTGCATGTACACCTGGCGTAGGTAAACAAGCAAGTCATTAAGATAATTTCAGCGTGATAAAGATGGTGAAGAAAATGAACAGGACGAAGTGAAACGGAGGAGTGGGGTGGGGGCAACTTCAGGATGTGCAGTTGGGAAAGGCTTCTCTGAGGAGATGACAGGACAAGAAAGAAGCAGCCCTGTGAAGCCCCAGGACGAGAACTTTCCACAGAGGGAGCAGCAAGAGCAAAGGCCCTGGGCTGCGTGGGAGCTCAGAGAGTCAGGAGGATAGCAAGGAGGCTGCTGTGCCGGAGGAGAATGAGGGAAGAGAGTGCAGAGGCCAGTTTGGAGAGGCTGAATAAAGCCTGAGTGTGCCTGGTAAAGTGTTCCATTTTTATTTTTGAGGATTTATTTATGTATTTATTTGAGATAGGGTCTTGCTCTGCCACCCAGGCTAGAGGGCAGTGGTACCATCACGGCTCACTACAACCTCAATCTCCCTGGGTGCAACTGATCCTTCCACCTTAGCCTCCTGAGTAACTGGGAACACAGGTGCATGTCTCGCTCTGCCAATTTTTGTATTTTTTGTGGAGACGGCGTTTTACTATGTTGCCCAGGCTGGTCTTGAACTCCTGAGCTCAAGCAATCCACCCACCTTGGCCTCCCACCATGCTGGGATTACAGGCATGAGCCACCACACCCGGTTTTTTGAGGACTTCAAACAGCAAACAACACAGTTTCCATTACCAGTTAAAACGTTTAGAAACCCAGCTCAAGCTGGCTTAAACAAAAGGAGGGATTTATTAAAGAACAGCAACAGTGTCTCATGGAAGCTAGGAGCAGGAACAGAGCTGGGCTTGAAACTGGGAGGGCGATTTCTCCATCCCCATTGCCAGTTTTCTTTACTGGCAACGTGACCCAGTCCACGTTGTGGAACACAGCTGCCAACTACTCCTGAAATTTGTGAAATTGACTTCTGTAGTCTGGCATCTCAAGGGTGACGCATCTCTCAGTGCCAACACGCCTCAGGTAAGGACTCAGGAACTGGCTTGAGCCGGGAGTCCACTCCTGGACCAATCAGCTATGGCCAGGGTAGAATGGAGTCACACTCCACTTCCTAGTTGTTCTTAAGTAAGGATGGGGGCTGGGCACGGTGGCTTACGCCTGTAATCCCAACACTTTGGGAGTCCGAGGCAGGCAGATCACTTGAGGTCAGGAGTTCGAGTCCAGCCTGGCCAACATAGTGAAACCCCTTCTTTACTAAAAATATAAAAATTAGCCGAGTGTGGTGGCAGGTGCCTGTAGTCCCAGCTACTCAGGAGGCTGAGGCAGGAGAATCACTTGAACCCAGGAGGCGAGGCTTGCAGAGAGCCGAGATCGTGCTACTGCACTCCAGCCTGTGTGACGGAGTGAGATGTTGTCTCAAAAAAAAAAAAAAAAAAAAAAAAAAAAGTAAGGATGGGGCTCTGGGCAGCGAGAAATAATTCTTAAAGAGGGGACTGAGGGTGCAAAGAAGAATAAACAAAGGATCTAAGTTGCCAGAAAACCAGAAACTGAAAAATGAATGTACCTAGAAGCAAGCTCAGAATTTAGCTCTGAGCTTTGTGGTAGCCAAAGCTTAAAAAAATAAAGAAAGAAAGAAAGCAATGAATGGGCATCTGAGTTCTGATTGGCTAATAAAATAAGGCACAGCAGATCACGAGGAGAGAGAAGCATTTTCTTCCACGAAAGCCGAGAGGACATTCTTGAGGGTTCTGTGTGGAAGGGGACTAAGAAATACAATAAATGACTCATTCAGCAACAGTTGAATTTAGATTTCTGAGATGACTAAGTTTTTCACAATGTGTGAGGAGTCCCTCCTGGTGAGTTCTGAAAGCAGAGGGGACATTATTAAATTTCAATGCAAGGGTAGGCAGGGTGTGTTTGAGGGGGAACCAAAGTCATGTTCATAATGTTTTCTTTCGATGACCTCAGTGGCTCTTGGAGACCTCAGTGCCAAGGTAAAAAACTCAGGGTCCTCCTACAGGACTGGGGAGAGGGGTGTGGAGTGGGTTGGGTGTGAGGAAAACATCAGGATAAAGGGCAGCTGGCAATCCATCTCTGTCAGCAGGCGGAACTTGAGAAATAGCTGCTCCTTGGTGGTAGCCAATTTGTGCCTCTTGGGCCTAATGATATTCTGCGAGGAACTGGAAATTCTGGACTATTAAAACGTGACTGTTGACAATGAATTTAAATTCTAAGAGCCAAGCAAAACGTGGTGAGGGTGAATGTAGCCCGCAGCCATGGGCGTGCAGGCCCCACTCCTCTGGCGTTGCAAGGACTGGGTAGCCTGTGTTCGCATGAGCTCCCTAGAACACAGATGGCTCTGCCAGGCTCTTGGCCGGAACTGGGCACCGTGAGAGCCCCAAGTGCAGAGATTCTGTATCCTGCAGAGCCAAGAATGCCACAGCTCTTCCTCCTTTCCTTCTTTTTTCTTTTTTTTCCAGACAGGGTCTCACTCTGGGGCGCAGTGCATGATCACAGCCCACTGCAGCCTCGATCTCCCAGGCTTAAGCGATCCTCCCACCTTAACCTCCTGAGTAGCTGGGGTGACAGGCATGTGCCACCATGCCTGGCTACTTTTATTTTATTTTATTTTAGTTTAGTTTAGTTTAGTTTTTTGAGACCGAGTCTCCCTCTGTCACCAGGCTGGAGTACCGTGGCGCGATCTCAGCTCACTGCAACCTCTGCCTCCCGGGTTCAAGAGATTCCCCTGCCTCAGCCTCTTAAGTAGCTGGGACTACAGGCACGCACCACCATGCCCAGCTATTTTTTTTTTGTGTGTGTTTTTTAGTAGAGACGGGGTTTCACCATGTTGGCCAGGCTGGTCTTAATCTCTTGACCTCGTGATCTGCCTGCCTTGGCCTCCCAGGGTACTGGGATTACAGGCGTGAGTCACCACACCTGGCCAAATTTTAAAAAAAATCTTTAGTAGAGATGAGGCCTCTCCCTATGTTGACCAAGCCAGTCTTGAACTCCTGAACTCAAGCAATCCTCCTGCTTTGGCCTCCCAAAGTGCTGGAATTACAAGTGGCATGGGTGACCGCACCCTCCCTCTCTTCCTCCTTTCCTCCCTTCCTCCCTTCCTCCTTTCCTCCCTTCCTCCCTTCCTCCTTTCCTCCCTTCCTCCCTTCCTCCCTTCCTCCTTTCCTCCCTTCCTCCCTTCCTCCTTTCCTCCCTTCCTCCCTTCCTCCTTTCCTCCCTTCCTCTCTTTCTTTCTTCCTCCCTCCCTCCTTCCCTCCCTTTTCCTTTCTCCCTTATCTCCTTCCTTCCTTCCTTCCTTCCTTCCTTCCTTCCTTCCTTCCTTCCTTCCTTCCTTCCTTCCTTCCTTCCTCCCTTCCTTCCTTCCTTCCTTCCTTCTTTCCCTCCTTCCTGTTAGGCCCCCGGTATCCAATGATGAGTGAAACAGGCCCTCCATTCGCTCAGGGAGTTTACATTCCAGTTAGGGAGCCAGACTTTGAACAACTAATTACACAATGAAGTGGTTCATCCAAGTTGTAAGATGTGCCAGGAGGGGAGTCTGCCGAAAGCCACCTTAGAGTGCTTACAAGGGAATCTGATCAAGTCTAGGAGGTTTAAGAAAATTCCCCCGAGGAAATGACTTAAGCAGAGATCTTAAGGAGAATAAGGGAGGGTTGTGATTCCGGACAAAGCAGGCTGCTGTGACTGCTGTGAATTGGGAAGGAACTTGTCACTTGTCACCTGAGGACAGAGTTACCAGATGGGGCTGGGGACCGAGGAAGGAGCCAGGCAGATTTTGTTGGCCGTGTTGAAGATTTAGAACTCATAAGCAAACTTATCCAAAACTTAGAAATATGGCAGAAAGGAAGACTGCAGTTCCTTTCCATGTCGGCTTAGAGCATTATTTGCCAGGCCTGCTCGAGGATTAGTTAATTCTATATGGGAACTGTACCTTGGTTTGATTTTGCTATTTACTGATTGAACCTGATCTCTATTAAGTTACATGTAAATTTGTGAATAGCTGTCCTGTTGAGATGCAAATGGTTTAAGTGTGATAGAGGAGGCAACCCCAAAGGTTTTGGCTTTATCACCCCAAAGGACATTAGTCATTTTTGTTCCTAACTTAAAAAATGAACAAATAAATTAAACGTTACATCGGTACACCCTCTCTGGGGGGCTGTAGAAACCCCCTGTCGTCAAATGCTTTTTGAAGCAGCTCTGCCATACTGCTGGCTCTCTTATTAATGAGTTAAATAAACATTTGACACATGCTTGTTCTATATTAGTTTCAGAGCCAGATTTTTATCTTCTCAACATTATTCTTTGATGGAACTCTCTCCAAAGTGTGATGAAAGCTGGAGGGTTTTAAGCAGGCAACTACCATGATTAAATTTGCCAGTGGACGCCACTGTTAAGGTTCTTCTGTGAAAATTAAGAAATGCAGCCTTCTATTTTTACCTTCAAATGGAGACTTTACCTCTAGGGAAAAATAACTGGTTTGGTTGAGGACCAATCTGCTGTTGTTATCACCAAGTGTAGGTTTATTATAGGGTCTTTCTGCAAGCATAGGGGCCTCTAATCATTGCAGTGTCCATTTTGTTAAGACTTAAAGCATCAGATGATAATTTATTGTAATGGGATCTAAACTAATGAACTCCACTTACAATTAAAATGTTTTAGAAAGCTTTCTTTTCTCCGGGGTCTCCCCAGGAGGCCCAGCTCTGACGAAAGTGGAGCCACTCTGCTGTGGGGTAGATTGCTCATCAGCTCTGTCAAGTGTCAGGAGATGGGCCATCTCTTTAAAGTGCTTAAAAAGGGAGAGGGGGGCAACATCCATTTCTATAAATTATTGATTATGAATTTAAAATAACCTATTTAGAGAAGTGTTGAAATTGCACGTGCTAATTGAAGAGCCAGAGAAACAGCTTTGGACTGCAGAGAGCAGGCCAGTAATTGTTCCCGAGCTTTTGGTGGTCAGAATGAAGGTGACAGCACCCTGGGCAGCCGCGGGATCTAAATGGAGTCCCAAGTAGAAAGGCAGCACTTCGTGCACCGGGAATTATGCTAGAGCCCTGCCTCTCTGCTATCTCCTCTAATCCCTAAGGTATTGGCAAGGGGACTGTTGTCGCCTTGCCACAGGTAGGGCACTGAGCCCCTCAGAAGTCGAGTGACTTGCCAGAAGTCACTCAGCTAGTGGGTGGCTGTGTCAATATGTCTTTCTGTAATTTGCAGACATTCTTCACTTCGGTTGTCATTTTCTCAGTGTTTATGCTCCAATGATATCATTCAAGCTGATATAGTAGAAAGAGCGTGACCACCCCCCAACATATCCCCAGAGAATTAATGCTTAGCTTTAGGCAACTGACAGAAAATTGGGAAATTATGATCCTCATTTCTTCCCTCCCTGCCTGCCTCCCTTCCCTCTCTCATAATTCTGTTGAATACCTCCTTCAAGTTTTTGCTCAAGGCTGGGCGTGGTGGCTCACGCCTGTAATCCCAGCACTTTGGGAGTCGGAGGAGGGTAAATCGCTTCAGGTTGGGAGTTCGAGACCAGCTGGCCAACATGGTGAAACGCTGTCTCTAATAAAAATATAAAAATTAGCTGGGCATGGTGGTGGGTGCCTGTAATCCCAGCTACTTGGGAGGCTGAGGCAGGATAATCGCTTGAACCCAGGACGTGGAGGTTGCAGTGAGCTGAGATAGCACCAATGCATTCTAGCCTTGGTGACGGAGTCTCACCAATGCATTCCAGCCTGGGTGACAGAGTTAGACTATGTCTCAAAAAAAAAAAAAAAGCTTTTTTTTTTTTTTTGCTCAAATATCATCTATTCAGTAAAGCCTCCCATGGCCACCCTTCTTAAAATTGCAAACTACATGAGCCCTCAACCCTCTTTTCTGTTACCTTATTCTATTGCTTTCCCCCATAGCCTGTATCTTCTAATGTACTACATAATCTACTTATTTTCTTTATCATTTATTGTTTATCTTCCTTTAATAGCATGGAGACAATAAGCAAGAATCTTTGTGTATTTTGTTCACTAGGTATGACCGCACTCAAAGAAGCCCTCCCGCACGTCCTGCCGGGGCTAGCGCGGGGAGCGCACCGGCGCTCGGAATACATTCGGTCGGGCTGTCCGCGGCTTGGCGCTCGGAAAGGCCGGGTCCGCCTGGCCGAGTGCTGGGCCGGCTGGAGTTGCTTAGTAGGAGGTTGCGAGGGCGGGCGGGAGGAGGTGCGGGGCGGGCGGAGTGGCTTTCTGGTTTTTTGGTGGACTGTGCGGACTTCTAAGGGACTCTCTTCCCCCTTCTGTCGGCCGGATTCAGCTTTGTTTTCTTATCCGTGACTACTCGCCTTCACTTCCTTCCTTCCTTCCTCTTCCTTCCTCTCTTCCTTCCCTACCTCCCTTCTTTCCCTTCCTTCCTTTCCTTCCTTCCTTCCTTCCTTCATGCCTTCCTTCCTTCCTTCCTTCCTTCCTTCCTTCCTATTTTTGAGACTGGGTCTCAGTCTGTCACCCAGGTTGGAGTGCAGTGGCACAATCACAGCTAACTGCAGCCTTACCTTCCCAGGTCCAGGTAATCCTCCCATCTCAGCCTCCCAAGAAGCTGGGACAACAGGACAGGCACATGTCACCATGCCTGGCTTTTTTGTATTTTTTGTAGAGACAGAGTTTTGCTATGTTGCCCAGGCTGGTCTTGAACTCCTGAACTTGAACTGTGTTGCCCAGGCTGGTCTCCAACTCCTGATCTGAGCCTCCCAAAGTGCTGAGATTACAGGCGTGAGTCACTGTGCTCAACCCACTTGTGCATTTCAAGTGTTTAGAACAATGCCTAGAATGTAATAGGTGCTTGATGAATATTTGTTGATTGATTGCATGAATGAATACCTATTATTGGATAGTTATAGTTTAACAAAAACCAATAAGGAATGTAAACTAGTACAATAGTTTCCTCTTATCCATGGTTTTGCTCTCTGAGATTTTAGTTACTTTCTATCAACTGCAGTCTGAAAATAGGTGAATACAGTACAGTAAGATATTTGAGATAGACCACATTCATGTAACTTTTATTATGAATCGTTATTATACTAATAATAAAATAATCATTCTATTGTATTATTAGTTATTGTTGCTAATCTCTTACTGTGCCTGATTTATAAACTTAATCATAGGTATATACATAAGGGAAAGAATGTAGTGTATATATAGGGTTTAGAACTAACTGAAGCCGGACAGGCGCAGTGACTTACACCTGTAATTCCAGGACTTTGGGAGGCTGAGGCAGATGGATACCTGAGATCAGGAGTTCGAGACCAGCCAGGGCAACATGGTAAAACCTCATCTCTACTAAAAATACAAAAATTAGCTGGGTGTGGTGGCACACACCTGTAATTCCAGCTACTTGGGAGGCTGAGGCAGGAGAATCACTTGAACCTGGGAGGTGGAGGTTGCAGTGAGCTGAGATCGTGCCACTGCACTCCAGCCTGGGTGACAGAGTGAGACTCCACCTCAAAATAAATAAATAAATAAATAAATGAAAAGAAAAATAAAAAATAAAGAATAATTATCTGAAGTTTCAGGCATGCACTGAGGGTCTTGGAACATATTCTCCTGGATAACGGGACACTGCTGTATTAATTGTGCACACCTGTGTGTGAGGCATTGTTCTAAGGGTTTACCCATAGTCTCTTCTTTAATCTTCACAGTATAGCAACTATTATTACATTTTACAGATGAGGAAACTGAGGTCCAGGAAAGCAGAATAACTTACCCAAGGTTACATACCCAGTACTTTTAAAATCAGCTTTGGTGAGGTATAACTTTTTTTTCTTTTTTGAGATGGAGTTTTGCTCTGTCACCCAAGCTGGAGTGCAGTGGTGTGATCTCGGCTCACTGCAAGCTCCGCCTCCAAGGTTCATGCCATTCTCTTGCCTCAGCCTCCCAGATAGCTGGGACTACAGGCACGCACCACCATGCCTGGCTAATTTTTTTTGTATTTTTTTAGTAGAGTTGGGGTTTCTCCATGTTAGCCAGGATGGTCTTGATCTCTTGACCTCGTAATCCACCCGTCTCGGCCTCCCAAACTGCTAGGATTACAGGTGTGAGCCACCACGCCCAGCCTGGTGAGGTATAACTTTCATATAATAAAATGCACCCATGTTCAAGCACAGTTTTGGCAAGTGAGTACACCTATGGAATCCTCACAAAACTCAAGATAGGTAGCCTTTCCATCCTCCAACAGTTCCCTCCCCTCTGCCACTTAGCAGTCTGTCCCTTCCAGTACCCAGCAAGTGCTAACTTGGTTTCTGTCCTTCAATGTTTGCCTTTTCTAGAATGTTGTAAAAAGTGGAATCACACAGCATGCACTCATTTGTGTTTGGCTCTTTTACTCAGCATCGTTATTTGAAATTCATCCATGTTTTTCTGTGGATCAATGGTCCATTCATTTTTATTGCTGAGTAGTATTCTATTATGTGGATATATCACAGTTTGTTTATCCAGTGCCTTTTGATGGACATTTGGGTTGTTTCCAGTTTGGGGCTATTGGGAATAAATCTGCTATAAACGTTCATATGTAAGTTTTGTGGGCACATATGTTTTTATTTCTCTTGGGTAAATACCTAGAAATGAAATTGCTGGATTTTGTTTAACTCTATGTTTAACTTCATATGATTTTATGCACCTCTTAGGATTTATGGCTTAGCTGTTTGTATGGCACCCAGAGGGTTTCAGGGATAATGATAAATGATTGAACCCCAGGGACTTTTCCTGTTTCACCGGGCCATCCTTTTACAATCCCCCCTGGAAGGGCTGGGATTAGATGGGAGAAGTAGCCCTGATGGGGTGGCAGGAGCAGGGTAGGGGTCAGGGTCCCTTAGAGTGTGTCTTGGGCGGGCATGTCTGTCCTCTGGGGCCCAATCTCTTCAAATGGGGAGAGTTGAACGCAATGGTGTGCTAGTAAATGTTTAATAAATGCTGCTTCAGAAAAGCTACATATGCTCTTGCATATATTTTTAAGAAATTATACTGAGTAAACAATTTGAGAATAATAAAATGTGCAAAAGTCTTTATTATAAATTCCACATAGCCAGTTGATTTTCACAAAATACTTTTATAGACTTTGCTCAACTCTCATATCAGTAGCCAACCAATAGTTGCAAATGATGAGTGAGTGCAGTTCAGACACAAATGTTGGTTGATATTTTTGCTTATGTTAAAGAGTAAGAGGCCAGACAGGGTGGCTCACACCTGTAATCCCAATACTTTGGGAGGCTGAGACAGGTGGATCGCCTGAGGTCAGGAGTTTGAGACCAGCCTGGCCAACATGGTGAAACCTCATCTCTACTGAAAATACAAAATGTAGCCGAGTGTGGTGGCGGGAGGCTGTCATCCAGCTACTCAGAAGGCTGAGTCAGGAGAGGCGCTTGAACCTGGGAAGTGCAGGTTGCAGTGAGCCGAGATCACATGCCATTGCACTTCAGCCTGGGGAATAAGAATGAAACTTTGTCTCAAAAAAAAAAAAAAAAAAAAGAATAAGATGACAGTGAAACAACAAAGAAATATGCATTTATCAATGGCATAGAGACTTCTTTGCTGAATTGGTTAATAGTTCTTGAATATTGGAAGAGTATTTTCTAATTCTTTGTGCTATTCATAAAGTAACAGCTGCATACACGAGACACTTCATTATTAACGTTTTCTCTATCACTTGCCTAAGTCTAGACAGTTGACAATGGTAGTTCAACCTCTGGTTCACAGTGTTTGCCACTATCTGTGGTGTAAATGCTTCTACCTTGATGTGTGGTGTCACTGAATGTGGATTTGGGAAGAGATGTACAGTAGCATACCATTATATGGTGTACCCACTACAGATACAGTAGATATAAATGATCTCAATCACGCATAATAGTAAAATGTAGCAAAATACTTAGGAAGGGATGGTTTGTAGTATTATTACCTTTATTTTTTCTTTTTTCACTTCAATAAGCTGGTCTATATTACCTTTATTTTTAACCTACTTTATTTAGTGAAGGTTTCTTGTTATTTTTAATAATGACAATGTTTAATAAGCAGCTCGCAAAATTCCTGGAAATTTTCAAATCAGCTCTTGAAAGCATGTGAGCTGGCTGCTGCACACCCCTGGTTTGATGAGATTCTTCCAGAGACCCCATCCAATGCCCACCTCCAGGCAAGATTTTCAAGAAGGGCCCGCGTTTCACACCTTTCCTCTCTGAGTCATTCCCAGCCAGGACCAGGTCAGCTTCCTCCCTAAAAGGAGCAGATTTCTAGCAGCATGTTAGCTTCCTAGGTTGACATAATAAAATACCACACACTAGGTGGCTTAAACAACAGAACTTATTACTCACAGTTCTGGAGACTGGAAGGCCAAGATCAAGTATCAGCAGGTTTGTTTTTCTCTTCTCCTTTTGGCTTGCACATGGCCACTTTCTCGCTGTGTCTTCTTGTGGCCTTTTCCCAGTGCAGGTGCCTCCCTGGTGTCTGTTCTTATTCTCATAAGGGCACAGTCCTGTTAGATTAGGGTCCCACTCTCATGACCTCATTTACCTTTAATTATCTCTTTAAAGGCCCTATCTACAAACGCAGTCACATTAGGGGTTAGGGTTTTAACAGATGAGTTGGGGAGGGACACACTTTAACCCACAACAAACTGTGGTGTTTCTACTTTGCTGCAGGAGAGAAAGAGAAGCAGAGAGGTCACGAGGCAGAACTTGATTCTGGAGACAGAACTGGGGCATCTTTTCCTGGGGTCTCCAGGGTGTGATCATGGACAGAGGCTGGAAAGGGGAAGGTATAATGACAGAACTCAAGTTGTGCAAGGGGAGACATGAGAGGACCCTCAGTTCTTATGCTCCTGCCATTCCAGAACTCCATGACATTGGAGCAGTGTCGCCCTGAATGGGCAATTGAGCATAGCAGTCAAAGCCGTGGACCCCAGAGCCAGGCTTCCTGGGCTTCAATTCTCAGCATGCCATTTACTAGCTGTGTGACCTCAGGCAACTTACTGACCTGCTCTGTGCATCAGTATTCCCACCTAAAGAATGAAAATAATGCCAGTACCTCACTCAAGGGTTGCTATGAAGATTAAATGAAGAAAATGTACATACACGTGCATGTTTCTAATTAGCCTGGAGATCATTCTTAGTGCCTGGCACATTGTAAGTGATTTATAAGTGTTAGGTGTCGTAGCTGCAATTACTGTCTGTTTCCTTCTCTCAAGTGTGTGTCTTTGAGAAGATCGACCACTTGTCTCCTATGTCTTTGAAATCCTCCAGTCCCAATTACTACATCTGAAACTTAATAGATGTCCAATAAATGCATTGGATTAAACTGAATTAAAAATATGTACCAAAGGGTATCAGAGTGATTAAACAGCCAGGAAACAAGAATATTCATTCATACATGGAATCATCGAATGATTTAATCATTGATTGGTTTAATGAATAATTGTTACAGCTTTATTGAAATATAGTTCACACAGCATGCAATTCACCCATTGAAAATGTACAGTTCAGTGGGTTTATTTTTTGAGACCAAGTCTGGCTCTGTCCCCCAGGCTGGAGTGCAGTGGCAGGATCTCAGCTCATTGCAACCTCCGCCTCCTGGTTTCAAGTGATTCTCCTGCCTCAGCCTCCCGAGTAGCTGGGACTGCAGGCATGCACCACCATGCCCGGCTAAATTTTTCTGCTTTGTTAGCAGAAATGGGATTTCACCAGGTTGGTCAGGATGGTCTTGATCTCTTGACTTCGTGATCTGCCTGCTTCGGCCTCCCAAAGTGCTGGAATTATAGGCATAAGCCACTGCACCCTGCCCAATTCCATGGCTTTTAGTGTATTCACAGAGTTGTGAAAACATGATCACACAATGAATTTTAGAACATTTTCTCACCCTGAAAAGAAACTCCACACTCATTAGCAATCATTCTTCATTTCTCCCCCAGTCCACCAGGCCTGGGCAAACACTGATCTACTTTCTGTCTGTATAAATTTGCCTATTCTGGACATTTTGTGTAAGCAGGATTGTACTATATGTGTTTTTTAATGGGTAGCTTCTTTCATTTAGCGCAGTATTTTCAAAGATCATCCATATTGTAGCATGTATTAGTAGAAGAAATAACTTTTAAACGTCTGCTGCACACCATGAGATAAACCAGAGAGAACCCGTGTAAAATGCTTAATAGTATAGAACGTGTGTGCACACAAAGAACTGTCTGTGATTGTTCAGAGCAACTTAGCCAAAAAATTAGAAGCAGTCCTAATGTCCATGAATGGTGAATGGAAAAGCAAACTGTGTTACATTCATACAATAGAATACTACTGGGCAATATCAACGAAGAAAATACTAATAGCCCCCAACATGAATGAATCTCACAATCAGTATGTTAACTGCAAGAAGTCAAACACAAAAGACAAAAGATGTTGTGTGATTCCACTTTATGAAATTCTAAAAAATGTGAAGCGATATTGACAGAAAGGCTAGTGGTTGCCCCTGGGGCTGGGGCACCAGAGGAGGAGCTCAACTGCAGAGGGGTCTGGGGGAACTTCTAGGGTGACAGAGCTGCTCTCTATGCAGGTGATTATACCAATGTATACAATTACCAAAATCCATCAAACTGTATAGTTACAGTGGATAGATTTATTGTATATCAGTTAAACAATAAAAACGTAGTTGTTTTGTTTTTGTTTTTGTTTTTGTTTTGAGACAGGATCTCACTCTGTCACCCAGGCTGGAGTGCAGTGGTACAATCATTGCTCACTGCAGCCTCGAACTCATGGTCTCAAGCCATGCTCCCACCTCAGCCTTCCAAGTAGCTAGCACTACAGGCATGCACCACTACATCGGGCTAATTTTTTATTTTTTTGTAGAGATGGGGTCTCACTGTGTTGCCCAGGCTGGTCTTGAATTCCCCAGGCTCAAACAATCCTCCCACCTGAGCCTCTCAAAGTGCTGGGATTACAGGTGTGAGCTGCTGTGCCCCACAGAAACATAGTTTTTATGCTACTGTTTATTAACTGGTACTTACTAAAGGCCAAATACTACTAGAACTTTATAGTATTACCCCTTTTAATTCCCACATCTACTAAGGTAGATGCTATCTGTTATTGACTAAATTGTGTCCTCCCTCAAAATTCAAATGTTGAAGCCCTAACTCCCATTGTGATAGTATTTAGAGACGGGGCTTTTGGGAGGTCATTAGGATTAGATGAGGTCATGGGGTAGGGCCTTCATGATGGGATTAGTGCCTGTAGGAGAAGATGAAGATCTCTCTCTATCTCTCTGTACATGCACTAAGGAAAGGCCATGTGAGGACACAGTGAGAAGTCATCTTGTCTGTAGTCAGGAGGAAAACCATCACCAGAACCTGACCATGCTGGAACCCTGGTCTTGGACTTTCAGCCTCTAGGACTGTGAGAAACTACAGTTAACGCTTGAACAACTCAGAGGTTGGGACACTGACCCCCCATATAGTAAAAAATCCACGTATAGCTTGAGACTCCCCAGAAACTTAACTCCTCATAGCCTACTGTTTACAGGAAGCCTTACCAATAACATAAATGGTCGATTGACACATATTTTGTATGCTACATGTATTATATTCTGTATTCTTGCAATAAAGTAAGCTAGAGAAAAGAAAATGTTATTAAAAAAATCATGGCTGGGTGTGGTGGCTCACCTAAGGTCAGGAGTTCAAGACCACCCTGACCAACATGGAGGAACCCCTGTCCCTACTGAAAATACAAAATTAGCCGGGTGTGGTGGTGCATGCCTGTAATCCCAACTACACAGGAGGCTGAGGCAGGAGAATAGCTTGAACCCTGGAGGCGGAGGTTGTGGTGAGCTGAGATTGTGCCATTGCACTCCAGCCTGGGCTACTAGAGCGAAACCCATCTCAAAAGAAAAAAAAAAAAAAGCAAAGAGAAAAGAAAATCATAAGGAAAAGAAAATCTATTTACTATTCATTAGTGGAAGTGGGCCATCATGAAGGTCTTCATCCTCATCACCTTCATGTTGCGTAGGCTGAGGAGGAGGAGGAAGAGGAGGGCTTACTCTTGCTGTCTCAGGGGTGGCAAGATGAAAATCCATGTGTTAGTGGACTCGTGCACTTCAAACCCATGCTGTTCAAGGGTCAACTGTAGATTATTGTTGTAGGTGTTTGTTTTGTCTTTGAGACAGGGTCTTTCTCTGTTGCCCAGGCTAGAATGCAGTGGCACAATCATGGCTCACTGCAGCCTTGACCTGCTGGGCATAAGCAATCCTCCCACCTCAGCTCCCGAGCAGCTGGGACCACAGGCATGCGCCACCACACCTGGCTGATTTTTAAAATGTTTTGTAGAGATGGGGTCTCACTATGTTGCCGAGGCTGGTCTCAAACTCCTGAGCTCAAGTGATCCTCCCACTTTGGCCTCCCAAAGTATAGAGTTATAGGCGAGAGCCACCATGCCTGGCTGGTTACTGTTGTTTAAGTCCCCTGGATTATAGTATTTTGTTATGGCAGCCCACACTGACTAAGGCACTATCATAATTCCCATTTTACAAAAGTGGGAATTGAAGCATGGAGAGATTGCTCTTTTGTCAAGCATGTCTGGAATCCATTCAGACTCTGAATAGTTGCTTCTTAATTTCCCCCCACCCTAAAACCACTCCTCTCCCCACATTCAGCAAATGTCCCTAGGAAGTGGTGCTGTCTCCAGCTCAGATTTAAAGCTCATCACTTGGTCCAAGCGGATCAGCTCATCATGACCCTCTGACCCCAAGGATTGGTTCAGGGCTGGGCAGTGGCCCCATTCGTGCCACTAAAACATAGTACAACTTCTGCTGGGACTGCTGGAACTGCGGCACTTTCCTGATAGACAGGAATCTGGGAGGATGTAGGGCAAGAGCTACAGCAGCTATGTTGCCACCATGCGGAGAAAACCCTTCTAAGATGGAGCCGACCCTCTGGAAGTAGAGCTATTAGAGATGGAGAGGGAGAAAACAGGTTTGAGCCCCTACGTCAAACTGACCTGAAGCTAGTGTATCCCTGGACTCTTCAATTACACGTGCCATTAGCCTTACCCCTCCCCCCAACCCTCCTGTTTTTGCTTAAGCCAAAAAGATGTACTCAAGGTTGTTGCACAGCTGGTATTTACTCAGAGACACCGTATTCAAGCCAAGGTTGATTCTACTGTGCCCACTCTTGTAGGTATTTAGCTCTAGGGGAGAAGGAAGAAAGAAGGATGTTGTATAAAAAGATAGCGACTTTGGAAGATCTGTTCAGACTTCGAATAGTTGTTTCCTAGTTTCCCCCCACCCCACACCACGCCTCTCCCCACTGTCAGCAAATGTCCCTAGAACATTTGCTATCTCCAGCTCAGATTTAAAGCTCATCACTTGGTCCAAGCCAACTGCAGCTTTGGGAAACTAAAGCAAGGATGTTGGAGTCATCCTATGTGTGTCGGAAGCCTGGTCCCTCCTTATGAGTGGCATCTGTGGCTAAATCACTTAACCCTTTGCAGTCTCAGTTTCTTCCTCTATATAATGGGGATAACAAAGCATCCATCCCTGTGGACCGTCATGCGATTTAAGCAAGACAGTAAGTAAAAAATATTCAGCACAGCATCTAGGAAATGCTCAAAAACAGTAACTTTTATTGCCTGAAAATATTTACACAGTGACCTGTGAACTCCCTGGGCCACCCAGTAGTGGATTAGGTTATCTAATCATGCTGTAAATACTTTGTCTTGTTTTGTTTTGATTTTGAATGTTTTGAATTGTTGTAATGATTTTAATACCACTGGGCTCCTCTGTGGACGCTTAGACTTGAAGGGCAGCAGGGATGAAAGAGCGGTATCATCGATGCCCCTGGCTTTCCTCGAAAGTCAGTTCCTCCTAAACACTGCTGTTGGATTTGTGTTGCTCTGAAAAAATCTGATGAAAGTTACCCACCAATTCTAGAGAAAAAGCACAAAGATGTTCAACGTACTCCACGGTGCCTCATTAGCCAGAAAGAGAGAGGGGAAAAAAAAAAAATCCAATAGAGTTGATGCATAGGATGTTGGGAGGAGTAAATTAGTTAATTCAAGTAAAGTGCTTAGCTTGGGGGTGGCAGGCTTTAGCAACTAAGTGCAGCCCTGTGCTAAGAATTTCACATTCTTTCCTTTATTCCTCTTACCTTCTCAATGAGGCAGGCATTACTGTTTGCCCATTTTGCAGATAAGGAAAACCGAGGCATGGAGATTTAAGGAGATCGATTAAAGTCCTCACACAGCAAGGAAATAACCAAGCTAGGATTGAGCCTTTTGCTTCCAAAACCTGGCTGTGCTGTCTCTCTTCTACTGGACAGAATGCTCGCAAGAAGTCTAATGGCCAGCCACATATCCCCCACATGCATATGCAAAAATGTGGTCATCACAGCTATGCTGTTACCTGCGTTCTCAGATTGATCCCCAGGCTAAAATTCGGTTTTACTTAATGAAAGGTACCAAAAAGGAGGATGCAACCTCCCTCTCATCCTTTCTGGGTAGAATTAGCTTGGTTTGTGTGGCATTTCCCAGAATGGATATTTAGCAGAGTATCTTCCCATCCTTATGCACTGGATGAGAATTATAAATGAATGTGTGTGGTACAGTGAGTCTAATGGCAGAACCTGCGGTGCCTTTGGAGGTTCCTTTAGGAGCCTCCTTTAGGAGCTCACTGGCGTCGTGAACCAATGCTGGGGAAGTGAATATCAGGGCATGTTTCTAAGAGTGACTCTGATAGATAGAAACAAGCACCTCCCCTTCCCAGGGAAGGAATTTTAACCCGCAGCATGTAGAACCCATTCAGCCATCCAACAGTGATTTATTTCAGCCTGCAGACTTCAGAGAGGAGTGTGCCAAGGTTGGGCCATCCCCAGGAGAGGCCTGCAGCTGAACAAGGTCATGGCCAGGAGATATTTACTTGTGATTTAGTTATCATAGGGTGAGGCCCTCACAGTCCTAACAGTCACAGTGTTCTTGGGAGCCTGACACCAGCCAACAGAGGACAGATGAGGGGTGGCATGAAGAGCTGTTGCTCTGGGACACCCACCGCGTGCCTGGCCTTTGCAGGCCATGCCTCTGCCCCTCAACTTATCTGACAAAGGCTCTCCAGATGAGGAAACTGAGTCACCAGAGGCAAAGTGACCTCCTCTAGTTCATACAGCTAGTAGGCGGCAGAGGTGGGATTTTTAACCTAGGTTTATCTGGTTCCCCAGTTATTGCTAAGGGATTCACTGACCACAAGAAATAGAAATGTCCATTGTGCAGGACTTCTGTAGCTTCCCATAAGGAAGAAATACAGTTGCAGGTTACAAACTGCAGATTTATAATCCAATCCCACCTGCAGAAATGTTTTGTTTGGCCTAAAGAAAGTTTTAAAAAGTGTTTAAGTTCATTATCAACTTTTACAAATATGGAGTGTTCATAAAGAATGCAGATTTCTGGCTTGTCTTGGGAAACCAGGAGATCTGGGAAAAGTCAGCAGGAGCTGAGGGTGACAGCCTCCTTTAGAAGAGACATGGTGGGGCACAGTGGCTCACGCCTGTAATTCCAGCACTTTGGGAGGCCAAGGAAGGCGGATCACAAGGTCAGGAGTTCAAGACCAGCCTGGCCAACAAGGTGAAACCCCATCTCTACTAAAATACAAAAAAGTAGCCAGACGTGGTGGTGGGCGCCTGTAATCCCAGCTACTCAGGAAGCTGGGGCTGGGCAATCACTTGAACCTGGGAGGTGGAGGTTACAGTGAGCCAAGATTACGCCATTGCGCTCCAGCCTGGGCAATAGAGTTAGACTCCTCAAAAAAAAAGGGACGCGAGCCCTCCAGAGTGACAAAGCCCCCGTCAACCTGGGGCCCTGTTCAGTGGGAAGTACATGACCTCAAGGCTGTAGAAGGAGGCTGGATTATAGCCAAGGGGAGTCCTTGGACACCGATAGGTAAGGGTACCCACCTCTCAGATCTTCCTCAGCGTGTTTGCTAGGGCTTCTATAACAAGGTACCATAGACTGGGGGGCTCACACAACAGAAATGCACTTCCTTGCATTCTGCCAGCAAGAAGTCCAAGATTGAGGTGTGAGCAGGACTGGTTTCTTGGCCTCTCTCCTTGGCTTGCAGATGGTTGCCTTCTTCCTGTGTCTTCACGTGGTCTTTCCTCTGTGTCTGCATCCAAATCTCCTTATAAGGACACCAGTCAGACTAGATTAAGGCCCGCCCTAATTACCTAATTTTGCCTTAAGTACTTCTTTAAAGACCCTTTCTCCAAATACAGTCACATTCTGAGGGACTGTCAGTTAAGGACTTAAGATACAAATCTTAGAGGTACATAATTCGACGCTTAACAATCAGTTCCTGATTGTCTTCCCATAGGGGTAGACCCAGTTTTGTAGGATCAGAAGCAATTTTGGAGGAATTCTTTATAGGAATTCTTTACAAACATTCTTTATTCAAAAAAAAGTACAATTATGCATGTAAAATTAGGTTTAGGGAGCACAGCTGTTGGTGCCCCACCCATATTCCAGAGGTTCTAGCACTTCAGTGTGTCCCAGACACTTCAGCTGCCAGGATTGCCAACCTCTTGTCCATAAACCTACTGGGGAGGCTGGCCATGGTGGCTCACACCTGTAATCCCAGCACTTTGGGAGGCCAAGGCAGGCAGATCACGAGGTCAGAAATTGGGACCAGCCTGGCTAACACAGTGAAACCCTGTCCTGCTAAAAATACAAGAATTAGCCGGGCATGGTGGCGGGCGCCTGTAGTCCCAGCTACTCAGGAGGCTGAGGCAGGAGAATGGCATGACCTGGGAGGCAGAGCTTGCAGAGAGCTGAGATCGCGCCACTGCACTCCAGCCTGGGCAACAAAGTGAGACTCCATCTCAAAAAAAAAAAAAGAAAAAAGGACTTGGGAATGACTCCTACTCCCTATTCTCGTCCTGCAGAAGCCCTCAGCCAATGACTCCTTGGGATCATTCTGAGGTGTGTGTTCTCTCCTGTGTCTTAACCATGTCTTTTATTTTCTGTATTTCTGATGCTTTGATATCTGAGATCTTGCTGACACTGGAGGGACCGCCCTTTCCAGGGCCAGCCAATTCCTAGAGAGGGTAAACAACTCAACCCAACCAGCCAGTCCAGAGCCCATACTCCCAACCACCTTTACTGAGCTCTGCCCAGCCACTATCTACCTGGCCCAATCAATCTCCCCAAGGCCAGGGACCAGACAACTAGCGACAGCCCCTATACCCCAGAGCCTGCTGAAGTATTCAAACTAGCCAACCCTGCCTTGGCCAATCATTCCCATGGAGACCCAATAAAGGCTATGGCTAATGCTTTCCTCCTGCTCTTTCTGCCTTCTGACCCACCCCAGGGCTTCCCTATGGGGTCCCCATGGCATGGCGGGTCCCCTCCCCTTGGGAGCTATAATAAGAGAACTTTCAATGACAGTCGTCCCCTGATCTGTTGGCTTTGCCATAGCTAAATAAAAATAAAACCTACTTTTTAAAACATGCCATCTCCCAAAGGCTCTCGTGGGATAAGCTCTCGTTGCCCACAGTGGGAGCTGCCTGGATAATGCAGCCTTTGTTGGCTGTCTGCCCTTCCTGCTCTCATTTCCCCACTTCCCTGCCAGTGTTTCCTGTGCCTCCCAAATAAGCCAACCATATTCCCATCCTTGCCCCAGGGGCTGCTTCCAGGGGAACAAAATTAAGTCAGCACAAAAGTGAATATTTATTTTAAATACAGAAAGGAAATACAGATGGAGACAGTGGACTTAATGGATGGCCGCTGAAGTATCTTATACTGGCAAATTCTACAAAACCATGTGACCACACATGCACATACTGTGAGGGCTCTTGGAAGGGGTCCAGGTCCTGATGCAGGATAAATCTGCCTCTACCTCCCTGCCTAGAATGTAGGCTCCATGGATACCAGGACAGTGCCCAGCGCAGGGGCTGATACATGGTAGTTGCTCCATAAATAATAGAGTAGTAGGCTAGGTGCAGTGGCTCATGCCTGTAATCCCTGGACTTTGGGAGGCCGAGGTGGAAGGGTTGCTGAAGTCCAGGAGTTTGAGACCAGCCTAGGCAACATAGTAAGACCCTGTCTCTACAAAAAGTTATTAAAAAATTAGCCAGGTGTGGTAGCATGTGCCTGTAGTCCCATCTACATGGGAGGCTGAGGTAGGAGGATTGCGTGTGCCCAGGAGTTCAAGCTGCAGTGAGCTGTGATTGCACCACTGTGCTGGCCAACAGAGTAAGACTCTGTCTCTAAAACAATAACAATAATAGTTTAATAAGTGAACAGTGTAACAAGGATATGCCAATTAGACAGAGCAGACTCTGGTGTACTCTCCTCTCTCCTGGGTGGTGCTTGGGTAGACATCCTTTGAATTCCCTTTTTGATGATCAAGTCTCCATTAGACAGACACTTTTTTTTTTTTCTGTAAATGCACTAATATCTTTATTCTCACAGACCTGAGAGTCAGGATATGTCTTTAGAACCACTTTGAAATTTGCTGATCTGATCCATTGTGTACTGACTATGGTTTATCTCCCAGATGGCAACTCTATTTCCATTATTTCCAAGTTCTTTGTTGGGTAGGTGGGACATCATGACCCCTACACAAGAAGCCAGGCATGGTATTGACTAATATATGATGTGTAACTGCACAGCCTGCACAGTTGGAATCTTCTCCACTCCCTAGCAGAGTCTGATTTTGGGCAAGTTACTTAGACTCCCTGACCCTCAGTTTTCTCAGCTGTAAAATGGGGATAATGACAGTACCACCTCTCAGATTAGTGGGAAAATTCAATGAGATAAGGCATTCAAGCCCTTAGCTAGTGCTTAGTACATGAAGACTGTTTATGGGGAATGTAATGCTATGCCCAAAGACTGTTAATTCTATAAGGCTAAGTTTTTCAGTTGCAGTCCACAGGCCTAGGGCAGCATGGAGTTAATTCTAAAACCGACTTTTTATTAGTCTCTGGGAGCTTGTGGAAGTACAGTTAGGGAATGCTGTAACATGAACAAGGCACCATAAATGATGTGCTTTGTTTCCTGTGGGGGTGGTTTCCTAGTGACTCTCAGGGAGCCCGGTCCCTCTTGCCTAAACAGTGGGGCTTCCTGAGGGAAACAGCCCCTCCAGTGGTGGGTCAGTCAAGAAGGAATTGCTAACCCAGGGAATGTTGTTTACCACCAACTGCTTTTGGCAACACAGAGGGGATAAACTTAATGGATGGACTGCAGAAGCAGAGAGGCAGAGAGCACAAGTGAGCACTCCTGGCAAGCTTCATACAAAGAGGGTGCAATCTATAGAAAACAAGATTTACTGAGATGACAAATGTGTGTGAGGTAAAGAAACAAAAAGAGAAAGTGCGTGGAGTGAATATAAAGAAGGAAGGAGGAAAAGAAAGAAGTACAGGAGAATGGCACATGAATCTAGGACGGTCTATCCTAAGGACAGCAGAAGCTAGAAACAGAGTAAATAACAGAATTGACAGGTATACTTGTCATTAGTCTCCATGCCTATGTCTGTGGCAGACATCACCAGTCAATCACAGCAGTCTTCCAGCTGGCCTCAAACATGGCCTCAGAATCCTCCTCAATCCAGTGATCCAGGTTATCACTACTCAACCACCATGTTGGTGTTTGAGTTGAAACCCTCTTCTTGTCTGGGTTATAACCTCTTGCCAAACATCTAGGAAGAAAACTTGGACCAGAAAAGCAGATCGAGGCACCGAGGACACAAAAGCAGTAAGGAAGGGGGCATTCGGACTGTCACATTCCTGACTAAAGGGCAGAAGGAGTGGGCCCTTTGCAGTCTCAGAGACTGGAGCTCTGTCTCCAACCCTGTTCCACTTATCAGACAGTCCCATTTCTCTGACAGTAAAACAGGGAGATAAAAGGGCTGGATTGAAACCATAGCCTCAGAGTTGAATATAGGAGATCCTTGGAGATGGAACATAGAGAGGAAAAAGGCTTATTCTAGTCATCTCTAGCAGTGGCTGGAAATAGTAGGTGCTCAATAAAAAATCATTGAAAGAATTGAGCAAGGAATGTGCAGGGATGGAAAAGAATATTGATTCACCACTGGTGGGAGTGATGTACCCTTTCTGAAGGATGCCATGGACCTATATATAAGCTTAAAAATGTGGAAAACTTCTGACCTTTATTTCTAGGAATTTATCCTAGGGAGAATTGCTTGACCCTGAGAGTTGGAGGTTGTAGTAAGCCGAGATTGCCCCACTGCACTCCAGCCTGGGCAAAAGAGCGACACTCCGTCTCAAAAAACAGAAACAAAAACAAAAAACCTCCACCTGAAGTGTTTTTTACCCTTATAATGAGCAAAGGGTCAGACTTTCGCTGAGGACAGGTAAAATCAAAATGCGCATGCTCCCTACCGGGGAAATTCCCAACTGGAGGGAGCTTTGCTTGAGCGAGCTTGACTATAGTGAGGATGCTGGGGCTTACTGTGTTGATCGTAGCTCCCCACGTAGCAACTGTGTTGACTGTTGCTGCGTCCTCAGGACATGGTTACTTCCTTGACTACCTATCCTGCTTCAGGTGAAGACCACACAGCCGTTAAAAATGATGCTGCCTAGAACTGTTTTATGACAGGGAACTATATTTATATCATTAGTGAACAGAAAAAACTTATAAAAAAAAACGCAAGTACTTAATGAAAAAAATAAATATATTTATGCACACTAAAAAAATTGGAAGTATATAGGCCAAAATGTTAAAACTATTTATCTGAAGGTAGTTATATAATAGGTAGTGTTTAGTTTTTCCTCCTACTTTTCTATGTTTAAAACATTTTCACAATAAGCAAATTAGTTTTGTGATAATTAGAAAGTTTAGATAATTGACAAGCTGGGCATCGTGGCATGCGCCTGTAGTCCCAGCTACTCGGAAGGCTGAAGCAGAAAGATCATTTCAGCCCAGGAGTTCGAGGCTGCAGTAAGCTGTGATTGCACCACTGCACTCCAGCCTGGGCAACAGCAAGATCCTGTCTCTAAATAAATAAATAAATTTTTTATTTTTATTTTTATTTTTAAATTTACAGCAACACCAGCCTGAGAATTAATTTTTTAATTAAAAAAAATTGACAGGCATTTATACTTGGTGATTTTTACACAGAGACATGCCCTTATACACATGGTGTATGTGACTTTAGATATCTGAACTCTTTTGGCTACTTTAATCATAATGTGCAATTAGCTAAAGTTTAATAAGCATGAACACTTAGTATGTAAATGCCAGGCACTGTGTGAAGCTCGCTTCACGTTTGCCTCATTTAACTCTCACAGAAGCACTGGGAGGGAGGTTCTGCTGCCCTCTCCGTTTTAGGTATGAGGAAAGCGAGGTACAGGGCATAAGTTACCCACTCCTCCCACCCCCTCCCCTGGCTGCTGAGGGCTGAGGGCATTCTAAGGCAGACAGGCTATCTCTAGAACTGACACTGTCAACTTTCCGTTGCCACCTCCAGGATCTTAGCAGGAAATTGTCAACATTCTAAGATTGAACCAAGGGGGATTAAGTAATCACGTTTGCAGTAATTTTGAGAGCCCAAAATTAAATTCGCATTTTTGTGTACATGTGTGAGTTCTTGTCAGGAAAGAAAATGAGAGAATGAAAGTATCATGAAAAGATTCCTTTTTATAATGAAGCCTTCCTCGCCTGCTTTCTGTTACCCCGGCTGACACATTACAGCAATGAACAGTGCCTGAAAAGGCCGTGCCTCATGGTATGTCAGCTTGGGACGGATGAGAGATGGTGTGCCGAAAGCCCCTTGCTTTAGTCAGCTGTTTTCTGGGTCCTGCATACACATCTTCAAAGTTGCCCGCTGCATTGGAGAGCCATTGGGAGTCAAATATATTTATTGTTTCTGAATGGCATCTGTAGTTTCAGTGTCCCAGCAGAGCATTTTAAGGAAATTAGGCCTTCGGGGTAGACAGATGGAGGGGAACCTTCTCCGGCCATCTGAGCTGACCCCCTGTAATCACTCATTTCCCTTTGAACAAACCAGAGCTGTCCCTGAGAGAAGAAAACTGTTTAGCACCCTTTTGGGGGCAGCCCTTTCTGGCAATTGGGGTTTCTTTTGTTTGTTTGTTTTGTGTTTTTGGAGACAGAGTCCCACTGTCACCCAGGCTGGAGTGCAGTGGTATGATCTTGGCACACTGCAACCTCTGCCTCCTGGCTTCAAGCGATTTTTGTGCCTCAGCCTCCCAAGTAGCTGGGACTACAGGTGCGCACCACCACACCTGGCTAATTTTTGTATTTTTAGTAGGCCATGTTGCCCACACTGGTCTCGAACTTGTGAGCTCAAGCAATCTGCCCACCCCAGCCTCCAAAAGTGCTGCGATTACAGGCGTGAGCCACCACGCCTGGCCTGGGGTTTCTTTAAGCAAGGGTGAAGGCCCCAGGGACACCCGTCATACACCAGGGCTGTGTTTGGGAACTGGGAAAAGTATAGCCACAGACTTGCCAGGGGTAGGGTTTTGGACCCAGAAGGAAGAAGGCAGGAAGGAGGGAAGAACAGGGGCTCGGAGTCCTGACTTTGACCCTCACTTCGCCCTGCAGTCTTGGACAAGCGACTTCACTTCTCCCAGCTGCAGTTTCTTCATCTATGAAGGGGCAGAAGTCTGTGCCTCCTAGGTCTCCTCCCCTGTCCCTTCCTTCCTTTCCTGTCCTTCCTTCTCTATCTCCCTCTTTTTCTTGCTTTTAGGAATGAGTAAAACAGGATATATGAATGTGTCAGATGCCTGGCACGGAGGGGATGCTCAGCAAAGACCAGTGAAGCAGTATCTGTTTGTGGTTACCACTGACAGCTCTGGAATCCAACAAAAACAAAACGTGGTAAAAACTGGCTGCAAATGCTTTGATCCTCCTCCCATTGAGAGGCCAGTGTCCTGTTTCCTTGAATCTGGCCAGGCTCTGACAGCCTCGAGGTGCTGCTTTGCTAGTCTGTGGACCCGGGCCTGAGGCGGTCCCCACTTGCTCTCCTCTGGGCCCCTCTCTGCATCCCTGAGCTGCCCTGTGAAAAGGTTAACTATCCTGAGACTGCTGTGGGAGATCACCCCTAGGCACTGCAGGCAACAGTCCCAGCTGGGCTGCCCACCCTGCCACCCACCTGCCACGGCACCAGCCCCGTGAGAGGAGTCTTGGATCCTTCAGCTGAGCCCCTCTGCCTGCTGAAGGCCACAAAATTGACCTGGGTGACTCTGCATAGAGCTGATCCCTTCCCAAGCGGTTGTTGTTTTAAGCCATGAAATTTTGGGATAATTTGTGACACCGCTATAGATAATTGGAACACCAGGGTTTGAGTTATTCCTTTACCAATAGCTAACCAGTTGTTTGATCTTTAAAGATTACCACTTGAAGCTCCACTCTCCTCACCTTTAAATGGGGACAAGAATAGTCCCTACCCTCTAGGATTTTAGCAAAGTTTAAATGAGGTAACTTGACCAGACACGGTGGCTCACGCCTGTACCCCAGAGCTTTGGGGAGGCCAAGGTGGGAGGATCACTTGAGCCTAGGAGTTTAAGACCAGCCTGAGCAACATAGTGAGACCCCCATCTCTATAAAAAAATTTAAAAATTAGCCAGACGTGGTGGTGCATGCCTGTAGTCCCAGCTACTCAGGAGGCTGAGGCAGGAGGATCACTTGAACCTGAGAGGGTGAGGCTACAGAGAGCTGTGATTACACCACTGCATTCCGGCCTGGGTGACAAGAGTAAGACCCTGTCTCAAAAAAAAATAATAAAAAATAAAAAAATGAAATTCCAGCAAAGTGCTTGAGGCAGGCCCTCGTACACATGAACACTCAAAAATGCTAACTATGACTGCTGTCATTCCTCTCCTAGACTTTGCCAGCAGGATAACGAAAGAGCAAAGGGAAGGAAGCACTCAGACCATGTACACTGGAGGGCAGTGGGCCCTGGGCAATGCTCTCTTTTTCCCAATGAATAGAATTATCTTAATCATACTTAATCCTGTTCTCATGAGGGTGTTTAAAATTGGAAGGGTGATCTATTTGATTTCCTCTGAAAAAAGTTGCTCTAGTGAACCCGTGGGGCTGGCGAGGGAATTAAGAGGCCTCTTCTCCAGTCTGCATGTTGTGCCCCGCCCTTCTCTCCTGGAAGATGTTAGTGCACATGGATCGGGCTGTTTGCACAGCCTCCTGCTTGTTTTCCCTTTCTCCTTTTGCTTCACGGGCTTTTCTTCACCCAGTGGTGGGGCAGCCAGGCCTGCGCCGAGGGAAACACTTGGGCTGCTGATCTCCTGGCCGCTGGTGGAGCCCGTGGGAAATGTGCTTGGTTAGCAGGCCGGCACCACACCGTTCCCAGCTGTGCCTGCGTTCCACAGACCGTGGCCCCCAAAACAACTCCCGGCACCCCTTGGCTTCCTTTCATACAGATTGCAAGTCTTAGAGACCAGAGGTGTTACATCAGGCTGCTGAGCTGTTTGTTTTCGAGGAGAGGCTGGGGCCTGTGATATGGAGAGTCTGGGGCTGAGGTGGAGGCAACTGCAGAATAATGTAAAGAACAACTGTGAGCTTTGGGGCCATTCATTCATTAATTCAGCAAATACCCCTGAGCACCCACCAAGTACTGGGCACTAGGCCAGGCACCAAGCTAGGAAATTTGGGTTTGATGCCCGATTCCTCAACTTAAAAGCTATATCCAGCATCCACCCAGCAGGATGGCTAAAACAAAAAGGTAGACAATCCCAAATTCCTATTTTTTTTTTTTTTTTTTTTTTTGAGATGGGGTCTCGCTCTGTTGCCGAGGCTGGAGTGCGGTGGGGCGATCTTGGCTCACTGCAACCTCTGCTTCCCGGTTTCAAGTGATTCTCCTGCCTCATCCTCCCAAGTAGCTGGGATTACAGGCACATGCTATCATGCCTGGCTGATTTTTGTGTTGTTAGTAGAGACATGGTTTCACCATGTTGGCCAGGCTGGTCTTGAACTCCTGACCTCGTGATCCTCCCATCTTGGCCTCCCAAAGTGCTGGGATTACAGGCCTGAGCCACCGCGCCTGGCCACAATCCCAAATTCTAATGAGGCAAATAAGTAATTGGGATTCCCAGATGCTGCTGGTGGGAGTGTAAATTGGACTACCACCTTTGAAAAGCAGAATCTTCTAAAGCTGAACATACGTTTCCCTTCTAAATGCACGAGAAGAAATGCCTGTGAAGGTTCATAGCCGTGTCTTTTGTAGGAGCCACCACCTGGGAACAACCCACAGGCCTGGCAGCTCCAGAACAGGCATCCACACCACGGAATTCATGCTGCAACAAGAATGAATAAGACAAGTGCTACGCGCAGCAACACGGGTGACTGTTGCAAACACCATGTTGCAGGAAGGACATTACGGATAAGAGAGTAAACACGGTTTGATTCTATGGATGAGGATTTTAAAACAGGCAAAGTGAGTGGACGGTGTAAGTCAGGGAGGTGGTCACCCTTGGGAATTAAGGGGTGGGAGGGCGCAGGAGAGGGGCTGGAAGGGACGTCCTGTTTCTTGGCTGGAGGCTGGAAGGTACGTTTTGTTTCTTGGTTGAGATACTGGTTACACGATGTGTTCACTTGGTGAAATCCATCCAGCAGTTTCCTGACAATGTGTATATTTTTCTGAGGTGCATTTAATAAAAGGTTGGAAAAATGTTATCTATCTGTGGCCATACCACCCGGAACACACTTGATCTCATCTCATCTCCAAAGCTAAGCATGGTTGGCCTGGTTAGTACTTGGATGGGAGAAAACTGTTATCCTGCCTTGACTAAATGGCTTTCCCTCTTTAAGCTTGGTTTCCTTTTCTACAAAATACGGATAATGTTGCCTTGGTCGTAGGGCTAAGGTTATATTGAGGTTTAATTAGTGTGAACATTGTCATGAACTACCTAAAACAGGTTAGGTGCTTCATAAATAATGACTATTGGCCAAGCACAGTGGCTCATGCCTATAATTCCAGAACTTTGGCAGGCCAAGGCAGACAAATCACTTGAGGCCAACAGTTCAAGACCAGCCTGGGCAACATGGTAAGACTGTCTTTACAAAAATAAAAATAAATGACTCTTATGATGATTTTTATTACTAATAATATCTTTTTCATAGACTTACATATCTCTGAATGCCTAATGTGTTTTTTAAAAAACTGGGGAAAATGCCATTATTCTTCAAGTGAGAAAGAAAAAAACACCCCTAAAAAAGGCTACTCTGTGGGTTGAAATTATTTTGCTGAAAATAGCTCCCTCTTTTGAAAATGCTCATTTGTTTATGCTCCCCAAATCCCTTTTCCTAAATGTGCTTTGTGGCTGAAATTTTGGGGAGAGAATGTCATACCACTTGGAAGAAATGTCCCCCATCCTTTCTGCACACATTTAGAGAACGTGACTAAGGATGAGTTTTTCAATTCCTCGGGAGCTGAAAACATGTTGCTATAGAGTTTATACCTCTCAGCCCAGATTTTCCTCCACTTTTCACGGAGCCATGTGTCATGAAAAGGTTTGGTGGTTCACCCATACCCTTCCACGGCCTGAATGCGATTTCCAGGCCCTGGAGAAATGCCCCATGCTTCACGGCTGGAGCAAAGCTTTTGTACTCTGGATATTACATTACATCAACTTAGAAAGTGTAATCCTGGAATTAGCCATTGGCGGCTGAAAAACAGACACAGCTGGTCACAGCAGGGGGAGGAGAAAGGCCTCAGAAGGAAGCCTGGGTTCCAGATCAAGGGGAGACCCAAAGGATCAGCAGTGAGGGACTGCAGTTCTCCCTGTAAAGGGCTGGCTGATGCTGGCTAGTCCCAGGCATTTTCCTCGCCCTCTGCAAGACAGGCCTGTCTGCCCATGGGCACAGGGTCTGCGGGTCCAGGATAGAGATGCCTAAGTGTCCTGCTGATGCACTTGGGCAGACTTGACTTCAATGTCCAGGCAAGTCTGATGTGATGTATCACAGAAATGGTGGCTGCCTCTCTGCCACATCACTGACTCACTCTTCCTTAAAAGGATGTGATTCAGGCCAGGCACAGTGGCTCAAGCCTATAATCCCAACACTCTGGGAGGCCGAGGCAGGTGGGTCACCTGAGGTCAGGAGTTCGAGAACAGCCTGACCAACATGGCGAAATCCCATCTCTACTAAAAATACAAAAATTATCCGGGTGTGGTGGCACACTCCTGTAATCCCAGCTACTTGGGAGGCTGAGGCAGGAGAATCGCTTGAACTTGGGAGGCGGAGGTTGCAGTGAGCCGACATCGCACCATTGCACTCCAGCCTGGGCGACAGAGTGAGAGTCCATCTCAAAAAAGAAAAAAAAAAAAAAGATGCGATTCAAGTCAGCCTTACCTAAATGACCTCAAGCAATTGCTATACTGAACCCCCTCCATCCCCAGCCTCCTGTGTTTTCCCTCATCAAAGGAAGGGAACAATTAGCACAGATTCCCCCTCCCTGGGCTTACTGGGGGGTGAGAAACCAGAATTTTGTGGAGGTCACAGTGTTCCTGGAGGAGAATTTGATAGCATGAATTAGAAGTCTTTAAGAAGTATAACCCTTCTGATCTTAGGAATTGATCGTGAGGAATTTTGACTACTGTGCAAATTTATTTATTTATATTTTAGTTCATTAAATATTTGGTGAGTGCTTGGCAAGTAACTGAGACTTAACAGGTGCTGGGCACCGTGTAAGATGTCACACGCATTATCTCGCAGGCTGCTCAGGGTGACCCCATGAGATGCCATGTCACTATCTCCATTTTACAGATAGAGAAACTGAAGCCTTCTGAGGTTAATTCACTGCTCACAGCGCAGAGCTAATTGCAGGCAGAGCTGGGTTTGCACCCGGTGCATCTGAATCAACAGCATAAACTCCTGATCATTTCTAACCTGTTTCGTTGCATAGGCTCTGTACAAAGGGTGGGCTTAGGCAGGCACAGCTCTGATCCCTTAGAGCTTTCAGCATTGCAGGACAGACCAACACTGAACAAAATCTACACTGTTGTTACTGAAGGAAACATGCAGGGCGCCACAGGAACATGGGACTCGAATGTTCCTGAAATTGTCGATTATCAGTCTGTAAGAAAGGAAATAACCAGCCAGGTGCGGTGGTTCGTGCCTGTAATCCCAGCACTTTGGGAGGCTGAGGTGGGCAGATCACAAGGTCAGGAGATCAAGACCAGCCTGGCTAACAGGTGAAAACCTATCTTTACTAAAAATACAAAAAAATAACCGGTCGTGGTGGTGGGAGCCTGTAGTCCTAGCTACTTGGGAGGCTGAGGCAGGAGAATGGCCTGAACCCGGGAGGCGGAGCTTGTAGGGAGCCGAGATTGCAGCACTGCACTCCAGCCCGGGTGACAGAGCAAGACAATGTCTCAAAAAAAAAAAAAAAAAAGAAAAGAAAAAAGGAAATAACCTAAATGTCTGATTACATTACGTAAGTCCACACTTTGGAATAGTGAGCAGCATTAAAATAAATGTCACAGGGCTGTGTTTGTTGACATGGAAAGATGTTCCTGTTACATTAAAGGGAAAATGGTGATTACAATAAAAAAATTCTGTGTGTGTGTGTGTGTGTTTGTGTGTGCGTAGGCATAGAAACGACACATTACAAGTTTTCTCTGGGTTTGGGGATTATTTATAGATAGCTCTTCCTTTCCATCTCTCTGACCTTTCTGATTTGGGGGGTAATTAGCATGTATTCCATGTCTAATTGGAATAACCAGCTATTTCCATTTGAGGGGAAAATAGCTGCTGCCTTTTAAGGCACACAGATGGCTGGAACAGAAGAGCCTAGCTCCTTGTTCTTATGAAAGGTAAAGGACTTTTTATAGATGATGAAGGCTGGTTCATGTTCTGCAGAACCGAGGTCCTCAAGTGCAGCCCATAAATCTGCATTCGAATCACGCAGGGCTGCTGATTAAAATGTAGCTTCCTGGGCTCCACCCTGATATCACTAACAATTCACATTTACTGAGCATTTATCATTATTATTATTAATTAATTTATTTATTTATTTTAGATGGAGTCTCGCTCTGTCACCCAGGCTGGAGTGCAGTGGGGTGATCTGGGCTCACTGCAGCTCTGCCTCCCAGGTTCACACCATTCTTCTGCCTCAGCGTCCCAAGTAGCTGGGACTACAGGCGCTTGTCACCACGTCCGGCGTATTTTTAGTAGAGACGGGGTCTCACCATGTTAGTCAGGCTGGTCTTGATCTCCTGACCTCGTGATCCACCTGCCTCAGTCTCCCAAAGTGCTGGGATTACAGGCGTGAGCCACTGTGCTTGGCCTACTGAGCTCTTTTTTATGGGCTGGCCGTTGTTCTAAGTGCTTTACACTTACTAACTCATGTAATCCTCATGAATCCTAAGGTATGTACATAATTATACCCATTTCACTGAGGAGAAAGCTGAGGCACAGACTGTTTAACCGGCATGCCCCAGTGAGAGAGCCGGTGGGTGGTAGAGGGGACTCAAGTCCTGGTTCTCAGCTGCAAGTCTGAACTCAAATCACTACCCTGAGAGGATGGGGTCTCAGGAATCTGGAGTTCTCACCAGCTCCCCAGGTGGTCCACGTGCACACTGAAGTGAAGTAGCACCACTTTAAAGAATCTTTACCTCTCAGAACCACTTTCAATGCTTTAGTAAGAAGTAGTGGCTGGGCGCAGTGGCTGACGCTTGTAATCCCAGCACTTTGGGAGGCCGAGGTGGGCAGATCACTTGAGGCCAGGAGTTCGAGACCAGTCTGGCCAACATGGCAAAACCCCATATCTACAAAAAAATGCAAAAATTAGCTGGAAGTGGTGTCGCACGCCTGTAGTCCAAGCTACTTGGGAGGCTGAGGCAAGAGAATTACTTGAACTCAGGAGGCAGACTTTGCATGAGCAGAGATCGTGCCACTGCACTCCACTCCAGCCTGAGTGACCAGAGTGAGACTCCATTTCCAAAAAAAAAAAGGTAGTGGATCCATTTACTAAACATCTGCTATGAAAAAACTGTCTTCTTGAAGTCATTAGAACAAAAATATGTCTGAGATTCTCAGCTGTGGGTAAGTCATCATGTGTAAAAAGTAGACAGGGACCAGGCACAGTGGTGCATGCCTGTAATGCACCACAGGAACATGGGACTCGGATGTTCCTGAAATTGTCGATTACCAGTCTGTAAGAAAGGAAATAACCGGCCAGGTGTGGTGGCTCACGCCTGTAATCCCTCTGGGAGGCCGAGATGAAAGGATTGCTTGAGCTCAGCAGTTCGAGATCAGCCTAAGCAACATAGTGACACCTCATCTCTACAGGAGAGAAAAAAATAATAGCTGGGCATGGTGGCATGCACTTGTAATCCCAGCTACTCCAGAGGCTGAGGTGTAAGGATTGCTTGACCCAGGAGGTCAAGGCTTCAGTGAGCTGTGATCGCACCACTTGCACTCCAACCTTGGCAACAGAGTGAGACCCTGTCTCAAAAAAAAAAAAAAAAAAAAAGTTGAATGAGCTGTGGCAACTCACTAGCCTAATTATTCCTCTTCTTCTTTCCTTCTTTGGAAAACTTCGTTCAGACAAATTTTTATTCGGAATCCAACTTCTAAAATGTTAAAAAGTGGTGCTGCTCTGTCTGAAGGTGGGAGATGGGGGTAGATGTGTGTGCAGCGTTCCATAAGTCCCTGAAGGTCTCCTTTCTGTCTCCAAATGCTGAAGGGCTTTGGAAACAGTTTGAAAGCTGGGGACAGTTGAGGACAGGAGGCCATGACTGCCCAAGGCCACCCAGCTAGCTGGTTTCAGTCTAAGGACCAGACCCTGCTGCCCATCTCCAACTAAAGACTAACACAGGTTGCTTTGCAAGGTTGACCTGCTGTGTTAAGATACCCACTGGCGGCCAGGCGCGGTGGCTCATGCCTGCAATCCCAGCACTTTGGGAGGCCAAGGTGGGCAGATCACTAAGTTAAGAGATCGAGACCATCCTGGCCAACACAGTGAAACCCCGTCTCTACTAAAAAATTCAAAAATTAGCTGGATGTGGTGGTGTATGCCTGTAATCCCAGCTACTTGGGAGGCTGAGGCAAGAAAATCACTTGAACCCAGGAGGCAGAGGTTGCAGTGAGCTGAGATCATGCCACTATACTCCAGCCTGGCGAAAGAGTGAGACTCCATCTCAAAAAAAAAAAAAAAAAAAAAAAAGATACCCACTGGCTCAAAGGGTAGCTTGGCAGAGTTACTATGTTGAAATATTGCCTTGCAGATGCCCTACCCTGGGTGGCACAATTCCATGGGCCCTGTTCCCATCGTGTGCTATGGAGTTGGCTTTAGGGGGTTGCTACTCATATACATTAGGTAGATAGAGGGTGGCTTCTAAAGTGATGAAGGTCCAAGAACCCACTGATTTTGGAATCAAGGTGAAGTCGGGCCCTGAAGGAGCAGATTAGTCAGTCTCCACCATGAAAGTGACAGCCTGTGAGCAAAAGTCTTCCAACCTAAGGTGGCAGACCACAACGGTGACCCTTCCAATTAGCACATGTGTCCTGGGCCTAGCTCTGGAAGCTGTCATGGTAGACATGAGATGGGAGTATGGGTGGCATGAACCCCAAAGAAAGAGAGCTGGGAGATTTGGTCTCTGTGCTTGGGGCTGGAGAATGCCGGCCTGAGGACCCCAGTCAAATGGAAGTGTGAGACTGTGGATCATGACTGGATGCTGGAGTGTGCTTCCTGGCCTATTCACAGCATCACCTTTGATGCACCCAAGCCCTCTGAGGCAGGTATGACTCAGAGCGTATTTTTCCATTTTGCAAATTAGGAGACTGAAGCTCAGAGACTCGTTGGAGATCACAGCGGCACTGGGACATTTGAACCTAGAGCTGTTCTCCCTTCCGAGTCAGTGCATGATGCCAGAGAACATCCCTGGGTGAGACTCGAAGAGAGTGGCCAGAGAGACTTTTCTATCTGGGGAGTGTGAGGTCCACATTTCCTGCAGGGCTTCCCCACTTACAGTGTCTCTCAGCTTCACTGATGACCTGCACCTGGCTGGGAGTTCTTTTGGTCCCTTCCCTACCTCAAGACCTGATTTGACTGCTCCAATTTACACAGGGAGGGAAGGAATTAAGAAGAAAAGAAAACACTCCTAAACATGAAAGAAATCATAGTCTTTCTCCGGAACTAAAGGCTTTTACAGGAGTGCAGGGGGAAAAAAATCTGATCATTCTTGGCAGCTTTTGAACAAATTAGAGTGTTGGAAGAATGGATGAAAGAGTGACGGGTATGTTGGAGTGTGGAACAGTTGCACAGTCCTAATGAAACAGTGAAGGCTTTCCCAGTGAGTGCCTGCCCCTGCTACGTCTGTGAAGTCAGGGGTAACATTGGAGTCTGATGCTGGGAAACAGCCATTGCCCTTTCAATCTCAGCTTGAACCACATTTCCCCAGGGACCCTTCTCCAATCCCTACACTAGGCTGGCCCCTTTATTTTGTGGTCTTCGTGTCCCCTGTACTTGACTTTTGTAACCCAGATTGTCCTTGTAATTCTTTGTCCGGTACCTGTCTCCTTGTTTTGACTGTGAACTCCATAAGGGCACAGGCTTTGTCTACCTTGTTTGCCACGTGTACTCCTTAGGAATCTTTTAGGTACAATAAACAGAAGATCCAAACCAAGGTGAACTAGCAAAAATGAACTTTTTTTCTGCCCAAGGGTAGAGTTAGTTTCAGGCTAGGTTGGATTTAGGGGTTCTGAATAAGCCAGCCAGATTTGATCTCTTTCACTCTCTTGGATCTACTTCATCTTTCTCTTTGTGTTGGCGTTATTCTCAGGGTTCTCATGGTGCTGTTATGGCTGTTCTGTTTCTTGCCCCAGATGCTTTCAGGAAAGAGTAAGCTCTCTTCCTGGTAACTACAGCAAAATTCCCAAGACTAACTCTGTTTGGCTTGGTTTGAGTAATATGTCCATCTTGAACCAATCACTGCAGCCCAGACAACATGGTGCTCTGATTGGCCAGTGTAGCACACACGGATCATTGTTCACCCAAAAGCTATCCCTTCTTCTTCCTTGGTAACAAGAACCCATCAGGTATCTTTTTGTTTTGTTTTTTGTTTTTTGCCCACCTCTTGATACTCATTAGGTGTCAAGAGTTGGGCAAGATGCTTACAGAAGGTGACCTCTTCCCAATCCAGGAAACTATTCATGGTAATCCCATTCCCTTTTGGTGGGAATTGGTTTAAAAGGGTGCATTGTAGGCTGTGCATGGTGGCTCATGCCTGTAATCCCAGCACTGTGGGAGTGCGAGGTGGGCCGATCACTTGAGGTCAGGAGTTCAAGACCAGCTTGGCCAACATGGTGAAACCCTATCTCTACTAAAAATACAAAAACTAGCCAGGCATGGTGGTGCACGCCTGTAATAACAGCTACTCAGGAGGCTGAAGCAGGAGACTCATTTGCACCCAGAAGGCGGTGGTTGCAATGAACCGAGATTGTGCCATTGCACTCCAGCCTGGGCAACAGAGTAAGACTCCATCTGAAAAAAAAAAAAAAGGGTGCATTGCCCCACTTCTGACAAAGAGGACACAGTGCGAAGTGTACTGGAGAAATGTTCCTCTCTGGCAAGTCAGATATGTAGGGGTGGGGCTAGCTGCCTGCCCAACCCTTCTTGCCTTTGGATATTGTTGTAAGAGGATGGAAGTTTGGAGCCATCTTGCAACCATGAGGTGAGATAATGCTAATATAAAAAGGTTGGCAGAGTGGGAAAATGTCTACCCCTGGCTATTTTGTTGTTTTACTTCTACTAGCATGTACCTGTGCCTTAAAAAAAGAGGAAAAAATGCTCCTGGAACCCCTTTGCCTGCATGTGCAGTGTCAGAAATGCCTGGGCTTTACATTTCTACCAGGGCAGCCTTTACCCATAACTGTCTGATGCAGAAGTCTGAAAGCCTAGCACCTTTGCTTTGAATTGGGACAAACTCTGAGGCATGCTTTACACTCCAGAGCTTGCTGAAGGATGGGGCTGAGGCCTGGACTTTGCTTGAAATCAACCTTTGAATGGAGTTTTCCCTTCCCTGTCCTGCTCCCCCCACCCCCACCCCCTGCCAGACACCCCTGGGAGCACTTCCTTAATCAATCGCTTGCACACAAATCGTTAGCTTCTTCTGGGGGACTTGTCGTATCACCAGGGCTTACACATCACAGCTGCTCTGTAAATATGTGTTGCCTGAGTGAATGAATACATGAATGGATGAACAAGCTGGGGAAATCACAGGCAGGTGGAATCTGAACAGGTTATTATACTAATTACAGGCTGTCTACTTTTTTTCCCTTTGCCTCTGTGAAACAGGTTGGCCCTTTGGGGAATTTCCCCAAAGCTTTTGAAGCAGACAAGTTGTCTTCTCGCTAGGCTCATATGCTTCCTAATTGGGCAGGCCATTAGAAAATGAGGTCATCTCCCCAGGGAAGGAGGAGGGGCCTTATCACTCAGGACAAGGGCCCTAGGGTGGGGACAAAACTGCCTGAACATCTGCAATGTCCATTGTTACTTGAGCAGCTGGAGGGAATGACCATTCTGGAATAAATCAACTAAACCTTTGACCTGAACTCCAGTTTCATTCACTCTTCCCCTCCATTAGCTAGTGTAAGGGATGGTGGGGGGGCAGAAGGGGAGGGATAACATATTTTATTTTTATGGCATTTTTATTCCAAATGACCTGTTGGGTCAAACCCACTTTCCTTTCATGAATTATGCATTAGAGGAGCCCTTTTGCTTTCCTAATGGCTTTAGTTGATTTCACCTCCCAGAAAGATAAAACAAAAAATCAAGAATTTCAATTAAAAAGTTCACCTCTTGCCATATCAATTGACATGGTTTTAATTGGGTCATTCCATAAAGAGTCTCTGTTGGTACAATTTTCAAGCTTCCTAGGGTCTTAGAAATCATCCAGCTCCATCCCCGTATTTCAGGAGGGAGGATAAAGAACCTGGAGCTGAGAAATGACAGGCCCAAGTTCACACAGTTAGTGAGTGTCAACAACTATTAAGGGAAAGAGATGGGAATATATTCTACTCACTTTATTTCCAGTCCAATGTTCTTTTGTGCAAAGAAACCTAGAGAGGTAATATAGTTGCCATGGGTGCAGAACAAATTGCTCCAAAACCTAGTGGCATAAAACAATCACTCGTGGATTCTGTGGATTGGGAATTCCATAGGGCAAATGCTTCTCCATGTTTCTTGGTGTCTGCGGACTGAGCTGAAAGGGCCAAAGGCTTGGGGCTGGGTTCATCTGAAGACCTGTTCATTCACATGAGTAGATGCTGTCTGTTGACTGACTGAGGCTTTAGCTGGAGTCGTTGGCTAGAACCTCTATATGTGGCCTCTCCATGTGGTCTGGGCTTCCTCACAACATGGTGACTGGATTCCAAGGGGGAGAGTCCTGAGAAAAAGAGAGAGAGAGAGAAATAAAGATTGGTGGAAACTTTTATTAAAGTCACTCAGTGTCACTTCCAAAACATTCTGTTGGTCATAGCAGTCCAACCGGTTTCTAGGACAGGGAGTGTAGACCCTGCGTCTCAATGGAATAGTGTTAGTCACATTGAAAGAGAGCATATTGAAGCCATCTTTGGAAAATACAATCTGCCACAAGAGAGTTAGGGCTAGTACCCATTAAGTTTGGCTGAATTGTTCATTTAGTATCTGTCTTTCCTATTGGATTATAATTTCCTAAAAGGCAAGGCATATGTCTGTCTTGTTTGCTGGCATGCCTGTGTCCAGCACAGGTGCCGCTGACTCAGAGTAAGAAGTTAATACATTTTTGTTTGGAAAGTACATATCAAAAAGAAAGTCTTCATTGGCTAAAAATATACTCAAAGATTTCCCTCTCCTCTTCGCAGTAAACTTTCCTATTCATCAAGAACTTGATGGCCGGGCGCGGTAGCTCAAGCCTGTAATCCCAGCACTTTGGGAGGCCGAGACGGGCGGATCACGAGGTCAGGAGATCGAGACCATCCTGGCTAACACGGCGAAACCCCGTCTCTACTAAAAACTACAAAAAACTAGCCGGGCGAGGTAGCGGCGCCTGTAGTCCCAGCTACCGGGGAGGCTGAGGCAGGAGAATGGCGTGAACCCGGGAGGCGGAGCTTGCAGTGAGCTGAGATCCGGCCACAGCACTCCAGCCCAGGTGACAGAGCAAGACTCCGTCTCAAAAAAAAAAAAAAAAAAAAAAGAACTTGATGGCCGGGTGCGGTGGGTCATTCATGCAATCCCAGCACTTTGGGAGGCTGAAGAAGATGGATCATTTGAGGTCAGGAGTTTGAGATCAGCCTGGCCAGCATGGAGAAATACTGTCTCTACTAAAAATACAAAAATTATCCAGGCGTGGTGGCCGATGCCTGTAGTACCAGCTACTAAGGAGGCCGAGGCAGGAGAATTGCTTGAACCCGGGAGGCAGAGGTTACAGTGAGCCAAGATCATGCCACTGCACTCCAGCCTGGGTGACAGAACAAGGTTCCATCTCAAAAAAAAAAAAAAAGAAAAAGAAAAAGAAAAGAACAGAACTTGAACACCACTACTATCTTCCCTAGAGAGCTGATTGACTGGGAGAGATACTTAGCTTCTTTAGAGAAGTTGTCCTGGAGGGTATTATACATAAGAGGAGCCCTGGAGGATGAGGAAGGGAAGCCAAATGAAGAGGCAGGAGGAAGAGCACCCTAACCAGAGGGAATAGCCTGTGCAAAGGTGGGAGTCAAGCCATTTAGCATGATGGGCACAGAGTTTGAGAGATTTGAGAGATGAGTAGCAAAAAGTCAGTAGGCTAGAGGAGCAGGCAGGACCTGGGTTATAAGGACTGAAATGTCACCTGGAGGAGTTTGACGCATCCCTCAGAGTGGTGGGAAGCCACTAAGGAAGTGGCACGATCACATTTGTGTTGGAAGGATCTGACTGCAGGTTGGGTGGTAAGATGTGGGGTGGGGGTGTGGACATCGTGGGAAGTGGGAGGCTGGTTGAGACATTGCTGGCAGAGATCCAGATGCCAGAGCCACATTAGAGGGCAGTGGGGCTGGCAGGAAGTGGGGGGATATTTCCAAGGAGGATTTAGTGACTAAATGGATGTAGGGCTGAGGCGGGGGCTGGGCCTGTCTGTCCTCAGTCTCTGGTTCAGGTAAGCAAGTGGACGGTGGTCCTAGGCATCCAGCAGGGAACTCTGAAGGAGATGCAAGCTTGGAAACGGGGCTGAGGAGTTCAGTGCTTTAGACATGTTTAATTCCAGATGCCAGGGAGACATCCAAGAGTAAAGGTTCTAGTAGGCATTTGGATTCAAGAGACCAAAACTCAAAGAGTGGTCCTGGCTATAAATTTGGACTGGGACCCAATACAGAGATGGAAACTGAAGGCACAGGAGTAAATGTACTCACCATGGGAGGATGGGGAGAGTGGGAGCAGAGCCATGGGTAAGGCACGTTTCCAGAAGCCTCTTCTGAGAGGCCCAGGAAGGAAAGGAACAAAATTCCATAGGATCCACAAGAGAGGAGTCATTGACAGTTTTCATAAGGACAGTTCCCCCTGCGAGATATGGGAAGAAGGCAGATGGCAGAGTTGAAGAATAAGAAGGAGGTGAGAGAGTGATGAATGAATGAACAGCATTCCAGCAAAGTCTTCACATGCCTCCTTCTAGGTCTGCTAATTCTGGAGATTCAGAATGGATTTGCCAAGAAAACTCCCAAAGACCAGCCTGGAGAGGGATCTTTTCCACCAAGCTCTCTCTGTTTCAGAAAATAACCAATGTGTGTGTTGACCTCAGCATCCCTCCCTAGCAACCAGCATCTGCGTAAATTCGTGGGGGAGGGGTGCTATTATCTTGTGGCTATCCACACAACTTCTGTGGTTACATCTGTTGTTTTTGTCTGCACAATAGCCACTTGTCATCATTTGGCTATTAACACCTCGATCTGGCTGGGACTGACTCTTTATCCCTGGCTCTGGGGATGGCACATGTCTGAACCCTGGCCAATAAGACTCAGGCCTGAGATTTTTTGGAAACTATTGGGAAAGAGAAGTACCCCTTAGGCAGGGATGGCTGCCACCACCCCTATCAGGACTGGAGACATCTTGCCAGCACAGACGGAAACAGATCCAAGAGACAAAGGGAGAAAAACAGTCTTGATGGCACTTCATGAGCTCCTGGATCCAGCCGTGCCTGATGCTGTTTAATCCTTGGGCTTTTCAATTACATCAGTCATTAAATTATCCATGTATGCCTGTCAGAAAGGGTTGTGTGAGTTCTAGCACTGAATGGATGGTCCCAGCAGGAACAAACTGCCTAGACATGGGGGCGTAGGAGTGGAGTTGGTGGAGGAGGTTTACTTGATTTCCCCTCACACATTTCACCTGGCATGTCACCCTCTAAGTTGCTACCTTAGCAATTCTCCCCTCCTTTTTGCAGTCATCCTTTGTATTGTTTTTGCTTGTATTCCTATCTTTTTGTAAACTCCTCCTTGCTTAAAAAACAGCATCTGAGATGCTGGCTTGAGGCCGTCTCCATTCCCAAGAGACAATACACATGCTTGCTATTCTTTGCAGTAAAACCAAGGTCAACATTGCATTCCCCCGGGCTCCCAGAACCCAGTTGGGAGGTGGGGATTTTGCAGGGACTACATCAGTGTGCAGCATCTGTGCCTGCCTCCAGCGACTGCTGACACCAGCAGCCATATCCCCGCACTTCCACCCCACCACCTTATGTGTGCCACAACCCCTCCAACAATGCAAACTCTTGTTCATTTGCTCAGAACATGAATTAATCATGCCAGGGAAACTCCTGGCCACTGGACCACATTTTGCTGTGTTAGCAATAAACATCCCTTCATATTGTCATTGTAGCCACAGGGGAAGACAGAGGTCTCCTGGCAGACGAAGGGCGTGACACATTCCCCACCCTTTCTACTGCCTCCCCATGTCAGCACTGATCTTTGTTTTCTTTTTGCTTCAGAGCAAGCCTCCTTCTAAGGCCTTTAATTCCATGGATCGTATTTTCTGTCTAGCTTCCATCTAATGGCCTGTCATGGGCCCATACCATGCCAGCTCCTGGGTGTAGTGGGGCTTGTGTGTTTCAGTGTGGGCTTGCAGAATGATCCTGCATTGTTTACTTTCCCTCCTCATTGAGAATTATCAGGCTTAGATGGGTTCCTCCCACCCTTCTTGAACTCTTCTTCCTATGCTTCATCCACCCTCTTCCCTCTCTCTCTTTTATTCTTCCTGTCTTTCCTTCTCTCTTTCCTTCCTTTTTTTTCCTTTTCCGTCACTTACTTCCTGTCTCCCCCTACGCCCCGGACTTTCGTCCTATGGTTCCAGTAAAAGGAAAACAGGGAATAATACGAAAAGCAGCCAGGCTCAGCCAATAAATCCTCTAATGCTTGTAATGGTTTTATTTTCTTCATGTTCATCCTAGTTTAAGAGGTCCATCAACATCTTTGAAATACTTGTGGTTTACTACATGGAGTTTTTAATTGAGGCACAGAAAGCCCCTCTCTTCCTCCCTCCCTTCTTCCTTCCCTGTCTCTCTTCCTTTCATTTATTTAATAAAAGTTTTTGGGGGTTTATTCTGGGGCAGGTCCTGGGCTAACTGCTAGGAATGGGGACTAGAAACATGGGTATGATCCCTGCTGTGATGATCTTACATCTATTGGGAGACACATGTTTTCACCAGATAATTCCACATAAATGTATTCTCATAACCTCAACAAATGCTTTGAGTTTCCACAATGGTCTACAGAGACACTGACCCTGACTGTGGAGGTGTGGAGGGTTCCTCGAGGAGCTGATTTGAAGGATGAGTTTGCTTTTCTTTTTTTGGGGGGGTGGGGGGATGGAATCTTGCTCTGTCACCCAGGTTGGAACGCAGTGGCACATTCTTGCCTCACTGCAACCTCCGCCTCTCGGGTTCAAGTGATTCTCCCACCTCAGTCTCCCAAGTAGCTGAGACTACAGGCACCCACCACCACGCCTGGCTGATTTGTGTATTTTTAGAAGAAATGGGGTTTCACCATATTGACCAGGCTGGTCTCGAACTGCTGACCTCAAGTGATCTGCCTGCCTTGGCCTCCCAATGTGTTAGGATTACAGGCGTGAGCCACTGCACCTGGCCTGAAGGGTGAGTTTTCTACGTGAAGATCAGAGGAAAGAGCATTCCAAGCAGAAGGAACAGAATATGCAAAGGTCCTGGGGTGAGAGGAAGCAAGCACCTTCACAGAATGTAAGAACAGTGTTACTGAGACAGAGAATGGAGAAGGAGAGGCCAGAGGGGTGAACAGGGGCCAGATGTTCAGGACCCTTACCTGAGGTAAGAGTTTGGGTCTTCACTCCAAAAGCAAAAGAATGCCATGGCAGAGGTTCACCTGCTGGTGGAGGTGGGTGGGGATAATTGGTGCTGCATTCCTAAGCTCCAGCTTGGCTCTTGCTGCAGTCTGGGTCGGGACGGGAGGCTCCTTGGGTGACCTGGGTGTGCTGGGTCAGATGTGGCATTGGTGCCAGGGTCTGGATTGAGGGTGCCAGGTTATTGTTCTGGCTTTTGGAAAGGGAGATACTCCTGACTATAAACTTCCTGTGTGGGTTAGAGGATCCTATGAGATTAGCAGGTGGAGGAAGCATCACTGAGTACTGATGGGACCTTTGAACTGGAGACAGACAGATTTGACTTTGTTAGGAGATCTTGGGCAGGTTTGCAGTTTCTCTAATCTCAGTTACCTTTTCTATAAAGTGGGGATGTTAACACTAATGAATCTGTGTTATTTCTCTCTGCTGGTCATCCCTTTCTCAATTAGGACATGACCATCCCATGTGTGTCTGGTGGGACTGGCAACCCCTGTTCCCCCAACCCCTATTGGGTGAAGGGAGTGAGCACGTGATCTAGGCCCAGAAAATCATTGTGTGCCACGTCCCCATCCACAGTAACTGATTTAAGGGAGTGGCCTGATCAGAGTCCCTCCATGAGATATGATAGGGGCTGCTGGAAGATAGAGTATCTTGCTTTTATATTATGAGTTGTAAGAGCACAGATTTGAGCTACTGGTATCCAATTTTCCTGGAAAAAAAAAAAAAGAGGGGGATTGGTGGGGATGGAGGAGAGGTGGGGAGAGAGAGAGAGAGAGAGAGAGAGAATCCCATTTGAGAAACCTTGTTTGAGACCCTGGATTTGGTAGTTCCTGAAGCCAAGAATACTCCCTTGAATCTCTCAGTTAAGGAACCCATAAATGCCCATTTTGGCATAAGCTGGTTTGAGTTGGGGTTTGTCACCCGCAACAGATGTGCTCTGCCCGATGCATCAAGTCATTGGGTTAATGGCAGTAAAGCACTGAAAGTCAGTATGAAGTCTAGGCATGCAGAGTGCTCAGTAGTCACTATTGTTACTGTATTGGTGATAATTCATAGCTATAGAATGCATCGCTAAAGTACGGGCTGCTTCTCATCCCTGGGGTGTGGCCTCATGTTGCCCCACAAAAGGCTGTTAGCCACCACCATGATGCTTCCCTATTTGAAAGCCTTAGACAATGACTTGAGTTCTCCTTCTCTGCCTCCTCATCTCCCTCCAGGCCAGGCTCAGTGGCTCACGCCTATAATCCTAACACTTTGGGAGGCCAAGGCAGGCGGATCACTTAAGATCAGGAGTTCGAGACTACCCTGGCCAGTATGGCAAAACCCTGTCTCTACTAAAAATACAATAATTATCTGGGTGTGGTGGGGGGAGCCTGTAATCCCAGCTACTCGGGAGGGTGAGGCAGGAGAATTGCTTGAACTCAGGAGGCAGAGGTTGCAGTGAGCTGAGATCGTGCCACTACACTCCAGCCGGGGTGACAGAGCGATACTGTCTCAAAAAAAAAAAAAAAAAAAAAAAAAGTGGCTGCAGTGTCCCCTGAGACTCTCTTGAAGTGACAGTGTTAGCCACTAGAGAATGACGTGAAAGACGTGACTATGTTTAGATCTAATTCCAGTAGACCAGTCCCCTCCCAATCCAGTGGATTTCCCACTAACTTTTTTTTTTAAACAAAATGTAACAGCTATCTATTGCTGTTTAATGAATTAGCCCAAAACTTGGTGACTTACAACAACAGAGATCTATTATTTCATCCTTCTATCGTGAATTCATAAAAGCTTCGTTGAGTAATTCTGGCTTAAGGTCTCTCATGAGGCTTAAGTCATGACATTGGCCAGGGCTGAGGTCATCCAAAAGCTCAATAGGGGCTGGAAGATTCACTTCCAAAATAGAGCACTCATGGCTGTTGGAAGAAGACTTCAGGTGCTTGACATGGGAACTTCTCCATAGGACTGTTGAGTGTCCTTACAACATGGCAGTTACTTCCCACCCACTGCCCTCCCCCCACCGCCCGCCCAGTGAGTGACCTAAGAGAGAGGAAGATAGAAATTGCCATGTTTTTTATGACCTAATCTGAGGAGTCACACTCTGTCATTTCTGCAGTATCCTACTGATTACACAGATGGGCCCCATTCAGTGTGGGAGGAGGTTGCACAAGGGCATGATCCCAGGAGGTCCAGGAATCACTGGGGGCCATCTTGGAGGATGGCCACCACACTTATGAGGGATGTGATTATCATTAAAGTTAGCAGTTTCTTCTTAGTCTGATGGGATTTCTCTTCCCTGAGGAGTCCTTTGGATGCTCAGGATAACATAGCATCATTGAGGCACCAAAAAATACACCCTTCCTACAACTTGTGCTTGAAAGAGATTTTAGCAGAGCTTGCAAATAACTCCTTAAATAAACTAGTGAAATGATGAAACTAATTTGCTGGTCTGTAATTTCCTGGCATGTCTGGAGATTTACTAATAAATAGTAGCTGCAGGTTGGAAACCTGCCAGCATTACAGCCCTCTCCTGAGAGCTCCTTATTTGTCAATAAGGGATGTGTAAAAGCATCTTGGAGGGTTGGGAAGGGTGGTATATTGAGGAGAAAGATAATTGGATGCCTGGGTTTGAGAGATGTCTTTGCCTCTTAACCACTGTTGTATTTCAAGTGAAACACATTCTTCTCTGTGCCTAAGTTTCTCCCTCTGGGAAAAGTGATGATAACCATGGACTTTCCTGACTTGCAGAGCTATGATGAAGTTTGAATGAGATGATGTAGCATTTCTAAAAGAGTGGTCCATGGGACGATAGCACCATGGACTGTTAACCCCAAAAGGGGTCCTGTGCTGAAGCGAACATGTAGAATTGTGTTAAATGAAGTCCAACCTTTACTTGCCTTCCCTGGCCACAGGTGGGTCCAGCTTCTTGGATGAAGGCATAGGGCCCAGTGCTCAGAAGGGTCTGCATTTGGAGTTTAATGCTTTGCAGTTACTGTCTTGAAATTATTTTATTAATTTATTTACTTATTTATTTTTGGAGAAAAGGTCTTACTCTGTTGCCCAGGCTGGAGTGCAGTGGCTTGATCTTGGCTCACTGCAGCTTCCACCTCCTGGGCTCAGGTGATCCCCCTGCCTCAGCCTCCTGAGTAGCTGGGACCACAGACATGCACTACCGTGCCCAGCTAATATTTTGTATTTTTGGTAGAAATAGGGTTTCACCATGTTGCTTGGGCTGGCCTCAAACTCCTGGGTTCAAGCCATCCATCCGCCTCAGCTGGGATTACAGGCATAAGCCACCTTGCCCGGCTGAAATTCTTAATACTTTTTTTTTTCAGGCAGTTGCAATGTTAGACAAGATATTCTTATTTATTTATTTAGAGATGGCTTCTTCGTTCTGTCGCCCAGGCTGGAGTGCAGTGGTGCAATCTCGGCTCACTGCAACCTCTGCCTCCTCGGCTCAAGCAACTCTCCCACCTCAGCCACCCAAGTAGCTGGGACTACAGGTGCCTGGCACCATGCCCAGCTGATTTTTGTATTTTTAGTAGTGATGAGCTTTCATATGTTGGCCAGGCTGGTCTCAAACTCCTGACCTCAAGTGATCTGCCTGCCTTGCCCTCCCAAAGTGTTAGGATTACAGGTGTGAGCCATAGAGCCCAGCCTAGACAAGATATTCTTAATGATTTTATCTTTGAAGTTGTGTTTTGTAAGTGAAGTCTGATGGGACAATGAAGTGTGTGTCAGTGGCTTGGGGTCTTGACTCACATGTAGCCCCCAGCCCCACTGCTCCCTAGGGTGGGTTCTCAGCGGCCTGCTCACCTTCACGAGCCTCCACTGGCTGCCCGTGCCCTGAGACTGTACCAACCAGGGCCCCAAACCATGGTGCTCAAGGCCTATTGGCCTGAGAGGAGGCCCCATTTGTTGTCATCCTCTGCCCCGCTCAGGGGCCTGTGTGTAGGTAAGGAGAGGGCTGGGATCCGGTGCCCGACGCACAGTGTCTCAGGTCAGGGCAAGGTGGCAGCTATCCCATCGTGGAGCTGACAGCACCACCGCACATTTAGCAGGCAACTCAGTGGGGACCTCTCACCTACCTCTGACCCAGGTACTGAGGAAGTTGCAACCCCTTGGGGATTGTCTGTATGCTGTGATTTGAGGTGCCCGTGAGAAGAGGAAAACGACTTCCCCGCTGCCAGCCAAGGTTGTGCATTTTCACTTTGCATTGGGTGCCACAAATTATGCAGCAGGTCCTGCCTGCAGGACTTGTCAGATTCTTTAATATAAAAGTGTAGCAGGTCAGAATGCAGACACGGGAGCCGGACTGCCTGGGTTTGGGTCATGGCTCGACCACATACTGCAGTTTTGTCCTTGGCTAAGTCACGTGACTTTTCTGTGCCTCTGTGTTTCCTTCCTCTTTCTTTTTCCTTCCTTCCTTCCTTCCTTCCTTCCTTCCTTCCTTCCTTCCTTCCTTCCTTCCTTCCTTCCTTCCTTCTTTCTCTCTCTCTCTCTCTTTCTTTCTTTCTTTCTTTTTCTTTCTCTTTCTTCTTTCTCCCCTCCCTTCCCTTCCCTTCCTTCCCTTTTTCTTTCTTCCTTCTTTCTTCTCTTTCTTCTTTCTTTCTTTTCCCCTTTCCTCCCCTCCCCTCCTCTCCCCTCCCCTCCCCTCCCTTTTCCTTTCCACAGAGTCTCACTCTGTGAGGCTGGAGTGCAATGGCGAGATCTCGGCTCACTGCAACCTCTGCCTCCCGGGTTCAAGCGATTGTCCTGCCTCAGTATCCTGAGTATCTGAGATTACAGGCACCCACCACCATGCCCAGCTTATCTTTATTTTGTATTTTTAGTAGAGATGGGGTTTCGCCATGTTGGCCAGGCTAGTCTTGAGATACAGGCCAGTATCTCAAGTGATCCATCCACCTTGGCCTCCCAAAGTGTTGGGATTACAGGCGTGAGCCACCATGCTGGCCTCTGTGTTCTCATCTCTAAAATAATGATCATGACGATCACTGAGGTTTGTTCTGAAGATTCAATCAGGTAGTACATGTAAACTCATGCCCACTGTGCAGTGAGTTTTAGCTAATACCATGTTTGCTTGTTTAATCCTTGTTTCCCCCAAAGGCTGCAATGTTTCTGGGGCAGAAGTGTCCGTCTGGTCCTCTGCTATGATCCTGGTGCCCAGCACCATGTCTAGAATAGATTAGGTACTCCATGAGCACTCGTTGAATGAATGACTCTCCAAGAGGGGGCTTCCCCGCGCCCATACTCACCCCATCCCCTTTTTATCCAGAGAACCTTACAGAATCAGTGTCCCACAGACTGCACATTTAGGGAACGCTGAGCTTGCCTGTGGCGCAAAACACCTTGCAGGTGCAGGCAGTAGTATCAGTAGCCTTTGGAAGGTCCTTTCCCTCCTCTTTGTCCTTTGGGACTCGGTGTCTCGTCCCTGCTGGGAACAGCTCTTCTAGAACCCCCACAGGCCAAAGCCAGGGCTTCATAACTCACTCTGCCTCCCCAGCCTCCCCCGTCTTAATTGGACCAATCTGTCTGCTTGACATTGCTCTCTGGTTCGTTTTCTTCACAAAGCCCTCTCCTGTCAGTTGACAGATTCTCAACTGTCGTAGGCACATTTTTCAATGTGTGGTCTTCCAGTGATTCCTCGGCCAGGTTTCTGTTCTTTTTCAACCTACTGAATTTTATCATTTCACAACGGTTTACCTCGCCTTTCATGATTCTTCTCTATCTCCACTCCCCAACGTTTTTCCCAGGGGCTTCTAGCTTCTTGCCAATGAAGCCATGGGTTCTGGGGACCCTTTAAGGAAGCCTGATGTATTCAGCTATGTGGTGAACCACAGCCTTAATTGGGATTCCTCCAAAAGCTGGCCCTGAGACAAGGGTTGGGTGCAATTGTTTATCTGGAAAGCTACCCTGGAAGTAAGAGTGAGGCAGAAGGAGAGAAGGAAGAGAGAAAAGCTACTAAACATGCCTTATTTTACTGCTTAGCCGCTGGGTAACTTGCAAGGCACTGTAGATGCAGAATGTACCTTAGCATTGCCCTGTTGGAGGGAGGAGAGGCTGCGACATTTATCCACTGACTCCCACCCCCTCAATGTTGAGGTGTTGTCCCTGGGAAAATGAACATCCTTCTGCTTCTACCTGTGCCCGTCAACTAAGTGGCTTTTCCCTGCTTTGGAGAAAACATCTGCAAGTGCTTGTGGTGGGAATCTAGAAACATCTGCCAAACCTTCCATCAGAGCTTCAGTGAAATCAGGTGGCTATGAGGATGTGATTTTGTGCACGCACATGTCTGCTGTGGCTGGTCACACGCATAGGACTCCCTGAGTTTGGGATTGTCACTTGGGATGCAGACTCCCTGAGCATACATTTCTTTGTCTTCTGTTTAAGCATCCAATAATGAAGGGCTTCTGCTGTCTTTGAGGCAGACTTCAGTCAGTCGGGGCCCCCACCAGAAGGACTGTCAAGTCCCCAGAAAGAAAGTGAGGTCTAACCAGGCAGTTCTGTAAGTTCTGTCTGTGGTCGTCAGGCTGCTAAGAGGGAAGACGCTGGTGCTGTCAGATCATAGGAGGGAATGGGTCTCCCCATGACTTCCTCGGCCCATAACTGCATTTGGGTGGTGTCCTGAATGCAGCTGTAATGCAAGGCACACTTTATGTATTGATGAGTCTGAAGATGATGAGATGAATTAGATTATTTTCCTCCAATTGATCTATCTCCCTTTTCTTGTCCCTTAACATCCTGGGTGGATCTTATAGGTTGACTGCAACCTTTTTCTACCTCATGGACTCCAATTCTCTCCTGCTTTTTCTAGAATGGGTTTGAAAATCCTGGCCGGGTGCGGTGGCTCAAGCCTGTAATCCCAGCACTTTGGGAGGCCGAGACGGGCGGATCACGAGGTCAGGAGATCGAGACCATCCTGGCTAACACGGTGAAACCCTGTCTCTACTAAAAAATACAAAAAACTAGCGTGGCAAGGTGGCGGGCGCCTGTAGTCCCAGCTACTCGGGAGGCTGAGGCAGGAGAATGGTGCGAACCCGAGAGGAGGAGCTTGCAGTGAGCTGAGATCTGGCCACTGCACTCCAGCCTGGGCGACAGAGCAAGACTTCATCTCAAAAAAAAAAAAAAAAAAAATAGAAAATCCTGTTGCTCATGGGAGTCCAACCAGGAATGAGATGCCTGGCTTCCCTTGCAAGCACCCCCAATCTCCATAAGCTACTCTCCTCCCTTAACTAGAGGACAGAGAAGAAGTCCCATCCACTAGCAGTTCCAACCCTGTTCCATCCCTAAGTCTGTTTATAAAAGTTGGAGTGGGGGAAGTAAGTGATCTTGGCTGGGCCAATTTGGGGACCTCTTAATATGCCTGGGTGGGCCAGGTGCAGTGGCTCATGCCTGTATTCCTAGTGCTTTACAAGGCTGAGGTAGAAGGATAGCTTGAGCCCAGGAGTTCGAGACCAGCCTGAGCAAGATGGAGAGACCCCATCTCTACACATGCGCACACACACACACACACACACAAGCCTAGATGATGAACTCATGGCCTCTTAGTGGCTCCCTTTAGGAATGGGGTTTTTGTTTTTGCCTGGAGTCTGTAAGCTTGGGTGGGAAGATTTATTTTTCATAGTTGTTAATCTCTAGGTAAAAGCTGGCATTTCTTTCTGTTCAAAATGTAGACACCAACCCCCCCATAGTATTAGTATTGCCTATGACTTTCTTACCCTTCACAATCAGAAATCACACTACAGTGACCAGAAGTCACTGATGGTCTCACAGCAGCCTTCCCTATGGGACCCATCCTCCCATTTCTAGTATCTGCTCCCTCCTGCTGTCCCCTCCTGGCCTAGAAACATGGCTACTGTGGGAGACTGCACCTTCCCTGCTCTTACCCCCCACACAGCTACAGTTGTCACAGATACTTAAAAGTAACATTTTACACTCGTCTCTATGTAAAAATTACAGTAGTAATTAGATTCATTGCTAGGTCTTGTTATTTAATGTATTCATAAAGAAGAAACAAAAGTATTACTATATCATAAATTTGTTTAATATTTTGACAGCTGTATCTTGAGTTCTCTCTGTAATCCTATGTATTTCATTTTGTGCATTTAAAACCATTAGTCTGAAAAGGGGTCGATTGCTTCACTGACAGCAACAGGATGCATGGCACAGGAAAAGGTCAGAAACTGTGCTCTGGAGCATGTGGGCTCTTTGTGCCTAATGTCTAGCTTGGGGCTTTGGCCACAATGCTAGGACGAAAGGAAAAGTCATCTTCAACTTCCTGTTACCCGTAGGCAGACCGACCCCATGTCGTGGTTTGCCTGGGACAGTCCCTTTTACTCCAGCTTTCTGGACTTCATTATTCACATTGCTCCCTTTCGTTCTTAAGGTCACCATGGTTTGGAGTAGGTGGAGCGGTCATTCACATGTTTGTGGTAAGATTGGAAGAATCTCTTTCTTACCCAGTGCCTGAAATCCCACTATTTTTTGGGTTAAGCATTGCAATAGGATGTTGCTTAAAATGCAGAGTCATGTGATTGATTATGTGTATGTGCACTCACTTGTGTGGGTGTGAGGGGAATGGGTGAATACAATGAGTCCTAGTTTGAACTCGTTTTTCAGATTGCATTCCTGAGTAGTAGGGAGAACCTGGACAAAGTTAAACCCAAGAAATGGGGAGGGAGATCCGTGGAAGGAAGATATTTGGCCTCTCTCAGCCCCACGAGGTCCCCAAGGGAGAGTTCCCAGACTAGGCTGGCCTTGGACCCAAAGCAGACAGATGAACCTTGTGATCTTTGGCCCTGGGCAGGCACTTAAGCTTGACTCTGAACTTGGTTTTACTCTGATGGTGAGAAAAGCCCAGGTAATATGTGAGCCCCTGATAAGAGCCAATATTCCTCCCTAATATTCTCCTGGCAAACCCTCATCCTTCCCACAGTCCCTTCCAGGCAAGAGAAGGAGCACCTGAAGAGGGATCAAGTCACAGATCCCAAAGAGACCACTCCAGGCCTTGAACAGTTTGCTCGTCACACCGATGGAGCCCTCCTGGGTTCCAGTGCCGCCTCCTCTCCTCTCTAGTGTCCTTGGGTGAGGCACCTCTTTGAGCCTCAGTTTCCTCGTCTGTAGAATGGGGGTTAATAGTAACCATCGAAGAGTGTCCCAACTGAGACCAATGCCCCCTCATGAGGATAATTCCAGGAGGGCTGATTTACCAAGAAGCCTGGTGTCGGGGGGGAAGAGTAGGGAAGATGCAGTCTCCCACAGTAGCCATGTTTCTAGGCCAGGAGGGGACAGCAGGAGGGAGCAGATACTAGAAATGGGAGGATGGGTCCCATAGGGAAGGCTGCTGTGAGACGATCAATGACTTCTGGTGGAGGGGCAGGTCCAGCAGGAGGCAAGGAAGGTACCAGGGGGATAAGTACCCCAGCCTCAACCTTCTCCCTCTCTCCCACTTTCCTGCGAGGGCTGTTCAACTGGTCCAACCAATAGGAAGCCAGAGGCGAGAGGGCATGCTAACATAGCGCTCACAGGTCAGAATTCTGGGCACAAAGCAGGGTGGAGAAGGGCAGAGCATAGACCTGAAGGGCAGCAGAAGCCCACCCGCATGTGATCTTGTAGCTGATGGCTGAGCATTAGCCCACTAGAGCCTTACAATAGCCGCATTCCTCATTCAGGGGCTGGCACATAAAAGGCTCAATAAATAGTCACCAAACGAATGAATGAATGCATACCTCCTACCTGCTAACAGAAGTGCCTGTGCCAGCTCCTTTCTATACTGTAAGCCCCCAGAGAGAGGTGCTGGGGCCAAGAGCAGCCTGAATCTACCCAATGGCTGGCCATGAGGAAGGTATTGGACGGAACTGATGAACTTGCCTTGTGTGGAGTATGGATGCCAAATGGCCTTGCAATGTGAATCCTTGGGACCCCACAGGCCACCAAGAACACAGAAAACTTCTGTGCAAGGTCCCTTTCTCTGTTGATGTGAAGGCTATGTTAGTCCATTTTCATGCTGTGATGAAGAAATACCCAAGACTTCATAATTTATAAAGAAAAAGAGGTTTAATGGACTCACAGTTCCACATGGCTGGGGGGTCCTCACAGTCATGATGGAAAGTGAAGGAGGAGCAAAGGCACGTCTTACATGGTGGTAGGCAAGAGAGCGTGTGCAGGGAACTGCCTTTTATAAAGCCATCACATCTCATGAGACTTATTCACTATCTTGAGAAGAGCACAGGAAAAAGCCACTCCTATGATTCAGTTACCTCCTACCAGGTCTCTCCTGTGACATGTGGGGCTTATGGGAGCTAAAATTCAAGACGAATTCGGGTGGGGACACAGTTAAACCATATCAGAGACAAAATGGAAGCTTCTTGGTGTAGGAATCCCAGGAAGCACAGGCAAAGCTGGTTTGTGTGGTGCTTTCAGGGGAGCCTAGATTCTACAATTTCCTTGCAGTGCTAGTGGGGAATGGCACACAAAGCCCACTGCAGTCCAGCTTTTCTTTTCTTCTTTATTACTCTTAGAGTAAGCTTATAGAGGTCATATAACTGTATTGTAAAGAAAGCCAAATCAGCAATCATAAATAAGCAGAATAGGAACAATAAAAAATGATCACTGTCATATAATCAATTAATATTTTGGTGCATATCTTTCTAGATTCTTTTCTACTCTGGCTTTGTTTTTATCAGGATCCTGTTGTGTCCAACCAAACCAAAATAGCTAACATACTGACTGGGCACGGTGGCTCACATCTGTAATCCCAGCACTGTGGGAGGCCTAGGAAGCGGGTGGATCATTTGAGATTAGGAGTTCAAGACCAGCCTGGCCAACGTGGTGAAACCCTGTCTCTACTAAAAATACAAAAATCAGCCAGGCGGTAGTGGCATGCACCTGTAATCCCAGCTGCTCTGGAAGCTGAGGCAGGAGAATAGTTTGATCGTGGGAGGTGAAGGTTGCAGTGAGCCGAGATTGTGCCACTGCATTCCAATCTGGGCAACAGAGTGAGACCCTGTCTCAAAAAAAAAAAAAAAAAAAAAAAAAAGCTAACATGCTTTAAGCACTTTCTCTGTGCAGGCATGCTGCAAAATACTTTACATGCACTATCTCATTAGATTCTCATTTTTAAATGAAGGCACAGAGAGGTTAAGTGACTTGTCTAAGGGCACACAGCTAGTAAGTGAGGAAATTGGGATTTGAACCTAGGGAGGCTGACTCCAGAGCCCCCATTCTTATATGGGCTGATTGCAGGCCAGGTAAGAGATAGCTAGTTTTTCGAAGAGCCCATGCCACTGTCTCCTAAGTGACATGGTGCCAGCTAGTGCAGTCTTAATCACTGCAGCATGCAGCCAAAAAAAACTTCAGCACCCCAGTTGAGAAATGAACACTGAACCACAGCGCCCCCTGGCTTACCTAGTAATTCTGATTGGCTCACTCTAGGGTCACAGTGGCCAGCAGAAATGCAAGACAAACCTTTATTGGGCAAATACTATGTGGCGAGCTCTCTGCCAGCCATTGGGCATAAAAAGTAGAATAAGGTATAGCTTCTGCCCTCCAGGTATTCTTGCATGGCCAGGAGAGACGCACCTAGAAGGTGTGTCAATAGAAGGAGAGCTATGCTCTAATGGAGGGTGTGTACCTGCCAAAGCCCTGCAGACGCAATGGGGGAAGGGACTTTCACAGGGTCACAGAAAGACCAGGTTTCTGCTCTCACCTCCCTTGAGGCCACCTCCTCTGATGCCACCTTGAGCTCCCTGGCCTGGCCCCAGTGACAAGATTTCCTTTGGTCCTTCCTTCCTCCACCTGAAACATATGTGTCTTCCCACTTTTTCCCTCAGCGTTCTGCCAGATGGCCATCTCGCTAATCTCAGAACCTCATTCGAAATCAGGGGGTAATGACTCCTGAGTTTTAACAAGAGCTTGCAGAGCTGAACACTAGGAATCACAAACACAAACACCCACAGGTCAGGCCGATAACATCAATGCACTCAGCAGACCAGTATTTGGATGTTAAATATGTAGGAATATTCTTTACTTGCACAAAGAGATATACTCTCACCTATTTTTTTCCCTGAAGCACATTGCCCTTTGAGTCTATCTTTTCATTTTCTATTCATTTTAATAAATATTAAATACAGCTAACACGCTGTATTTAAATGAGAAATATAAATATTTCTCTACCAAAAGTAAACAAAAACAAAAACAAAAACAAAAACAAAAACAGCACAGCATGATGATAAATGCTAACATTTGGTGGAAAACCAAAGGGACTGGTGACTTAGGGTTCCCCTACGGCAGGGTCTGAGACTTAGGGTCCTCGAGGGCAGGATTTGAATATAAGCAGTTGATTTGGAAGGTGATCCAGGAAATGGCAGTCAGCCAATAAACAGTATGAGTTATGGTGAGTTAAACCACTGTGGGCGACTGTGACACAGACTCCAGAGGCCAGCATCAAAGGTGCTCTTCAGCTGCCCATCCGTGAAATGGGTATTTCTCCATCAGCTCCCATCAGTCATTCATTGGGGTTGCTGGGGATGTTTTAATTTTCCGGTGTCTCTGGTCTGCAATGCGTGTGTGCCAAACAGGCAAGTCCTCAGGCGAAGGACTACAGGCCTTGGGGATTGGAAGTCAGGCCATCAGACCTCCAAATGGCAAGACCCCAGGGCTCAATAGCATTTGCCGCAGGCACTGACGATGGTGAGCTGAAGCATGCTCACGCCATCTAAAGGGACAATTTAGCATCGGCTGAATTTCACCAAGCAAGGTGTGGGCCTAGGGTGGCCAGACCTTCAGATTTCTCAAGAAAAGCTAGACCTTTATATTTTTATGTGAAATTTCTCAACTTGTAAATGTTGACAATGAATTCAAATTTTTAAAAAGGCGCTATAGGAGCCAACCAAAGCATGTCTGTGGGCTGAATCTGGTTTACAGGGAGCCAGATTATGAAATCCAATCTACTCTGAAGGCTGATCTTGGCTCCAGACCGTTCTTGCTCCGGGCAAGATCTGAAGATGAATTTTGATAAAGGAAAGTGAATGTTTTAGTCAGGAGTAGACTGCACTGATGTAATAAAGGGACCCCCAAGTACAATGGTGGTAACCAGACAGAAGTGTGTTTCTTTCTCGTGTAACAATCTGGAGGTTGGTGGGTGGTTCAGGACATTTCTGCTGTATGAGGCTGTCCAGGGACCAGGTTTCTTCTATCTTGTTTCTCAGAGTGTTGCCTTCCTCCATGGGGGTCAAAACTGGCTCCCCAGCTTCTTGTCCACATTCCAGCCAATAGGAAAGGAGAAAGAGAAGCTTAATCATTTTAAGGGTCAGATCTGGTCATTGCACAGTTCATGTCTTCTCACATCCCATTGGTGGGAACTTAGTCACATGGTCATGTCTGGCTGTAAGGGATGTTGGGAAATGTAGAATGTGGTCTCTCTCTCTCTCTCTCTTTCTCTCGTTAGCGATAAGTTCTATTTCAACTTAGGAATTCTTTTTCTATAGAATTAGGGGAAGACCAATATTAGCAACAAGAAGGCTCTGCCACTGTGGAGGAAGGATCTGGAAAGAAGGTTGGGATATCAGCCTGATGGCAGGTCTTACCCAAGAGGGCTTTTTTTTCTCAGGAGAATGAAGAAAGCCTGGCTTTCCTCATCAGCTCTCTTTGTGTTGAATTCATCAGTCATGACAATCATTTGAGAAACCTTAGAAGGTCAGCCCAAACCTGGAAAAAGTCAGTTACATTAGGAAAGGAGTGAGCATAATGAGCACCTACTAGAGACAGGGTCCTTTCACACATGTGATCTCATGTAACCTTCACAATCATCCTGTGAGGTGGGTAGTATTATCACCATCCCTATCCCCTTTTTTTGGAAGAAAGGTTGAGTACCAGAGAAATAGGGGTGATATTCAAACTCTTTAAGTAGGGTTAGGGCATGGGGACTGGCCAATCAGAGCTGCCATAGAGATTTGTTTTATCAGAGAAGTAAAGGCCTTGGCCAGGATTTGAAATGAGGCTCATATGACTGCAAAGCTCACATCCTTTTCACTGCAATTTGATTTCCTTATGCCAGCTGCTTCCCCAGAGACAGTGACACCAACTCTTCTGGGTTGTTGAGAGGGTAAACAAACTGTGATGAATGAATCTCCTCTCCTAATATGAATGCCTTATTGTTGTTTATTCTTCATGCCCTGACAGAATATTTACAGCCTCTGCTGTTGCTCTGCTTCTATCTGGTGGATTAAGGAAAGTCAGAACTCACAGCCCTCGCGGAAAGTTACAACTGGGATTTGAGCTAATGAAGAGTTGAAGACTCAGCAAGAGGCACTGGGCTTCACTATTAACCTGGACAAGGCCATTAACTCGCCTGTAATTAATTGGCGTGTTCTGTACACACTGTTGCCCCAGAAACACCCATATGGGTGTACCCCACATGAAACAAGCCTGCTCTATGAAAACCAAGACTTGTTGAAAAGATAAATGGGAGCTAATTATTTAATTAACCACAAGAGACTTTGCTCTGAAAAATGGGATTTCTGGATAGCTAGTTTCAAAATAGCACTGAAAATTTTGATTCTGGGAGAAAGGGAGGATACAAAGATGTGTCAGTTCTTTTTTGGTCCACCTGGGAATATTCTGGAATAGATTAGATTTCAAGAACTCTGTAATGATGCTTCAGAGGGAACTTGTGAAATCTGAATTGGGTTGGGGGTTGTTTATGGTGGATATATTTGGGGTGCCTGCCAAGCCCCTGTCCCACCTCTGAGAGTCTAGTCCCTCACCACCTAATGGAAGGAAGAAGTGTGTCTAAGCCATCATGTCTATGCCATGTAACTCCATCCCCCCCGCCTCCCACCACTGACTGTATCAAAGGTAAACTCCTCAGCAGGAACCAATCCATAGGCCCAGTCCATGAGCCAACCAACTTGTCTTTCAAACGTGTGAACTAAGAGACACATAACTATACTTAGATAGTACTTGGCATTTGACCTGAAAGATCATGTACAGCTGGGTTGGAGCAGTGACTTTAATGCTGTGTACTGTCTTTTAGGAAGGCAGAGAGAGGGCATGCCGGTCTGTGAAGGGAAAAGGGGACTGAGTTGACATGCAGTGGCGGGCCTGGCTATCTTGATCTCCCATTGCTGGGTGTCCACAGGATTGCCTACTGTATACTTTGAATAAGCATGTCTGGAGCCCCACTCAGTGAGGATTTCAAACTGATCTCAACTTATCCACCTTGATCAGGAATAAGACCTTATTTTTATTCCACTCACTACTCTCAGTGGGTCCAGTGGTCTCAGTTGGTCACCTGTCCAAGAACGCTTTTGTCCTGCCCATTGTGGTGGGAAGGGTGTTAGCCATGGAACATGTCACTGCAAACTGGATGATTATTGAAGTCTAGTGGTCCTTGCCAGACAAGAGAGATGCTTTGGTTGTGACTCAAGAAATCCCAAGCTCCTTGGAGCAAACCTAGTGAAGCCTGTGATTTTCATTCTCCCACTGTGCTGCCCAGGAGTAAATGCAGCCTTTGCTTTATTTCCCTACACAGTAACTGACTCATTTCTTGCTGAGCAGGCTGGGGATAGCAGTTGGGGGAGAGAGGTTTTTAGGATGCAGCAGAGAAATTTGGTGAATACAGAAATATGGTGTGAACCCACCATTAAATGCCCCAAATGTTACTCTACCCCATTAGCTTAGACGGTTCTATTCCTTGCAACCAAATGTGGTCTACAACACACCAACACAATAGTCTTCCATTGCTTTCCCTCCCTTCCCTCTTGAATTTCTATAGATAGTAGAAATCCGATCTCGTTACCCAGGAGTCCTGGGAATATCATATCCAGATTTACACTGTGGCCCAATCAAAATCCATCATGCTTAGGGGTTAAGCAATGGGGCTTTGTATATTCATAAGTCATTAGAGAAACAAACAACTTACATTCCACTATTATGAGAGTTTCTTATAAAAGGGGTTTGCTATCCCTTCGGCCCCTTCACCTAATCCCTTTCTCCTTTTTAATCCCACCTGCTTGAACCACCTCTATTTGCCAGGCATTTCCCCTTCAGTTAATACTATCCACTGTGCAGGCTTTACTTGTGCTTTCGATATGCCAGCCATTGTGCAAAATGATTTGCAGGTAGTATGCTGTTCAGTTGTCACAGACCCCTGTGTTGCAGCTACTAATGACGATTCCCATTTTACAGATGGGGAAATTGAGAGGCTAACTCATCCATCTGACTCTATAGCCTGAAATTTTTCAGCCACTCTGCTTTACTACTGCTCTGGCTTCCCTGGGTTTCCTTCTGCCATTTTCAGTGACTAGGGGAGAGAACGTCCAGGTGTCCTGCCTGGCAGCAGGGCCCCCGGAACTTGGCTCTTTTCTGGCCTCCTTTCCAGCGAGCACAGCTGCCAATCTGGAACACAGCCCTTTCCAAGAAAGCCCAGGAGAGAAGCCAAATGTTGACTCACCTGCCAGACTCGGGGATGCTGCTGCCAAGATGCCTCGGGGCCTGTGCAGGAGGGCTGGCAGGGCTGGCCCATTGTGGGGCCCGGCAGGGACAGCGTCAAAGGGCCAGGCCTTCTTTCCTGAGTGCTTCAGGTTCCAGAGGCTAAAGAGATCCAGATGCGTTCCTCCCCTCCTCCTTCTTCCCTATCCTTCAGCTCTGGAAGTTTCTGAAAGAGAATGTCTCCTCTACATCTCCCCTTGGGTGACAGGCACAATTCTAAGAAAGCACACAAGACTTTCTGCCCTCTCACCCCACCTCAGGGTGTGCACCCTGCTTAATCCCCAGGCCTGTGAATATGCTGGATTTTGCTCCCATGATTAGGTGATGTTCTATGGCACACTTGATCCTAAGAAGGGGAGATTATTCAAGGAGGCCTGATCTAATCCTAGAGTTTTCTCCTGCTGGTGGCAGAAGAGGAAGTGAGAAGTTGGAAGCAGAAGAATTTGACCCAGGTTTTCTGGCTTGAAGTTGAAAGGAGCCCTGCAGCAAGGACTGTGGGAAGCTTCTGGAAGCTAAGAGTGACCCACAGCTGCCAGCCAGGAAGGGAACAGGGAGCTTGGGCCTATGTGTGCAAGGAATAGAGTCTTCCAACACAGAGAATACATTCGCAATGAGATGCTTCCTCAGAGCATTCACATGGGACCTTAGGCCAGCTACCACCTGGTTTCAGCCTTCTGATAACCTGCCCAGAGAACTCAGTTGAATCTGCCTGGACTGCTGACTTTGAGAACTATGAGCTAATACATGGGCATTGTTTTAGCTGCAAAGTGTGGGGTAATCTGTTATCCAGCCACAGAAAATGACTATACCTCAGGTGTCTAACAGGCATCTCAAACCCTGCATGTCCAGCTATTCCCCACTCGAGTCTTCCCCAGGTGGTCAGTGGTAGCTTTATTCTTCTTGGCATCAGGCCCCAAATCTTGCCTCCTCTCCTTCTTCTAACTCTTTGTTGAATTCATCTGCAAGTTCTTTTCACTCTCCCTTCATAACGTCTCCAGACTCTGACTACTTACCACCCCCGGTGACCTGCTCCTTCTCTTTTCTACCCTGACAGCGCAGTAGTTCATTACTGAAATGGCCAAGTCCTTGCCCCTCCCTGGCAGGAGGCGAGGACACTCCCGGGTGATGGTTAGCTGCCCTCTTCAGCTTCTGTACCCAACTCTTTGGGGTGGCTGATAAATTCAAACACAGACACAAAGCAGAGGGTGGCAGAAGAAGGGGGCTCCCACGTGGAGGCCTCATGGGGAGCAGGGGACATTTGAGTTCTGGCCACCCTTGGGCTTGGTAGGCTCACAGAGCTGGCTGCCTGGCATGTTTCCAGATATAACACAGTTGTCACCCAGGAGGAGTTCCCAAGCCTCCTTCAGAATCAATTATGTTCAGGAGTCATGCTGTGGAATACTTTCCGGGGATCAGGATTTTATTTATTGTTCAAGGTTTTGAGCCAAGAGTGAAAAATTGTTGTTGATGATGACAGGGGAATTCTCAGGAGGCCCAGAAGAACTCACAGGCAACCAGCCTCCTGGAGTTGGTAAGACTCTGGCTGTCAAGTCAGTCAGAGTGTGAGGCCAGCTTGTCCTTCCTCGATGGTTTTTCTGGGGTCTCAGTCTCTTCAGTGAAGATCAAAGAAGATACATTTTCTTGTTTGGTCAAACCTTTAGCACAGTACTGGGCATACTGTAAGTTCTCATCAGATGGTGGTTCTTATGACTGATATATTGACTGTAATTTACTTCTAAACCTAAAGCATAGTTAATACATCATGTCTCTGTGCACGTGTATACATGGGGCGTGTGTGTATGTGTTAGCTTTCATCTACATTGTAGGGGCTGTTAACATTCGAAAGATCACAACCCCACACTCCAGAGGAAGGTACCATAAGTGCTTCAATTATCTGTCCTAGCTCAGCATCCACGGGTGTGTTAATTAGCATAATGGATTTATAAAATGGCTTTTCATTGATGAAAAGAATGGCGTTCAAGAACAGTAGATGGCTGGAAATGTTTCTTAGTGCATTTGCCTTGCCTGAAAATGTTGCAAATAAGTCTATCCAGACCAGTTGCTTATTCTTTTAGAAAGGCTCCAGCCTTGGAAGTCCAAACAGTCCTATGTCTATATATTAAAGGGTTGATATGATCACCTGCCTGACTAGGCTAGATACGGCACTGACAATAGTGTCACATGTGCCTTGACTACACTTTTTGTGAAAGAGGCTGTCGAAGTGTCTAAAGTGAGAGGTGATGTGGCTATTTATGTGCCTGGTCGCTGACCTTGAAACACTTAGGAAAACATGGAATTTGGTCTGAGACAGACTGTCTTTGTAACATACTATTTGGTTAGGTGATCGGGGATGGAAGCCTGTAGCCTTCACGGACTTCTTAACTATTGCAGGAAGCCATCATCATCAAACACCTAGTAGTTTGAATAGCCAAATTGCTTAGGCTAGTTTGCAACAACTACTTTCAAATAAGTAAGATAATTACAACTGGATCAAGGAATAACTGGTTTTCTTTAGCTTAGAAAAGACGTGTTATGACAAGAAGTCAGGAAAGTATGAGAATAAACCTCTGTATAGCATGTCCTGGGATGGAGTTCTGGTGCCATTTTAGATGATGGTCAGTCCTCTCTCTGTGTGTGTGTGTGTGTGTATAGACAAACAGATGAGCAGGTAGATGATAGGAGAAGAGGAAGGTGAATGGAGAATTACAATTCTATTTTTCTCTCAAGAAAAAAGCCATGGAACCTTCTAGAAGTGGTGTGGCTGAATGTGATAAGCTGGAGTTTGGACCTCAGACCAGGATTCAAATGCTGCCTCTCTTTCTTTCTAAGTGGCCTCAGGCCAGCTTCTTAACCTCTCTGAGTCCACTTTGTCATCTACAAAATGGGTATTGGAATACTTCCCTTGAGTTGTGATTAAAGTAACTGGCCTTGAAACCACTTAGCAAAACGTCAGGCATGAAGTGAGCCTTCAATAAATAATTGCTTTCCTGAATATTTACAGAGCATTAGGTCTCTGCACACAGTATCTGGGGTATAGCAGCAAATAAGGCATATAGATTCCTAGGGCTCGCAAACTCACAGTGATGACGAACTTCATTAAGGAGACACACGAGGACCCCCTGGCGTGTTAGTTAAAAAGGCGGATTCTAAGTATCCAGACCTCCTCAATCTGAGCATAAGTGGGTGGGGCCAGGAACCCATTTATAATAAACTCCCCAGGTGATCGAATGGGCGGCCAGGTTGGGGAACCACTGACTTAACCACTGTAATTCTCTACTGAAGCCTCGGTTTGGCAATACTCCAGTCTCCCTTCAAAGGTTCTTTGGTCATGAGTTTGAACTGACTGCTCCTACAGTAGTGGGAGGTGCTGCCCTCTTCCTACCCTGAACCACTCCATTGCAGTGGGGGCAGAGAGAGTTACCCCTTTTCTTGCTTATTTTATAGGCAGTGCTCATACATCATTATCAGAAACTTCAAAGACTTCACTGAGCATTGAATTGACAGGCTACAACTTGAATTATGAAGTCTTCAGTAGCTAAATTTCTAAACTTGAGAAAGCCTCTGTTCCTTAGATCAGCACCTGAAAACAACTTACATCTAGTCTGGAGGCTGTTATTGTCTGCATGTGACTTAGGAACCATTTTTTTCAGTTCTTCCCCTCCTTAAAATCATGCATTGTGCTTTTATTTAGTGCAATGCATGCAATATATGTATCAGTAGAAAATGGAGGTAATATAGTACTGGTACAGAAAGTAAAAAATAGTAATCCAGCCCTCCTGAGCTAATCACCATTAATATCTTTGGTATACTTCCTTCCAGTCTTTTTTTTTTTTTTTTTTTGAGACAGAGTCTAGCTCTGTCACCTGGGCTGGAGTGCAGTGGTGCAACCTTGGCTTACTGCAACCTCCACCTCCTAAGTTCAAGCAATTCTCCTGCCTCAGCCTCCTGAGTAGCTGGGACTACAGCTGTGTACCACTGCACCCAGCTAATTTTTGTACTTTTTTTAGTAGAGACGGGGTTTCACCATGTTGGCCAGGCTGGTCTCAAACTCCTGACACTCAAGTGATCCGCCCACCTTGACCTCCCAAAGTGCTGGGATTACAGGCGTAAGCCACCATACCTGGCCTTCCTTTCAGTCTTTTTTCTTTGTATGTGAGTACGCGTATTTTGTTGTTGTTGTTCATAAATCAAGATAGTACCTTAAGTGCTATTTTTTGAACTGCTCTTTTCATTTCATAACATGTTTTAAAGTAAAAAGTTAATAGTTTTTAATGCCATTAAATATTCCTCTTTAACAGTGGTTTTCACACTGGGCTGGACAAAACCCTCAGGGTTCCTGAGAAGTGCCTACTGCTTACCTGGGGTGAGGAAAGGAGTTGGGTGGGGGGAGTTCCAGGCCCCAGAGCCCAGTTTTCATCATAGCAGTTCCACTCATATCTGGTTGTAACTGGAACGCTATGTAGGATTCCATCAGACACTTAAAATAATTTGTAAACTATTGCCCTAAATTATCATTAAAATGTTTTAAAACCATTCTTTCCTTCTTTTTTAACAACTTAAATGGGATGACTCTTTAAAAATTATAAAACAAATAGTTGCTGATTGTTTTAAAAAGTCCAGGTTTTTATTGTATATTTTTAAAAAATGATATATGTTCTTTGTAAATATATCAGATACAGATTTGATGACAAACCCACCTTTACTTCCACCTCCAAATACCCAAGGAACCCAGCACTGCCCCACTGCCCACCTCTAGAGGGCTCAGCTCACAGAATACCCAGTTAAGCCAGGGGTGGTGGCCCACACTTGTAATCCCAGCACCTTCATATCCACTTCAGGAGGATCGCTTGAGGCCAGGAGTTGGAGACCAGTCTGGGCAACGTAGTGAGATGCCATCTCTATAAAAAGAAAAAAAAATCCAGTTAAGATTTATGTCTCATTCTAGATTCTTCCCAGCATATGGATTATTCCGTAGGTTGAGGTACCCCGGAAGCTGACCTGAGACTAGGATTTCAGTGCAAGTGTTTTATGTGGGAGACAAGCTGACCACTGTCCTGGTTTGCCTGGGGCTGAGGGTTCCCAGGATGAGGTGTTTGCCTTCTGTTGGGAGATAATCCCAGGAAGCATTGATGGAGAAGTGGGGAGGTGGGATGGACAAGGCTTGAAAGCCTGTGATTAACAGGTTAGCTCTGTGCGCAGCTGGGCTCAGTCCTGTTTGGGACCTGTGGGGGGCGCTCTAGAACACCCTCCCCAAGGTGCTTTTTCTCCCGTGGGGCGTCCCTGCCTGGTTGCAGGCTCCCCCTGACTGCAGACCTGCCCACCTCCTGCAGTCCTGGAGAGGCCTGGGCAGAGAGCCCCAGGAGCACCAGTGCCAAGAGGGTAGTGGCAGAGTGCCAGTAGCATCTGCTATGAGAATATTTCTGTACACATATTAAAAAAAATAAAAATAGAATCACTCCATTTTTGATTTACTGGCACCTTGATTTATGTAAGGTGTCTAAAGGAAAGACATTCTAGACCACAAATCTAATACTGCAGTCATTTCAAGGGTCCAGGCTTGGAATTGCCCTTGGGTTAATCATATCAGAGGCTGATCATGTAAATGGCCAGCATTGGATTCGGATGAAATACTATCGCTACTACTTAAAACAAAAAACAAAAAACCTCCGATGAGTTCTCTGCTGGATTCAGTTCAAAACTGTACGCTAAACCACTGAAAGAAACTAACAATGAAAGTCTAGCGATTCCAATTCTTCTAGAGCTTGCGGTCAGCCCAAGCCCCCCGCAGGAGCCCACATGCTAATCCCAGGTCCTGACAGCCGTGGACCAGGCCTGGTGGCGCTCACGGGGGGCCGGGGGCTGCCCCGGTGCAGGAATTCAGGTGTGTGCGACCGCGGGCGGCGCCGGCCTCCCCGCTGCAAGCACAGCAGCTCCTTGATTGCTCTGTCTAAACAAGGGAGCGAAGGCATAAGTTCCTTTTGTCACCCCGTCTCCATGGTTATTTGACACGTGATCGTCTTTTTTGGCGTCCTCCCGGCAAAATCGGCGGTGGGTTTTACTATTACATTCCTGTCTGCGAAGGAATGGGAGGGACCCAATTACCCTTCCGGAGAGCCTGGGGTTGTTCCACAGAACAATTTTGGAGGTGTATTTCTTCCCTAATGGATTTAGGAACCCCAACCCTGATTTGTCAAAATGGATGCTGTTGAAAATTTGAATACTGATTGTATTGAAGCCAATTTGATGATATAAAGGAATCATTGTTGGGGTTTTTTTTTTAAAGTTGGGTTCATGGTACTGTGTTTTAAAAGACCACTCTTAGCCTTTAGAAACACATACTGATATTTACAGATGAAATGATATGATCTCTGAGATAGGCTTCAAAATATGTGGTAGGGATGGGCCAAGCCAAATTTGCCATGGGTCTGGGAGTGTTGTAGGAAAGTAATATGCCAGAAAATTCTAACCTATGGATAATGATGATAGAGGTGGTGGGGCGATGTGTGTGTCGGGGGGGTGGGTCAGAGATATTGCAGGACAGCTCATAGGGTCTCAAATAGAACTGTCCACCTATGACTAGGCAGGGTAGATTTTTGAGATATTAACCATACTCCAACCCCAATTTGTGAAGCCAGACAATTTGCCTGTATTGCATAGGGGAAGAAAGGGTGCGACAGAATTCAGAGAACAGAAAGATTAAAGTTTTGGCTTTTTGTTTCATACATTTTTCATAGAGACAGGGTTTCCTTGTGTTGCCAGGGTGGTCTTGAGCTCCTGGGCTTAAGTGATCCTCCCACGTCAGCCTCCCAAGGTGCTGGGATTACAGGCATGAGTCAGCATGCCTGGCCAGTTTTGCATTTTGAATTTTAAAAGCTACTGTCCAGGCATAAGAAAAAGACTTAATTAGTGAGAGTCATTTTTCCTTCCCTCCTGTTCCCCCAAAATGATAGATAGTTAGCTTTAGTTAAGCATTTATGATGGGCCAGGCAGTGTTCTAAGCATTCTACAAATATTGTCTTTTTAAATCCTCTAAGAAGCCTGTGAGATAATCAGTTTTACAAATGGAGAAATCGAGGCACAAACTGGTTAAGTAACTTGCCCAGAGACCCATAACTCACCTGACTCCAGAGTCTGGGTGCTTAGCTAATCCCCAGATAGATGAGACAAGACCACCCTATCATGGGAGCTGTTGGCTGAGATGGTGGATCAGGGAGTCTAGGTGGAAAGGACCTGGGGAGTCCCAGTGTGGAAGGGAGAGCATGAACTGGGTATGGAAGCCTAAAGGAAGCTGCAACCGCCCTTGCCTCCCGTGCCTTGGTGCTCCCGAGGGCCTCCAGAACTTGGACTCAACGTAAGGGAGACTCAGGGAAATTCTTAAATGACAGTGATTTTGTTTCTCCCACCTCCAAGATCAGGAACCTGATAAAGAAATTCACGTTAGTTGTGAAAAATCTGGAGAAATGTTCACTCATGGTTGAGTTTGCAGCCTGTGATTCTATATGCATAACAGTATGATATGGTTTCTGCTGTTGTGATAAGGCATTCTAAAGGAATCAGGGTTCTGGTTAGAATATTAGATTTTCAAGTCAAAGTAACTTGGGTTTGAACCCTAACTCTGTCAGTTGGTTGCTATGTGGCCCTGGTGAGAGCCTTTATTTCTTGTCAGCAAAATAGGGATGAGAGTACTAACTGTGCCCACCAAACAGGGTGGTGTAAGCATGAGATGAATGCCCAGCTCAGTGTCTGGCACAGGGCATCTCCTCAGTACATTGTAACCTGTGTGTCTCAATTCATTGGTGGTATAAACGAGAACTGGTTTCATTGTTTCCAACCATTGCTCCCATCTCAGCTTCCGTAACATTTTCCATGGCTAAACATCCTTAGTAGTAATTCAGCTGGATTCTGTAATACCAGCTCCTTTACTAAAACTATCACTTTAGTTTTTTAAGGCTCTGTCCTGGTCATTTTAAAACTTCAGTCTATATTGCTGATATGGGGGTGTAGTTAAAAATAAAAAAAAAAAAAACATGAAAGAAAGAAAGAGAGAGAAAAAAAAGAGAAGAGAGAGAGAGAGAGGGAAAAGAGAAGTCTATATTGCTGATATGGAGGTGTAGTTAAAAAAAAAAAAACCATGAAAGACAGAAAGAGAGAGAGAGAGAAAAGAGAAGAGAAGAAAAAGAATGCTTCAGTCTTATATTGGATAGAAAGCCTTTTCCTGCAGTTGCCCTGGGGCACGTGTGAACTATGATTCCTGAGGTGAGGAGGGGAAGTGAGGATGATTCTCTCGTACCTTTTGCCCTCTCTCCTCCTTTTGTTGGCTCCTCAAGGGTGGGGGCTGGCAGGAAGGAGAGGAAATGCCTCCCACATCTCTTGCCTGGACCTGCTGGTGAGGCTATGGACTTCTCTTTGGTGGCTTAGAGCTTTTGTTGCTCCAGGGTTCTGTGGGCTTCATATCGTTGGCCTTGCAAGGGGCTCACTTCCCAGCATCTCTCAGGATGTTGGTTCCTTCCTAGACCTGCCCACACCTCCTAGCTGGCCCCACCATAATCCTCTCTGTGAGGATGTAGGGTCTTTGCTTTTCTATCTTCCATGGCCAACTTTGGGACCTCTGGGCTTGTATGAACTCCAACTGTACACTTCTGAAAATCTAGGGATCTAGATTGAGCTAGGGACTCTCTTTCTCATGGATTACATTATGCCATCCCACCCCAATTTTATCATCTTCTTTCTGGTCACACAGAGGAAAGTCAGCAGGTCCTCCCATTAGGAAATGAAATTCCAATCTCCTTTACGTGTGGATACTGCTAGTCATTAGCAGGATACTCTCTGGGTCTCCCTCTCCTTTCTTTGGAGGTCAAAACACACTTTGTTATCAAGAGGAAAGGAGGAAGGAAAAGGCCTCTCTTCACACTACCCCAAAATATGAGGTCCTCTCTCCACAGTGGTGATGGTGGTGGTGGTGATAGTGATGGAGATAGTGGTGCAGGTGATGGTGGAAATAGTGATGATGGTGATAGTGATGAAGGCATTGATGGTGGTGGCTGTGGTGGAGATGGTGATAAGGGTAGTGGAGGTGGTGGTAGTAGAGGTGGTAATGATGGTGAAGGTGGTGGATGTGATGGTATATATAGATGGTGGTGATGGTACAGATGTTGATGATGGTGATGGTGATGAAGGCATTGATGTTGGTGGCTGTGGTGGAGATGGTGATGAAGGTAGTGGAGGTGGTGGTGGTAAAGGTGGTAATGATGGTGATGGTGGATGTGATTACACAGGTGGCAGGGATGGTGGAGATGCTGCTGATGGTGATGGTGATGAAGGCATTGGTCGTGGTGAGGGTAGTAGAGATGATGGTAGCAGAGGTGTATGTGATAACACAGATGGTGATGATGGTAGAGATGTTGATGATGGTGATGGTGGTGAAGGCACAGACAGTGGTGGCAATGGTGGAGATGGTGGTGAAGACAGCGGAGGTGATGGTGGTAGAGGTGGTAATTGTGGTAAGGGTGGTAGGTGTAATGATACAGATGATAGTGATAGTGGAGGTGGTGATGCTCCCACAGTTACCCCAGATAAAGCCCTGAGGGAAGGTAGCTGGTCCTTTTGATTCTCAAGGGTCAGATCTCTGAATTTGGAGGATGGGTATCCTTTGTCCTCAGCGCTGGGCCTTAGGAGAATTTTCAGAACAAAAGGAAAAATCCCACTCAGCCATTAACACTGTCCAGTTACATTAGGTGTAGTGCTACCAATAAAAGTAATTCTTCCACAATTCTTTTAAAGTGGTACTGAAAATATGGTCGCTTCTTGCTATTTCCTCAGCCAACAGAAGCTGAAGTACAACTACTACAGTGTAAAGGTCTATAAAAGTTCTTGGCACTGGAAAAGAGTTCTTTATGTCTGAAAACTTTCAAACCAGTGCTCTGACTGGGTTGCTCACAGTCTCTTCTTGGGCTGGGTGAGAGGTCTTTTGAACTGGGGGTATAAGCTGTTATCCCAGAAAGAGCACAAGTTAATAAATGATCAGTAAGAGGCTGAAACAAGAACCCTGGCCTTGCTAACTCTACAGTCTGGTCAATGGGGTGAAGCAAGATGGAGGTGGTTACCTAGATGAGGAGGGAAGTCAGGCTCCTCCTGGTTTTCTTTACTAGTGCCTTATACTGAGTTAATTTCTCTCTGTACAGCTAGGACTTCCTATAGGCCAAGGTTTCTTGACCTTGGCACTATTGACATTTGGGGCTAGATAATTCTATGTTGGGGACTGGGTGGGGCAGGGCCGTGCTGTGCATTGTAGGATGTTTAGCAGCATCCCTGGCCTCTACCCATTAGATGCAAGTAGCACTCTCCCCACATTGTGACAACTTTATATGTTCCCAGACATTGCCAAATTTCCTTTAAGGGGATCCTTTGAGCATTGCTACTATAGATCCTACCCAGGCCAAGGCTTCCCTTTCTCTGGGAAGGGTCTGGATACTGACGCAGCAGTTATGATTTTTATTTTATTTTATTTTTTGTAGAGATAGGGTCTTGTCTTATTGCCCAGGCTAGTCTTGAACTCTTGGCCTTAAGCAGTCCTCCTATCTCGGCCTCCCAAAGTGCTGAGATTACAGGAGTGAGTCAGCCTAGGTTTGATGTTTTTGAGCCAGTATTTCAGTCATGTAGCAAATTTAACTATATGTATACACACACACACACACACACGTATATACATATATATACACATAAACACATACACATATATATATACACACACACACATATATATATGAGGGTTTTTGGTTATGTTTTTTCTCTTTTGTTTTGAGATGGAGTCTCGCTCTGTGGCCCAGGCTGGAGTGCAGTGGCGTGATCTTGGCTCACAGTAGCCTCCACATCCTGGGATCAAGCAATTCTCATGCCTCTGCCTTCCAAGTAGCTGGGATTACAGGTGTCCATCATCACGCCTGGCTAATTTTTCTATTTTTAGTAGAGATGGGGTTTCACCATATTGGCCAGGCTGGTCTCGAACTCCTGAACTCAATGGGTCTGCCTGCCTCGGCCTCCCAAAGTGCTGGCGTGAGCCACCGTGCCTGGCCAACATTCTTTATATTTCTTTTTTTTTTTTTTTTTTTTTTTGAGACGGAGTCTTGCTCTGTCGCCCAGGCTGGAGTGCAGTGGCCGGATCTCAGCTCACTGCAAGCTCCGCCTCCCGGGTTCCCGCCATTCTCCTGCCTCAGCCTCCTGAGTAGCTGGGACTACAGGCGCCTGCCACCTCGCCCGGCTAGATTTTTGTATTTTTTAGTAGAGACGGGGTTTCACCGTGTTAGCCAGGATGGTCTCGATCTCCTGACCTCGTGATCCGCCCGTCTCAGCCTCCCAAAGTGCTGGGATTACAGGCTTGAGCCACCGTGCCCGGCCAACATTCTTTATATTTCTATTCCCCATTTCTGTAACTCGTTTATATATATCACCCTTTGAGCCCTCATTCTTCCTGTTGGCATCTGTGGGGAAACACTCTCTTTTTAAGTTTAAACTCAGTCAATTCAGGATCCTTTTATTCTCTTTCCCTCCTGTACTGATCAAAGATTTATGGGGTTTCTGGCATTGGTGAGGGAGTGGTGGGAACTAATTTCTGTTCTATGCCACTATCTTCTGAAATGTGTGATCCTTCTGGATGGTTCCTTGCATGGGGGAATTTTTGTATTGACTTCTGTGTTGTCTGAACCAATGGACATGTCTGTTCTCATCTTATTTGATTCCATTTGATTCCTTCTTCCTCCTCTACTGACTTTATTCTCCTGGCTTTTGTGACCCCATAGACCCCAGGTTTTCTTCCCATTTTACTAGTTACTCTTTCTTTGCTTCTGTGGTTAAATCTTCCTTCCCCTTATCGCCAAGTATCAGAGCACCCTGGAGTTCAGTCCAGAGCCCCATTTTCTTCCCTATCTAAACATTTCTCTTTAAATCCATGGCTTCAGATGTGATGTTTTTCCCATAACTCCCAAATCTCTCCAGCAGTGACACTGCCTTATGTCCCTCATCCTTATGGTCGACTGTCCACTTGACATTTCCACTTGGATATCTTACTGATGCCTCGAACTTGACATGGTTAGAACCACTCTTGTTTTCTTTTCTCTAAACCTGCTTCTGCTTTCCAGTCTTCTCTATCTTAGAGAATAGCGTGCAATCAGTTCAGTTCCTCAAGCCAAAGGTCATGCAATTATTTTCAGTCTTCATTTCCCTTCCCCAACACATTCTATCTAGCAAGATCTGACTTTGACTTTATCTTCAAAACAGCATGAATCAATTCCCCGAATTTTCACTGCTACCACCTTGGTCCAATTAACCATCATCTCTTGCTGACATCACCACAACAGCCACCTGACTGAGGTTTCCTTGCTTTTATTTTTGCTCTCATCATCCTACAAATCATTCCCCATGCAGCAGCCAGAATAAGCTTTAGAAAATATAGAAATCATAAGATCATGTCACACTCCTACTTAAACCTTCTTTTTTTGTTTTTTTGTTTTTTTTTTTTTGAAACGGAGTCTTGCTCTGTCGCCCAGGCTGGAGTGCAGTGGCGCAATCTTGGCTTACTGCAACCTCCACCTCCCAGGTTTAAGCAATTCTCTTGCCTCATCCTCCTGAGTAGCTGGGATTACAGGTGCCCACCCCCACGCCCGGCTCATTTTTTTTTTTTTTTGAGACGGAGTCTGGCTCTGTCGCCCAGGCTGGAGTGCAATGGCCTGATCTCAGCTCACTGCAAGCTCTGCCCCCCGGGTTTACACCATTCTCCTGCCTCAGCCTCCCAAGTAGCTGGGACTACAGGCGCCCGCCACCTCGCCCGGCTAGTTTTTTTGTATTTTTTAGTAGAGACGGGGTTTCACCGTATTAGCCAGGATGGTCTCGATCTCCTGACCTCGTGATCCGCCCGTCTCGGCCTCCCAAAGTGCTGGGATTACAGGCTTGAGCCACCGCGTGCGGCCTCATTTTGTATTATTAGTAGAGATGGGGTTTCACCATGTTGACCAGCTGGTGGTGAACACCTGACCTCAGGTGATCCACTCAGTCTCCCAAAGTGCTAAGATTACAGGCATGAGCCACGGTGCCCAGCCACCTGCTTAAACCTGATTGCTCCTAATCACACTTCAAATAAAATCCTGACTGCTGGCTGGGCGCAGTGGCTCATTGGCACTTTGGGAGGTCAAGGCAGGAGGATCATTTGAGCCCAGGAGTTTGAGACCAGCCTGGGCAACATAGTGAGACCCTGTCTCTACAAAAAATTTAAAAAGTAGCCAGATGTGGAGGCATGTACCTGTAGTCCCAGCTACTTGGGAGGCGAAGGTGGGAGGACCACTTGAGCCCAAGAGGTCAAAGCTACAGTGTGCCAGCCTAGGTAACGAAGTGAGACCCTGTCTCAAAAAAAAAAAAGTTAGGAAGGAAGCGGGGGAGGAAGGAAAAGAAATCCGTCCTCACTGTGTAGGCTGGCTTACAGGCCCAGCCTGATCAGCCCCTACCAGCCGCTCCAGCTTCATCCTCTATCACACCACCCTTTGCTTCATTGAACTTCAGCCACACTGGCTGTTTTAATGATGTACTGTGGCAAAACAAACCATCCTGAAACCTAGTGGCTTGAAACAGCAACTGTGGATTATTTCTCATGATTCTGTGAATTGGTGGCGCTCAGCTGGGAGGTTCTTCTTTGTTCTACTCTGATGTTGGTGGAGGTGACTCATGTGGCCTCATTTGGCTTGGACTTATGCAGGAACTGGAGCAACCTCTCTCACCTGGAGGACAGCTGGACATCTCTTTCTCTCCATCTTGTCTCTGGATCCCTTTACATGCTGGCTCAGGAATCCAGGTGAGTGAAATTGGGAACAGCCAGACTTCTTAAGGCCTTAGTGTGGAGCTGAAACACTGTTACTCCATCTGCATTCTATTGGTCAAAGCAAGTCACACGGAAAAACCGGATTCAAAGGGGTGGGGGAGTGCAAAATAGACTAAGATGTGGCCATCCTGAATCTGCAGTCCTGACCCTCTTTCTGTTCCTTGCTCATGACCAGTTTATTCCTTCCTTGGGACCTCTGCACCTACTGCCCCCTGGCAGGAACTATGTCCTCCTTGATCTCAGCATTGCCGGCACTGTCTTGTCATTCACATCTCAGCTCACATGCCACCTCTTAAGAGGTGACCATCCAATGAATAAAGTCACCAGTTACTCTCATGTTACCCTTTAAATATTCTCTGCAGAGCATTACCACTCTGTTTGTTGGCTTCATTATTTGCTTATTTGTTGTCTCTTTTCACTGGAATGAAAGCCCCATGATGGCAGGAACCTGGCTATTTTGTTCACACTGTATCTTTAGCCCCTAGAACACCTGGTACAGAGCAGGCAGAGGCCCCCAGGTAATATGTGTTGAAATAAATAAATGATAGAGGCCTCTCTACCCTTTGGAAGTGAAGAACCCGGGAATCACTCAGGTCTGGGTTCTTATTATTTGCTGTGTAACCCTGAGGACATTATCTAACTTCTCTGTGCTTCAATCTCTGAAACAGAGAATTAAGAGTGCCTACCTCATCCTCATGGGGGAGTTGTAAAGACCAACGAAAATGACCTATATCTAACTTATCAAATGATCTGGAACTTGGTAAGCCCTTATTACCATTTATTTTTAGATTTTATTTTTAATTGACACATAATTATATGTATGTATAGGGTATAGTGTGAGGTTTCATGGATATGTTCTGTAGTGATCAGATCATAAGTAGCATTTTTATCACCACAAACATCCGTTCTTTGTGGTGAACACATTCAAATTCCTCCCTTCTAGCTTTTTAAAAATATACAATACATTATTTTTAACTATAGTCACTCTACTGTGCATTAGAACACCAGAACTTATTCCTCTTATCTACCTATAACACCGTACCCATTGTCCAATATCTCCACTTCCCTCCATCTCCCTTACCCTGCCCAGCCTCTGATAACTTCTACTCTCTACTTCTATGAGCTCCACATATGAAGGAGATCATGAGGTATTTGTCTTTCTATGCCTGGCTTATTTCACTTAATGTTAATCCAAGTTGTTGCACATGGCAGGATTTCATTCTTTTTTATGACTGAATAGTATTCCATTGTGTAGATGTACCACATTTTCTTTATCAATTCATCCATTGATGGGCACTTAGGTCACTGATTGTGAACAGTGCTGCAATAAACATGGGAATGCAGATACCCCCTTGTAATTTAGTAATTTTAATTGATTACATTATTTTAATGCAAATGCCAGCTTGCTCCCTCCTTCTTACCTCCCTTCCCTGAGCTCCAAAGGCAGGAGAGAAACCAGTAGAGAAAAATTCCATGTAATTCCAGAAGGCAAAAATCACATTTCGTTGCTATCTTTGAAATTTTTAGTTTCAAGTGACTGCCTGCTGGCTGCAGCCACAGAGCAGGAGATGGGTCCTTATCTTGTTCTTGGCGGTGGAAGGTGGGTCAGTCAAGGTCTGGGCCCCACTCTCTACTTCTTACAGAAACGTGGAGCTCCTGCTGCAAGGGTCTGGCAGGCTTCTAAGAAGTTCCCTTTTGATTCGAATCCTGCTGAAGGCTGTGCTGGACTTCTCTAGTTTGTCCCAATTAGAGTCTTTTGAAACCACTGTACTTAATTTACCACCTAATTGCTCTTACCTTGTTTGTTTAATGAAGCTTACATAATGATTTTGGTGATCTGTACAAAACCTGAGGTGGAGATTTTACTTTTCATTTGATAATTTGTGATTTTTATATTAATGTTTTATAACCTTGGGTTCTTAATCATAAAGTCATAAGGAGCTTAATTGATTTGAAACTAACCATGCCCTGAAGTGTGTACATGTCAAATTGATTCAAATTGATCCAGTGAGTTTACATAAAGCTTAGGCCAGGGAGCATGATGACACCTGATAGAAATTTTCCTAAAGCACTTGACTTGGGGGACTCAATTACGCTGCCATCTCCACACAGTAAATTATTAGATAAATACTTTTTCTTTTTTTTTTTTTTTGCATTTATCACAGACTGAAAAGATAGGACAATTCAAAGAAAAAACACTAGGAAAAGTTAGACAAGTGTAAAATGTTCTATTTATAATTCTTCCTTCTGAAAAGCTGTAGAGAACTCACATTTTAGAGCGTGCTGGTTTGAAATATATGTATGTTTACAGGCTTTGTTTCAGAGCCTGACAGTCAACATCACAGTCTCAAGTTGAAAATGGTTGGAAATTAAGTACTGATCATAGAAGCACTGGAAAAACACAAGCCTTGTTGGGGATGAGTGATCCTTCTTCAGGGGGTGATCAATTCAAGCACTTTCCCAAAGAGAACTTTCTCTGAGCGAATGAACTCACAGGAGAAATCCTCAGTTTTCCAGGACAGGGTGCTGTTCCACATTTCTGCCAAATGACAGGTCAGTTTAGTTCTAATTGGCCCTAATTGGCACTCCTTCCCCTGAGAGGCTACATTCTTGTACCTGCCTTCCAGCAGTCCTCACAAAGGTGTGAAATCCCTTCTGGCTTTGAAAAATACCAGATATAATTTCCCAGTGGATCCCTTTATACCCAATGAAACTGATTGCTGGGCCCAGGGAGATGAGCCTGACTCCAGAAAGATGTAATTCCCAGGGCTCAGGGCTCCCTGAGGTCCCAGCAGTGAACAACCGCACGAAATTCTGCTGTAATTGATCTCTCCAAAAACATTTTCCTTTGTAAGCAGTTCCGATGGTTCCTGAGTTGCTTTCCTATCTCTAGTTGCCATTTCTCGCAAGTCAGTCGTTTTGTTCTACTCTCTTTTTAAGAATTTTTAAAGAAATATGTCTTGGACTTGAATGTCTGCAGTCTCCTGTGTCCCGCCTCACTGGCGCTGCCCTTCTCAGTGGGAACTCCGTGCTAGCTTCCTAATGAGGTTCCTTGTCTTAGTTTCATGTTCTAGAGTATCCTCTTTGCTGTATGTCCCTTGGATATGGTGTCCCTGATTGCATTTTTCACCACACTGCACCCAGGGCTGAGCACAGCATTTGACGTACAGCACATGCACATAAATACTCTGAAAATTTTTCACGTGGAGGTACATAAGGTGTCCAAACCTTAGGTGATACCACAAAAGACATTTTTACTCATGTAGTCACCACGTACATCAAATATAGAATGTTCCCAGCCACCCCGGAGAGCTTCTTCATGCCCTCTTCTCAAACCCCCAACCCTAACCCATTCGGGAAGTAACCACCATTCTAGTTTTATCACATTGCATTACATTGATTTTGCCTGCTCTTGACCTTTCTATATGGAACTGTTCACTGCTATGGTGGCCATAAAAATGCATCTCCCAGACTTCTGGTTGCTGGGGTTGACCCATAGTCGATTTTGCTGGGCTCTAAAATCCATCAGAACATATGCACAGGGAAATCTTCCCGCAGGCTGCTCTTCCCTTGGACTGGGTATAGCAGGGATGCTAGTGCGGGCCCATTCCCAGGAGGTAGGGAACTCCTCTGACAGCGATTTTGGCTCAAGGACTCCCAACTGGCCTTGCCAACCTTCCTTAGAACTGCACTGTAGGCCAGGCGCAGTAGCTCACGCCTGTAATCCCAGCACTTTGGGAGGTCGAGGGGGGCGGATTGCTTGAGATCAGGAGCTCGAGACTAGCCTGGCCAACATGGTGAAACCTCATCTCTACTAAAAATACAAAAATGAGTCTGGTGTGGTGGTGGGTACCTGTAATCCCAGCTGCTCTGGAGGCTGAGGCAGAAGAATTGCTTGAACCTGGGAGGCAGAGGTTGCAGTGAGCCGAGATCATGCCACTGCACTCCAGCCTGGTCAACAGAGTGAAAATAAATAAATAAATAAAATAACTGCACTGTAGTCTAAGATGTTCCCATTCAGCATTCCTTCTTTCCCTCTCTCCTTCCTGAGGGGCAGACCAGCATCTCAGTCTGATGATTCCCTGCTTCTCCTGGCTCCCTTCTCATCTTCCCTCTCAGGTGTTTCTCTTAATACAGCTCTTGCACATTTAATCCTGGCATCTGCTTCTTGGGTTGACACAAATGTGAACTCTTCTCTGAAGGCTTCACTAGGCCCATGATTTTCACTCATGTTGCATTTAGCAATCATGTATCCTTGTCATTTATTGCCATGTGGGATTCCAGTGCATGAGTATGTGCACAGTTTAGCTCTTCTAGACCTGATGGGCATTCGGGTTGTGACTGGTTTTTAATTCTCATGAATAAAGCTGCTAGGAGCATTCTTGGACTCCTCTCTTGGTGGACATGTGCATTCATTTCTCTTGGGTGTGTACTTGGTAGTGAGAGTGTTGGCTTGTAGGGTAATGGATGTTTAGTAGTAGTGGATACTTCAATACAGTTTTCCAAAGTAGTTGGACCAGTTTACTTTCCCATGCTCATAAAGTGTTTACGGAATAAGTGAACTCTAGCCAGAAGAGTCTTTTAAGGACTTAACTTTATCCCAGTCACTACCCTGATTAGACACACACATACACACATTGCACACACACACACAGCTTTCCATGGTGCCTCATTGTTATAATGTCCAAATTCTAAACTTACAAGTTGTACAAGGCCCTGCCTGACGTAGCTCCTGTGTAACTGTTCAGTCGTGTTGCTCGCCACAGCCAGCACCCACTAGCCACCAGTCACACCAGCAACATAAACTTTGGTTACATTGCTTCTATTTTCTTTGAAAATGCCACAGTCTTCTACCGTCTAGATTTATGCACATATTAGACCCTCTGCCTGCAACATGTTAGCTTGTGTGTCTCCCTATCTATATTTCCCACTTTGCCTAGTGCATGAGTTAGAAATGTTTCCAATTGCAAGGAATGGGGAAAAAAACGGACTTAAAGTGACTCAAAGAGCAGTTCTTTCCCTGCAGCTCTTTGGCAGGTAAGACCCTCCCATGCCATCAGAAATGTAGAAGTGGGCAGTAACTAGCATTGCTTCAGCAGTATGATGATGCCAGGGCTGATTCTGTGACATTCTATTATCTTTCATCCCAACCTTGATTACCCCATGGTCATGAGATGGTTGCTGCAGCTCCAGGCATTATATCCATCTTCAAGGCAAGAAGAATGGGAAAGGGCTAAGCCAGCCATTCCTGTCTCTTTTATGAGAAAAGTGAAATTTTTTTCAGAAACACCTCCAGCAGGCTTCTGTTGGAGTTATCTTGGCTGAACTTGGACACCTCTAGCTTCAAGGAAGGCTGAGAAGCTATGTATGTATGTATGTATGTATGTATGTATGTATGTATGGACAGAGTCTCACTCTGTAGTCCATGCTGGAGTGCAGTGGTGCAATCTTGGCTCAATGTAACCTTCACCTCCTGGGTTCAAGTGATGTTCTCTCCTCAGCCTCCCAGGCTCCTGAGTAGCTGGGATTACAGGTGTGAGCCACTGCACCTGGCTAATTTTTGTATTTTTGGTAGAGATGGGGTTTCACCATGTTGGCCAGGCTGGTCTCGAACTCCTGGCCTCAGGTTATCCACCTGCCTTGGCCTCTCAAACTGCTGGGATTACAGACGTGAGCCACTATGCCCAGCCCTGGGAGCTATTTAGCTCTTCAAGGTTCCACAGGGGAGGACAGGGGAGAAAAGGTTTGGAAATGACTGTTGAGTGAACCTCCCCAAAGTGTCTTCCCTAGTAAGCAGACTCTGACCCAGCCTCTGGTTTCAGTTTGGCTGTCCCTTCCTCTTGGAAGCCTTCCTTGATCCCTCACCTTTTTAGGACTAATTTAGATGTTTCACCATCATAGTGGTCTCTGAAGTTTTCCCTAGTCATGAAGTTATTTACTGACTCTCACCTTGAGGTATGCGTTAAATCAAGCCCTTCAAGAAAAAACAGGAAAATATGTATGGCCATGGTAAAATACATGCACAGACCCTCCCTCCCCCGCCATGAAGCCTCCCTACCCCATCAGCATTTTACCTGTTTTATTATCAAGTCCATGTGCAACCTCAAAGTGGCCATGGCTTCTTGGGGGAGTTCCTACCACTTCCCCGAATTGAATAAACTCCTTGGAACGCACTGGCAAACTTATCCCAACATTTGTGCCTGTCAAAATCCTGTCAATCCAGACTGGCTACTCCCAGCCTCTTTGTTTTATTACTACTTAAAAGCTTTAAGATCCCCTCTTTGGGGGACAATCTGTAAGTTTTTAAGCAGGTAAGATCTTGGCCTTTGGACCCAGAATGTCTGGGTTCGATTCCTGACTTTGCACTTATTTGATATGTGGCTTTGGGCGAGTTACTTCACCTCCCTGGGCCTCAGTTTTCTCATCTGTAAAATGGGGATACTAACAGCACTTATTTCTCAGTGTGGGGGTGAGGTTAATTCATCTTGGAAACCCCGTCACATGAAAAGCACTCGCTCCACATTGGTTGCATTTATTCCCTCTGAGCCTTGCTTCCATCTACTGCTCCCGCCAGTCCCCTTTCTCCTCTCTTCCTCTCCAAACTCAGTCAGTGAAATGCCTAATCCAATCACTGCCTGCATCGGTGACGATTACATTTCCTGGGAAAATTTACAGTTAGGTGAAGGAGCTCAAACAAGCGCCCAAATCACTGGAAAGCAGCAGCTGACATGGATCGCACCCTTGCTCTGTGCCTTGCATGCGTTAGCTGGCATGTTGCTTGCTCACCCTGGGTTGCTTCATTCTTCCCACATTTCTAGATGAGGAATCTGAATCTTGGAGTGATTTGTAAATTTATAGTGTTCCAACAGAGGATTCAATGCAACTTTGGCAGCCAGGCATGGTGGCTCATGCCTATAATCCCAGCACTTTGGGAGGCCGATGGTGGAAGGACCGCTTGAGCCCAGCAGTTCAAGACCAGCCAGGGCAGCATAGTGAGAGCCCCCTGCCACAGCCACATCTACTAAAAATAAGAAAAAAATATTAGCCTGGCGTGGTGGTGTGCACCTGTAGTCCCAGATACTTGGAAGGCTGAGGTGGGAGGATTGCTTGAACCCAGGGGTTCAAGGCTGCAGGGACTCATGATTGCGCCACTGCACTCCAGCCTGAGTGACAGAGCCAGACCCTGTCTCAAAACAAAAACAAACAAACAAACAAAAAACAAGTTTGTCTCATTTAAAGCTTGGGCTCCTGACCATCATACTAAACTGTGTTTATGATGGAGAACAGTCGGTCAGCCCCAGAGGGGCACGAGACATTTTGGAGTTCAGAGGTGGCAGAACTGATTTGGGGGTTACCATGGACACATAAAACCCAGCTTGGAGGGTGGGGAATATTTCATCAGGTGGCTGGAGGAAATACAGGCATAGTGGAAAAGGCTTTTTGGATGCATGGAGCAGCAAAAACAGACACAAATTCTCAAAGCACAGGAAAAATTTTGAGGGAAATAATGGTTAGGAATATAGTCTCTGGCACTGGCAAAACCCTTGGTTTAAATCCCAGCTCTGCCGCCACTAGCTGTATGACCTGGGTTAAGTTGCTTAACTTCTTTGTGCCTTCGTTTTCTTGTCTATACAATGAGAATAGCAGCGGCCCCTTTGCAATGGTTTGGCAGGATGAAATGAGATGATGCCCAAAACCTCATACAGTGTAAAGCACTCAGGAAGTGCCATCTGTATTCACCACATCACAAAGACTGGTGACCTGTACATCACCTGCTCCCAGGAGATCAGGACGAGAAGAACAGAGGAAACAGCTTTTGAGTTTTCTCTGCCTTTAGGTAAAAAAAAAGTGGAAGCACTTGTTCCTCTTGCGGCAAACGACAGCATGAATCATGCTTTATTTATCCAGTCTCTTCCAGTCTGCCTTCTGCAACATGCCAGCATTAGCAGAATGTGGATAGGAACATGACCATTAAAAAATGAACACTCCAAGGCCAGGCGTGGTGGCTCACACCTGTAATCCCAGCACTTTGGGAGGCTGAGGTGAGCGGATCACTTGAGGTCAAGAGTTCAAGACCAGCCTGGCCAACACTGTGCAACTCCATCTCTACTAAAAATACAAAAATTACCTGGGCATGGTGGCATGCGCCAGTAATCCCAGCTACTCGGGAGGCTGAGGTGGGAGATCGCTTGTACCTGGGCGGCAGAGGTTGCAGTGAGCTGAGATTGTGCCACTGCACTCCAGCCTGGGTGACAGAGTGAGACCCTGTCTTAACAAAACAAAACAAAACAAAAACACTCACCTTGAGGACCAGTTTACAAATATTTGACTTCAGCAGGTATTTCAGACCCTTTCCTCAGGGAGAAACTTAAAGGCTGATTTCTGAAATAAATTACACAAGCTTAATGTCCATCCACTACCCTTTTGCTGGTCACTAACAAGACCCCAGTGCTCGGCCAAATGGGGGAGGGGAAACCAGGAGAAAAGAAACAGGGTGTTTTGTGTTTTTTTAAGTTCACATTTTCCTCCTTGTTGAGCCAGTTGGAGTATGGTCAACAAATTGCTTTGAAGGACCTGAGACACCTCGGTGGGTCCTTCCTGCACCGTCTTTGTGTTGGTAAAAATCAATGCTGGCTTCCACCACCAGCCCTTCTGCCCTAACCCTGCTACCCGCTCCCATTTCCCCCTAGGAGATCTAAGGAGAATTTAATCCATATGGTTTTGATTCCCTCACTCATCAAAATGCAGTTTTCCAAGAGCCATTTGATCTCCAAGATGTTATGTGAGTGTCTTTTTGTATTTTATTTTTTCCCTTAGAAAAGAAAAGCTGATGGTTTGCCAAAAGAAAATGAACTCCAAACTCTCGGGGTCTGAACTGGGTTCAAGCATCAGATCCAGGGAAGCTCAGGGGGTTGCTGTTGAGTCAGGGGCCTCAAATGTTCTCTGCACAAGCCAGGTGAGTCCAGGCAACATGGGAGCACTTCCTCTGCTTTCCTTCCTCGCATGTGTTCGTGTGTGTGTGCATGTGTGCACGTGTGTCGTGTGTGTGTGTATGTGTGCATGCGTGTGCATGTGGGCATTCTACCCACTCTTCTACCCTAGAAACTGAATAATAAAGACCATGTATTAAGTACTTCCTTGGGTCCAGGCTATGTGCCTAGACCGACTGATTGATTGATTGGTTGATTTTTTGAGATGGAATCTCGCTCTATCACCCAGGCTGGAGTACAGTGGTGCAATCTCAGCTCAATGCAACCTCTGCCTCCCAGGTTCAAGCAATTCTCCTACCTCGGCCTTCCAAGTAGCTGGGATTACAGGCGTGTGCCACCACGCCTCACTAATTTTTGTATTTTTGGTAGAGACAGGGTTTCACTATGTTGGCCAGGCTGGTCTTGAACTCCTGACCTCAAATGATCCACCTACCTCAGCCTCCCAAAGTGCTGGGATTACAGGCTTGAGTCATAGTTCCTGGCCTGTGCCTGGATTTATGATCTATGTGCTTTGTGTAAATGCTTGAGTCTTTATAATCACCCTTTGAGGGAGGTGCTCCTTCCCTCCCTCCTTTCTTTCCTTCCTTCTTTCATTCATCAAATATTTATTGAGCATTTATTATGTGTCAGGCGCTATTCCAGGGTCTGGAGACAAAGTGGTGAACAAGACGAATTTCATCCCTGCCTTTGTGAAGCTTACATTCTAGTTCATGTGCAATTAAGCAAATGAGTTAGATGGCTTGAAGTAGCAATCAGTGTTATGAAGAAAATAAAAGAGGAAGGTGGCAGAGAGAGCTTGTGCTCTGCTCAATTTAGAATGAGTGGTCAGGGAAGGCCCCGCTGAGCTGATTGCTGATTGTCACCAAGGATTCAGCAGAAAAGATACAGGAGCGAGCTCTCCTGCAGAGGGAATAAGCAGGGGCAGAGTCCCAAGATGGGAGCACCTTGGGCACGTGCAGGCGGAGAATAAAGGCCAGCAAGCTGGAACAGAGGAAGCAGATGGGTGGGGAGTGGAGTCCACATGGCAGGGAAGGAAGCTGGGTTGAGCATGGAGGGCTTTGCGGCCATGGGGAAAGCCCCTGGAGTATTAGGCAGGAGAAGCTGGGATCTGACTCTGTGTTTACACCATTGCTTTGGGGGCTGGCTAGGGAAGAGGTTGAAAGGGCCGCGACAGGATACGGAAGGAAGGAAACTGGCCAGGAAGCTGCTGCTGACCTCAGGGTATGGTTCTCCCTCTCCATCCTGGCTCAGGCACAGACAGGCTCAGATGAGTGTTGGAAGTGAAGCTCACTGCCCCACCCAACTCCACCACTTGGTAATAGAACTTAAGGAACTGAGTATTTTTCAAGGGGTTCTGGTCACAGTGGTGGTCCAGATGGAAGTTCGGAAGTAGGAGTCTAGACGTAGCGGGTGGGCTCACTGACAGATTGAAGGTGTGGGAGAAAAAGAAGAGAGACATCAAGGATAGTGGGTCAATAGAGGCCTGAGCAGCTCGTGGGGTGATGGTCCCCATTTTCCAAACAAGAAAATGGAGGCCCAGAGAGGTTGAATACCCTGACTGAGATCCCGCAGGAAGGAGCAAAGTCAAGACTCCAGCACAGGACTCTGTCTTTGAAATCTGATCTCTGACTTGTGCTTTCACAACTCATTGATATGCCCCTAGACCATGGTGAGCATTGCACCTGGGGGACAAACCCAGCACGTTTCCTCCCCCAGACATCACAGTGGCTTCTCAGGCTCTTTTAGGCCTCTTTCCCCTTCCTGAGGGTATAGCGCCCTCACAAGAGTACATGTACAGCCGGGCACAGTGGCTCACGCCTGTAATCCCAGCACTTTGGGAGGCTGAACTGGGCAGGTCATTTGAGGTCAGGAGTTCAAGACCAGCCTCGCCGACATGGTGAAACCCCATCTCTACTAAAAATGTAAAAATTAGTCTGGGTGTGGTGGCTCACGCCTGTAATCCTAGCACTTTGGGAGGCCGAGGTGGGCGAATTGCCTGAGCTCAGGAGGTCGAGACCAGCCTGGGCAACACGGCAAAACTCTGTCTCTACTAAAAGCACAAAGAAAAATTCGCCAGGCGGCCGGGCGCGGTGGCTCAAGCCTGTAATCCCAGCACTTTGGGAGGCCGAGACGGGTGGATCACGAGGTCAGGAGATCGAGACCATCCTGGCTAATACGGTGAAACCCCGTCTCTACTAAAAAATACAAAAAAAGCGAGCCGGGCGAGGTGGCGGGCGCCTGTAATCCCAGCTACTCGGGGGGCTGAGGCAGGAGAATGGCATAAAACCCGGGAGGTGGAGCTTGCAGTGAGCTGAGATCCGGCCACTGCACTCCAGCCTGGGCAACACAGCCAGCCAGACTCCGTCTCAAAAAAAAAAAAGAAAAAAAAAGAAAAATTCGCCAGGCATGGTGGTGCACACCTGTAATCCCAGCTACTCAGGAGGCTGAGGCATAAGAATCACTTGAACCCATGAGGTGGAGGTTGCAGTGAGCCGAGATCGTGCCACTGCACTCCAGCCTGGGTGACAGAGCAAGATTCTGTCTCCAAAAGAAAAATAAATAAATACAAATACAAATACAAAAATAACAATACAAAAATTAGCCGAGCATGGTGATGTGTACTTGTAATTCCAGCTACTAAGGCTGAGACAGGAGAATCGCTTGAACCTGGGAGGTGGAGGTTGCAGTGAGCCGAGACTGTGCCACTGCACTCTAACCTGGGCAACAGAGTGAGACTGTTTCAAAAAGAAAAAGAAAAAAAAAAAAAGCACGTTCTTTTTTATTTCAGGGCTTTGCTATTTTGAAATGAGGATAGTACACATACCATTGCTTTTCCTTTTACTGATTTTATTTTCAATCATTTGTTTGTGTCTGTTGTCTATACAATAGGAGTTTACTAAATAATGTTGATTGACTAAATGTGCTAATGCATGCTGTGATGTTTGTTTAATGGTATAGAGCTGTAGAAAGTTTTCATTCATTCATTCATTCCTGAATACTATCCCTGATGTTATGCTGCACGTTAGGGGCTCAGAGAAGAACGAAAACAAACCTCTGCCCTCAAACAGCTTCTAATTCCATCAGGTGTGAGTGGAGTGAGCGTGTGTGAGTGCCGAATATGAGGGATAGGTGTGTAAATAAATACTTTCAATACGATGTATGTACAAATTTTGTTGAGTACATAAAAGAGGGACATTTGACTCTTGGGGAAGTTGGGAAGGTATGGATTTTATTAGAGATGGCTTCAGGGAAAGCATCACATTCAAGCTCAGACGCAAGGGACAAGGGGAGGAATCCTCTAAGAACAGAGTGGAAAACTGAAGGGGATTGTGTTGGGAGGCACATTTTCCACCTTTGTAGCCCCTTCTCCAAGTTAAGAAGGTTGGGATAGGTGGGAACAGCTTGGGGAGGTGAGTGGGAAGAGGAGATTACTGATATATCCCCAAATTCTGTGGCTTGGAGAACTTTGGGATTCCTGTAGCCAGTTTCTGGGTTGTGGAGGTTCCCTGGTCCATATTTCTGGTATTGATGACTGTTGATAAGGTATTGATGACTATGGCAGACATGGGCTGTTTTTTCCCCAGCATCCTTTCTCCATTCTTTTGGCAGCAGCCCTCATGCTTCTATAGGATCATCCCTTTTCCAGTCTCAGTCCTTGTGGTATAGCAGAGGGTCAAACCCTGCCCCCATTGGGATATTCCATTCCCTTGGCCATAGTAGCCGTGTGATCCACACCATGCCAATCAGGGCCCAAAAGACTCAATGCTAGGATTTTCATTTGAATTACTGAAGCAGTACAATCCTGCTTTTCTGCTGGATATGATGCTGGATGGAGTGTGGTCCAAGGAGCTGTTGGCAGCCACTTGGCAACTACATGAGGCTTAGAATGAGGCCAACATCAAGCGAGTACTGTCAAGACACAGAGAGGGAAGCTGGTTCCTGGTGACACCCTTTGAGCCCTGAATCAATGGATACCTGAAGCCAGCCTTATCCTAGGACACGAGCTAACAGATTGTCTTTTTAGCTTTAGCAAGTCTGAGTTGGATTTCCTTTAGTTTGTACCGGGCAAAATCTCAACTAATACCATGGCCAACCCTGTGAGATGTCATTGCTTCAGGAAAACCTTTTCTTTTTCTCCTAGAAACTTCGGTCTTAGAATGTAGAGGAGGGATGAAAGTGGGAGTTTTAGGTATGATGGCCAGGAATACAATTAAGAGGGGCAGAACATATTTGCCCCTGAGTTTCTATTGCTGGTGCTATTCTCACTGATGTCAATCACCTTAGTGTCACTTAATGGAAGGATTTACTGCAGTGATAAATTTCAATGGAAAGAGTTTTGTTATTTCAGCACAAATTTTTGTTGTTAGTGGTGGGGACTTTTTATAGTTCTGTTTTTACAAATCAAAAGTAATGGTTAAAGTAGTCACTGCATTAGAGACTATTTCGATTTCAAAGGATCCTAGAAGTCACATAGTTCAACCTCATTAAGCCTCTGGTTCTTCAACAATAAAACTGAAATCATCAGAATATGCACCTCATGGGAGCAAGCGCTGTCATGTATGTTAAACTCTAATATAGACTTGTATTTACAACTCAATAGAAATAGCTTACTTTCAATAATTTGGGTAATGGGAAATCATCATCTCATTTTAGAGGATCTAAGTAGTACTTCTTTAGAAATTTATATATTTTAAATATGTAAATAGTTTCATGGTTCTTGCTGGGCCTCAGTTTCCCCATTTGTAAAAGGGAGGTAATAATGGTACCTCATTCATAAGGTGGTTGTTGAGGATTAAGTGAATAAAGCCCAATGCTCCCCCGACCCAGTCACTCTCTACTTTTTTTGACCCTGCTCAGTGTCTGAGAGGCTGATCTGACTCAGGTGGGTTGTGGTCATGGGGCTCCACTGCCCTCTGGTTCTGGTAGGTTTCAGCCTATGAAAAACATGAGGCTGGAGCAGGAGAGCAGTGACTCTTCTAGGGTCAGCGTGAGCTGGCCATGTCTTGTCACCAAAGGCCCTAGCTCCTTCTGTGCAGCCCTCTCCAAAAGCCCTGGTAAAGGCTCTGTCTCTTTGTTGCTTCAGTCCCAGAGGTTGTCATCCCCACTGTCACCTGTGTTTTCTCTACATCTCACCCACACCTTTGCAAATGGTCTCTCTATTAAGCTGTTCTCAAAGCTCCCAATTCGAGTGCACCCTCTGCTTCTGCTGGCCGCTGACTGATTTGCTCCCTTGACAAGACCCAGGACAGTACGTGGAACATACTCAATGCAGTCCCTACTGTGGTTATTATGTTATCTATAAAGCAAAAAATCACATGCATGATGGATGTGTGGTTCGACCATCAATTTCATAGTTCGAGGTCTTCTTTTCTTAATCAGATGTTGTGGTTTTACTTTCATGAATTAGGAATGGCTTTGATGAATGACTGACCCTCCCATTGAAGTGCCTCAGGAAAGAATGGGTTATGGGCACAATCTCCAATGCCCAGTCATCACATTACACTCTTAGTCCTCCGGTATTCTCATCTCCCGTTATCATAACCCTCAGGACTCAACTATAACCCAGGAGGTTTCCCACTTGTGCTAATGTAAATTAAGCAAACTCAGATATACCCTTTTGGTAGGGTCCATGGAAGTTGTAGACTGAAAGTCTGTGTTTCCCCTAAGTTCATACATTGCAGTCCTGACCTCCAAAATGATGATATTTGGATGTGGGGCCTTTGGGAGGTGGTTAGGTTTATTTTATTTATTTGTTTGGTTTTTTTGAGATAGTCTCTCACTTTGTGGCTGGAGTGCAGTGGTGCAATCATAGCTCACTGCAACCTTGACCTCCCTGGGCTCAGGTGATCCTCCCGTCTCAGCCTCCCAAGTAGCTGGGACCACAGGCATAGTGCCACCACACCTGGCTAATTTTGAATTTTTTGATAGAGATGGGGTTTGCCATGTTGCCTAGTCTGGTCTCAAACTCCTAGGCTCAAGCAATCTTCCTGCCTTGGCTTCCCAGAGTTCTGGGATTACAGGCATGAGCCACTGTGCCCAACCATGGTTAGATTTAGATGAGGTCATGAGACTGGGGTCCCCCTGATGCAATGAGTGTCCTTTTACAAATAGGAAAAGGGAGCAGAGTTCTTTCCCTTTCTCTCCACCGTGTGAGCACACAGTGAGAAGGTGACTATCTGTAGGCCAGGAAGAGACCTCTCATCAGGGAACCAAATGGGCCAGCACCCTGGTCTTTGACTTCACAGTCTTAAGAACTGTGAGAAATAAATATCTGTTGCCTAAGCCATCCAGTCTATGGTATTTTGTTATAACAGCCTGAGCTGACTAAGATGATGTAAATATTTCATGTGCATAAGAACAACGCGAACTCTTCTGCCCTAAGAGCTCACTGTGGGCCAGGTGCTGTGTGCTAAGCACTCTACATGAAGGATCTCATTCAATGACCACAGTAACATGTATGACTACTTGTATTAGGAATTGCCTTTAGTTTTTAGAAAGAAACCAGGAATAACAATGATTTAAAAGATAATTTTTCTCACACACACAAAAAGCCGGGAGCTTGGGAGCCATGGGCTTAATAGTAGCTCTGGTCATCACAGTCTCGGGCTCTTTTTCTTTTTTAGTGCAGGTGTTCCATCTTCAAGGTTACCTCATGGTCCAATGTGGCTGCTGTAGCTCCAGCCATTATCTCTACATTTCTGACTATGAAGGAAGAGAGGGAGGCCAAAAAAGTTGTTTTAAGTGCCAGCTCAACAAATCCCCCTTTATTACACTTTCCCAGAAACCCCACCCAACAACTCCACTTACATCTTATGGGCCAGAGATTGCTCGCATGGCCATACCTAGCCACGAGGTGGGCTGGTTAAGATAGTCTCTTAGCCAGGCTCACTGCAGTGCTTAGTAATGCCAAGGCTCTTTTCCTTAAAAAAAAAAAAAGGGAAATTAAGATGAGGCAGGTGGTTTCTGCCATAGGCCTGCTGTTGTCCTTGTTTTACCAGTGAGCAACATGAGGCTCTGAGAGTCAGGTGTCTTGCCTGAGACTACATCAATAGTAAGATGGACGCTGCGTTTGGATGGACATCTGCCTGACTCCAGTCTTTATTCACTAATGATAAAGTTTGCCTAAGAAAAAAGGCAAGAAGAGAAGTAGGCAGCCACACGCGAGCTCACATGTTTCCAATGCTGCTTGATGGGCACCCGCTGAATGGGCCAGAGTTTTAATCCACCTGGCTTACATGCAAAACTGATTCACAGAAGGCTTTCCAGAGGGCACTCTCACATCGATGGAGGACTCTCTTAACACACTGGCTTGTCTCTCGTTCCCAGTAGACTGTAGGCGTTGAGTGGGCTGTCATGGGCACCGTTTTATACCCAGTAGCCAGCACGGTGCCTCGCACATCACAGGCACTCAATAACTGTTTGTTGAATCCATGAAGGGAGTGAATGAGTGAGTCAACTAATGAACTTGGATATGGCTGACAGTCATGAAAGCCAGCCAACTTATTTTTCTTGGATGGCATTTACCACCAGCTGACCAATTGTGTTGAAACCATCCCTGAAGAGGTAAAATTTCACTGAGAAAACCACCCATTGTCAACCATGAGTCCCAGGAGTCTCTCTCTGTGAAAAATAGCATGTGTGGCCCCCATGAGACCTTTTTTTTTTTTTCCCTGCTAGATTTTCTGAATATCCTTTTTTTTCTGACTGGCCTATAAAATGCATTGAGAAATTATGCTAATGCTAGTATCTCTCCAACCAAGTCCTACTGAGGATTGAATCTATTTTTCAAAGACAAAACTGAGTTTTAATTTAGTGCCCCCTTGACATTTTCCCTTTCAAGCACATGAAGGATGCTTCTGCGGAGGGAGAGGTCTTGGGAAATCTTTCACGGATGGCTACGCTTCACGCCTGGGTGGAGTAACCCTCAGCACGCCAGCTTTCAATTAGAAGTAAATAAATGGAGACAGCTTTGCAGTATGCCCGATACTCTGAAAGATCAACCCCGGGCCTCGGGGCTGCCTTTCTCCCACTGCAGCTAAAAATGTTCATTTACATTTTTTTGGTGTTTCCTGAGCAGCTTTAATGTGCCAGGTTTAACCTTTAAGGCCCTCTCCCCTTCTTTCTGCTGCTTCTCCCCCAACTCCGGGCTTTGAGGATGCCACAAGCCTTGAAGTTCTTGCAGGAAACAGCTGGACCCCCTCTCCACACAAGTGGATTTTGAACTGAATTCTGTAGATGGAGGTTTGGCTCTTGTAGAATCATGTAAAGGAGTCTTTCATCTCCCCCTCTGTGATTGTCATTCTGTTTGCAATAAGGGCAGCTGGGGATGTCTGTCCTTTCCCCATTACATCCTAAGGCTGAGGTGGATTTGGGGGGCTTGGGTTAGGATTGGGGATAGGGGATGTCTGGGGAGGGACTCCTTGCTGTGCCATTCCTCCACATTTGGAGACCCAAGGGGAAGACCTTGGCATCATTTTGAGATTCTTCTATTAGGGAACTATATCCATTAGTTATTGCTGCATAGCAAATGACTCCAAAACTTGATAGCTTAAAACATCATTTACTCACCTTTAGCTCACAATTTTGTAGGTCAGCAATTTGGCCAGCCTCAACTGGGCAGTCCTTTGGGTCTGTGCTGGGCTGGTCTCAGATGGGCATGAACAGCTGCCAGGTTGGCTTGCAATGGTCTCAGCTGCGATGACTGGGGCTGTTGCCATCCAGCAGGCCATCCTGCTCTCGCACAATGAGAGCTGGGCTGAGATGGCTGAGGTTGTCACTGTCCAGCAGGCCAATCTGGGCTTGCCCACTTGGTGGTGGAAGGGTTCCAAGAGCAAGCACAGAAGAGCACGAAGTCTCTGGAGGTGTTAGCTGAGAACTGGCGCCATGTCACTTTTGCTGCATTCTATCAGTCAAAGCAAGTCACAAGGCCCACCCCAATTCTGGGAGTAGAGAAAATGGCTCTACCTCTTGATGGGAAAAGCTGCAATGCATTTTGGCAATTTTTGCAATCAATAACAAGGAGTGATTTTCCATATCTGCTTCTCAAGGCCTAGGGCTTCCATGGAAAAGCCACAGGGGCCACTGTAGGTTCAAGATTAAAGTTTGGGCTGTCCTCTTACACCTTTAACCCAAGGAACTCACTTTTATCTGCAGAATATATTGGACTTCCAAGTAAGATCTCATTTGAACAAAGGTTGCCATGGTTAAAAGACATTGAATACCAATTAGTGAGAAGTAATTGTCAGGCTCTCCCTACCTGCTTCTGACCTCTGTGACTCATAGAATTGCACTTCCTGTTTTCTGATAAAAGAGAACTAGTGCCAAGAAGTAGGAAGATTCTGGCCTTGCTCCTTCACTCGTCAGTCTCTGCATCTCCAATCTTCATACAATCTCAGTATTCTAGGCTGCAAAAAGAAGTGGAAGACAGTAATGCATAGAAGAGTGCAGACTAAAGCCAGGCTTTCAGGGTTCAGACCTCAGCTTCCTCAGTTGCAGTGTGGTCATAGGAAGGTTACTTAACCTCTCTAAGCCACAGCTTCTACATCTATAAAATGGGGTGAGAATATCTATTGCCTGGATTAAAAAAAGATAATTTGTCCAGCATAAAAATTACTCAAATCACGTTTACTAATTTTATGATGTAGTCTTCAAGTTCCCTTAACATTCTAACAGATTATGTTACCTATGAAATTATGGTGGGCAGTGCCAGTTTCCAGTTGCTAGGTGTTCTGGTTTGGGATTATTTTAGGAAGGCCTTTAACAAAACAAGCCTCTGCTCACTGGCCTGCCACCAAATGGTAAAATTCATCTCTTTGAGATTCATTCCTTTGGCTGAGTACATTAAGGTGTTCTTATTTGTTAATACTTAGTTTGAATCGGTTTATTAGATCATTTTCTCCCATGAATATTAAGCTGAACCCTAGGCAATGAGCAATGTGAACTTTGATGGAATGTTTTTCAGAGGAAGGGAAGATGACGTATGGGAGAGGAGAGAAGATAGTTTGGGCTGGCCATGGCAGAGTTACGGGGTGAGGAGCAAGGAGGTTGGTGCCTGAATGAAGGAGGGGACCCCTTACGCTTCCGGGAGAAGTGCCAAGAGGCCCTTGGCATGCTTTCCTGTGCCTGGAGATGAGAGTCTTTGTGTCTGGTGCACAAGAAAGGAAAATGCATCCTCCAGCTTCGCCCATTATGATTCTGAAACGCTTTCAGGTACCCCAGTCTGTGCGGGAATATTTAAAGCCACCATAATTGCCATCTGCCATTTGACAGGAAGAAACTCTACACCCCTGTATGAGAGAAGAGCAGGTATTTTCCTAAGCTCCCCTGGGGCACGTTTTGGTGTCTCAGGGAGGAGAATCTGCACCCTCACCCCACCTTCCTTTGGCAATGAGCAGGTCATCCATCAAGTTGGTCCTGCCCAACAGGATCTTCCAGATCTCTCGGCAGAGGCTTCCACTCCACTAGGCCTAGGCAAACAGGCTCCAGCTTGCCAAGGCTGTGGGCCTGATGGGAAGGGCAGGGCAAAATGGCCCCGGCCTGACTTTTCAGATGCTGCATGCAGACTGACGTGCACTGAGGAGCAGTGCCTCATCTTGGGATGACAAGAGGTGGCCAGGGGGTGTGTGTGCCTGGATTCCACAGGCATCAGCAAACACCTGGCTTCCTTTGGTATCAGGAAGAGGTGCATCTGGCTCTCAGCCAGCTGTCTATATGGAAATATGCCACCCTTCTTTCAAAATTGCATTTTCATATCAAAGATAAACTAGGGAACTATGAGGCCCTTATTGGAGGGAGGCTTTGTTTTTCAGGATTTGCCTTAGCATTTTTTTTTTTTTTATCTAGCAAATTCTCCTAAAATATTTTAGAGTTGTACTTTTTTGGTTTTGTTTTTTGGAATGTCTATCATTTGTATTAAACAAGTCATCTGTGGGTGCTCACCATGGAGAAATCTGAGGAAGAACAGATAAGTAAAAGTTTTGCTTACAGTGAGAAATTGCTTATACATAATTTTTATTAAATTATCTATTTTTGTTTTTTCATCATTTTATGTTGAGAGCATATCCTATCATATGTTTATAGAATTCCCTATGTTTGGGAATTTAGGGGTCTTTATAGGCTCCCTGCCCCTGCAAAAATCCCTGTGAGATGAAGCCCTAGTTGCTGGCAGTGGTAGCGGGGCGATAACTCACTCTTTATTAACTGCCTGCTCTTGCCTGTCTCATTTCTCCACTTCCTTACTCATTTCTGTTTCACCTCCCAAATAAACCACCTGCACTGAGATCCTGGTCTCAAGGGCTGCTCCTCAGGAAACCCAAACCAATACAGCTATCTACTATTTTTGAGTGTACAGTCCTGTGCCACAAGACGACTTTTCAGCCAATGATAGACTGCACATACAATGGTGGTCTCCTAAGATTATCATAGAGCTGAAAAGTTTCTGTCACCTAGTGATGTCTTGATGGTCCTGACCCTGCGCAGACCTAGGCTAATATGTATGTTTGTGTCTTTGGTTTTCTTTGTTTGTTTTTGGTTTTTTGTTTGTCTGTCTTTTTAAGACAAGGTCTTGCTCTGTCACCCAGGGTGGAGGACAGTGAAGCAATCAGGAACCACTGCAGCCTCAGACTTCCGGCCTTAAGTGATCCTCCCACCTCAGTCGTCCTAGTAGCTGGAACGACATACCGGAGCCACCATGCCCAGCTAATTTTTAAATTGTTTTTTGTAGAGACCAAGGTCTCACTATATGGTACAGGCTGGTTTCAACCTCCTGGCCTCAAGCGATCCTCTCACCTTGGCTTCTCAAAGTGCTGGGATTATAGTTGTGAGCCACCATGCCTGGCTCTTTTTTCTTTTGTAGGGAGTGGGGTCTCAGTATGTTGCCCAGGCTCATCTTGAACTCCTGGCCTCAAGTGATCCTCCTACCTCACCCTCTCAAAAAATGTTTAAAGAGTTAAAAAATAATAATTTTTAAATAGAAAAAAGCTTATAGAATAAGAATACAAAGAAAGAAAATATTTTTGTACAGTTGAAAAATGTGTTTGTGTTTTGTTTTTTGAGACAGAGTCTCACTCTGTCACCCAGGCTGGAGTGCAGTGGCACAATCTCTGCTCACTATAGCCTCAGCCTCCCGGGTTCAAGTGATCCTTGTGCCTCAGCCTCCCAAGTAGCTGGGACTACAGGCATGCACCCACACACCCAGCTAATTTTTGTATTTTTAAATAGAGACGAGATTTTGCCATGTTGGCCAGGCTGGTCTCAAACTCCTGGGCTCAAGCGATCACCCACCTCAGCCTCCCAACGTGCTGGGATTACAGGCGTGAGCCACCATGCCTGGCCTGTGTTTGTGTTTGAAGTGTTATTATAAAAGAGTCAAAAAGCTATAAAAAAATTAAAAAGTTTATGAAGTTGAAAAGTTACAGTAAGCTAAGGTTAATTATTGAAGAAAGAAAAGTATATTTTAAAATAAATTTGGTGTAGCCTAAGTGTACAGTGCCTATAAAGTCTACTGTAGGGTACAGTAATGTCCTAGACCTCCACGTTCACTCACACTCACTCAATGACTCACCCAGAGCACCTTCCAGTCCTGCAAGCTCCATTCATGGTAAGTGCCCTATACAGGTGTATCATTTATTATCTCTTACACAGTGTTTTTTACTATACTTTTTCTATGTTTAGCTGCACAAATACTTACCACTGTGTTACAACTGCCTACAGTGTTCAGGACAGTTACGTGCTGTACAGGTTGGTAGCCTAGGAGCGACAGGCTACACCATCTAGCCTAGGTGTGTAGCAGGCTCTCCCACCTAGGTTTGTGTAAATGCACTCTGAGATGCTTGTACAATGATGAAATTGCCCAATGATGCATTTCTCAGAGCATAGCCTTTTCATGAAGTGATGCATGACTGTGCACCATGTCTCCCTTGACCAACTTCGGACTTGCATACAGCTTTTCAGGAGCTCTCTTGCCTAATGTGGATTACTCAGAGGTTGGGGCTTTCCTGATTCACTTAGGCTACGTTTGGGTGTGCCACCTGGATTTGGCAACTTAACCTTCGGCCTCCAAGTTTCTCATACTATGCTAGACTTTCCCCAAGGCCTCCGTCCCCCAAGGCCAAGCATTGGCCATTAGTAACGACCAACCTCCTGTAACCTACTGCCATTACTAATGGCCAACCCTAACCCTCCTTTTCCTCCTTGTCACTTTGCCCCTGAGTTAATCCTCTCCTACAAGTCTGCTATCTCTTCTTTGTTTTTTTCTTATCAAAAAATCTTTAGCAGCCTTAGCCTGAAAGCAGGAGGCCCCAGGCCATAGTGTGATCTAGGTGAAGGGTTTCTTTGGGGATTCTTTTTACCCAGCTCTGAAAACTCTGCTTTTTCTTGTAATCCTCCCTGGAAAGAATTTTTTTTTTTATTAGGTTGTCCTCTGAGGCGATGTCTTCTCCTGGAAGAGAGAAAAATAGTTTTCTTTGCAAAGCATTGACATATATTATTTAACTTTGCTTTCTCCTCCACCTCCCAAAACTTGCCAGTTTCATGGTCCAAAGTTCCGCACCCCTGACAAAGCATGCACCCACTTACAGATGGAATACATGAGCATTGGCCCAGGGCCTGATGCTGTCCTCGCTGAAGGACATTTGTAATCTGGTGACCTTAGTCTAAAGACATGAGCTTAAAGGTGGGAATATGGGGCACTGTGGCGGGAAATGTTTGTAGTGACCTTTCAGGAAACAACATTCACATTTTGACAGGAGGATGCCTTGGCTAGCTTTCTCCTCCTTCGCTTCCTGAGGGTCCTAAGGGAGGGAAGGAAGGAAGGAAGAAGAAGGAAGTTCCTTCCGCCTCCCCTTCCTCCCCCCTCCTCCTTTCCGTCTTTCTTCCCTCCCCCCTCCTTCCGGTGCCCCCAAGTGCCTCTTCGCCCTGCCCCTCCGGCCTCCTCCCCCCCCTCGTCCTCTTTCCCTCCGTCCTCCCTCCCGACTTTCTCCTCTTCCCTCCTTTCCTCCCTCCCTCCTTCCTGTTTCTCCCTTCCCTTTCCTTCCCTTCCCTTCCCTTTCTTTCTTCCCCTCCCTCCATCCCTTCCTTCCTTCCTTCTTTCCTTCCTTCCTTCCTCCTTCCTTCCTTCCTTCCTTCCTTCTTTCCTGCCTTGTCAAGAGGGGTAGTATGGTTGACTCTACCAGTTACTAGCTCTGTAATCTTGGACAAATTACTTAATCTTTTCATTTCTCCGCCTATAAAATGAGGTTACTAATAAGATTGACCTCACAGAGTCTTTGTGAGGATTAAGTGAGTTAGTATCTATGCAGCGTATAAGGTAGTACCTGGCAAAGAGTAATCTTTCAAAACATATTTGCTCTTTTTGTTAATTCATTCATAAAATAAATAAAACACCTACTGCTTGACAGGTTGTATGGCAACAGGGCAGACTAAGCCCCAAAGAGCCTGGTGAGGGAGCTAGTGTAGAATATGGCTACTCAAGCTGCCTTGAAATGGAAACCATAATTTTAAGTTTTCTTTCTTCATTACATTCAAAAATTCAGCCCATTTTAGCTGGAAAACTGAGCACTCTTCCAGGAAGCTGTCCCTGATAAGTGCAGCAAACATCATCTCAACTCAAGAGTGCCAGAAGGAAGGAAAGCAGAGCTAGGCTTCTGGTAGCTGATGATTGGGCACTGATTTCAATGACTTCCAAGGCCTATTGGGAAAGAAGATAAAAGAGAGGTTCTAGAAGGGGCTGGAGTGGGGCCTGAGGCTCTGGGATGGATGTCCATGAACGAGGTTCAAACAGTAATGGGTGGACAAGAGAAGGGGTCCTGCAAGGGCGTTAGTCCCAGGCTCAGTGTTCCCAACTGCTGGCCTCACCTGCTCTGGAGCAAGTGCAGCAGGCTGGTTAAGAGTATGGACTCTGGGGCCTGGCCATGTGGGTTCAAATCCCTGCCTCCCCATTAACAAGCAGTGGCCAACTGCATCTTCCAAAGATGCCACAGCTCATCCCACGTACTCTTCTCACAAGGTGGCTGCCACTCCTCCCACCACAGGGGGGTGTCTGTGTCCTCTCTCCTTGAATATGAGTGGGGGCTCGTGACTCCTCTGACCAAAGGACTATGGCAGAGGGGATTTTATGTGACTTCCAAAGCTAAGTCATAAATGATCTAGGGTCTTTCTGGCTCTCTGTCTCTACCTGGGGACACTCACGCTTGGAACTCAGCCACCATATTTTAAGGAAGCTGAGGCCACATGGGAAGGTACATCCAGGCATTCCCGCTGATAGCTGTTACTAGGCCCTCAGGCAACAGCCAGTATCAATCATCAGGCTTGTGCATGAAGGAGCCTTCAGATTATTCCAGGTGCACACTATTGAAATGTCTACCTCATAGCAATAGTGACTTAATATATGTAAATAATTTAGACATGGCACCAAGTAAGTGCTATGAGTTTGCTATTAAAATTGCTGTTGTTGCTGCAGTTGTTATGATCAAATGTATTCCATGTGGTCTGCAGGCATCTGCAGGGTGGCCCCATCTACAGAGGGCTTCCCCAGTACTAGCTGGTGACACAGGCCATGCCACCCCTGACAGGCCAGGTGCACTTTACAATGCCCCAGGTTACCCATGACTCAAAGAGGGACGCTGGACACATAGCAGAAGAAGTTGGGCTTTCAGAGCTGAACTTGTTAGGGGGAGCCAGAACTGGGCAGAAGTGAGAGCCTTGGGTGGGACAGTGGTCAACAACAGCAGAATATACTTATTTTTTAGAGAAAAGGTCTTGCTATGTTGCCCAGGCTGGTCTCAAACTCCTGAACTCAAGGAGTCCTCCTGCCTCAGCTTCCCAAGTTGCTGTGATTTCAGGTGGGAGCCACTGTGCACAGTAGAGTTTGACAGATGCTCAGATGGGCCAAGCTTGGGTGGTAAAAGCCTATAGGAGGGACTTTCATCTTAGTCCTAGGGGGCCATAAAAAAGGGTGTCAGAGAAAGTTGAGTAGGAATTGCCCAGTGAAAGAGAAAGGAAAGGGGATTCCAGGTGGAGGGTTTTGTGCAAACAACAGGTGGAGGGTTTTGTGCAAACAAAAGCGTAGTGGGGAGAAAAGATTTCATTTCTGAGGATTTGCAAATCTGAGGGTGCTAAGAGTCTATAGAGTGACAAGTTCAAGGGCATTCTATAGAACCAGTGGTCTGCACTCTTCAAAATGCCAATATCATGAAAGAGAAAGAAAGGCTAAAAAATGGTATTAGATTAAAAGAGAAAATACATGCATGTACACTAAATGTAATGCCTGGTCCTAGACTGGCTCCTGGGTAAGGAGAAGCGGGAGTGGTACAAATGACATTATCAAGACAGTTGGAGGCATTTACATTTACATATTAGATAACACGTCAGAATAGTGCATTTTGGGGGGTGTTGATTTTGAGGGGAGAGAGTAGGGGAGAGCCATCTGGGGTGCTGGGTATTGATACTTTCATCTGGGTGGTAATTACACAAGTAGGACTTGAATATTTAGCTGAATGTAAATTATACATAGTAGAAAAATAAACATTGATATTAAATACAGTTCTATTTTCTCTTATATAAAATGATGTCCTTTTCTAAGGAAATGCATGCTGAAATACTAGGGGTAAGTGGGTGTGATGTCTACAATGAACTCTCAAATGTTTTAGGGGAAGACGATATTTATTTAGACAGCAGAGTGATACAACAAATATGGCAAAATGTTAATTGGTGAAGCTGGACAAGGGGTAGGAAGGAGTTCCTTCTATTCTTCAATTCTATAAGTTACTTCAAAATAAAAAGTCTTAAAAAAAATGAATGGAGAAACAGAACGTGCAGGCTAAGAGCGGGGAGGGGAAACAGGAAAGTCTGGAAGTCAGGCCGCCCGTTTTATCGGAAGGGACATTGAGTTGTAGAAAGGCTAAATGGCTGGTCAAGGGTCAGTGAGCGATTAGTGTGGGCTTTGTGCCCCTGACCATACTTCTGAGACCCAAGTCTCGCCTCTTTCCAGTCAACCAAAGGGTCCCAGGAGGGAGGTGTGAGTGTTAATATATGGCCTCCGATGTGGAGAAGACCTCAGGGGTGTAATTTTACAGAGCTCCTATTATTTCAGGTTATCACTAATGTGAGTTGTGCCATGAATTTCCCATGCACAGCCCTGAAATTTGCCCCATATGTTTGTAAAGGTTGATTACATCTTTGGGAGCTTTTTTCTAACATGAACAGAAGCTATTAATATATAGTTGCAATTGTTGCAGCTCATTGGGACCAAGTGTCTTTTCTGGTGTGTCATAAAAGGGCTCTGTACCTGATATCTGAAGGCAAACAACCAGGTATTGACAATCTATTGATTTCAGATGATGTGTAATGCCATCATTTCTTAGATAAGAAATTAGGAGAAAATCTCTCTTTCCCTTTCCAAAGGAGAGCAACTTAGTAAAGAGTAATGGAATCCTGGCTAACTATGGGGCTAAGCTTAAAAAGGAGTCCCCACTCTCACACATTTTAGCAGCAGTATAAATTGGTACAACCACTTGGAAAAACTGTTTGACAGTAGCTAATATAACTTAATATATGCTGGGCCAGGTGCAGTGGCTCACACCTGTAATCCCATTTTTAGAGGCCAAGGTAGGTGGATCACTTGAGATAGGGAGTTTGAGATCAGACTGGCTAACATGGCGAAACCCCATCTCTACTAAAAATACACACACACACACACACACAATAGCTGGGCAAGGTGGTGTGTGCCTGTAATCCCAGCTACTTGGGAGGCTGAGGCACAAGAATCTCTTGAACTCAGGAGGCAGAGGTTGCCGTGAGCTGAGATCACGCCCGGGCACTCCAACCTGGGTGACAGACAGAAACTCTGTCTCAAAAAGAAAAACCCAAACTAACAACAACAAAACAACTTAATATATGCTGAGTAAAAGCAATTCTATGCTTGTGCACTTAATGTAAGAGAAATAAGTATGCATGTTCACCCAAAAACACGTTCAGAAATATCCATAGCAGCTTTATTAATAACATCCCCCAAACAGAAACAACACAGAAACTGTGGTGTGTTCACGTATGGAGTACTACTGAGTAATGAAAGAGAATGAAATACTGAAATATACAGTAACATGGCTGAATGTCATAGCTACATGAATACAAAAGAAAACATTCAGGGTGATTCTAGTTAGTTGAAGTTTAGAAACAGGTGAACTGAATCTATGCTAATAGAGGTCATTTTAGAGGGTATTGATTTTGAGGGGGATAGAGTGGGAGAGAGCCATCTGGAGTGCCAGGAATGTTGATGCCTTCATCGGGGTGGTGATTACACAAGTAAAACTTGAGTATTTAGCTGAATGTAAATTATACATAGTAGAAAAATAAACATTTTACAAAGATTTCTTCCCACTGGTAATGTTGTCTTGAGGGGCTGAAGAATGGGACATCGCAATGACTGGGGTTGGTTGTGTCCTCAACCCCATTCTACAATGGTCAATTGCGTATGCTCTTGCCCATGTATGCTGGGCAACAGTCACCAATCAGCCAAGGCTCTGTCAATGCCTGTGCATTAAACCCGTGCCCTCAGGACTGCTTCCACCTGGAGGACAAAGGCCGCGGCTACACAAGCTCTAGGACAGCAGACAGCTTTTCTCAAACTTCAGTGTGCAAAATAATCACCTGGTGATGCTATAAAAATACTGATTCTGATCTAATAGGTCCTGGGGTGGTCCTAACATGTGTTTCCAATAAGCTCCTAGGTGATGCTGATGCTGCTTGACCAACTTTGAGTATCAAGGCTCTAGAAGCCGACAGGTCAGGGTAAGATTCTTGGCTCTGCTATATATGAGCTCTGTAATCTTTGTGGTTTTGTTTGTTTGTTTGTTTTCTTTTCTTATTTTATTTATTTATTTTGCGATGGAGTCTTACTCTATCACTCAGGCTGGAGTGCGGTGGTGCTATCTCGGCTCACTGCAACCTCTGCCTCCCGGGTTAAAGCAATTCTTGTGCCTCAGCCTCCCCTGTAGCTGGGATTACAGGCCTGTGCCACCACGCCTGGCTAATTGTTATATTTTTAGTAGAGATGAGGTTTCACTATGTTAGCCAGGCTGGTCTTGAACTCCTGATCTCAGGTGATCCGCCCGCCTCAGCCTCCCAAAGTGGTGGGATTACAGGCGTGAGCCACCTTGTCTGGCCTGAGCTCTGTAATCTTTGCCAAATTACTTGTCCTCTCTGAACCTCAGTTTCTTTTTCCATAAAATGGTGGGGGTGTGATGGCTTAGCTGGGGTGGAGTGGGGAGGGACAGGCAAGACACTCATCTCCCAGAATGGTGCAGATTAAGCATGATAATATACATAAAGTGTTTAGCACAGTGCCTGCCCTATAGCAAGCACTCACTAATTGATAACTCTTGTTATATTATTTTTAATAAAGAAGAAGGTCTGGGTCATAGTTTGGAGAAAGGTGAGTGAATGTAGTTAATGAGGGCAGGAATGAATGAGCACTTCCCTTGTATCTTATCTAGGAAGGATATTTTCTCTTACTTTGTTTTCTTCCACTTCATCCCATCATCCTTTCCTTGAATTCATTCCCTGGGTCTTCACTATCAAGACAAGATGTGTTTCCTCTTCATTCTTCCTCCCACCCCAAGCCACCTAAAATCTGACAAAGCTGGAAGAACTCAGGCAGAACTGAAGCTTGAAGCCAGGCAGATTGTCAGATTGTGCCCGGAGGTGATATCTTTGTTAAGGAAACATCCTCCCCACCTTGGCTGTTTCTAGTGGGGCGGGCTTGGCCCTTGAGGGTAGAGGTCCACAGCTGGGTCTCCACGTATGCCCACGCCCAGCTGCCCTCCTCAGAAACCGCCCATGCTTTTCCACACACAAGGCCCCTCTGGAGGAAGACATATGTTTCTCAATCTGTGGGGCTGTCAGTTGGCATCTTTTTCAAGAACCGAATTAACTTGTCGTCCTAGAGGAAAAAAAAGTGAAGTGCTTTGTTTTGTCTGTAGGGTAACAGGCCTGGACTGGGTCCAAATTTGGGGGTGCTCCTCTTTCAGTTGGAGGTGAGGGAGCCATCTGATTGGAGCCTTGAGGCTGGGGGAGCTCTAAGTCACAGGTTGGCTCAATTCTGTAAAGTAACATTGTGTTTAGTGAGTGCCAGGCACAAGACCAGGCACCAAAGGCTCAAAAATAGTTAAACAATGGCACTTACAGTGGAGCAGGGAGACAGAAGAGAAGCAGCTATAAAGTCCTAAGATAAATGCCTAGGTAGGGGTGTACATGATGTGCAGAGAATGGGGAAAGACCAGAAGGTGTGGCAGCCAGTCTTCAAGATGGCTCTCAATGAGACACACTGCTTGACATTCATGCCCTTGTTTAGGCCCTTCCTGTGTTGAGTCTGGGCTGACCTATATAACCAACAGAATGTGGTAGAAGTGACTCTGTGTGACTTCCAAGGCTAGGTCATAAAAGGCCTTGCAGCTTCCACCTTGGTCTCTCGGAATGCATGCTCTGGGAGAAATCAGCTGTCATGTCAAAAGTCTGACTGTGCTGAGGCCACCATGCTCTGAGGAAGCCCAACCCAGCCATGGGAAGGCATCACAAGAAGACACGGAAATACCATCTCCATAGCCAGCTTTTCCACCTATCTCACCCAGGCAAGGGACAGGTGTGTGAAGGAGCTATGTTGGATGCCCAGTCCAGTTGAGCCTTCAGATAACTCCAGCCTTGGCTGCCATCTGACTGCAACTGGCTGAGAGACCCCATGTGAGAAACTTTCAGTGGAGCTCAGTCAACTCACAGCACCTCAAATAACCATGAGCAATAAGAATAGTTGCGTTAAGCTGCCAAATCTGGGTGGTTTGTTACACAAGGACTGATAGAAGGAGAAGGGTTTCTGGTAGAAAGGATGATGAGGGAGGGAGGGAGTAGAACAGTAGATTTCTGGATGGGGAGCAGCATCCCATGGAGAAGTGCATCTTGGAAAACCACACAGAAAGGAGAATCAGAATAGGCTTTTGAGGAATTAGGAGCGGTTAAATATTAATAGAGAGCAAAGGCCAGGCAGAGAGAAGTGAGGAGAGCACTGGAAGAAGTGGGCAGGGGCCAGACCTACAGATTCTGCACAGGGATTTAAACAACATACCATGTGGTTTGTGGGAGCTTTGTATTTACTTAGAATTTTGAGAGGTGAAGATGTGAACTCCCCCTATAAATCTCCCTATGGCTGCTGCTATTATTGTCTTCAGCAGCTGCGACAAAAACCACTCGGGAGACTTGGTGAACACAAACGCTGAATGGCCTCATTGGCTCAAAGAAAGAGGGGAAAGGGCTAAACACTGTTCAGAGTTCTTCCACTGCTTTCCCCAGGTCTGGGAAATGTCGCGTGCCTGAGAAGTCCTAGATTCCATTTTAGCAGTAGCCAGAAACTACCTTCCCTGGATTGATGATTTATCCACAAAGTACCTGCCCACTAGCACTGGGAAATATGTGATTTAAATCATTAAATATGTGATTTAAATGATGCTAGCATCAAGCCAGGTCCTCCCTGCAGTCTCACTGGGGGCTATTTCCACCTGCAACCCTGGCTAAAAGGGAAGAGCCCAAGGGAGGACAGTCCCCATGGCTGTAGTTTCTCCTCTGCTATGCCATCTAGTTACCTTTGTAGGCCTCCACATTCTCTACTGTAAAATGGGGACAGTAATGCCTATCTTACCCTTGACTGGAGAGTATTAAATGAAATACTGTGATTCAAGTAAGCAGCAAAAACCCCACGTACAGGGCGCACTCAGCAAATGGAGGCCATTGTTAATATTGCTCTTGCCTTGGTGCTCTGGTCTTATATCCCGAGTCTGCTCTCAAGGTAGCAGATACAGAATAAAAGCGCTGTCCTTGGCCAACATCGCTAATGGATTAGGCCATTCTTTGTCCCAGCATATAGACGGCCTCACAGTCTCCGGCAGCCACTAATATTAATTAATAGCACACATTTCTTAAGATCTCACCATGCTACAAATGAGTTTTCTCTTGTAATCCTCATGAAAGTCCTGCAGAAACATTTTACTTTTGAGAAAACTAAGGTGGAGCAAGGATAATCTACTCAAAGCTATGAAGCCAGGAAGAGCTGGGACTGGAGTTGGAACACTCCAGAGCCTGCTGCTTAACCACTGCCCCGCACTGCCTCACAAAGGAGTCTGCCCTAGAAAGGAGGAGCACAGGATGAAAGCGCACACCACCTCCCATTGTTCTCAGAAACTTAGATGAACTGTACATTGTCTTTGTTTAGGCATAGCCCGTTCAATTAGCATGCTAGTGATTTTATCTTTTCCTGCTAAGTCCAAGTGTTAAAGCAACAGAAGAAGGGCTCTTTTAATCCCAGTTCCCCATAATTACTAGTGAGAAATAGCCTCAGAAAATGCCATACCATGTTTTGAGGTTTTGAGGAATTATCTGGAGCTTACACTAGAACATTAAGCCAATCAGGCAGGAACTCTGTTTTCCTTACCTCTGTACTCTCTGTACTTAGAGCAGTGCCTGGCCTATAGTAGATGTTCAATACATATTTATTGAATGGGTGGGTACAGGGTCTACTTCTCCATTAGGCCTAGTAGACACAGTGCCTTGAGGCCCAGATATTGTTAGGAGTACATGATAGTGTTGTTATTTTCCTTTACAAACAAGAGAAAAAATAGATATTAAAAAAGTCAATACATAACAATGAATCCAGCCTAGAAAATATTCTTTATGCCAATGCAGTCATAAAATATAATTTTTATTTTTTTTTTAAGGAAGTGATGGCCAACCTAGCCAGGAGAATTCTAATGCAGTCCTGAATGAGTGGGACTTCTGTGTAAATGCCCAGTTGGGTACAGGGTAAATCTTAGACAAGATCCATTTCTTCCCACCTGTGCTTTAGGAAGTAGAAGTGCAGAGCAGGCCATCTGTGACACCACATGTACCCTGTGGCTCATTCCTTTCATGTCCACGGCCTCCCCACAAGGATGTCCTCTCCTTTGCACCAGGGATGATTGGACCAGTATGCAACCCTGACCAGGGACAGCCAATAGGAGCTGCTCAGGGGCACAGAGCCAGGCAGGAAATGCTGTGCCCAAGAGGTGCTACAATGAGCAGTGCCAATCCAGAAGGACTGAAGCTAAAATATGAGGAAAGAATCAGTAAATAGTAAAGAAGCTAGAGAAGACACAGTGAAATGGAGACATAGTGACTGGGTTGTGAGAATTGTGGAGTGGAGTGAGGATACCTCAACTCTCTCTGCGGCTTGGGCTAGCTGATCTAGTTCCTGTGTGGACTCCAAACACAAGATCCACCTGCATTTACAGAGTACCTTCTGTTTTCTAGGCCCTGGGCCAAGTGGTTTATATATATCGCCTCATTTAACCTCCCAACAACCCTATAGAGGTGGTTTTATCTTTATCCTACTTATCAAATGTGGAAAGGAAGCTTAACTCATTTGTTCAGGGTCACATAGCTAGTAACTGGAAGAACCAAGCCTCAAAAACCCAGCCTGTTGGATTCCAAAGTCCACAATTTAACCAACAAACCAACTTGTTTTGTCAAATTCCAAAGTCTATTCCAGACTCCAGGAAGCTCAGCAGTTCACCTTTCTTGGTTTCTCTTGAGATCCCTGTTATCAATATGTTATATGTGACCTTGCAATTCACTGGAGTAATGGCTTGAGGTAGTCTGAAAATCTGTTCTTTATCTGCAGAAGACCAACGGTCCAGGAGAAGGTCAAGAAAGAGAGAGGACCTGGGGTAAACAACAGGTAATAAACATGAAAAACAAAAACAAACACAAAAAACTGGTGAGGAGCTGTATATTGGTGAAGAGAAGCAGCTCCAGTTTGCCAGGTCATGGTGAGAATGAGCTTCAAGTAATCAGAAAGAGGCCAGATTAGGGAGAGTCCAGAGAAAAAGATCAAAGAGGGTTGTTCTTTCCCCCCATAGACAAGGGGCTTCAATGGTAAGAAACAGGAGGAAGTGTGTACAAAGCAGCATTTAAGAATGTGGTTGGCAGAGCCAGGATGATTTGCCACAGAGAGGGAAAAAGCAAGAGGTTACTGTTACAGAAGTAGGAGAAAGATAACCAAGTGTGAACTTTGATGGTGGTGTGGGGAATGGGAACTTCGATGGTGGTGTGGGGAATGGGAGGTAAGCACGCTGCATGGTAAAGAAAGACTGCACAGGAATAATTAGAAGAAGGCAGAAAGGGAACCAGAGGGAGGAACCATCTGTGATTATGTCCAGAAAATTAAAATCTCAGTGGCAGAGATTTCTAGTTGTCTACGATATCCTTTTGCCCCTTCTTATAAAAGCTCATAGTTTTTAGCTGGGTGCATGACTGCCTAAGTAAGATAAAGGCTACATTCTCCAGCCTCCCTTGCAGTCTGGTGTGGCTATGGGCCTGTCTCCTGCGGAAACGGATCTGCCCTAGTGTCCCTGCTGGGCTCTTTTCACTGTCTGGGAGCAGCCATGGGAAAAATGGTCTTGGTCACAGTGTGGTGGTAGATTCAGATTTGGAGAGCAGCAGCTGGGGCCATTAGTCAACTACTTTCCCCATCACAGGAGATCTGAGAAGGGCAGTTTTGTAGCTGCCACATGCTTTCCATCCATTTGTTGTTGTTGTTGTTTTGTTTTGTTTGTTTTCTCATTTTGTTTCTGTGCTGGTTCCAGGCTCAGGCAGGCTCTCACCTAGTGACCACAAGATGGCTGCCATAGCTCCAGTATCACATCTCACTGGGTAAACCAATGGGAAACATCTGCCTTTTTCCCAGCACCCACTGTGAAAACCTCATTGTGTCTCATTGGTTCTGAATGAGTTACATATTCACCTCTGAACCAGTCACTGTGACTAGGGAAATATGACTTGCTGATTGACTGAGGCCTAGACCACATGCTCCACTCTAGCCAGATTCTAGAGTCAGAATGTAGGGGAGGGTGAGTCCCCAAAGAAAAATGGAAGGTGAGGGAACTATGCTGGGGAGACAACAACAAAATGTCCTTAATAATAGTGTTAAATGTCCTCACACTTATTTCCTCCTAGAACCCTATTTGCTGAGTTACTTGTGGACAGCACACACTGAGAGATGCTGGACCTTAGAAATATAAGACATGCATAATATCTCTATAATTACACCTTCTGCTTGTTTTTTACAAATGGGCCATTCGAGTTAGGAATGGTAGCAAAGAGAAAATCTCCTATTTATTTATTTATTTGAGACTGAGTCTTGCTTTGTCACCCAGCCTGGAGTACAGTGGTGCAATCTTGGCTCACTGCAGCCTCAACCTCCTAGGCTCAAGCAATCCTCCCACCTCAGTTTCCTGAGTAGGTGGGACTACTAGCACGCACCACCACACCTAGCTAATTTATTTTTTATTTCTGGGGGCGGGGGGTCTCACTTTTTTGTCCACCCTGGTCTCTAACTCCTGGCCTCAAGTGATCCTCCTGCCTCAGCCTCTCAAAGTGCTGGGATTACAGATGTGAACCACCACACCTGGCCAAAATCTCCAGGGGAGATGGGGTCACATGGTTGATGAAAACATCCACTTGGCCCTTCTTGATATATTCTATTCTCTTAGATATTTTTATTCCAAAACAGATGAAGAGTTTGCCAGATTTTATGTATTTTTGCGAGAAAAGATAATGAGACTCCATAAATTACCCCAAAGTATCCTTAATGACCTTTCCATTGCCTCTGAAGTACCCCTGTAGCCTCCTTGATAGGAATCGATTAGGAGTCTTCATTCTCCTCTTATCATTGACGGCACCTCTGGGAAAAAAAGGCCATGCCCTTCCCTCCCACTTGCTGTAGGGATTAATGTCCAGATAAGATCCTAACAGAAAGAAACAATTTGGGTTCAGCAGTTGTGAACCAGTGGGGCTAGGTGGCCAGCATTTAAGATATTATGTCCTGGGCATGTGTGAATTGGTAATATCTTTATTGATTCTGAGGAGTTACATGACAATACAAGCATGTTCAAAAATATTTATCACAGAGTATTGTAGCTAACCGACTCCATTTTAAAGTTTACAAAAGATAAATCATAAATGCCATTCTTGCTTAATATTCTACATTTTCTCTTTAAAATAAATAAAATGATTACAAAAAATGATGACAAAACCAGTAACAATAACACTGAGTCCTTTCTGTAGGTCAGGCACTCTGCTAAGTACTTCATATGCATTATCTTGTTTTATCTTTACAATCATATAATGGGGAAGGTAATATTATTGTTCACATTTTACAGATGAGAAAAATTGAGGCTCGGCTGGGCGTAGTGGCTCACGCCTGTAATCCCAGTACTTTGGGAGGCCAAGGCATGCAGATCACTTGAGGCCAGGAGTTCGAGACCAGCCTAGCCAACATGGTGAAACTCCATCTCTAGTAAAAACACAAAAAATTAGCTGGGAGTGGTGGCAGGCACCTGTAATCCCAGCTACTTGTGAGGCTGAGGCAGGAGAATCGCTTGAACCTGGGAGGTGGAGGTTGCAGTGAGCTGAGATGACACCACTGTACTCCAGCCTGGTGACAGAGATAGACTCCGTCTCGAAAGAAAAAAAAAGAAAGAAAATTGAGGCTCAGTGAAATTAAGGAACAAATTCAAGACTATATAACTAATAAGTAAAAGAGTCAGGGCTGGGCATGATGGCTCACGCCTGTAATCCCAGCACTTTGGGAGGTCAAGGCAGGTGAATCACTTGAGTTCAGGAGTTTGAGACCAGCGTGACCAACATGGTGAAACCCTGTCTCTACTAAAAATACAAACATTAGCTGGGCGTGGTGGTGCACGACTATAATCCTAGCTACTCGGGAGGCCGAGGCAGGAGAATTGCTTGAACCCAGGAGGCGGAAGTTGCAGTGAGCTGAGATCATGCCATTGCACTCCGGCCTGGGCAACAGAACAAGACTCCATCTCAAAAAAAACAAAAAACAAAAAACAAAAAACAAAAAAAAAAGATTTTTTTTTTTTTTTTTTTTTTTCAGCAGATGTGGGTCTCACTCTGCCACCCAGGCTGGAGTGCAGTGGTGCAGTCATAGCTTACTGCAGCCTCAAACTCTTGGACTCGAGCAAACCTCTCACCTCAGCCTCTCCAGTAGCTGGGACTATAAGCACACACCTGGTTATTTTTTTTTCTCTTTTCTTTTCTTTTGTTTTTTTTTTTTTTTTTTTTTTTTTTTTTTTGGCCAAGGTCTCACTCTGTCGCCCAGGCTGGAGTATAGTGGTGCAGTGGCATGATCTCAGCTCACTGCAGACTCCACCTCCTGTACTCAAGTGATCCTCCTGCCTCAGCCACCCGAGTAGCTGGGACTACAGGCACGGACTACCATGCCTGGCTAATTTTTGCATGTTTTGTAGAGACGAGGTTTCACAGTGTTGCTCAGGCTGGTCTGGAACTCCTGGGCTCAAGGGATCCACCAACCTTGGCCTCCTAAAGTGCTGGGATTATAGGCGTGAGCCACTGCACCCAGCCTATCAGAGTCAGAATTTGAAATCGGGTCTAGTTTCAGTATGTGTGTTCTTAAAATTACCGTTCTATACCCTACCACTTAATGATGCAAGCTTTTCTCCCCTTAGCATACCTATCCCATAGGGATGCTGGGTGAATCAAATGTACTAAAATGTGCAAAGATATCAGACACTTCCCAACCTGCAGTGACTGGGCCATTGGAAGCTGTAGGTTTTGTTTTGACCAAACTCTTTGTTTATTGTCACCTTTGACTTTTGTGGAGTGGCATTGCCAAAGATCCCTGATGCTTCTGTCTCGAGTTGCCAGACCAGACCCAGTGACATGTACCAGGCTTTTGCCGGCTCTCGCCCCCCAACTTATAAGGCAGGATCCAGGCTTTTTACTGAATCTTCCCCTAGTAAGTATTTATAGAAGTCATTAGGGTGCCACATATGTGCTCATAAATGTGAACAGTCAGTATCTCCTGGCATAAACCAGTCTATTTCCTTTCTCCTGCTCTGGCCTCCTTATTCTGGGCACCCTTGGTATATGGGGAACCACTGCTGTTTTCCCTGTAATTGGGTACAGTTGTGCCTGATGCAGGGCACTGTGACTTCCCATCTCTGCTTTGCTGGTGCCCCCCAAGGACCTGAAGCTGCTATGTTTTCAGGAATCCTCAGTGGGCAGGAGTCCTCAAGTGTCATCCCCCGTATAGTATAATAATCTGTTGGAGAGCATAAAGAATTTGAATAAGATATTTTGGGTAAGCTTTACTAAAGTGTAGTATGTATATAGAAAGAGACATAAATCATAAGTATTCAGTTCCATGGATTTTTCATAAAATGAACCCATACATGTAACCAGCACCAACATCAAGAAACAGAAGACTCCCAGCACCAGAGAGTCTCCTTTGTGCCCCCTTCCGTTAGCAAGGGTAGCCCCCCTTCCCTAGGGTAACCACTATCCTAATTCTTTGTTTTGAAATGGAGTCTTGCTCTGTTGCCCAGGCTGGACTGCAGTGGCACCATCTCCAATCACTGCAATGTCTGCCTCCCAGGTTCAAGTGATTCTCCTGCCTTGGCCTCCTAAGGAGCTGGGACTACAGCTGTGCACCACCACATCTGGCTAATTTTTTTTGTAGTTTTGGACTTTTTTGTATTTTGTATTTTTTTGGTAACTTACAATGTATGTCTTTTTCTGTACACGGATGGGGTTTCTCCAGGGGTTTCGCCTGTTGGCCAGGCTGGTCTCGAACTCCTGACCTCAGGTGATCTGCCAGCCTTGACCTCCTTAAGTGCTGGGATTACAGGCCTGAGCCTCCGCTCCTGGCCCCACTATCCTAACTTCTAACACTATAGATTCTGGTTGCCTCTTTTAAAACTTGATATAAAAAAGAATCATATAGACTTTTTAAAATCTAGTTTATTTTGCTCAATATTATGTTTATAAGATATAGTTACATTAGTGAATACAGCTGTAGCTTATAATTTTCATTTCTGTGTAGTATGCCATTGTATGGATATAGCGCATACAATGTTTAGTTATCCATTCTAGTGTAGATAGGCATTTGGGTAGTTTCCAGTTTGGGACTCTTATGAATAGTGCTGTTGTGAACATTTTTGTTCATGTCTTTTGGTGAACATATGCAAACATTTCTGTTGGGGATATATACATATATGTGTGCATGTACATGTGTGTGTGCACGCGCATGTGTGTATGTATAAATTGTTGCCAGGTCACAGGCTATGCATATATTTGGCTTTAGTCAATACTGCCAAACAGACTTTCTTTCTTTTATTTATTTATTTATTATTATTATACTTTAAGTTCTAGGGTACATGTGCATGACGTGCAGGTTTGTTACATATGTATACATGTGCCATGTTGGTGTGCTGCACCCATTAACTCGTCATTTACATTAGGTATATCTCCTAATGCTCTCCCTCCCCCCTCCCCCACCCCATGACAGGCCCCAGTGTGTGATGTTCCCCACCCTGTCTCCAAGTGTTCTCATTGTTCAATTTCCACCTATGAGTAAGAACGTATGGTGTTTGGTTTTCTGTCCTTGTGATAGTTTGCTGAGAATGATGGTTTCCAGCTTCATCCGTGTCCCTACAAAGGACATGAACTCATCCTTTTTTATGGCTGCATAGTATTCCATGGTGTATATGTGCCATATTTTCTTAATCCAGTCTATCATTGGTGGACATTTGGGTTGGTTCCAAGTCTTTGCTATCATGAATAGTGCCTCAATAAACATATGTGTGCATGTGTCTTTGTAGCAGCATGATTTAGAATCCTTTGGGTATAACCCAGTAATGGGATGGCTGGGTCAAATGGTATTTCTAGTTCTAGATCCTTGAGGAATCACCGCACTGTCTTCCACAATGGTTGAACTAGTTTACAGTCCCACCAACAATGTAACAGTGTTCCTATTTCTCCACATCCTCTCCAGCACCTGTTGTTTCCTGACTTTTTAATGATCGCCATTCTAACTGGTGTGAGATGGTATCTGATTGTGGTTTTAATTTGCATTTCTCTGATGGTCACTGATGATGAGCTATTTTTCATGTGTCTGTTCTGCCAAACAGACTTTCAAAGTGATTGGACCAATATACACTCCCATCGGTGATACAGGTATTTGGATAAAGTTGTTATAGTACTATGGTTTGTTGTTTTCTTTGTCCAGATGCCCTTCAAAACTTAAGTCCTGCTCAGGCCAAAGGGTCCCCTCTCCATGAGTCTCTTCAGTGTATCAGTTAGAGTTTGTGGTTGCAAGCAACAGAAATCAACTCTAGCTAACATGTAGGAGATGCTCATACAATGACAGAAGGTAATTTTCCAAAAGGAAATCTGGATGTTGTTAGAATGGGAAATGGATTCTGGACTAATGGATAAGACTTGGATAGGAACAGAAACCAAGGCAATGTTGGAGGCTATGGCATGAATCACAGCAGCAGTCTCCAAGCAGGAACCTTTCTGTGAGCATGTCACCCTGCATGGAATGGCCTCACTCTTGACCTTTCATTATACAGTAGCCCAGGAAAGAAAATCCAGTGGCCTGAGCTTACATGGTGGACCTGTTCTCCAACACATTAAGCTAGAGAGAGGCAGGGACTGTGCCTTTGAGTTCTGTAGTGGGATATGATCCCATCCCATGATGCAGTACTTTCCCTGCAGATCTCATTAACCAAAAATGAGATAATTCCCCCAAAAGTAATCTAGAATGAAAGATGAAGATTTCTGGAAAAATCAGAATGTAAAATGAGTGCTGGGCAGCCAAAGAAAAAAGATGGCTATCTACCAATCTAAGAGAGAGATGCATACGAGGAGTAATGACCAATAGGAAGCCCAGTCATATTTTTTTGGTAGCTGGGGCTTGGGCCCCAAACTGCAACACAGACGACTCTGGTAGCTCAATTGGACCACATGGAACATCCTTGCTTTTCTAAACTTGTGTGTTAATTTTCTCGGACTGCTGTAACAAATTCCCATGAAGTGCATGGCTTAAAACAACAGCAATGTGTTCTCTCACAGTTCTGGAGGTAGAAGCATGAAGCCAGGTATTGACAGGAGCATGCTCCCAGTGGAGGCCAGAGGAAGGATACTTCCTTGACTCCTCCTAGCATTTGGGGTTGCTGGAAGTCCTTGGGGCTCCCTGGGTTGTAGCTGCCCTGCTTTGATCCCTACATCTGTCTTCACATGGCCTTATCTTCTGTGTATTCCTCTCCTCTTCTTATAAGGAGACCAGTTGTTGTATTTAGGTCCCATCTTAAATCAGTATAACCTCTTGTTAACTAATTATATCTGCAAAGAGGCTATTTTCAAATAAGATCACATTTTGAGGTTTCCGGTGAATACAGATTTTGGGGGGATGCTATTCAGACTGCTATAGCAGATTCAGTTTCAAACCAGAGAATTTGGTGAGCTCTGATTTCTTTAATTCCTCCTACCACTTGCTGATACCCAAGTCTAATGTTTTCTTGCATCCTGGCTACATGGAGGAAATGGAAGCTATGAATTACAATCATGGCCTGATCTTTTAATGCATTATATAACCCCACTCTCCTTCAAAGCTGATCCACTCAGATCCCAGAATTGACCAGATTGGTATGATTCAGTGGTAAAGAGAAGAGGCTGTAGTGGAATGGCCAAGATTGAAACCCTGGTTTGGGCCGGGCACAGTGGCTCACACCTGTAATCCCAGCACTTTGGGAGACCGAGGCAGGTGGATCACCTGAGGTCAGGAGTTCAAGACCAGCCTGGCAACATGGTGAAACCCCATCTCTATTAAAAATACAAAAATTAGCCAGGCATGGTGGCAGGCACCTGTAATCCCAGCTACTTAAGAGGCTGAGGCAGGAGAATCTCTTGAACCCAGGAGGCAGAGGTTGCAGTGAGCCAAGATCATGCCATTGCACTCCAGCCTGGGCAACAAGAGCGAAACTCTGTCTCAAGAAAACAAAACAAAATACAACAACAAAAAACCCTGGTTTGACCTTTTTACTATCTGGGTGACACTCCTTGTGTCTTGGCTTTCTTATCCATAAAATGTACTTGATGAAAAATGTACTATTTCATCCGGCTGTAGTAGTAAAAGTTAAATGAGAAAATGGATCTAAGTTCTTAACTCGGTGCCTGGTACAACATAAGCACTAAGTCAATGTTGTTATTAATTTGTGTCTTCCTGAGGGAAGTGGGTATGGGAAAGGAGGCTTAAACATGATTCCCCCTCAGAAAGGCCTGATGGAGTTTTAATAAAAAACTTGTGGCTTTTTTCTCCCTGCAGTCTTTATGGCCCTCCTGCCTCCTACCCTAGTCCACGGGAAGCCAGGCTAGAATAGAAAACCTAAGAGGAGACCTCATGGTATATGCGCTCTCCTTAACAATCAAGGCTTTGTTACTAGGCCAAGCTTAAGGCTCCCCCGGCTCTGTTTTCCCATAGGGCGAATCCTCTCCCAGAGGCTCTCTGAGCCCACGTGCAAAGACATTTCAGAGGCCCATCCCATCCATTTACCAGGCACGCCCACATGGGCCTGGGGCTCTAGCTGAGGTCACTGCTATGCCTAGGAACAGCTGAACAGGCAGCTCAGTTATCTCTCGGGCTGGAGACAGCCTGGCTGGGGCACCTGAGGCTGGAGCAGATCCCTGAGGTTGTAAATCAGGGCATGCCAAGATCATCCTAGGAAGAGGATTTGGGCTTCCTTCTGTCTAAAGGCTCCGGTGCCCTGGCTTCATCTAGGGGATGGCAAATAAAACTGGCTTCTCCAGAGTGACACAGGGCTGGCCAGGGGCCAAATTGCTATTGATTTTTCTTGCTAGGGTCTGAAGCTGAGATAGGAGATGGCTTTTTGCTTCAGCTGTGTGGACCAGCTCAGGAGGAGGCGGGGGGTGAGGGGCTCCTTTGCAGGAGCCTGAGCCCCTGGCTGAAGTCACTGGAGGAGAGGGCACATGTCAGGAGCAGAATAATGACTCTGCAGTCATCATGTGTCATGTGCAATGGAGGATGACCGTGATGGCCCTGCTGCACTCCAGCCAAGGGTCCAGTGGGCTTTTTGTTTTTTTTATAGTTTGCCGAATGATCTTTTAGTGTCTGACTTCACAGTAGGAAGAGGTTTGATACCTCCAACTGCTTTTCCTCCTTCTGCCAGGATGATGGGAGCTAAGCAGAGCAGAACCACAAGCTCCGTGTTCAGGCTGGCCCCTGTGGCAAGAGTGCAAATAGGGGCTTGTGAAAGCTGTATCTAAGTATTTAAACATTATCCATCCCACTACAAAAATGCTATGTAAAATAAGTTCTACCCTCCAACTTTGACAAATGTATCTTCCTAATGCCCTGCAACACCAGGATGGACTTTAGATTTATCGGGCTCCTTGGTCCTCCACACCCCAATGTGATCTTGCAGGGAGAGCAGCCCCTGACTCCACCCACTCCCCTTCTGTTCCACTGCTGGTTCCATTTTGCATTGTGAAGAACGTCCCTCACTCATGCGTGCTCTCTCTCTCTCTCTCTCTCTCTCTCTCTCTCTCTCTCTCTCGCTTGTGGACACTCCAGCCTGCATATCCATGTTTCATTCCCACTGTCCTTCAAACAGCTGCCCCTAAGTCAACTCTCAGACTTGGGTGCACATGCTGGCGGGCAGGTTTGGACTTCCAACAAAGAAAGAAGGGAAGAGGCCCACGCACATTCTGGAAACAAGATTAGAGCTACTTGGGCAGAGAAGTAAGGATTCCAGGCACCCAGACCAGGACTTAGAAGTGGGAGGACATGGGGCTTAGATGGGTACATCTCTTTGGTCCCATGGACTCCTTAAACATCTGCCCCTTTGAGGAGGCATAAAGCCAGAGGGGATCCTTTGAAGTGGGAGGCCAGGGCAAGACCATTGCTGCCTGATTCAAAAGGCTGTTCTGTCCATGATCACAACACCATGAGACTCCAATCTTGTTCCACAATCACAACACCATGGGCACCATGAGATTCCAATCCTGTACCAGTATGGAGACTGTGCTTCATGGTAGAGAGCATCATTTCTGAAGTCTTGCGGAGATGCATCTTTGACTTCTCTTCCTTCCAAAGAACAGTTCCCTGGGATAGTAGGGACTGCCTTGGAATTAGGAAAATGAGAGGAGAAAACAGCAACTGCAGGGTCCAAAGCACCCCAGCCCTGACCCATGCCTTCTTTTTGGCCTTCCCTAGATCAAGGTTCCCTCTGAAGGCGGCTCTCCCCTCCACAACCCATGTGTTTTCTGTTGTTTCCTAATCCTCAGCTTGGCAGGCCCCCGAGTGCTGCATCCATATTTTTGTCTGCTCTTTTGTCTGATGAGTTTCTCCCTACATGCCTGAGCTGGCAGCAGCAAGCCTGCAAAATGAAGCTCCTGCCCCTTCACAAAAAGATTCATCATGTTCTTCTTCGAAAAAGCCTTTGCAGCCTTCATTTTTCTCCCTCTTGCCCGCCATCTCCCTCTTCTTTTGGTTCTATTATATACGTATTTTTAGCAGCCTTGGTGTTCCCTGCATTTTTTTTTTTTTTTTTTTTTTTTTACCACAAAGTTGACTGTTATGTAACAGTCTCATGGACCTGCCTCCCAGAATCTGAAGTGTCTGTTGCTATAACTACAACGCTCATAAATTCAGCCTCCCTTAAAATTATGCATTTTCCAAACTCCCCAAGTAGAGACTCAGAAGGGTTGGGTTAGCTGGATTTTTAACCATAAAATTCATGTCTAGACCCCCAAATCTGTACTATATATTTTTAAAACATTTTTAAAGGGACCTGGGTTTCTTTTCATTTCTGCAGACAGTTTAAAGGATAAGTTTTATTTCTGCATCTGGAATCACAGACTTTCTCAACTCTCCAGGAAAGAGGTTTTTGCCATACTACCAGATTCTACTGAATCATACTACCAGAAACCCACTGAATAGCAGGGAAGGAGAGGAAAGGTGTGACTTGGAACTAGCCAGTGGTTTTTGTGCCCAGTCTGTTTTTCCTGCAATGCCTTGGGTTTCTGATTTGAGCTCTGTTTCTGGAACTCTGTGTAGGAACCAGGTCATGTATGAGAGGAGCTAAGGGGACCTTGGCAACTGGTAATAACTGAAGGCAAGCCTGTTCTAAAAGAAATAAGATTGCTGCTACTTCAGGAACCAGGAATCCAATCACTACCCTCCATTCCTACTGCCACTGTCCTGATCTAAGACACTGGCTTCTCCTCCCGGGCATGCCTCAGTGGCTTCTGTGAGACATCTGTGCCTTTCACAGTAATATCCATTATCCTCCTCTTTCGTAGGGAACCTCAATTTTGTTGGGGATGGCAATGTACCAGGCTAAAAACTACCTTCCCAGCCTCTCTCAGAGATGAGGGTATGTATTCATTATTCATTGCTGCATAGAAAATTACCACAAACCTGGCTGCTTTAAACAGCATACATGGGGCCGGGAGCAGTGGCTCACACCTGTAATCCCAGCATTTTGGGAGGCCAAAGCAGGCGGATCACTTGAGGTCAGGAGTTCGAGACTAGCCTGGCCAACATGGCAAAACCCCATCTCTACTAAAAATAAAAAATTAGGCAGGCGTGGTGGTGCATGCCTGTAATCCCAGCTACTCAGGAGGCTGAAGCAGAAGAATCGCTTGAACCCGGGAGGCGGAGGTTGCAGTGACCTGAGATTGTACTGCTGCACTCCAGCCTGGAAGACAGAAGGAAACTCTGTCTCAAAAAAATCCAAAGAACCAAAAAACATACATGGCCAGACATGGTGGCTCATGCCTGTAATCCCAGCACTTTGGGAGGATCGTTTGAGGCCAGAAGTTTAAGACCAGTCTGGGTAACAAAACAAGACTCCGTCTCTACAAAAAATTTAAATATATTTAAACACACACGCACACATTCTTATTATCTCACAGTTTCCATGGGTCAGGAATCTGGGCACAGTTCAGCCACTGCTTCCAGGTCTTTCACCAGGTTGCAAGCAAGATGTCAGCCATAGCTGGGGGCTCAGCGGGAGGTTTGATTGAGAAAGGATCTGCACCCAAACTCACATGGTTGTTGGTGGAATTTGGTTCCTGGGAGGGCTGTTTGATTGAGAGTCTCAGTCTTCACTGGTTGTTGGCTGGAAGCTGCCTCCATTTCTGGCCATGCGGGCCCTTCCAACATGGCAGCTATCTTCATCCGAGTGTGTAAGCCGAGAGGGCAAGAGAGAGAGTCTGCTAGCAAGATGGAGGTTATAATCTCTTGTAACCTAATCATGAAAGTGACAACTCATCACCTTTGCTGTGTTCTGTTGGTTAGAAGCAAGTTGTTTCTAACCGCCCTTTCATGCTGCTGTTGTTTGAGCCCCTGGGCTCAGCCATGCTTGAAGTCCTTCAATCCCTGGACTTTTCAGTTACAGGAAACAAGAACCCTCTTCCCCCTTTTTTTAGCTGGAGTCCACGTGAGCTGAGTTTTCCATCACTTGCAACACAAAGAGAATATTCTAATACAGTAGGCTTCTATAAATATTTGATGAGTGGATTTAAAGGAAGTGCTGAAGAATTGATAAGCAATTTTAGAACTCTGAAGGCTCAAGAGCCTAGAAACAACACCCAAGGGTTGGCAAACTTTTTCTGTAAGCAGCCAGCTAGTAAATATTTTAGACTTTGCAGACCACACAGTCTCTGTTGCAACTAATCAACTCTGTGTTGTAGTGTGAAAGCAGCCCTTGACATTATAGAACTGAGAGTGGCTGTGTTCCAATAAAACTTTATTTACAAAATCAGACAGCAGGTGGGATTATCCCACAGGCTGTAGTTTGCTGACCTCTGCCATAAGCTACTGACAAGTGTGAGAAGGATTGTTAAGTATTTCATTTGAAAAAACATCTGAGCAGACTGGTGAACTTGGGGGATGCTACTGCAAGGTTAGGTGAGGTTTCTTCTCAATCTCTTCTTATCTGTCAGTCCTCTTCCCTTTTCCCAGTCCTCTCAGTGCCTGAAGGACTTTGGTAAAAGGGAGAGGACATCCAGGTCCTCGGTGGCTTCACATTCATTCCACCCTCCATCCCTGGGTTGGCCACAGGTGTCGTCATCCCCAGCCTTACTTTGTTCTCTTCCCTTCCTCTCATCCTCAACTTTTTTCTTCCTTTCTTCTTCTCTTCATTCATGAACATTTGATGCCTTCCTCCTTTTGCCCCTTCTTCCATCCAGATAGCAAGGAGGGTGTTCAGAAAGAGGAGAGAGAGGAAGCTAAAGAGAAAAGTAAATGAAACACCCTCCTTCCCAGGACCTTCATCCCGAGTCTTGCAGCGGGAGTGAAGAAGCGTCTGAGCTATCCTTCAGGGACGAGCAAGGGAAAGGACCCCCCATTTTGGGGAGAATCACATGGTAAAATGGGCATTCCTGTGGGAGTGGGGCCTTTCTCCTAGAATGTAAGCTCCAGGAGGGCAGGGACCATGTCCTCAGTCCATCCCTAAAGTCTGCTGCAGTGCCTGCACTCACATATACAACAGAGTTGCTGAATGAGTCAATGGGCAGAGCTCTTGCAGCTGGTGTTCTGAGTGATTTCTCAAATGAAGGCTCACTTTATTTTCAGGCTGCTAAAGACTCTGCTTCCTTAGCTTAGCTCCAGGCCAGCTGCAAAGACTCCCTAAGCTGGAGGCAGGAGGGGTGATTCTGTCCTGTGTAATCTTTTTAAGTGACTTCTTTGGGAAAGGCTTTGCATGCATTAAACACTGGGTTGGCAGAGTCTTAGACATCTTTCAGAGGCCGTGTCAGGCAGCCACTGCCAATAGGGACCACGCGAGGCTGGGTGAAAGATGGATGAGGGATTATCTCTTCTCTGTGGATTCAAGGAGGGGGAGAGCCGAGGGCTGCTACGGCACAGTCCTCGGAGTGACCAGGCCCCTCATGGTTTCCAGAAAACACGGAGTATTCCACCTTCTCCCTCAGGCACAGTGTGGCCTTGCAATCAGGAACACAGATTTGAGACCTAAATGCCTCAGCAACAACACTACCACCTTCTCTTATTAGCTGTGTGACCCTGAGCAGGTTCTGTTCCCTCTTTGTGCCTCTGTCCTCTTCTTTATGAGTTGAAACACTGACGGTGCTGCAGACTTAACATTTTCACATGGGGTTCTGTTGTAAAGTCAGCTGGAAGTCCAAAGTACCCTTGAAAAATGCTTTAAATCACCCTTAAATTCGGTCTATGAGGTTTTTTTTTTGTGTGTGTGTGTGAGACGGAGTCTTGCTCTGTTGCCCAGGCTGGAGTGCAGTGGTGCAATCTGGGCTCACTGCAAGCTCCGCCTCCCGGGTTCATGCCATTCTCCTACCTCAGCTTCCTAAGTAGCTGGGACTACAGACGCCTGCCAACACAATACAATTTTTTGTATTTTTAGTAGAGATGGGATTTCACCGTGTTAGCCAGGACGGTCTCGATCTCCTGACCTCGTGATCCGCCCTCCTCGGCCTCCCAAAGTGCTGGGCTTACAGGCGTGAGCCGCTGCACCTGGCCCGGTCTATGAGATTTTATGTTATCTACAGCTCTTAGAGAAATTTCCAGGCCCACTAAAGGACCCAATGGGAAGTCTCTGTGTAAGTGTCTGAGAAGTCAAATCATTCAGTCTTCCAGACAATTACCAACCCCTGGCAGTGGCTGGTGGTGGAGTGAGGACTTCTCAGGTGTTCTTCTTGCTTGAAGGCTTTTCTCCATGCCGGTTTCATAGCTTCTATAATCGTCATACATGTGAATAATTGTTTTGTTTGGAATTGGAAGGATCAAAGAAAGAGTGGTGTTGCATGGGCGGGGAGTGGAGTGGGAGTTAGAAAACTTGAAAAGCCTCAGAAAGTTGTCCCATAGATTAAATGAGACACTGCATGGTCCATGTGTAGGGCAGTGGTTGGCTGAAAGTAAGTGCTCGATAAAAAATAGGTTTGGGTCTAACATTATTATTGTTACTATGTCTTTGGAGCCTCAATTCTGCCTGGTCTATAATTATTTAGAGAACGTAGTGGATGCTGTCAGCGCATCACCTGCACTCTACCCTTAGGTCTCTTTGCAGTTTTCAGAAAGGCCGTCTCTCACTCCCGCTAGCCTGCACCTGAGTCTCTCTCGAGGGGACTGTCCTCAGGCCACTGGAGCCAGTGGAGAGCAGAAGTGCTTGGGAATTTATGGTCTACCCAGCTCCCTCGCCCTGATCTTTCCAGTGGGGCCAGCTCTGAGGCTCAAGCCACACTGTCCCCAGCACTCCCCTGCAGGATGGAGGCAAAGGTACCCTCTGTTTGCCTCCTTGTTCCCCAGTTCCATCACCCCACTTCCTAATAAGTCACTTTCACATGAACCCTCATTTCCCACTCTGCTTCTGGGAATTTGGTCTAAGAAAGAAGTGCTGGGATTTTCCATATTGTGTGGATGGAAACCAGTGTGGGGAACAGCGTGGGCAGGAGAATAGAGAAAAGAAGGAAACACTGGGAAAGAAAGAGACAGGGGGAATCAGAAAATGGGGTGGAGGTGACTTCGGGCATTATAGAAAGCACACCAACCCAGACTTGACAAATGGAGAAACTGAGAACCGAGGAAAAGGGGCTTGCCTAGGGCAAATGACATTGCTAGACCCAGAACTTGGCTGGTACCTGGCTCACAAAGGTGCCTGGTATGTATTTGTAGAATGAGAGAATTGAATGGGTAAGTGGCCAGGACTGCAATCCCGTCCCCTGAGCCAACAGGCTCAACTGAGGCTTCGGAGAACATTTTGCCCTGCAACATCTGCCCCCCCAGGTGCCTGAGCCTCCCTGCAGATTAGTCTCTGGGTATCTGTTCCCCGCACACCTGGAGGCCTCTGGTTCTGGGGTGCCCTGGCCAAGGTCCCAGGGTGGGCACATCTATATGACCTTGTCATTGGCCCAAACACGTGGGGAGGTTCTCTCTTTTTCCTTCCTTCCTTTACCACAAAGGCATTTTCAGCATCATCAGAGATCATCTGTCCTGAGCTCCTCAAACTTTGATCTGCACCCAAACCTCCCAATTGTTCAAATGCAGATTCTGATCCAATGGGTTTGGGTGGGCCTGAGAATCTGTATTTTGAGCAAGCGCCCAGGTGAAGCAGGTGCTACTCCGTCCATGAACCACACTTTGCAAGGTTCTAGGAATGTGGCTTTGTTTGCATCGCCCCCTGGTCTCCTTACCCACCCTTTAAGGCTCAGCTCGAATGTCACTTCCAATTCCCTCTTGAGTCTTCCTCATTTTTTTTAACAGGAAGAAATCTTTTGCCATGTCACTTTTTCTATGCCTCTTAGAACATTTAAAATATGCTCCCTATGGCATGATTATTTATGTCCTGGACTGCGAGCTCCTTAACAGACTTTGATTTCATTTTGTAACCTTGTGGCACCTCTTTTGCTCTCTGGTACATTGTAGCAAATGGTCACTTGCCGGTGCCAGGCACTGGGCTCAGTCCCTAGTAAGCATTATCTGGATAATCCTCAAATAGTCTTGTGAGGTAGGTATGAGTATCCTGGGGCTCAGAGAGGTGAGGTGAATTGCCTGAGGCCACACAGCTAGTAAGTAGCCAAACCCGTTAAATCCATCTGTCAAGCCGGGCATGGTGGCACACACCTGTAGTCCCAGCTACTTGGGAGGTTGAGGCGGGAGGATCCCTTGAGCTTAGGAGTTTGAGTCCTGTCTGGGCAACATAGCAAGACCCTGTTTCTAGAAAAATCATTTTAAAATATTAAAAAATCCAATGATCAAAGCCCAAGCTCTTGTGCATTTTGTATTTGTTGAAGGAGTGAATAAGTAAATGAATAAATGAATGGATGGATGCGTACTTCAGATGAAAAAACTGATTCTGTGTAAAATGCTCCACTTGAAAGCTCAGGAATGCACAGATTTTAATTTGAGATGGGACTGATTCTTCCCGAATCCCTCCCTCCTTTCAGTCCCAAAATTTCCATGAAATTCTTATTCATAATTGAGACCCCACTCACAAAGAACAGGAAACTGACATATTCAGCCACAGCCATTACACTTCTGAACACCCTCGGGTTTAGTCCCCAACATCTCATCTGTCACCAGATAGGATCTCCCTCCCCGAGTATGAAGGGAGAGCTCCCTGCCTCCTGGGGGTGGAGTCGGGGTGGGTGCTGGAAGGCAAAGCTGCCTTTCAGAAAAGCGCAGCGCTGATGTGGAACCAGGCAGCTGTTGGCCTTTATTTCACTGGAGCAGCTTACCTCAGATCATCTTCTCAATCACAGGCCCTTAAACAGCTTCTGACAATCAATTCATATCCCTGCTGCCGCTGCTGCTACTGCTGGGAGGTGGAGGAAAAGAATTACCGTATTTGCCTGTGTATAAGCAGCAGCTTTCTGGTGGCCAGTGACTCCCTGGTGTGAGCCAAACTGCTGCCCCTGTGGGAGGATAGCACAGGCAAAGTAACTGACATTGATGGAGCCCTTGACATGGGTCAGGGGTCCATGTAAGTCCTTTCAGGGCCTCATCTTGAATTTTCCCCACATTCCTGCCACTCTCCCTCTCTCTGATCGGCACACTCCAGCCCCACTGGGCTTTCTCTGTACCTAAAATAGACCAAGTTCCTTCATGCCCCAGGGCTTCTGTACTTGCTGCTTCTGTTGGCTGAACACTCTTCCCCAGATCTTTGCCTGCCAGGCTTCTCCTCTCCAACTGGGTATCAGATCCCAGGTTACCTCCACAGACAGCCCCTCCCTGGCCACTTTGTCATGGGCAGCCTTCTCCTTCCTGCACCATTGTCATGTTTTATTTTCTTCAGAATGCTTATCACTATTTGGAAACCTGACTGTGTATGGGTGCATGTGTGTGTTGGTCTATATTTCCCCTTAGAATATAAACTCCATGAGTGCAGGGGCTTGTCTTGTTTACATCATCAGCTCCTACTACCATGCCTGGCAAATAGTAGGTGTTGCATGTGGCTTGCTGAGTGAATTAAGGCAGAACCCTGTAAAGATCTCTATTGTGAAGGTAGGAAAGTTCAGAGAAGTTAAGTGACTTACCCAAAATCACACAGCAGATAGGCCAACCCAGATGTGTTTGCAGAGAGAGAGGAGGTATGTAGTCAGACTCCCTCCCTGTCTGGGAAGGAAGGAATTGTGCCCGGGGTACCTAAGCATGAGTCCTTGTTTTCCTTCTTATCCCATTTTCTCATCTGGTCCTGAAAGAGCAGATGACATAGTGACTCACGTTTAATGGCTTTCTATGTATTATCCTGCTTAGTGCCCTGAGATCTTTTTATCCCCATTTTATGCATAAGCAACTGAGCCAAGGAGGCAGGTCACCTGCTGAACCACATCAAATATCAGCTTGTTATTGGCCAAGAGCAGGGCTTGCCACCCCCTCCTTGGTTTTCCAATTCTAGGATTGTCTTTGTGGACCGAGCACTGTGGGGAAACCAGATCATTCTTCTTAGGCCCAGCTTGCTGCTAATGATGGGTGGCGGAGCAGGTGCTCTGCCCCAAAATAGGGGGCATGGGAATGGGAGGGTGAACAGAGTGGCTAGGGAGCCTGGGCTTAGATGGCAGGTCTGCTGCTCACAAGCTGTGTGAGTCTTCACTCTGAGCTGTATTTTCTGCACAGCCTCACCTCACAGGGTGGTGGTGAGGACTGAGTGAGATCAAGCATGGAAAGGTCAACAAGTGCCCGGCACGTGGAAAGCACTCAGCAAATGGGAGGTGTGCTCAGTTATTGGGCACACTGAAGCTGATTGCTGGAGCCCTGGAATCACAGCATGGCAGGCTGGCTTCCTTGACTTCATTACTGTGCCCTAGACTTCCTGGCCTCCTACTCATCTTCCAGGAATCCTCCTTCAGGGAGCTGCTGGGACCTGGGGTTAAATGCCCCTTTCTGCTTCCAGGCTGAGCTTCTCTGTTGGAGACATTTCACAACGTCTATCTGTCTTTTTTGTCTTCACCTTCCCCGCTCAGTCTATGCCTCCAAGCCAGGATCTGACACATAAATAGTAGGCCCTCCGTAAATATGTGGGTAAAGAATATCAGTAAAAGGGAGCAGCTTGGGCAAGGGCAGAGAAGCATGAGGAAGCATGTGTATTTGGAAAAGCAAGCCATCTGGGTGGGAGGCGGGTGGGAAGGTGAGGCTGAAAAGGCATTTGGGACCAGCTCACAGGGGCAGCTGGAGACCTGAGAAGGAGTCAGGACCTGATGCAGGGGCGAATGATGAGGAGGCCGGTGAGTGGTGCAGATCAGAGTTTAAGAAGGCTGTGTGAAGGAGGACTGTGGGGGTTGAGGGATGGAGGGGAACGAAGGAGAGTAGATAGGAAACTGTTGCCAGCCAGGGTGATACTCAAAATATTTAACTACTGGCACCAGATCAATGAGACAACTCATAGGTCATGAGCATCAGCCAATCAGAAGGGGCTGGGTCAGGGTCTTGGAGGCCCCTGCTGCAACTCAGCATTAACCCTTCAGTGCCTAGTCTGTGGCCATCTGTGGGACTGAAAAGAGGGCCTGAGTGGCCTGAGTGGGAGAAGCCAGGGACTCAGGCCAGTGGATATTTACCAATAGGTAACGGAAATAGTGCAGTACTTTAACAACGATGGTGGCCATATCAGTGCACATATGCTGATGGTCAGCCGTGACTGGTTACTTGGTCATGGAAAGGAAGAAGCAGATATCTGTGAGATTGTTCAGAAAACATTGACAGGAGAGCGTGGTGACTGCTTTGGTTCCCATATTGTTATAAGAAACCTGCTTTGTTCAGAGCTCTCTAGGGTGGGTGGAAGGGGGTAATGTCACCCCTTGACCATGTTGGTTGTTTACTTCTGTCTGCTGAAATCCATGCGTCCTTTTCCTTTTTCTGGTACCAGTACCTCAGTCCTCTTTGGAGAAAAATTCTCCTCCTGCTTTTTTTTTTTTTTTTGGCTCATCACTGCAGCCTTGACCTTCCCAGGCTCATTTTCCCAGCTAATTTTTCTATTTTTTGTAGAGACAAGGTTTTGCTATGTTGCCCGGGCTGGTCTCGAACTCCTGGCCACTCAAGCTATCCTCCCACCTTGGCCTCCGAAAGTGCTGGGATAGTAGGCATGAGCCACCGCACCTGGTCATTCTCCTGTTTTTAGTCCATCTGGCCCCAGGGTACAGTGTCACTCGAGTCTGGCCCATCAGCATTTCCATCCACTGGACAGAGCAACTGGTTCAGCAAGGGGGCTGTGATCTGGGTTGGCTTAGTGAAAGTCAACCCTAGGAATGTGATTGGAACTTCTGGCAGAAAGAAGCCGACTTTCTACTGGGACTGCTAAACTGGAGGATCTAAACTTGGAGGTAACTTACCTGAAAATGAAAGCAACATAGATCAAAAAAGGGCCGAGCACCAGAATTCCCGACAAAAGAACTTAAGCTCCTGGATCCAGCAATGCCTGATGCCTACCCTCGACTTTTAAGTTACTTAAGCCAATAAATTTGCTTTTTTTCTGGAAGCCAGTTTGAGTTGGGTCTTCCAATACTTACCAGTCCAGTACTCTCCCTTGTGAATTACAAATTGAGACATAAAGACTGAAGCCTATTTATATTGGCTTAAACTAAGAGACCACAGAATACCAGGTTGAGTGGCCATGTGCTCACCTGAGCACAAATACCAGAGACACAGAGAGAGGTTGCAGAGAAGAACAAAAGTGAGAGAGAGATGGAACAGATAAAAAGATAAAGGGGAAGACGAGAGACCATGTGGCTTCAGAAAAAATAGGAAAGGCCTTTTCTCTACCCCTGGGATCTTCGTGGTCTCTGCTTCTGAACCTGCAGGGAGGCTGGCTACATTTCCTGCCCTCAGTTCTTCCCCCAGCTCTCATATCTTCCCCAAAATTGGCCTCCTGGACTTGAATTCTTTTGAGTGGATTTCTTGCCTCCAAATAATTCACAATCAACACAGCAGCTGATTGGATAGGAGAGACAGGGAAAAGAAATATACCAAGGATTACATCAGAGATTATATCATGGGGCGAGGAGAGGGAGGAGCACAAGGTTGCGGGTGGGGGTGACCCAGAATTAAAGCCTGTTAAGGCCTTTTTATGTGCCTAAAGCCAAGCCTGCTACAAATACTGCAAATTCCTCTCTCCTGGAAACTAAAAGTCCATGCAGCTCAAACAACCAGAATCCCACGATCCTGCCCTGCATGGATGCTCAGAAGGTTGTTGGTCGGCACATGGCTGTATTTGTGCTGATCTGACCCTGGGGATTAAAGGTTTCACTTGTTCGTGCCCTGAGTCAGCGTGCTGGAGGGTTGCCATCCTCCTTTTGATGGCACCCCCTGCCTCCTCATTTCCATCTGCACCTGTCAATCTCACCACACTCACCAGCCTCTTCCTGGCCTCAGTCTCTCATGCCTTCCATCACTGGATAAAGACTTAGTCACAGCCTCTGCTGCAGCCTTGCACATGTGCCCTTGGCACCACTGTTCCCACAACCAGGGATGGTGTCCTTGTAGGTGCCTGTCACTACCGGCCAGGGAGCTTGCTTTGGCCAGGAGCATGCTTGGGGGAGTGGGGTAGGCAGGCCAGAATGTTCAGGCATTGATGCCCCCAGGAGAAGCCAGACCAACACCAGACAGGGGTCTGTGGGCAAATACACCAGTTTCTTCATTCCTTAGGTGGGGCAATTCTGACACCTGTTCTAGACTATCTCAAGGTGTAGGGGAGCCCAGCCTAAGTTAAACTGACACATCCCTGCGTCCAGTCACTGTCATTTCTCACCTGGCTTCCTGTCTGGCTGCCCTCTAGTCCATTCTATAGCTGAGGGAGTTTTCTTTTTCTTTCTTTCTTTCTTTCTTTCTTTCTTTCTTTCTTTCTTTCTTTCTTTCTTTCTTTCTTTCTTTTTTTCTTTCTTTCTTTCTTTCTTTCTTTCTTTCTTTCTTTCTTTCTTTTCTTTCTTTCTTTCCTTTCTTTCTTTCCTTCTTTTCTTTCTTTCCTTCTTTCCTTCTTTCCTTCTTTCTTTCTTTCTTTCTTTCTTTCTTTCTTTCTTTCTTTCTTTCTTTCTTTCTTTCTTTCTCTTTCTTTCTTTTTTTTTTCTTTTCTTTCTTTCTTTCTCTTCTTTCTTTCTTCTTCCTTCTTCTTTCCTTCCTTCCCTCCTTCCCTCCTTCCCTCCTTCCCTCCTTCCCTCCTTCCCTCCTTCCCTCCTTCCCTCCTTCCCTCCTTCCCTCCTTCCCTCCTTCCTTCCTTCCTTCCTTCCTTCCCTCCTTCCTTCCTTCCTTCCTTCCTTCCTTCTTTCGAGACAGTCTCACTCTGTTGCCCAGGCTGGAGTGCAGTGGCACAATCTCAGCTCACTGCAAGCTCCGCCTCCCAGGTTCACGCCATTCTCCTGCCTCAGCCTCCCGAGTAGCTGGGACTACAGGCGCCCACGACCATGCCCAGCTAATTTTTTTGTATTTTTTTAGTAGAGACGGGGTTTCACTGTGTTAGCCAGGATGGTCTCCATCTCCTGACCTCGTGATCCACCCGCCTCGGCCTCCCAAAGTGCTGGGATTACAGGCATGAGCCATCGCGCCCGGCCAGGAGTTTTCTAAAATGCAAAATTGGCTGGGCGCGGTGGCTCATGCCTATAATTCCAGCACTTTGGGAGGCCGAGGCGGGTGCATCACTTGAGCCAGGAGTTCGAGACCAACCTGGGCAACATAGGGAGACCCCGTCTCTACTAAAAATACAAAAAATTAGCTGGGTGTGGTGACATGCACCTGTAGTCCCAACTACTTGGGAGGCTGAAGCACGAGAATTGCTTGAACTCGGGAGGCAGAGGTTGCAGTAAGCCAAGATCACACCACTGCACTCTAGCCTGGGTGACAGAGCGAGGCTCCATCTCAAAAATAAATATGTAAATTAATTTAAAAATAATAAAATAAAATGCAAAATTAATCCTTTCCCTCCTCTGCTCCCTATTGCTTTTAGACAGTATTCGAACCCCTTACATGGATGACAAAACCCCTTGCAGGGTTACTCGGCCAGCTGTCTCCTCCATCTCCCGCTCCCTTCTCTCACTCACAACTCCAGCCATGTGCAATCATCGAAAATTGTCCTGTGTGCAATGCAATGCTTGACTTCAACCCAGGCCATTGCCTGTGCTGCTCCCATCTCCTGTAATCTTCTCCTGCTTTCTCCTTTCCCAGTACCTTGGCCCAACCCATGCTGACTTCTGTCTTCAGGTCTCTTTCCTCTAGAAAGCCTTCCTCTGACCTCGGGCAGGGTTAGAGTCCATCTCTCCTTGCATCCACAGAACTTTACTCTTGCCCCCCTCACCCTGGGACAGAGCTGTTTCCTTATCTGCCCTTCCTTCTAGAGTTGTGGCTTTCAGCCCTGGTTGCACGTTAGAAACATCCAGAAGCCTTTACAAAATGCAGATACCTTGGCCCCGCAATGGACTAATCACATCAGAATCTCTGCAGGTGGGGCTTAGTATAGGCTTTTCTTAAAAGCTCCCCGAGCCATCGCAGAGTCTTAGTTTTATTTATTTCATCTTCAGTTCCTGGCACATAGTAGGAGGTCTCTGATAAATGTTGGCTGTGGATATGAATGACAGCTACTGACATGTGTCAGGTGCTGTTCCAAAGCAATCAATGGATACACGAAAGAATAAGTGAGTGGCCGGGCGCGGTGGCTCAAGCCTGTAATCCCAGCACTTTGGGAGGCCGAGACGGGCGGATCACGAGGTCAGGAGATCGAGACCATCCTGGCTAACATGGTGAAACCCCGTCTCTACTAAAAAAAAAAATACAAAAAACTAGCCGGGCGAGGTGGCGGGCGCCTGTAGTCCCAGCTACTTGGGAGGCTGAGGCAGGAGAATGGCGTAAACCCGGGAGGCGGAGCTTGCAGTGAGCTGAGATCCGGCCACTGCACTCCAGCCCGGGCGACAGAGCGAGACTCCGTCTCAAAAAAAAAAAAAAAAAAAAAAAAAAAAAGAATAAGTGAGTGAGTGAATGAATGTGTGAGTGAATGAATGTGTGAGTGAGTGAATGAATGTGTGAGTGAATGAATGTGTGAGTGAGTGAATGAATGTGTGAGTGAATGAATGTGTGAGTGAGTGAATGAATGTGTGAGTGAGTGAATGAATGTGTGAGTGAGTGAATGAATGTGTGAGTGAATGAATGTGTGAGTGAATGAATGTGTGAGTGAATGAATGTGTGAGTGAATGAATGAATGTGTGAGTGAGTGAATGAATGAGTGAGTGAATGAATGAATGAATGAATGAATAAAAGGCCCACCCACATGCAGCTGGGAACTAAAGGCTCCAAAAAATGTCTGTCCCTCGAGATGTCTAATTGTCTAAAGGCAGTGAATAGCCTCTTGCTAAACTCCTAGCAGAGATTAAGTAGTCATCCAGCCCTGGGGCACGACCGTGGGTGGTCACTGCTAAGCTGCCAAGTCACCAGCGAGCAGCGGCAGCCACAAAACTGGAAACTGGAGTTGGGAGGTGGGGGCTGGGAAGTCAGGTAGGAAGGAGCCGACGGGCTCCTTATTTAGGAATGAATTTGTTTTGGTGTTGTGGGTGGGGGTGGGGCGGTGTTAAAATTCATTGTTTTTGAGGTTGCTGCGAAGAGCTGGGTCCAACCCAGCAGCTGGAGGTTGAAGCAGGGTAATTGGAAGTTGCAGGGCCTGGATTTGCAGCTCTCCTCCCAATGAAAATACACTGGAAAGTAAAACAGAGAGGCTGGAAAATCGTCTCCCAGCGTCACTGGCAAGAATGAAAATATATGGCTTAATAAAAATGGCTGATTCAATTTCAAACAAGTGGCTCATACCCACCTCTAAATAGCTGCTGTTAAAATGCAGACTCTAGCCCTGTTTTCAATGAGGCCTAAGGTAGGGGGAAAAAGGCCTCTCTGCAGGGAGGGGCATGGATCTTTGGTGAGGCCTATTTCAGTCTGATGTTTTTAAATGGAGTCAAAGCAAGGTCTTGATGTTGCTTTAATTTTTTTTTTTTCCTGTCTGCACAAAGTAGGCTCTAAATGGCATTAGCCGTAATGAGGTAACCCCGTATGCTCCCCGGGGTGGGCACCTGAGCAGGGGCCCCCACAGGACTGACTGCCGCCCTGGGGCACTTTACGGGGAACTGCCGCCTCCCTTTGTTCTGTCTCCATGGCCAGAATGAACCCAGGCGGAGTCGGGTGGCATTCAGAGCTGCCCCCAGCCCAGCTGCCGGTTCCCTGTTATCTGAATTGAAGAGGTCAGAGGTTAAGTGAGAGATCAGAGTCCCCGGGTCAGGGAAAGAAAAACAAATCCCGGGGGCCTCCGCTGTGCTCTTGAAGCGTGTAGGCCGTGCCCTCTGGTGCAGATGGGGGAATGTTTTATACCAGGCCCTGTCCTTTTCTGTTACCATGTAAATTGATTGACTTTTTTTCTTTAATCGAGTTAGGAAAATTTCATGGAGGGGAAAAAAGGGATTGCATGGGCATTTGAATTTTCGCTGAAGACCCGAGAGTAGCAACTCCAGTTCTGGCCTCAGCTTCATGACAGGAAGCCGGCATTGATTGTGGGCCTCAGTTTTCCTCCTTTCAAACAAGTCCAAGAGGTGAAAAGGTAAAAAGGGATCTGAGACACTCATGAATGTATTCAGAAACTAGGCGATCGCACCTGCTATCATGAAGAAGGGAGGCACATTTAAAAGCTTGTTATTGGCTTGGCATGGTGGCTCATGGCTATAATCCCAGCAATTTGGGAGGCCGAGGCAGGCAGATCATCTGAGGTCAGGAGTTCAAGACCAGCCTGGCCAACATGGTGAAACCCTGTCTCTACTAAAAATACAAAAATTAGCCAGGTGTGGTGGTGTGCACCTGTAGTCCCAGTTACTCAGGAGGCTGAGGCAAGAGAATCGCTTGAACCCAGAAGGCTAAAGTTGCAGTGAGCCAAGATCACGCCACTGCACTCCAGCCTGGGCAACAGAGTGAGATCCAGTCTCAAAAAAACAAAGAAAAAAAGCCTTGTTATTCTGTGGTTCCAAGAAACTCCTCATCGTTCAGGCTCATCAGTCAGGAAGAGTTTTGGAGTCTTCACTGGGTTCTTAGCCCCGTGCAAAGAGTTGTAAGGGTTACTGAAGGATAAGATAAGATAATGCCTCTCAAGGGGCATTTTAATGTTGTTTTAGAGCCAGAAAGACTTCAGTTCATCCTGGCTCTGATAGTTCCTAGCCATGTGACCTTGGGCTGACTCCTCGAAGCCTCAGTTTACTTATCTGTAATATGGGCGTAGTAGGCCCTCTGTCCTCACCACTTCAGTGTACCCCAGCACCTCCATTTCTTCACCTAGGGGCTTTCTCAGGTTGCCAATGCCCACTTTGCCTGCCCTTGCAGGTGCCAGCAGTGCCCAGGAATTAGTGCCATTTCCACCTACACACAGCCCTCAACCAGCGTCTGGTGGGAATTGGTGAATAAGTACCCCAACTCCTTCACCGCCTGGGTACAGTGATTCTGAGACACATTCTATGACATTTCCCAGAATCTCCCCAGCGGGATTTGGCTCTGGTTTTCCCCCAGGGTGAACTTGCCTGATAATACACCTTCCCTTCCCTGACCTCCCCACTGACCTGCCCATGTTTCTTTAAACTGCCAAGTAAACCGTGTGCTCTGAGTCCCTGTCTCAGGGTTGCTTCTGCCGGGACTAAGACGATGGGATCATGAGAAGAAGAAGGATGGTTGTGGGGATATTGTAATTGCTGAACAGTGCAAGAGCACAGAGACTGCTTGGCACAGGATACGTCCTCAAATCAGTGATAACTATCATTCATAAGACTCAAAATGTACCTGAGAGACGACAGCACTTTACATTAAGAAAGCAAAGCTGCGTAGGATTGAGTAGCATAGGCAACAGGCAACGTAGACGTTAAGAGGAGAAAGGGGAGAGCTGAAAAGGAGAAACACTTATGTTAGGCCCCACGAAGGAAGTGGGGAAGCGACTGAGATACACAGCCACATCCACGGGCACTGGAAGAGTACCTGGCTCACCAAGGGTCCTCAGCATTCCCTTTTAAAAGCTTTCAGCACTCCTTGATGCTCCCCTCTTAGCACTGAGTCAAAGCTGGAATTCAATAACTATTTGAGACTGGGCATGGTGGCTCACACCTGTAATCCCAGCTCTTTGGGAGGCCAAGGTGGGTGGATCACCCAAGGTCAGGGGTTCGAGACCAGCCTGCCCAACATGGTGAAACCCCATATCTACTAAAAATACAAAAATTAGCTGGGCATGGTGGCAAGCACCTGTAATCCCAGCTACTTGGGAGACGGATGCAGGGGATCGCTTGAATGGGGGAGGCGGAGGTTGCGGTGAGCTGAGATTGCTCCACTGCACTCCAGCCTGGGTGACAAAGCAAGACTCCGTCTCAAAAAATAATAATAATTAATAAATAAATAACTCTGAAAATTTGTCAAGTTTGAATAACATCTGTCTTTCTTGCATAATTTTAAGATTCTGAAGGGGAGGACAGGCTGTGTCTGTTCAGCATTGTATCCCCAACGCCCAGCACACAGCCTGGTATATATTAGGTCTATAATAAATGAGTAAATGGATACGTGCATGAATGACTGTCAAAGGAAGGGACAGGCATAGTTAGGTGCTAAGCCGAGCTAGTCTGGGAGCAGGCTGGTGCAGGCCAGGTGAAGGTCCTAGTGAAGGGCTCGGTTTGGCAGGAGTGGAAAAAGGAAGAATTGTAAAAAGGGAGGCTCAGGGCAGGTTGTGGAGGGCCTTGGATGCTGACTTAGGAGTCTGGACTTTTATTCCAACAGTAATTGGGAGCCATCAAAGGTCCTTGAGCTAGGAGGGAGGGGACATGGCAGAAACAGGAATTTGCTTTGTTTTTTTAAGAAGACTCGTCTGGCACTTTCCTTGGCTGTAATAAAGAGTTTTCATTTCCCCTAATGCCAGTGGGTTTCTGGGAACTTAAATGAGATCATATATCGGCAGTGCCTAGCACAGTGCCTGGCATCTACTCACAGGACACACCCAATAAATGCTAGTTACTGTTCTTGTATAAAGTGTAAATAAAATACTTTATTAGTGTTTTACAAAAGAGATTGTAAATAGAGAAGAGCAGAAGGCCATAGCCTGAGGCCAGAGGAAAGTGGTCACCTGCACCAGGGAAGGAGCGGCTGGAGAGAAGGAGGGTGTGGTGGACACTGTAGTATGCTCCCCAGATCCCCTTTTGGGGAGGGACTGACTCCCCCAGCTGCTGACAATGCTGTTGGAATGGCCTGTGGCTAAAGAACACCACCTTGCCCAAAGCCCTGCCTACTTCCAGGGAGCCCACATCCAGCGACTGATCAATGGGGTGTGTAAAGACCTGATTCTTTTGCTCCAACTCAGTGCCCCGAATGCCTGTCCCTGTGGAGCTGGCTGTGGCCTTTGCTGAGACTGTTTCACAGCTCAGCTTCTCCCTCCCAGTCTTGCTTCTCTATGCTTCCTCCACGGAGTGATGATGGGAGCAGTCCCTGATCATCTCCATCTCAGAGACAGCTTCCCAGGGAAGTCGACCTGCAGCAGAGAGCTAGGTAGAACAGCGCCCTGGAGACCTAGGCAGGAGAGCTGTCTAGAAGGAGGAGATGAGTGGGAAGACCATACTGAAATGGGAAAAGTTCCCTTGTCCCCCTCACAGGGCGTGTGTGGCTCGCTTCTTCAGTGCCCCGCTGCTCAAACCTCTAGGAGGAGCAGGCAGATAGGCAGGCTGTGGGGCTCCGACCCCACGGCAGCGTCTAGGGGTGAATGCTTATAGCTCCTGAAGTCCCAGTGGGTGTGTGTTACAGGGTGCTCTTTTAGTTTTGCCGTCTGTGGGTGGCTTGTGTTAGTCAGCTCTATTAGACCCCCTGCCTTATCACAAGGACAGAGGGCTTTCTGTATCCCAGGGTTTCTTGCTTTGGTGTACTGGAAGAATCGGATCACATGTGGGCGTGGAGAATGAGTGCAAGGTTTTATTGAGTGGAAGTAGCTCTCAGCAGATGGGGGAGCCAAAGGGAGTTGGAATGGAAAGGTGGTTTTCCCCTAGGGTCAGGCCACTCAGCAGCGGGGCTCTCCTCCAACTGCCACAGCCAGACTCTGTGTTGTTGCACTGGTCGATGGCCTGCCAGCCTGCCGGTGCCTGTCAGTGTGCTCCTGACGTCCAGCTGCTTATGTGTTCTTCAGCCAGTGTGTTCCTCTCAATGCTCAGCTGCTTCTTGTATGCATACCTACTAAGGTCTGGGGTTTATTTACAGGCACAGGATGGGGGCGTGGCCGACCAGGGTGGTCTTGGGAAATGCAACATTTGTGCATGAAGGCAGGAGTGCCTGTCTTCACCTAGGTCCGTAGGCACAGGCTTGGGGGTGGAGCCCTAGCCAGAGACCATGCCCTTCCCTTCCCAGCACTTCCCTGCCCATCTTCCATATCAAAATGGTGCCATGGGAGCAGGAGAATAAGATCTGAGAAAAGACCATTGGATTCAGCAACTAGAAAGCTGGCATGAGCCCAGTGCATTCAATGAGTCCAGTGCATTCAATGAGTCCAATTAATGGCAGAGGCTGAAAAGGTGATGCTGGAGTGAAACAGAGACCACAGGTGCAGAGAGTCTAGAAATTAGGCCAGGAAAGAAGACAAGCCGTGAGAAGACAGCTTGAGAGGTGCCCGGGTCCTGTCACATAGCCTCTGGATCTGGCTTATTTTGTTAAAAACAACCAAGGATTCCCATCGGAAAACCCTGACCACGTGTTCAAGAGACACCAAATATCTCTCTAACTGTGAAACTAAAAGGGCAATTTGTTTCTGCAGGATCTAGAATGCAAGCCTTAGGAGTGTCATTTCCTCCGCACTGAAAACACTGCGGCAATCTCGATACTGGGCATTTTGTAAAATGAGAATCACTGTCTGCCCTGCAAAGCCTCTCCCACTCTCCCTCCTCCATCATGGACTCTTCAGGGCCTCCTCTTTGAACCCCAGTCCTATGCCTCTTCCCTTTTGGCCTCCTTTGGCACAGATTATTTCAATAAATAGTTATTGAAACCAACAAAATTGCATCAAGTCAAAAGCAGCTCGTTGAAATTCTTTTCCTCCTCTACTTCCAACCCCACTCCCCAGGCTGGGACAAAGAAAGTGTGGAATAGATTCAGAGCCCGCCAGCTCTCAGACTAAACTGGCCTCCCCCATTTCCTGATGAACTGTGGCTGATTCCCACCCAAGTGCTGTGTCCCCCACCTCTTCCAGGGTCCTCTCCTAAAGATGCCTATGTAAAGTGTGGCCCATGTGAAGTGTGGCCCTCCTTAGAAGCACCCAGGTTCTGGGGTCCTCAGAACTCAGGCTTCTCTCTGGGTTGAAAACAAAGTCCAGACGCTCACTCACTGCTGATGGGAACATTAAATGGTGCAAGCACTTTGGAAAGCAGTTTGGCAGTTTCTTAAAAAGTTAAACTTACCATTTGATCCAGCCATTCTACTCCTAGATATTCACCCAAGAGAAAGGAAAGTTGACGTCCATGCGAAGACCTGCACGAGAATGTTTGAATGTCTACAGCAGCTTTATGTGTGATTGCCCCAAACTGAAAACAATTCGAGTGCCCATCAGTCACTGAATGCATAAACAAAACGTTGTGCATCCATACAGTGTCCTGCTACTCAGCAGTCAAAAGGAATAAGTTACTGATGCTGACAACAATACAAAATTCTAGAAAATGGAGCCTAATCTATAGTGACAGAAAGCAGTGGTTGCCCAAAGGGGAGATTGGGAAGAGGTGGAAAGGAAGGTGTATTAGTCTGTTCTCACGCTGCTGAGAGAGACATATTCAAGACTGAGTAATTTGTAAGAAGAAAGAGATTTAACGGACTCACAGTTCCACATGGCTGGGGAGGCCTCACAGTCATGGTGGAAGATGAAAGGCACATGTTCCATGACAGCAGGCAAAAGAAATAATGAGAGCAAAGCAAAAGGGGTTTCCCCTTATAAACCATCAGATTTCATGAGACTTATTCACTACCACGACAACAATATGGGGGAAACCACCCCCATGATTCAGTTATCTCCCACACAGTCCCTCACACAACTCGTGGGAATTGTGGGAGCTACAATTCAAGATGAGATTTGGCTGGGGGTACAGCCAAACCATATCAGAAGGATTAGAAGACACACAAGGAAACTTTTGGGGGGAATGGCTATGTTCATTACCTTGATTGTGGTTATAATCACACTGATGCATGAATAAATCAAAACTCATTGTATTGCATACCTTAAATATGTGCAGTTTACTGTATGTTAATTATACCTCAATAGAGCTGTTCAAAAAAATTTTTTTAAGCAAAGTCCAGGAGAAGGAAGGTACCATGGCTTAGTTAAAGAGTAAAATCTTTCTCATGGAGAAAGTGCTCCGTTCCTGGGTTGGCATGAGCTGACATTTCAGCCTCTATTTCCTGGACATTGGACCAGGTGCTATATCATTGGTTTTTATTTTTAAAATGAAGACGGGATCTCATTGTGTTGCTCAGGCTGGTCTCAAACTCTCGGGCTCAAGCAATCCTCCCACTTCGGTCTCCCAAAATGTTGAGATTACAGGCATGAGCCACCACACCCAGCCACCCCTGCCAGTTTAGAAATAAGTAGATTTGCTTTCCACTTGATTCCTATATTCCAAAAAACCAAGCAAAGAATAGTTAGGAAATACTAGGTTTGGTGAACTGAACAAACAGTGAAAGGTGGGTCATATTTCAGAGAAAAGAGCATCTATCTCTATGGTTAAATTCCTAGAACTTACTGTATGGTCGCAATTAAATTGGGGCCAGTGTGGTGGTTCACACCTGTAATCCCATGCTTTGGGAGGCCAAGGGAGGAGGACTGCTTGAGCCCAGGAGTTTGAGAGCAGTATGGGCAACCTGGTGTGACCTTGTCTTTACAAAAAATGTAAAAATTAGCTGAGCTTGCTGGTGCACGCCTGTGGTCCCAGTTGCTCAGGAGGCTGAGGTAGGAGGATCGCTTGAGCCTAGGAGTTCAAGGCTGCAGTGATCCATGATCACTCCAGCCTGGGTGACAGAATGAGATCCTGTCTCAAAAAAACAAAAAACAAAACAACAACAAAAAACAACAACCAAACCTAAATAGGGCTTATTTATAAATGTAGCTCTTTCCCTAAATGTTTAGAAGCATCCATTTACTCCTTTCCAAAGAAATGTATACGTATGTTGCTTTAAGTGAATGCATGACATTTATTGTATTGATGAACCATGATTTATTTGGCTTTCTTCAGTAACCTTCTTGTTGGATGTTTAGGTTATTTCCAATGTTTTACTGTTATATATCATAGCAGACAATTTGGTCAAGAGCAATTTGGCCGGAAGCAAATTGATTAAGCTGTCAGTATCGTTGGAATGCTGAATTCGTTGATAATGAAAGTTCTCAGTCACTATGTTTATACAAAGAGGAAATTTTTGTTTGCCAAGGGGAAATTTTGCCTGGAATGATTTTCCAACTTTTTGTGCATCTTTCAGCAAAATCATCATTTAAAAAAAAAAATCTAAAGTTTTGTCTTCTTCTTTTCAACACCTCCCTATTTCCAATCAATTATGCCCTGGTGGCTGGGTGCAGTGGCTCACGCCTGTAATCCCAGCACTTTGGGAAGCTGAGGTGGGCGGATCACCTGAAGCTAGGAGTTCGAGACCAGCCTGGTCTATAGTCAGTGTGCTGGTTAGTAGGCCCAGGGTTAGTAGGGTAGTGGATTTAAAGTGAAATCATATAACTAGGCCAGATGTTATCAGGAGGGCTGAGAGAGCTCCTGTTAACGGCCAAGGACTGGGTTTAACTGTGTGGTAGGCGTGTGTCTGGTGGGTCATTATGTATTGTCGTGTAGGTAAAGGCTTACTAAAAGTGTGAAGACATAAGCTTGGATGAGGGCAACAGCGAACTCAGCCTGGCCAACATGGCAAAACCTCATCTCTACTAAAAATACAAAAATGAGCCGGGTGTGATGACACGCACCTGTAGTCCCAGCTACTTGGGAGGCTGAGGCAGGAGAATCACTTGAACCTGGGAAGCAGAGGTTGCGTGAGCCAACATTGTGCCACACTGCATTCTAGCCTGGGCAACAGAGTGAGACTTTGTCTTTAAAAAAAAAGAAAAAAAAATTATGCTCTGGTTTGGGATTAGACTAGCAAGGAAGCAACTGAAGCAGCTATCGCCCAAAAGATGGAAATGACCCTAGTGTTCACCATTTCTTGTCTTGGATAGAATGTTCAAAATTTATGATATGTTTATTAGTGATTGAAAAACTAATCCTGGCTCAATTTGCTAAATTAATACTTTCAGGAAAACATGGCTAAGTAAACAGAGGAAGAATCAGAAAATAAAGTCTCTCCAGACTTTTTTTTTTTTTTTTTTTTTTTTTTTTTTTTTTTTTTGTGCAAGTAAAGTTCCTAGTATTATCCCTATCCAGGTAGAGAGAAAAAAAAAAAGTTAACCTCTGGCACCCGGGAACCAGTCTGATACTCACAGCAGGGCCACGGTGTTCTGCTGTTGGACAGACAGAATCTCACAGAACACAGACAAGGTCACTCTGCAACCAGGATAAAGTAAACTGAAAGGAAGGTCATTGTGTAACCCATAAGATACCAAACATCTCTTTCTCTCACCTAACACGAGTGACTGCTGCTGCTTTGTCAATTACAGCTTTATCCTTGATTTAGTTTGCCTTCTGTATGCATAAGACTTAGAGTGATACTGAATTCTAGAATTGTGGCTGCTTTCTGACAGCACTGAATCTAGAGTGAGCCTGTTTCCTTAAGCCTTCCCCCAGATTACTCAACCAAAGCCCAAATCCTGTACTAGATTCTTTCTAACACCCTCTACGGAAACTCCCACAGTTCCCCAAGGTATTTATGCTCTCTAGTTTCCACCAGTAACAAAACCAACTTGCTCAATAACAGGTGTGTTCCTGGGTGGTCTTTGGCTGAAGGGCATTGACAAGGTTCTTTAATTCTTTGTTCCTTTTATGTATTTGTTTTCTTTCAATAGCAAAGGCTTTCTCTTTTCAGGCAAAACAGGAAAACCAGACCAGCAGAGAGGAGAGAGACCAGCAATCAGACCCTCCCAGAGACAATCACTGTTAACACACTGGTGCAGACCTTTCCTAATTTCTTTTCTATAGATATATGTTATACTTTTCCTCTTTAAAAATAGAACCAAATTATTCTATTTTGTAGTCTGATTTTTTTTTTTGTCCAACTGACGACAACGATGGTTTAATTTTATGCGTTACCTTGGCTAGGTTATGGTGCACAGTTGTTTGGTCAAACACCAATCTAGATGTTGCTATGAAGGTATGTCACAGAAGTAATGTGCATCTACAATTAGCTGACTTTAAATAAAGGAGATTACCTTTGATAATGTGGGTGGGCTTCATCCAATCATGTGAAGGTCTTAGAGCCAAAACTGAGGTTTCCTGGAGAAGAAGGAACATGGAAATCTTCCTCAGTTTCCAACCTGACAGCCTGCAGATTTCAGACTGGGCTATAACATCAGCTCTTGTCTGAGTTTCTAGCCTGCCAGCCTACCCTACAAATTTCAGACGTGGCAGTCTCCGCCAATCATGTAAGCCAATTCCTTAAAATCTCTCTCTCTGAATTCTGTTTCCCTAGAGAACCCTGATGGACATAATGACCACCTGTTGATGTAAACAGAGGCATACATCTCTATCCTTTCTCTACCATATTCCTTAAAATGAGGCACACCCATCGTATGCTTGCTCTGTCCTTTCACCAACTCCCTATTGATAGACATAAAACAATCTTTTTGCTTCTTCTTATTAACAGCCCAGAGCATATTTAATGATCTGAAAGGGAATTAGAAATTTTAAATGTAGAAGAGAATAAAATCCCCCAAATTCTGAAACATATTTACTTTTTTTTTTTTTTTTTTGTCTAAAGGAACAAAAAGGTCATAAAGCTACTCCACAGGGGATTGAAATTACCTGCACCCATGATTGCAATATTCTTTTCAACCAAATTGTCACAGAGACTACACTGCTATTGCCACCATTGTGTTTTCAACCAAGTCCAATGAAGCCACTCTAAACGAGGCTATGATAGGACATTCTTGTAATTAAAGTTTTTGCACACATCCTGAAAATATTTCCTTACTTTAAATTCTCAGAAGCTGAATTGCTGAGTCAAGCAATCTGCACTTTTAAAGCTTGAGATCTATAATTGTCCCCTTGGGATTAATTCCAATTCATGTGTTTATTAGATAAAGTTTTTGAGCACCTCCTATATATATATATATATATGCTGGAGTGTGCCAGGCCTGGAAAACAGACACAAATAAGCTATATCCTTGACTTCAAGGAGCTCATGGCCCCTTTCAGTTGCCTTTCTGCCTAGCACAATGAGCCAACAGCAGGCTCTCAATACATATTTGCTAAATAAGTGGATGAATGAATAAATGAATGAATACATATCAGTTGGCTTTTCCTGTGTAGCAAACTACCTTATCATAGGCTTAAAATGACAAGCAGTTATGATTTTTCATGATCCTGTGGGTCAACTGAGTGGTTCCTCTTGTGTGAGGTATGTGACTGATCTCTGTGGGCAGCTGGTAGCTCAGCTGGGGCTGTATGATTTAGCATGGCCTCACTCACCTATCTGGCATTAAGCAGACTAATTGGTCCTGAAGGGCTTCAGTTGGGAGGGCTCATCTCTGCTCCATGTAGCCTCTCATCCTCCAGGTGGCTAACTCAGGCTTGTTCCTATGGTAGACTCAGGGTTCCAACGACCAGCAAACAAGGGCAAGTGCCAAGGCACAGTACTAGTCAAAGCTCTGCTTGGGGGGCTGGGCACGGTGATTCATTCCTGTAATCCCAGCACTTTGGGAGGTTAATGTGGGTAGATCACTTGAGCCCAGGAGTTGGAGACCAGGCTGGACAACATGGCAAAATTCCATCTCTACAAAAAAATAGAAAAATTAGCTGGTCATGGTGGCCAACACCTGTAGTCCTAGCTACTTGGGAGGCTGAGATGGGAGGAGCACTTGAGCCTGGGAGGTTGAGGCTATAGTGAGATGAGACTGTGCCTCTGCACTCCAACCTGGGCAACGCAGTGAGACCCTGTCTCAAATATATATATATATATATATATATATATATATATATATATATATATATATGTGTGTGTGTGTGTGTGTGTGTGTGTGTGTGTGTGTGTGTGTATGCCTGGGCCACATTTGTTGCTTTCCCATCGATTGAATCAAACCTCACAGTAAGCCCAGAGTGAGAATAGAAGGGTGTGGACCTAGGGTATGGCTCTTGCGAGGAAGATTCAGCAGCATTTTGGCAGTCTGTGCAGAAAAGGCGTGCCTTTGCTTCTAAGCTCCTGGCCTGTGTCCATTTACCTGATGCTTAAGTTGGAAACTTGGTTCTTTGTTTTTGAAATTACACTTTGAACCCTGAACTTTTCCACTACATGTATTTAGCTCTGCCTTCAAAGAAATAACCCAGTGTGTTTGATTCCGGAGGCCATGGTTAAGAAAACCGTTTCTGGGCCGGGCGCGGTGGCTCAAGCCTGTAATCCCAGTACTTTGGGAGGCCGAGACGGGCAGATCACGAGGTCAGGAGATCGAGACCATCCTGGTTAACACGGTGAAACCCTGTCTCTACTAAAAAATACAAAAAACTAGCCGGTCGCGGTGGCGGGCGCCTGTAGTCCCAGCTACTCGGGAGGCTGAGGCAGGAGAATGGCGTAAACCCAGGAGGCGGAGCTTGCAGTGAGCTGAGATCCGGCCACTGCACTCCAGCCTGGGCGACAGAGCGAGACTCCGTCTCAAAAAAAAAAAAAAAAAAAAAAAAAAAAAGAAAACCATTTCTGGGGCCTCAAATGAATGTTCACCACCGTGTGCTTTGACCTTTTCCTTCGTAAGAATGGAGAATGATAAGTCAGTGTTGCTGAAGCCACCGGTGACTTATCTGATCTCTCTTCACGAGCACAGATAAAGTTCAATCTTTACCCTGGTCCCCCATCACATAGCCTATTGGCACTCCATTTGCTCAGCACTTGGAAGGTGATTGAAGGTAAAATTCCTTAGCATCAATTAAACATTTGGCTCAGGATAGCAACATGAGAGACTTTTTGGGGCGAAAGGGGTGCCTGTCATTTAAAAAAAAAGAATCATTGCTAAAAGATCCCTTTACTACCACTTCTAGCCTGGAAATCTCTGACTCCTGTTAAACACATGTGGCATGTTTGAAATGGGAGAAAATAGCTGGTAGAAATCTCTTGCATTCTTTACTTGAGAGGGCACAGAGGTTAATTTGGGAAATAGTTCTCTAATGGAAGCCAGATTGGGGAAAGTTAGGAAACAAATTTAAAAATCATGTGTCCAAAGTAAGTGAGAAAGACGCTTTATTTATTTATTTTGCATTCAGAATAAATAACCATTTATTAAAATTTTGGGGTTTTGTTTGTTTTTTGAGGGGGACACATTTTTATGGCATGGGCCCCCACATGCATGGGGCTGTCTCGGTCAGTTAGATGAATAGGATGATCTTAATAGCTGCAATTTATTCTCCCTTTAGGGACACCAGGTTCAGAAGACAACTTATAAGCTGTTTATTCTGGCGTATTTGATTCTGAGAAAGTCTTTCGATGTTATCATATGGAGAAGCTTCCCTGCAAATGCAGATTCAACCAAGTTTACCTTCTAAGTTCTTCCCTTTCCTGTTGTCCCTCACTCCACAAACACCACATACACACATACACACACACTGAGACCCCACACACATTTGTCTTGTTGCCCTAGGAACAGTATAGAACAGTGCTGCTCAAATTATCTGGGGATAAAAGGTCAGTTCTTGAGATTTCTTTTTTTGTTGTTTGAGACAGAGTCTTGCTCTGTTGCTCAGGCTGGAGTGCCATGGCACAATCTTGGCTCACTGCAACCTCCAGCTCCTGGATTCAAGTGATTCCCATGCCTCAGCCTCCCAAGTAGCTGGGGTTACAGGCACCTGCCACCACGCCCAGCTAATTTTTGTATTTTTAGTAGAGAGGGGCTTTTGCCGTGTTGGCCAGGCTGGTCTCGAACTCCTGACCTCAAGTGATCCACCCGCCTCTGCCTCCCAAAGTGATGGGATTACAGGCATGAGCTACTGCACCCAGCCAGTTTTTGAGATTTCTAATCCATTGCGGACCAATACAGTAAAATACAATTGACATAATTAAAAAAAAAATAAAACCAAGGCATACAAAATATGAGCTCAGTGTTTTTTTATTATTAGATTCAGCAAACATAAAAGCACTCAGTTAAAGTGCTTTACAAGTTTTTAAACATGCTCAATGTCTGTACTTAATTTGTTGCAAATCGATCATAGCCAGTGGACAAGCAGTATCAGTTGATGGCGCCCACTTACACAGTACCGATCTAGAACAACCCCATTTCAGTGGCCAACTGAGTACCTAGCAAATGTCCATCTACATACTCATCCACATATCATTCACACATTTATCGAGCCTGTGTTCCACATTGGGAGCTCTATGAGACACAGGTAAACTACAAACCCATCCTTGGCTGCTGTGACTGGGGAGCCCATGGGTAGCATCTCACCCAAGTGTCAGGGGTCAGGCAAGGCCAGCTAGAGGAGGTGGCATCTAAGCAAAGTCTAGAGAAAGGAGGGAAAATGGGTTACGTGAAAAGAGGGGTTTGGAAAGGTGAGGGGGCAAAAGGAAGAAGTCCTTTCCAGGTAGAGGCAACTGTATTTGCAGGTGTCTTGGACTGTTAGAGGTGCAGCAGGTAATTCTCTTTGCCAGGATGCAGAGTTGGAGGAAGAGAGAGAAGGGCCTGGGGCTGGAGAGCTGGGGTCCTGGTGGAAGTTTTGATGTTGTGTCAAGGAGTAAGGGCTTCCTCCTGGGGAGCACAGGGAGCAGCTGATGGCCTTGATGGAGAAGCCCCCATCAGTACATGTGCATTTAGGAGGCTCCCTGTGACTGCTGTGTGGAGCGGCTGGAGGCCAGCTATGAGGAGCACAGTCTAGACAGATGCAGAGCCCACAGGGCCCTGAGATAGATTATTTGCAAACGAGAAAGAAAAGAGGCTGGGCACAGTGGCTCATGCCTGTAATCTCAGCACTTTGGGAGGTCGAGGCAGGTGGATCACTTGAGGCCAGGAGTTCGAGACCAGCCTGGCCAACATGGCGAAACCCTGTCTTTACAAAAAATAGAAAAATTAGCTGGGTGTGGTGGCACGTGCCTGTAGTCAACTACTCTGGAGGCTGAGAAACAAGAATTGCTTGAACCTGAGAGGCGGAGGCTGCAGTGAGCCGAGATTGTTTGACTTCACTCCAGCCTGGGTGAGAGAGAGACTGCCTCAAACCAATGAGCCGAGATTGTGTGACTTCACTCCAGCCTGGGTGACAGAGAGAGACTGCCTCAAACCAAAAAAAAAAGAGGGAGAGAGAGAAGAGAGGCTTTGAGGAACCTCTTGAACATAGAACAATGTAGGGTGTGGGTGTGGGTGTGGGTTGCCCAAAGACGGCCCAGTGAAGAATGGGGTTGAGCCAACCTTCAGGTCACAGCTTCTACTGCCAGCCTGGCACCATTCAGGAACCACACACAGCCCAGATGGATAGTTTTCCTAGGCCTTCCTTTTAGAAAGTGTAAGTCTCCCTCATGTAAGTTATAGGAAAGCAATAGAGACTTGACTGAAAGAAAAGGATTCATTCCACACCACGTTGGAGAAACAAGCTCAGACCGATAGGTGTGTAATTCTCAAAGCAGATAATTCTGCTAATTCTTGCCTTTGGATTTCTTTGTTTTTAGTTTAGTGGAATTTTTATTTATTTATCTTTTAATTTTAACTTTTTATTTTTTAGTAGGGGAGAGCATGAACGCAGTCCCCTACTACCACAAATTATGTAGTCGAGTTTCCCACATTTGGGGAAACTGCAGGAGTCAGCACATCTAGAGTGCAATGGATAAGGCTTACCCTGGGAAAACCACTTCCATGATCGTAGTATCTCCCTTGTCAGGTAGTTAAATTTTTTAGAGACAGGGTCTTGCTATATTGCTATATTGCTCAGGCTTGAGTGCAGTGGTATGATCATAGCTCACTGCAGCCTTGAATTCCTGGGCTCAAGGATTTCAAAGGTCCTCTTGCCTCAGCCTCCAGAGTAGCTGGGACTATAGGCTTGAACCACCGTGCCTAACATTAAAAACAAAACAAACAGAAAAGCAAATAAAAAATGGCAGCAACTACCCAAAGCTCAGCGTTTGATGTTTGTAACACATGCCTCATCTCTGAGAGGCATGAGATGAGATGTAACCTCATCTCTGTCTTTGTTGCCCGATGGACATGATGACGGAAGTGCAATGTGTTTGATGCTGAAATCACACAACATACTGCCATAATCAGTTAAATGATGACTCTAGTACAAATTATTCATTTAGTGTTCAGGAGGGAGTTGAACCAGATTTTGTGGATGTCTCTAATTTTAGATGACAAGGGGGCGACGTTTGGGAGTCTCCAAGGTAGCCAGGCAGAAAGGGAGGTAGTGTGATTTTTCACAGCTGGACCCCAGGTGCCCTCTTTCCTCTGGGGAGAGTCAAGATTCTTACAGGCACCACAAAACTCAGAAGAGCCTGGGACTTGAGAGCAGAGCCAGAGTGTGCCCTTGTTTTTTTTTTTTTTTCATACAGAGTCTTGCTCTGTCTCCCAGGTTGGAGTACAGTGGCACAATCTCAGCTCATTGAAACCTCCTCCTCCCAGGTTCAAGTGATTCTCCTGCCTCAGCCTCCCAAGTAGCTGGGACTACAGGCATGTACTGCCATGCTCAGCTAATTTTTGTAGTTTTAGTAGAGATGGGGTTTCATCATGTTGGCCAGGCTGGTCTCAAACTCTTAGCATCAAGTGATCCACCTGCCTCAGCCTCCCAAAGTGCTGGGATTACAGGCGTGAGCTACCATGCTTGGCCCAGAGTGTACCCTTCTGGTGCCATTGTTTCAGGAGAAAATTCAGTTAACTGAAGGACAGTCCTCGGGATCAGTTTTCAGGCTAGAGTTAGCACCCTGGGAGGATGGTGGATGGGGTGGAGAGAGGGGCTTTTCTAGCTAAATGTAAGCAATGGTCCTGTTCTTTAAATATCCTTGCAGCTGGATTTCAGTGTCTCACCCCTCTGGAGCTGTGAGGACTTCAACTAGATTGTTTCCATTCAAGAAAAAAAAATTCATGAATTGCTTAAGGACTTACAATTCTTGTTTCATCTATATATTCCCTATGTTTGGAATTATGACCAACACACAATAGGTGCTTACTAAAAGTTCAATGATTAGATGACTACGTGAATTGTAATTTCCTCTCTGTTGTCAATTTTTGTTTACCTGGTTTTTGTTTGTTTTCCCCACTTGTTCTCATTCTCCTGTGGGAGCAGAGGTTGTATCTGTCTTCATGAGGACTATTTCCCCAGTGCCTAGTGAGGTCCTGGACCTGGATCCATTAGGTGGAAGTCGATTGAATGAATGGATGGAATATTGTGGAGCAGACGCCAGGCCTTACTACTGCTCGGCCCGAATACCTACTGCTCGGGGCCTTCTCTGGCTGCCATACCCATAGGGGCAGCCCCCATCCTGTGACTGCACTGGGTATAAATACCCTGGCTCTCACCTGAGACATTCTATGTGACTCCAGAGTTTCCCAGGTGTGAAGTCCCCTTGACTTGATGATGGCAAAGACTTGATGATATTCTCCTTATTGGTTGCGTTCTCCCACCTCACTTCTCCACTGCTGTTTCCTGGATCACTTATTGAATAAACAAGTTGCACTTGAAACTTTATCTCAGGATCTGCTTCTGGGGTAACCATCTTATCTCCCAGTAATGACAACCTCATCGGGAGAAATAGTGTATTTTCCCTCCCAACATTTTATTTGGAAGGACTTCAAGCCAAAGAAAAATTGAAAAAATATATACACTTTCAACCAGTCTCACCAATCAATAACATTTCTCCATATTTGCTTTATTTATCTGTCTCCCTCTTCTCTCTCTTTATAGACAGATGATAGATAGACAGATAGATGGATAGGTAGATAGATGATAGATAAGATACATTAGATAGATAAAGCTATGTGAGAAAGAGAGAGAGTCTTTATTTTTATTTTTTGTAGAGACGGAGTCTTGCTTCATAGCCTAGGCTGGTCTCGAACTCCTGGGCTCAGGTGATTCTCCTTTTTCAGTGTCCCAAACTGCTGAATTACAAGTGTGAACCACCATGCCCAACCTAAGTCTTTATTACTTATTTTTATTTTCTCAGAGGAAATTTGTTTTTATTGACACAGTTGTCCATGCGAAGAATCCTGGATTTCCTCTGGTAAAGTCTGATCGATACAAGGTGGTAATAGTGTCCACTTGTCAGTTTTCATTAATAAAGAAATGACTGCAAACTTACATAGCCAACGTGGACGAAAGCCAGCATGAAATAGAGGTTACTCCAACCTCAAAGCTCCAATGTTGCACAATGCACAATAAATCCATTATTAGAGAATCTTTAGACTTTAGAATCTAGAGATTTCAGAGGAAAACTCTCATGTAAATATATATATTACATATATCATTTTCTCCCAGAACATTTGGAAGTAAGTTGCAGACTTCATGGAATTTCACCTATAAATTCTTTAGAATGTGTCTACCAAAACAAGGAGCATCCTCCTACATAACCAGAAAGACCCTCATCACACCCAAGAAAACAGACATTGATACAAGAATAGTGTCAAATATACAGTCTATACTCAAATTGCCCCAGTTGTCCCAATAATGTCCCTGAAAACTGTGGGACAATGTGTCTTCACACTCTACCACTAGCCCCTTCTGTGCTGGGGCTCATATAACACCCTTCTGAGCATAGGACTATCCATTAAATGCAGGCCAAATTGATCAGAATGAAATAGCTTCCCTAGGACCGGAAGATAGAGACATTTAAGTTGTACTTCTGGCAGAGAGATAAATATTGCCACCAGACTGTGGGGCATGGCAGGGTTCCTTGACTCCTAGTTAAAATATCTGAAGGCGCAGAGCTGGGCCCCACCACAGCTCCCCACCCTCTTCTCCAGAGTCTTTTTCCAGAGAGTCCTGGCCGAGGGAGAGGAACTCCTCCTCCAGGTAGACCAAGCTTGCAGCTCTGAGTTCAGTTCCTGATTTCGGATGGTTCTGCCATGACCAGCAACAGACTTGAAACTTTGTTTTAATTGGAAGGAAAAAGAAGTGAGGTCTGAGAACGCAGTGGCTATCCTTGGAATTCAGGACTGGCTACATAATTTGCCAGGCTCAGTACAAAATGAAAATGTAGGTCCTTTGTTCAAAATGTATTTTGAATTTCCAGAGGGTGTGGGCAGAGCATTGTGACAAGTGCAGGGCCCTTCTAAGAGTGGGGCCCCATGTGACTGTGCGGGTCACAAGTCTGTGACGCTGGCTCTGTGGGTATTTGCGTGCAGTCTGGATTCACAGAAGGCCTTTCCGAACTTTGAAGTAGTGAGTATTGACCAAAGGCTTGAAGGTCTTGTGGCACATGGGAAGAAATTAAGGTGGAAAGACTTAGTCCCATGCCAAACTGGTCAACAACAATTATAACTCAATATTTCCTCAGGAGAACAGCGTCTACAGTTTTTTGGTTTGTTTTCATGTCAGACAGTAATGTGCTGACTTCAAAATGAGGTTCGATGGTGGCACATCTCACACATGCATGTGAGTACCCGATCATCACACTCAAGAACTACAAAAGCATCTGCAGTTCTTACGAGTGCATCTGCAGTTGTCACATATTCGCTGTCACTTTGCAGCACAATATCAGGTCTGGGAGGCATTCCCACCACCATCACGCAGACATTCTTGTGCATGCTGTAACCGCCCTCTTCTGTTCGGGTGGTTTGACGTGAGGCCACTCCCCTTCCCTGTTACTCAGGGCAAGCTGCACCCGTTCCCATCCCATGACGGCCCCCTTCAGCCTCACACCACATGGAACATTGCTGAAACGGTATCAGCAGAATCAGAAGTTGAGATTGCCCATACCCCTCTTGGTCCTTTTCGACATTTTCCCCAAAGAGGAAACTGAAGCACTGTTGGTAGAATGACGCATCACCGTTCTGGAAGAGAAACACATGTTTGTCCAGTCTGGATGTTTCCTTCTGAAGACCCTAGAGGACAGGCTATTTCAGCATGGAGCCAGGACCCTGGGAGGGGGAAAGCAGAGAGACAGAAAAATGGTGCCAGGACCTCGGCAGGACTGGGGACAGAGGAGAGATGGGCGGAGGGGACCCAGGGAGACCAGAGACAGGAGGGGTTCCCAAATGCACATTTTTATGGACTAAATGATGACTTGTGGGGGAAAAAGAAACGTTTTGTGTCTCCCTCTGGACTCTACAAATAAAAGGCTTCTTTTCTGGGAGTAGCCTATATTTAAATTCCCTTCCAGACTTGATGGGCACGGCTAGCAGGATAAAGCACAGACCTTTAGTGGTAGCCAAAATAAATGTGATGCCGTGATTGGGATCTGACAGTGTACCCGGGATGGGTTGAATGCCCAATGCTAGCATGAAGGTGTGTGGCTGAAATCAACTGTGAGTTTGTGTCTTGAGTCACCGTCCTCAGTAGGACAAGACATGAAGCAGAGGTTTCAACAAATGCTTGGAAAAATAAACATTGCCAGAGGGAGAAACTAGAACCTTATTGTCAACAGGAAACGTTTCCCTTCTGGTATGTCTGACCCAGAAGCAGTCTCGTTTGGTGTGTGATGCCCACAGTTTCTTTTCCTGGGATGCGATAAAAATAGCCAGGAAGTTGATGTTAACTGAAACCAAAGAGTCTGAGACCGAGTCCCTGCTCAGCTTGGCTCCCAGAGAGTGCAACAGTGGTCGAGTCTCAGTACTCAAAGGGTGATGAGAAGACCACCAGCATCAGCACCATCCGGGAATTTGTTAGAAATGTTGGATCTTGGGCCCCACCCCAGACTTGCGGCAACGGAATGTGCATTTCCAAAAGATCCCCGTGTGACGCAGGCACTCATTAAGGTCTGAGCAGTGCTGGTTTAAGCACAGGCTTGCAGATGGAAAAGGCCAGGGCTCCATGACCTTGGAGAAGCCGTAGAGCCTCTCTGAGCCCCAGTTTCCACTTCCATAAAATAGGCATAAAAATACAATCTATCAGATAGATTTGTTTAACTTCAGAGTTAAATAAAAGGGCGTACATGCAGCTCTTAGGTTAGCATCCCCCAGAAAAAGTGTTGGAAGTATTATCATTATTAACTCATTTATTACCTTCTGACCATGTGCTCTTGGGCCAGTCACACTGTTTCTAGGAGTCAGCTAAAGGCACTGTAAACGGTGACCCTCTGTTAAGTTCTTGCTTCATCGTAACCCATTTTCCTTGGCTTAATGATTAGTAGAAGTTCAACAGGCCACAGCTGGAAAGGAAGTTAGAGCTTTTCTAGTGATTCCAGCCCCTTCACTTCCCACCTGAGAAAACTGACGCCCAGGGCTTGCCTTGCCTGGGCTCACAGAACTAAGGGGCTGGCAGCACCAGGCGACAACCATGTTCTTGAATTCCCTGTCCAGAAACTCTCCTCCATGATAAAAACAATTAGCTACTGTGCTTCGGGCACCTCCTTGGTGCTAAGCTCTGGGCTCAAGGTTTACCAAAGAGCATCTCATTTAATCTGTGGGTCCATCTTCCATTTCAAAGAGAAGATACGCCTGTTATCAGCTCCCAGAGTTAACTAATATGCCCAAGGCCACAGAGCCAGTAAGGGGCTAGCTCGCGTGTTCCCAGTGGACCCTCCCCTTCCACCCCAGACAGCCAGGAAGCGGGAGAGACACATGCTGTTAGGCACTTTCGGGTATTGACTCTTATTTTTTGGCCTGGGTGGTAGACACAGGGATTTTTTTTTTTTTTTGAGACAGCATCTTGCTCTGTTACCCAGGCTGGAATGCAGAGGCACAATTATGGCTCACTGCAGCCTCAACCTCCCAGGGTCAAGCAATGCTCCCATATTGGCCTCCCAAGTAGCTGGGACCACAGGCATGTGCCATCACACTCGGCTAACTTTTTAAAATTTTATTTTGCGAGTAGATGGGAGTCTCACTATATCGCCCAGGCTGGTCTTGAACTCCTGGGCTTAAGCAATTCTCCCACCTTGGCCTCCCAAAGTGCTGGGATTACAGGTGTGCGCCATCAGGCTTGTCCAGGGATATTCATTTTATTATCACTCTTTAAACTGTACAGATGCATTGTATACATCAAATGTTGTACACCTAAAACTTAAAAACCAAATAGAAGAGGAATCCTGCAGGTACTTGTATACAACCCTGGGTGGTCTCAAGGCAGAAAGAAGGGGTCTTGGGCTTGGCATAAGAGCAGTAAAAGACCAACCTGGGCTTAGCCTAGGAACCATGCCCTACAGTGCTGGTTAGCACGTGACTCAGGACCAGATAAATGAGCAGGTCTAGAGGCGCTGGGGGCAGAACTTAACGGGAAGAAGGGGATACAATTTGTCTAAAACTGGGTTATGAAGAAAATAATTTGTCTTTTGTTTCATAAGTCCCAGGTTAGGATAGGTGGATTGGATTATTCACTTTTACTAATTTCCCCAGACATCAGTGGAAACGATGCATAATTGTATTAATGGTAGAGGGATTTATGATAGTGGAAATTTGGAAACCACCTAAAAGTCCAACTATAGGGCCTAATTTAATAATGTATGGTATCTGCATATGAGAGATGGCCATAAAAAGCCATTTAAAAGTCATGATGTAGGGACTATCACAAGGACATTAAACACAGCTGTGGCCCTCTATTGCGGGTGCCCCCTGTACCAGGGTCTGCGCTAAGCACAAAACACTTGTCCTGGTCATTGATTCTCACAGTACACCCCCCATTCCGCAGAAGAGGAAATGGAGATTTAGAGAGGTGAAATGACTTGGTCAGCATCCCACAGCTATGACATGGAAAGACGTTCACGATATTTTAAATTTAAAATGCAGCTTATAACGCAGGCTGTGCGGCATACATACACAGTGTCCAATAATGAGATGGTGATGTACGTTACTTCATATTGAGCCCAACTGACGGGGAGCTCTGTGGTCATTGCAAATAATGGTGCATAGATTCCTAATAACTGGCAACAGAAAGAGTTCATGGCATGGTAAATTTTTTTAAAGACAAGGAAGTATTTACAATATGATTTCATTTAGTGAGTGAGTGTGTGTATGTGTGTGTAAGCAGTGATTTATTTTTATTTTTATTTATTTTATTTTTATCTCACAGAGTGAGATGGGGTCTCACTCTGTTGCCCAGGCTAAAGGGCAGTGGCATGATCTCAGCTCACTGCAACCTCTGCCTCCCGGGTTCAAGCAGTTCTCCTGCCTCAGCCTTCCGAGTAGCTGGGATTACAGGCACTCACCACCACTCCCAGCTAATTTTTGTAATTTTAGTAGAGACCAGGTTTCACCATGTTGGTCAGGCTGGTCTCGAACTCCTGACCTTAAGTGATCTGCTCACCTCAGCCTCCTAAAGTGCTGGGATTACAGGAGTGAGCCACCGTGCCCAGCCAAAGCAGTGATTTTAAACAGAGGGTGATTTTGTCCCTCTGGGGACATTTGGCAATATCTAGAGATAGGTTTAGTTATCACAAGTGGGGGTGGGGAGTGCTACTGGCATCTGTGGGTAGGGAGACCAGGGATGCTGCTAAATATTCTACAATTCACAGAACAGCCCCCTGCAAAAAAGATTTATCCCACCCAAAATATCAATGATGCCTGATTTTATATATATACACGCATATATATAAATACAGTCACACGCGTACGTACACACGCATGCAGAGAGAGAAAAAGCATAGAAGGAATATCTCAGAATGTTAACAGTGGTTATCTTTGGGTGTAGGGTGGTTTTTTTTTTATTCATATCTTTATTTTCTAAATTTTTTTAAACAAGGAGCATGATTAAGTGTGGGGAAAAAATAGAAAATTATATAGCTACAATTGCCTTAGAAACAGCTCAGTTAGAGACAAGCGGCAGAGGGAGGAAGGTTTGGGGGGGTAAGGTTTTCCAGGGGTTCAACACAATGCCATATCAAGCCTCTTGGGGAACTATTTCCCAAACCGTTTCCCTGATTCTGCAGCCCACAGAAGCCCCTGGGGAAATGGATGTGAACCTGCGGGTCCCTGCATTAAAAGCCACACCCATCCTCCAGGCGATCAGACCCTGAACAGTGGAGGTGAACTTGCAGGGGCGTGGTGTGTACAGGAGGGCGTGAGGCCCAGGCATTGCCACAGTTATTAATGCTGGGCTCTCATACCCCTCACCTGCTCCTCACGCTGTTTGATGGCTCTGTTCGCTCTTTGCCCTTTTCTGGACCAATAGTGCTGAAGACTTGGGGGCAGCTCAGTAACCACCTGGGTCACAGCTCCTTATGGGAAATAAAGAAAGAGACAATAGTGTCCTGGCTTAAAACAGAAAGGCTCCAGCAGCTGCTTAGCAACTCTTGTGTGGCTTCCCTCCCAGGGCCGAGGAGCAGACATAAACCATCCCATAAAAAGAGAGCAAGAGGGGCCCACAATGCCTGGAAACTCACAGAGGGTCCTGGCAATCTTCCTGAAAGCTCCATGAAGAACCAGACAGCACTAACTAAACAAAGGGCCAGCCCCTGGCCCACCTCCTGAATCCTGTTCCTCATCGGGGGAAGTACAGGCCTCTATCCTGAGCCTGTTACTTGAGTGTCTCAACATTTGAACCAGACCAAAGTTTCCCAGGGATGAGTGCTGGCCAAGTACACCTCCTATCCTCCAAGATCCTATCCCCCGTTCCCACCCCATTATCCCCATTCAATTATAAAATGGATCATAGCTGTGCTCAGCTCCTTCTCAGTGCATGCTGAAGAAATCTCTGTCTGACCAGAACTCTAAAGAACTGTCACGTGTCAGAACTAGTGGATTCCTGGGCGTGTGACCTTAGTTCAAGGATTGCAAATAGGTTGCAAATCCTACACCAACTCTGAATGGCTAGAGGTGGCTGCCTGGAGTGCTGTGCTGAGAAGCTCCCAGGGACTTGGTCCAGGAGAGTAGAAAACGTGTTGTGATTGCTGACCTCTCTCCGTGTGGGTGTTCATGGAGAGCTGTGCCCATGTGCTACTTTATTCTGGCCTCTGGCCTCTGTCCTTGACCGACCTTCTAACCGCTTAGTTATTCCCAAATGTATTAGAATTTCCAAACTGCCATACCAACTGGCAATTATTGTCAATTCTGAGGTGGGTATTTTTACCGATTACCAGCACCAAAGAACCTTGGGGACTTACCAAAATGCAGATTCCTGGACCTCAATAATCTCTGTTAGAATACCCTTACAACTTAGCAAAATAGGCAAATTTCTGGGCCCTACTCCCAAGCTCCTAATATAGAATATTTTGGAGGTAGGCGTAGGAATCTTTCCTTTTACCAAGCACCCCCAGATGATTTGTATGTACAATGAATCTGATAATCATTAACCTACGAATGTGGCTGCCTGGGCTGTCACACCTGAGAATATTCCTAAAATTATTACTTTAAATTGGCTTATGGTGGCTTAAAAATATGTCCAATATTCTTTCACACTTCTCCCTTCAAAAGATGAACCCTACCAACATGGCAAAACCCCATCTCTACTAAAAATACAAAAATTAGGTGGGCGTGGTGGCAATTGCCTATAATCCCAGCTACTCAGGAGGCTGAGGCACAAGAATCGCTTGAACTCAGGAGGTAGAGGTTGCAGTGAGCTGAGATCATGCCACTGCACTCCAGCCTGGGCGACAGAGCGACACTCCATCTTTAAAAAGTGTGGGCTGGACTTAGAGACTCACTTGTAACGAATACTGTGGAGGATCTGACAGTTAGTAACATCCAAGATCAGAGCATAAAAGGGGCTGTAACCTCCTCCTGGCTGTCTCTTGGATCATCTGCTCTGAGGGAAGTCAGCTGCCACATTCTGAGGACACTCAATCAGCCCTACAGAGAAGCCCAGGTGGTGAGAAACTGAGGCCTCCTGCCCACAGCCATGTGAGTGAGCAGCTTGGAGGCCCCACTCACCCACGTGAGCTTTCAGAAGGCTTTAGCCCCAGTTGATATTTGAGCAACCTCATGAGAGACTTTGAACCAAAACCACTTAGCAATTCAGCTACCAAATTTCTAACCCACGGAAACTGTGAGATCATAAATGTGTGTTGTTTGAAGCCCCTAAATTTAAGGATACAGTCGTCCCCTGGTATCTGCAGGGGTTGGTTTCAGGACCCCTTTAGATACCAAAATCCATGGATGCTCAAGTTCCTGATATAAAAGGGTATAGTATTTGCATATAATCTATGCACATCTTCCTGTATATTTGAAATCATCTCTAGATTACTTATAATACCTAATACAATGTAATGTTATATATGAATAGTTGTTACACTGTATTCTTTTTTATTAGTATTATTTTTATTGTATTATTATTGTTGTTGTTATTTTTTGAATATTTTTGGTCCATGGCTGGTTAAAGCTACAGATGTGGAATCCAAGGATAGTGTAGTTTGTTATGCAGCAATAGATAACTAATACGTGTGTAAAAAGTCGGTTTCCATTCATTTCTTGCAGAGCTATACTATTAATCTAATAAGCCACCCCTGGACAAAGTGAGCTTAGCTCCCTTTAGCAAATCAGCTCCCAAATTTCTAACCCACAGAAACTGTGAGGTCATAAATGTGTGTTGTTTGAAGCCCCTAAATTTGAGGGTACAGTCATCCCCTGGCATCTGCAGGGGTTGGTTCCAGGACCCCTTTAGATACCAAAATCCATGGATGCTCAAGTTCCTGATATAAAATACTGTATAAAATATATAAAATATATAAAATGCTTAGCTACCCCAAGAAGGCTTTATTTGCCTCCAGCCAGTCTCCTGGGCTGAGATATAGAGAATGTGCAGGGGGGGCTGTTCCCAAATTACCTAAGACCCAGCCAGGCTCTTCTTCCATTCAGCTCAGGGGTGTGTTTGCCCAGAGCTTTGTTTGACATCCCACCTGTGTGTATATACCCTCTGCCCTGCCTACCAGTGCTGGTGCCAAGCCCTTAACACAGCTCACAAAGCCTTGAAAATCCAGTCCCAATTTCTCCCCAGCCCCATCTCTCACCATTTCACCTCTCTACATGCCTCCCAGTTCCCCCTGCATGGTGAACTCTGGCATCTGAGCCTGCAGGTCTCTGCATGTGCTCTCCTCCTGCCCAGGACTCCCTGCCATGCCCTGACATCACCTTCTCTGGAGCCTTCCTCAGCTTCCCATGTCCCTTCCAGGCAGTATTGATTGCTTCTCCTCTGTTCCACCAGTGCTTTGCACACCCTAGGAATGACATAAACCTTATTTTACAGTGCAGTTTTTGGTTTGGGGGTCTAGATGATAGTTCTTTTAAAGCAGAATGGTTTAAGTGCCCAAAATACAAGCTTGTAGAATTTCTCTTTGTGTCTTCTTCCAGTCTAGCTCAGTGGTTCTCAAAGGTTAGTATACCTAAGAATTATTGTACAGGGAATATGCAATTGGAATTTATATACAATTCTGAATTTTACATAAAATTGGAAGGCTTGGGGCAATTCTGACTTCCTTGATTTGCACCTTATATGCCTGCATTTGAATGCATTCCTTATAGTGAATCCACTGTCGTGAGGCATCTAGAATGACAGATTGCCGAAGCTGGGAAGAACCTTTAAGACAATGTAGGCCTGTAGTTCTAAAAATTTTGTATTACATCCTCCTTTGATAATATAATGGAAACGATGGATAATCTCACTGGAAAACTTTGGCCACCTGAAATTCCTACATGAATTCCAAGTTCAAAATCCCTAAACAGATTACCAGAACCAAATAACTTTGGGGACTATATCCTTTTATATCAGGAACTTGAGCATCCATGGATTTTGGTATCTGAAGGGGTCCTGGAACCAATCCCTGCAGATACCAGTGGATGACTGTACCCTCAAATTTAGAGGTTTCAAACAACTCACATTTATGATCTCACAGTTTCTGTGGGTTAGAAATTTGGGAGCTGATTTGCTAAGTGGTTCTGGCTCAAAGTCTCTCATGAGGTTGCTCAAGTATCAACTGGGGCTAAAGACTCTGAAACTCTTTTTACAGATGAAGAAAATGAGGCTCAGAGAAGGGCCAAGGCCTCAGAGCCCTGTGGTGAAAGAGCTGGGCCTGTAATGCAGATCTCTGTACTTGCTCGTTTCTGGTTCCTTCCCTGGGTCAGGGGCCTCCCTTACAGCACCCTGGGTCTGTGCCAGTGTAGCCTCTGCTTGGTGATGTTCAGAGACCAGAACCCTTCCTTTACCGCTTTAGCCTGCTGGACATTTCATCCAAATTTGGGCGGTTAAGTGGAACCCATGCAAACCCTGAGCTATTACACAACAGAGCTGGGCAGGTGGAAGATGGGGAGGCCACCACGGTGTTCATTCTGTGGATTTAAGGGGGCCGTGGCACTATCTACTAGAATTCTGACAGCTGTTATTTTATTTTATTTGTTTATTTATTTATTGAGATGGAGTCTCACTTTGGCACCCAGACTGGAGTGCAGTGGCGCGATCTTGGCTCACTGCAACCTCTGCCTCCTGGGTTCCTGCCATTCTCCTGCCTCAGCCTCCCGAGTAGCTGGGACTACACACACCCGCCACCACACCCTGCTAATTTTTTTTGAATTTTTTTTAATAGAGACGGGGTTTCACCACGTTAGCCAGGATGATCTCAATCTCCTGACCTTGTGATCCACCCCCCTCGGCCTCCCAAAGTGCTGGGATTACAGGTGTGAGCCACCGCACCCGGCCCACTGTTATCTTTTTTAAAGGCCCTAGTTTGGTCCACACTCCATTTCTAGAGATTTCTTTTGACTCCTTCTTCAGCTGTGACTGAGCCCCTCTGAGTCCTACCTGCTCCTCTTGCAAGTTTGGGAACCTGGCACTGAAAGATGCTGATTCAGTGTTTAGAAGTCACAGAAAATTAGAACAGGAAGGGATCATTTGAAGTCATCTGATCAAACTCCTCATTCCCATTTTTTTATAGAGGTGTTTCCCATCTGGACTCCAAATCCAGTGGTCTTTCTCTGACCCAGTGGGAGGCTCTAGAGTGTGAAGTGTAGGAGGCCAGTTTTGACATAGTGCTGCCACTTAACTGCTGGGAAAGCTACTTAGCTGGTCTGAGGCTCAGTTTCCTCATAAGTAAAATGGAAATGATGACAGTAGTGTGTACTTTATAAGGTTTCATGGGAATTAAAGCTGTATTAGCTTACTATTCCTGCTGTGACAAATTTTGTGGCTTAACACAACACAAATTTATTCTCTTACAGTCCTAGAGGTCTGAAGTATGAGATCCGTGTATTATTGGCAGGGTTGGTACCTTCTGGAGGCTTCTGGGGAGAATCCATTTCCCTGCCTTTCACAGCTTCCAAAGGCTGCCTGCATTCCTTGGCTTGTGGCCACTTCCTCCATCTTCAGAGCACATCACTCCATCCTGTTTCCATAGTCACATCTCCTTTCTTTGACTTTGATCCTCCTGCCTCCCTGTTATAAGGAGCCTTGTGATTACATTGGTCTCACCTGGATAATCCAGAAAAATCTCTCCATTTAAAGAGCCTTACTTAATCACATCTTCAAAATTCCCTTTGCTATGTAAGAAAACATATTCACAGGTTCTGGGTATTGAAATGTGCACATCTTTTTGGGGCTGGGGCAGAGGTTGCTTTATTCTGTGTATGATAGAGTAACAATTAATGTAAAAGCATTAATTGCATAGCACCAGGTATGTAATAAGCATTCAACAAATGGCATTAGTATCATTTAGGGACCACCTACTAGTGCCCATAATCAAAATAGATATAGTTTTTGCCTTTGTGTCTTTGTGTCTTATCCAGTGTCCACAAGCCAGGGAACCCAGGCAGCCTTTGAAAGCTGTGAAAGGCAGGGAAATGGATTCTTCCCAGAAGCCTCCAGAAGGTACCAGCCCTGCCAATACGCTGATCTCATTTGATACTAATGCCATTTGTTGAATGCTTATTACATACCTTGTGCTATGCAATTAATGCTTTTACATTAATTGTTACTTTATCGTAAACAGAATAAAGCAACCTCTGCCCCTGCTCCAAGTGATTGTATCAGCCAGCCTTTCCTGTGTAATCAACTACCCTAAAGCTTACTAACTCAAAACAACTACCATTTATTTAACTCTCAGTTTAGTAAGTCATCAGTTTCAGTTCTTCTGGTCTGGGTTTAGCTAGTTTCCACTGGGCTCCCCCATGGTCACTGGGGCTGCTGGTTTATAATGGTCTTGGCTGGAATGAATGAGGCCTCTCTCCACGTGTTTTTTTCTCACCCAATAGGCTAGCCCAGGCTTGTTTGCATGTTGGTGGAAAGGAGCAACAAGAATAGTAAGACCTCTTAAGTCCTAGGCTTCAAACTGACACATTGTCATATCCACCACTTCTATGGATCTACAAAAATCACAAGGTCAGCCCTGATTCAAGGGCTTAGAAAATAAACTCTGATGAGAGAAGTAGTATTGTGTCCCTTTTTACAATCTACCACAGTGACATTGCAGGGAGGAGAAAGGAAGCATTGAGTTGCATGCCAGTAGAATACTTACTAGGGAAGAATTTTCCTCTGGAAAGTTCCCCAGGAAGGGAGGCAGCAAGGCTGCAACAACCTGTTTAGGAGTGGCCCTGGGGTGGCTAATTATTCTTGTGCTCTCTGTGAAGGACAACACATTAGCATATTTCTTTCTCAATGTACTAAAATGCCAGGCCCCAAGATCTCTATTATAAATGACACAATTAAGTCCTTGGCAAGAAAAAGTCAAGTTCGCCAACCTCTCTTCTGTTTTTCAGAAAGCTAGTAGGACAAGCAGAGTTACTACATCAAAGTCCACACGAGTGACAAAAACGCAAATTTTGAGAAATTGAGAGAAGTCATTGGAACATTAAATTCCTTTAAAACAAAGGCTTCTATTTGTCATTAGCAAAGGTAGTAAAAAAAAGCAGGATATAAAACAGTTGATCCAGCCTTATCCTAATTCTTTTAAGAGAAAAATATTATATGTAGGCCTAGAAAAATGATTGGAAAGACGTATGTGTATGTGTGTGTGTGTGTATATATATGTGTGTGTATATATATATATCTCACAATATTAACAGTTAGATATCTTTGCTGGGATTAGAGGTGACTTTTTCTTTCTATTTCTCCAAAATTTCCCAGTTTCTATAATAAACCTGAATTACTTTAGTAATCAGGAAAAATTTTAATAAAAAAAAAAACCCACAATGGATTCTTTTTTTTGGGGGGGACAGAGTCTTGCTCTGTTGCTCTGACTGGAGTGCAGTGGCTCTATCTCAGCTCACTGCAACCTCCGCCCCTCTGGGTTCAAGCAATTCTCCCACCTAAGCCTCCCAAGTAGCTGGCTGGGATTACAGAGGCATGTCACCATGCCTGGATAATTTTTGTATTTTTAGTAGAGATGGGGTTTCACCATGTTGGCCAGGCTGGTCTTGAACTCCTGACCTCAAGCAATCTGTCTGCCTTGGCCTCCCAAAGTGGCAGGATTACAGGTGTGAGCCACCGCGCCTGGCCCACAATGGATTCTAATTGCTTCAGCATTTTAAAAATGAAGCCCTAAGTTATTTGATTATGTTGTTAATGGTATTTGCTAGAATTGGGACTTTCATATTTTTCTCATTAAAATTATCCTGGGGCACTAATTTGCACACTAAGGTCTTGAACTCCTAATTTCAAGTTTATGAGATGTATTAATTAGTGCAAGTGCCTTTCATTTGTCCAATCTCTCACTTCTCTAGATTCTGGGAGCTCAAAACTCTTTAGCAAGTGAGGTACCCAGAGGCCATTACATTGACTTTTTTTGAACAAATGACTCTACAGAGCTGTGATTTAATATCTTGCTCTCGGCTTTTATCAGGGGTCGATATTGATATACTGAACAGGCCTGCAAAGAACATTTCTGCATCTTTTATAGAACTGCTGCCAAAGGCCTTGTCTTTTATTTGGTTTGCAGTCCTTTTTGCGGAGATCCCCTCAGTCAATTCTCCTTGTGTACCTTATGAGGAAGTTTGGTTTCTATAGTGCACTGGTGTGGCTCATGTTAGGGAATGCTGAGATGAGGTCATTTATCTTGTTTTCCTTTTGCCTTTGCTGCTGGGAAGCTTAGAATCAAATTTGGTGCTCAATGAGGGCAACTATCCTTAACCAAGGTTTTCTATCTTGCTGAATAGTACCACCAACTATCCATCTCACTGAAGCTAGAAATTCCAGACAACATTCTAGAATTTTCTGCCTTCTTGCAGCTATTACCAAATGAAGGCATTCAGGAAATGTCACCCCAAAACATGCTGATTTGGTATTCTGATTGCTTTGGCTCGAGGGCACTTGGGGAATACCAATACAGGCAGAGCTTTCTCTGGGTTCCCTTTATCTGCCTAAAGAGGACTCCTCCAAAAGAAACTCAGTGGTCATGAATCCCCTCCCTGGACTCTCATCATCAACCAGGGAAGATTGGCTCCTATCACAGGAGAAGGGATGGGAGGTTGATGCCACACCAAGACAAACTTTGTCACAGGTTGTCACGTATTCTTCTGAGGGCCCATTCATCTTTCCCCAAAATCATCTATTTTCCCTTAAGTTGCCAAAGCCCCCTCCCCTGTCATACATGAAGAGAGGATCTAAACTTCTAGATCTTACTGGGTTTTGGGGTATTCATTTTTCTTTCATGTAATGCCTCTGAGCATGTAATAAATGTGTTTACCTTTTCTCCTGTGGTATTAGTCCGTTCTCACATTGCTATAAAGAAATACCTGAGCCAGCCTGGCCAACATGGCGAAATCCCATCTGTACTAAAAACACAAAAATTAGCCGGGCGTGGTGGTGCATGTCTGTCATCCCAACTACTTGGGAGGCTGAGGCATGAGAATTGATTGAACCCAGGAGGCAGAGGTTGCAGTGAGCAGAGATTGCGCCACTGCACTATAGCATGGGCAACAGAGTGAGACCCTGCCACAAAAACAAAACAACAAAAGAACCCTGAGAATGGGTAATTTATAAAGAAAAGAGGTTTAATTGGCTCACGGTTCTGCAACTGTACAGGAAGCATTATGCTGATGTCTGCTTGGCTTCTGGGGAGGCCTCAGGAAGCTTACAATCAGGGCAGAAGGCAAAAAAGTCAGCAGGTCACATGGCAAAAACAGGAGCAAGAGAGAGAGGCAGGAGGTGCTACACACTTTTAAACGACCAGATCTCTTGTGAATTCACTCACTATCTCTATCTTGAGGACAGTACCAGGGGGGTGGTACTAAACCATTCATGAGAAATCTGCCCTTATGATCCAATCACCTCCTACCAGGCTGTAGAATATAGTAAATTCTTCTTCAAGGCTTAGCCTGTTAACTTCCTTTAAAATTTAAGAGGGAGAAAAATTGTTAAGTACAGTAAGTTCTGAGTTCTTCTTCAAAGGACCAATATGTCAGTATGTTTAGCTTCCCTGTTCTTTGTTCTCCATTTTAAAGTGTAACTTCCTCGTTCTTTACCTTCCTTGCCCATAGTTTCAGTAAACAACCCCCTCCTAGCCTCTATCACCTGTTTTGTCCTTAGGCGTCCTTAGTCACCTGTTCTGTCCTTAGTAATCCTTAGTCACCTGCTCTGTAACTGTCCCTCCAGCCAAAACTACTCACCCCACCACTCTGGCTCATACCCTCGCTCTCTTTAAAATAGCCAATTGGAATTAGCTTAGACTGTGTGGTCCAACCCTAGCCAATAGGGGAAAGACACAGCAGTAGGGGCTACCTGTGTTGTGAATAAGAACCCCTTCCCTTCCCTTGTCCGGTGTGCTCTCGCCATTGCTCCATCCAGAGACGCACCCTTCTATAGAAGTAAATTGCCTTGCTGAGACAACTTTTGCCTGAGTGCTATTTTCACTTGGCAGCACCGAGCATTTACTTCCAAGAAGGCCCCACCTCCAACATTGGAGATTACAATTCAACATGAGATTTGGACTGGGACACATACCCAAACTATATCACCTGTTCATCTGCCTACTATCAGCTGACTTCATAGATGCAATTATCAAACGCCTCAGAGGGTAGCGGGAAAGTCTGCCCTCTCCTACATAATCCTGGAACATTTTCCTTTTAAGGCTCTCTCCAGTCTGTTCACTGCTCTGTAGTCCTATAGTCTCCTTTTAGTTCAGCTATCATTTTGTGCTTGGATTGCTCAGTATCTCCAGTATCTCCTAACTGTACTTCCTGAATCTCATCTTCCCCTATCCTACAAAAATCCTCTCCCCAAAATGTCCATCTTCCACACCAAGATGAGCAAGTGGTCTTTGTAACATGCCAATCTAATCTGGCAAGTTAAAAATCTTTCCATGTGAAGTCTTAACTCCTTCACTTCTCTCTCTCTCTTTCTCTCTATCTCTCTCTTTCTTTCTCTCTCTCTTTCTCTCTCTTTCTCTCTCTCTCTCTCTCTCTCTTTCTTTCTTTTTTTTTTGAGACAGAATCTCTCTCTGTTGCCCAGGCTGGAGTGCAGTGGTACGATCTTGGCTTGCTACAACCTCCTCCTCCTGGGTTCAAGCAATTCTTGTGCCTCAGCCTCCCAAGTAGCTGGCATTACAGTCACGTGCCACCGTGCCTGACTAATTTTCATACTTTTAGTAGAGATGGGGTTTCACCATGTTGGTCAGGCTGGTGTCAAACTCCTGAGCTCAAGTGATCCACCCACCTTGGCCTCCCAAAGTGCTGGGATTACAGGCGCGAACCACTGTGCCCGGCCTCCTTTGCTTCTCTTGCATAAGTCTCTATCTGCTTCTCTCAACTTTCATCTTCCAGCTCTTTACTCCAGCCATATGGAATCCACAGCCGTACTCTCTCTTGTCTCTGGGATTCCATTTTCTCAGTTGCTTTTCTCTCTTCTCCAGCTCCTCTTTGGCATGGTTCATACCATGGATCTTGCTTCAGAGTTTATGACTAAAGCCTTCCTTGGTTCCTTCTCTCATCTGAGACTGGTTAGGTATTCCTACTGTGAGTCCCCAAAGTTGTCCACACTTCCCCTAACATAACACTTGCTGTGGTGAATTGTAGGGTGGGTTTCCTTTTCTGTCTCCTGCTCTAAACTGTAAGACCCAGGAGGGCAGGTTCTAGGTTTACCTCCCATTATACCTTCAGGGCCAGCATAGCACCTGGTCCACAGTAGATGCTCACTGAGTATTTGTTAAAAAAATCAATAAATAAATAAACTAGAGTTTTGGCATTAAAAAAAAAATCTCTTCTCCACTCCCAACCTCCTCTCCTTTACTCTCATTATTTATCTATTTTTTGTCCCTATTGCTTTATATTTCTCCTTCCATAGATCAATCTGTAAATTGTTTTTCAAAAATGGCCACAAGGTCCCATTCCTTGCAGCAAGTCCTTATCAAGAGGTGGCGCCTGTTTTCCCACCTCTTGAATCAGTGCTGGAACCCTCATGAATAATACGCAGCTGATTGAGTGTGGCTGACTGCATCTGTTCAGGCAGCCTTGCATGTTTCTGCTCCGTCCCTTGGAACTACACAGCAGCCATGTGAACAAGCCTGAGCTAGCCTGCTGGACGATGAGAGACACAAGGCTGAGACCTCACCATCACCCCAGCCAACAGCCTGCTGGTCTCCTGATGTGTAAGTGAGGCCACCTAAGACTAGACGGCCCCAGACAACCTGTCACTGATGTTAGATGTCTGAGTGAGCCCAGTGGAGGTGAGCTCCGCTGGACCCAGATCAGTGGACACACCTAATTTGAGAAATAGACTTGAGAGCAATAGCAAAGGCTTGTCTTAAGCCCCCACATATCAAGGTGGTTTCTTATAGTACACCTTGGTATCGTTCCTGGAAACTGACCTCAAGTGACACCATCCAACACACTGGGAGACACTTTGAAGCCTGCAGAGGGTTAGGGTCAATCTGGTCCTCTTTTTCTCCAGCAGCTTAGGGCACACACCCCAAATCTGTTTTTTTTTATTGTTGTTTTTGTTTTGTTTTGTTTTGTTTTGTTTTTTTCTGAGACAAGCCGTCACTCTGTTGTCCAGGCTGGAGTGTAGTGGTGAGATCATAGCTCACTGCAGTCTCAAACTCCTGGGCTCAAGCTATTCTCCCACCTCAGCCTCCCAAGTAGCTGGGACTACAGGTGCGTGCCACCATACCTGGCTAACTTTTAAATTTTTTTTGTGGAGATGGGGGTCTTGCTGTGTTGCCCACTCTGGTCTCAAACTCCTGGGCTCAAGTGATCCTCCCACCTCAGCCTCCCAAAGTGCTGGGATTACAGGTGTGAGCCATTGCACCCAGCCCCAAATCTTTTTTTAAGACAGAATTATAAAGTGTGCCTCAATATCTAGATGATCAAATTCCTCTTACATCCTTCTCATCTCCACTTTACTTCTTCTAGCCCTTTCTTCTGCCCTAAAAAGCAAAATGAAACTGAATTTAATTTCTCTTCCCTGGACTCAGAGTATCTGCGTTTTGCTTGCATTGGGATCCTTTCAACTAACCCAGTGACTGGCTCCGAATTTGGTGTGGCCTGCTGCTCGTAACTGGCTCCTTCATGACCTCCAGCAAATGACTTACTTTCTCTGAGCCTCAACTTTTCTCATCTGTAAAATGGGCTGAGGTGGGAGGATCGCTTGTGCCCAGGAGTTTGAGGCTGCAGTGAGCTATGATTTTGCCACTGCACTTCAGCCTGGGTGACAGAATGAGACCCCATCTTCCAAGATAAAAAGTAAACAAAATAAGAAACTGAGAGCCAGTTGCTCAGGTTAAGGTCTGACTCTTATCAGCCAAGTGATATTGGCCAAGTCATTTAGAAGCAGTATCAGATTTTAGGGCTATTAGAGAGGTGCTTCTCAAACTTCAAAGGGCAAGATCCTCAGGGGATCTGTTCAAATGCAAATTCTGATTCAGTCTGTAGGTGCTATGGTTTGAATGATGGTGTCCCCTCCAAAATTCATGTTCAAAATTAATCTGGCCAGGCACGGTGGTTCATGACTGTAATCTCAGCACTTTGGGAGGCTGAGGCAGGCGGATCACTTGAGGTCAGGAGTTTGAGACCAGCCTGGCGAACATGGCAAAACCCTGTCTCTACTAAACATATAAAAGTTAGCTGAGCATAGTGACAGGCACCTATAATCCCAGCTACTTGGGAGGCTGAGGTGGGTGAATCGCTTGAACCTAGGAGGCAGAGGTTGCAGTGAGCCGAGATCATGTCATTGCACTCCAGCCTGAGTGACAGAGTGAGACTGTCTCAAAACATAAATAAATAAATGAATAAATAAGCAAAATTAATCCATAATGCAAGAGTATTAATAGTTATAGCCTTTGGGGGGTGATTAAGTCATGAGGACGCCACTGTCATGAATGGGATTAGCATCCTTATAAAAGGGCTCAAGGTTGAAAGGGATGCTCTCTTGCCCTTCCATCCTTTGCGCCATGTGAGGACATAGCATTCCTCCCATCCGAAGAACAGTGTTCAAGGTATCACCAGATACAAAGACTGATGGCACCTCCACCTTGGACATCCTGACCTCCAGAACGGTGAGAAATAAGTTTCTTTTCTTTTTTTTTTTTTCTTTTTGAAATGGAGTCTTGCTCTCTCACCCAGGCTGGAGTGCCGTGGATGTGATCTTGGCTCACTGCAACCTCTGTTCCCCGGGTTCAACCCATTCCTGTGCCTCAGCCTCTCAAGTAGCTGAGAAACCGGTGTGCCTGGCTAATTTTTGTATTTTTAGTAGAGACAGGGTTTCCCCATGTTGGACAGGCTAATCTTGAACTTCTGACCTCAAGTGATCCACCTGCCTCGGCCTCCCAAAGTGCTGGGATTAAAGGTATGAGCCACTGTGCCTAGTTAGAAATAAGTTTATATTGCTAGTATATTATCCAATTTGTGGTATTCTGTTACAGCAGCACAAACAGACTAAGACAGTTGGAATGCAGTGGGACCTGAGCTTCCTCATTTGCACAAGCTGCCAGGTGATGCTTGTCACTGTTAGTAACTGGCTGCTGCTCAGTGACAGGAGCACCCAATGGTGTGGCTGTAACCCTGGCTGCACATTAGAATCACATAGGAAGCTCCAACCAAATTCCATATCGGGTTCTACCTCTGCAAATCTTCTAATTTTATTGGTTTAGGGTAGAGTTTAAGCATTGGAAGCTTAGAAACTCTCCCCTAGTGATTCTGTTGTGCAACCAGAATAGAAAACCACTGGCTTGGTCCATACTCCTCGTCATCTAGGGCTTTAGGTAAGGGAACTATATAATTTATTGTCCAAGCTGGAACACATTTTATTTTATTTATTTATTTATTTTTATTTTCTAGATGGAGTCTTGCTCTGTTCACCCAGGCTGGAGTGCACTAGTACGATCTTGGCTCACTGCAACCTCCGCCTCAAGGTTCAAGTGATTCTCTTGCCTCAGCTCCCTAGTAGCTGGGATTACAGGCACCCGCCACTACTCCTGGCTGATTTTTGTATTTTTAGTGGAGATGGGGTTTCACCATGTTGGCCAGGCTGGTCTTGAACTCCGGGCCTCAAGTGATCCGCCCACCTTGGCCTCCCAAAGTGCTGGGATTACAGGCCAGAGCCACCACACCCAGCCTGGAACACGTTTTAGAAAAAAAGAAGTCTCAGATGATAACCACACAGGTGTAACCACACACCTGGTTCAGCAGGTGTAAACCAGGGTTGTCCTGGGCAAATCTGGATGCATTAACTGTAGCCTTGTGGGGTCCCAGCCCTGCCCAAGGTCACAAAGATGATTTAGTGGTAGAGCCAGGACTTGAAACCAAGCCTGGTGGCCCTCAATTAAGTTCTCATTTCACTTCCTTGTTACCGTAATTATTCAGTCTCTGAAATGGGAATAAGAATGTTTATCTCATCAACCCAAATCTAGGATGATCTATGGTTATAAAAGGAGGCCATAATCCACGTAAATGTGCTTTAAGAAGTCAAGTAGCTCTATGGAATTGGAAGGCATTTTTATCATTGTGAGTCTGTGGTATTTCCTGTAAACTAGTGATGAGCTCCAGAGGCTTAATGAGATTCAGGTTCAGTATTTGTGGCAAGACTCTTATAAATGGTGACTGTACTTTCCAATGCACCCCATCGGGAGGTTTCTAATGTCATAATATCAGGTTGTATCTGCCACCGATATACGTGGTAGTATTTGAAAGTGAAATGAGCCAGGTGCAGTGGCTCACACCTATAATTTCAGCACTTTGGGAGGCCGAGGTGGGAGGATAGCTTGAGGCCAGGAGTTCAAGGCCAGCTTGGGCAACATAGTGAGACTTCTGTCTCTACAAAATAAAGAAAAATTAGCCGGGCGCAATGGCACATACTTGTAGTCCCAGCTACTCGGAAGGCTGAGGTGAGTGAATAGCTTGAGCCTGGAGGTTTGAGGTTGCACTGAGCCATGATCATGCCACTGCACTCCAGCCTGGGTGACAGAGTGAGATCCTGTCTCAAAAAAAAAAAAAAAAAAAAAAGAAAAAGAAAAAAAGAAAAAAGAAAAGAAAAGAAATGATCACCTGTCAATAGCCAGCCCCAAATGGGCTGTGGGTGATGGCACTGTGTCAATGTAGGTTCATCAGCTGTAACAAATGTGCCACTCTGGTACATGATGAGAGTTGGGGGAGCTGTGCACATGTGGGAGCAGGGAGTATGTGGGAACACTCTGTACTTTATGCTCAAGTGTGCTGCATACCTGAAGCTATTCCTACTCTAAAAAATAAAGTATATTACACAATTGCTTTTAAATTTTGTTTTGTTTTTTGAGATAGAGTCTTACCCTGTCCCCTAGGCTGGAGTGCAGTGGTGCAATCTCAGCTCACTGCAACTCCGCCTCCCAGGTTCAAGCCATTCTCCTGCCTCAGCCTCCCAAGTAACTGAGATTACAGACACCCACCACCATACCCTGCTAACTTTTTATGTTTTTAGTAGAGACGGGGTTTTGCCATGTTGGCCAGGCTGGTCTCGAACTCCTGACCTCAGGTGATCTGCCAGCCAATTGCTTTTAATGATCCAAGGAGGGAGGAAAATGGGAGCTGGGGAAGAGAGAGGGACAGAGAGAGAGGAAATAAGAATGGCAAAATATGGTTGTTGAAGCTGGGCAATGGTACATGAGGTTCATTGTGTTATTCTCTCCTGTGTATTTGAACATTTCTGTCATGAAAGTTAAGCAGAAGAAAACACTACTGATGAATGCCCCTAAGAAGATGCAGCAGACACAGTTGGTGGCTTGTAACCCAGTATTTACTTTCTGATACCCCTCCACCCACAGCTGGCTGGACACTTGACCACGCTGAGCCAGTCAAGTCTGTTCTCGTCGGAATTTTAAATAAGAGTAAAAATTCTAGACTAGCTGTAGCTGGGCACCAGAGCTACAAACTCACATGGGGTTATGATCAGTGCAAGCTAAGTAATGGGGCAGCACAAAACAGAAGTTTACAAAATAAGTAAATTGAGGAAGAGGAGAGGAGAAAGAGAGGAAGAGCGAGAGGGAAAAGGGGAGAGGGTGAGACAAAGGAAGAAGGGAAGAGAAAAGCAGGGGGAGGGAGAAACGGGTCCGGAGTGGGGAATGAGGAGTGGGGGTGTGAAGAGAAAGTGAAAGAGTTTAGTTGGTTAAATAGTGCTCCCCGCCAAGGTATGTTCACCCAGAACCTCAGAATAAGACCTTATTTGGTGCACACTTACTAAGAACTAGGAAGAAAAAAAAAGAAAATACAAATTTAAAAAGAAAAAGAAAAAAGACCTTATTGGAAAAAAGGGTCTTGGCATATGTAATTGAATTAAGGATCTAGAGATGAGATAATCCTGGATTTAGGGTGGGCCCTCAATCCAATGACTGGTGTCTTTATATGTGAAAGGAGGGAGATGTAACACCCAGAGACACAGCGGCGGGGCTGTGTGAAGATGGACGCAGAGATTGGAGTAATGCAGCCACAAGCCAAGAAATGCCAAGGACTGCTAAAGCCACCAGAAGCTGGGGGAGGCAGGCGACGGAGGCTTCTTTCCCAGAGCCTCTAGAAGGAACCAACCCAGCCAATACCTTGATTTGGACTTCAGGCCTCCAGAGCTGTGAGAAAACAAAATTCTGTTGTTTGAAGCCACCCAGTTTGTGGTGACTTGCTATGGTAGCCCTAGGAATCTATTTCATCCTAAGAGAGAGGGAAAGGACGAGAGGAGGAGGAAGGAGGGCAAGGGAAGAAAGCAAAAGTGAAAGCAGGAAGGAAGAGGAGAGACAAAAGCGAAGCAGAGACACAGAGAGAGGCAAGACTGCGGCCTGCTCCTCCCCAGAGTACCTGCCCCTGGACTTCCTTGTTTACCTGAGGACCTGGCCATAGGTGCCTATTGTGACATTATCTCCCCACCCTCCACCCGTTTCCTTGAGTGTGTCTACCCCTCACACCCTGGTCTTAGCAACGCCCCTAGTGAGGGATGCAGCCCTGCAGTTGAGCCTTTGTCACCTAGGCAGCCCCTGGGCTGGCCCTGGGGACAGGGGCAGGGACACTGACTGAGGCCAGATGGCTCCCAGTGTGGCGGCTGCTGCCAGCAGTGCACATGGGATGCATGGGGAGGGCGCGCTGGTGACAGGTGGCTCTTCTCTTCTTGCATCCCTCCACCTCACTGCAGAGGTCCCCTGGGACCCTCTCCAAGTGCTGATGAGCCCCACCAAGGGCTGTGTGGCCTGCTCTGAAGCTTGGTACCATCAGAGTCTCCGCCTCAAATGCTCCAAAACGAAGGCACATCCTTGGGGGTTCTACAAAGACCAAGGCTCTTGCTCTCTGCCTCTGCCATGTCATGTTATTTTGTATTCACCACCATAGCTAATATTTTCGAAGCTCTCCTTTTGTGCCAGGTGCAGTACCAAGTGCTGTACAGGCATTGTCTTCACGGATGCGCCTGCTGCGACCCCACATTAAAACGAGAAACGGACGCTGATCAGGGAGGAGAAGACCCTGCCCGAGGACCCTGGAAGACGAGAGCCAGGCTCAGAATGTGACCCCAAGTGCTGCCCTTTGCCCCCTGTGCTCTGCTGCCCTGTAACCTGCTGTGCTCTGCTGCCTCTCTGTGCGCATGCCTTGAATGAGGATGGTCCTTGACATCCAATGCGTTTCCACACACTCAATTGTTAGTGAAATGACAACAGATTTTTATAAGCTGTTAGCTGGGAAAATGAGGAGCTGAATGGTTCCTCCCTGGGCTTCTCAGCCCCAGGAGTTCCCCTCCATTCATAGCAACTACACCCATCTATCTCCATGAGGAGGGCTAAGGAGGGGCAAAGGGAAGCAGTGGGAAGGGAGAGGTTTTAGCGCACCGTGATGGGAATGTCTGGGAAACAAAGCCCAGGCATGAGCTTACTTCTTTACTTCCTTTCTGCTTTTCCCCCAGACTTTTTTGGAACTGTATTGGAGCTCATCCCGGTTGCCCTGAGTCTGTCTGCCAACCTGGGATGCCCCCATCCCAGCCTTGCCCAGGCCACCATTTGCGTCGCCAATGGTGTAGGGCCCTGGGATATGTTAAGTACACTTTAATCAAGAGGTTTTCAAGAGCACAACCCTCTGTGGTTTAGGGGTGCCTGCTTAGGTGTCTTCAACAAAGCAAGGAAGCTATTACCGATTGGGAGGGAAGAGGTGATGTCCTGGACAGGATGTGAGACCTGTGGGATATGGACAACTTACCTGGACCTGGGCAGTGAGGAAGCAGATGTTAGTTGATAATACTTTGTTAAGCTCTATGTTTATGCTTTTGTTGTTTGTGAATACAATTTTTTTTTTTTTTTTTTTTTTTTTTTTTGAGATGGAGTGTCACTCTTATTGCCCAGGCTGATCTCGGCTCACTGCAACCTCCGCCTTCTGGGTTCAAGTGATTCTCCTGTCTCAGCCTCCCAAGTAGCTGGGATTACAGGTGCACGCCACCACGCCTGGCTAATTTTTTTTTCTTTTTTTATATTTTTAGTAGAGACGGGGTTTCTCCATGTTGGTCAGGCTGGTCTCAAACTCCTGACCTCAAGTGATCCATCCGCCTCAATCTCCCAAAGTGCTAGGATTACAGGTATGAGCCACCGGGCCCGGTCGAATACAAATGTTGTATTTCACAACTTTGGAAATGTTCAAAAATAATACAGTTTACCTCCCAGGGTTCTTGGTCATTCTTTCAGACATGCATCTGATGCCCTTGCACATAGTAGGTGCTCAAAGAACAGGGGGTGGGGTGGCTCTTCCCTGGTCATTGTTCAGCCAAGGGAGAGCTCAGTCGTTGGTCAGGCTCAGAACTCCAAGAAGAACATAAAAGAGAAGAGGGAGTGGCAGTTGGCAGTGGAGTGAGGCAGAGATAGATGAGTTATTGCCAAATTCATGGGAAAGTGAGAAATGTATTAAGAATCACCTGCATCCCAGGCCAGGGTAGTTTCAGAAAGGAGCTATGCTAATGGTTTTTAAATTTCTTCTTTGTTCATTCATGCAAGAAATATATAGAGAGCACCTGCCATGTGGCAGGCGTTGCGCTGGCTGAGGGGATACTGGAAGCAGGATGGAGTCCCTTCTCTCAGGACTTATAGACTGCTAGAGAAGTGGACGTTTAATGGGGTGGACTCCATCCACTGGGCTAAGAACAAGGCTGGAGAAATAGAGGGTGGCTGAGCCCCTAAGGGAGTCCTTCTGCCCAGTGGGGTTTTTTGTTTTGTTTTGTTTTGGGGGACAGGTATTTGTCAGAGAAGTCTTTCTGAAAGAAGTCACACATATGCTGAGCCCCAGGGTTAGTTGAATCTAGCATATTCCAGGCAGGGCAATAGTACATGCAAAAGCCCAGAGGTAAGAAAGAAAGGATGATGACTTTGAGGAACAGTAGAAATATTTGAGTGGCTAGAGTGCAGAGAGAGAGAGAAGGAGCGACCAGTGAGGTAAGCCAATGTCAGTTCACAGAGGGCCTTCTGTGCCCCAGTAAGGAGTCAGGCTGTATTCCTAAAAGCAATGAAGAACAATTGAAGGATGGCAAGCAGGGAGGGGTGCTACATTGTCCCAAGCTTCCTTTTAGAAGAACGTGGTGGCTGCCATGTCTGTTAGAAATGGATGGTTACCCTGGGTGAGCAATGCCAGCCTCCCCTTCTGGAACAAGAGCTGACTTTCTAGGTAGAATTGCCTTCACCCTCCTACATAGAACCGGTGCTTGGTCAAAGTATGGGGAAAAACCACTTCCGCCTGTCATTTGATCCATGTGGGCTGCTATAACAAAATGCCTGAGACAGTAATTTATAAAGAACAGAAATTTATTTCTCAGAGTTCTGGAGGCTGGAAGTCCGAGATCAAGGCAGGTTCGGCATCCGGTGAGGCCTGGCCTCTGCTTCCAAGATGGCACTTTGTTGCTGCTTCCTCCAGAGGGAACAAAGGCTGTGTCCTCACATGAAGGGCAAAATGGGCCTAGACAATTCTTCCCAGCCCTTTTATAAGGGTATTAATCCCATTCACAACTTATGACTTAATCACATCCTAAAGGCCCCACCTAATAATATCATCACATTGTTGATTAAGTTTCAACATATGGGCCGAGTGGTGTGGTGGCTCATGCCTATCATCCTAGTACTTTGGGAGGCTGAGGCGAATAGGTCACTTGAGGTCAGGAGTTTGAGACCAGCCTGGCCAACATAGTGAAGCCCTGTCTCTACTAAAAATACAAAAATTAGCCAGGCGTAGAGGTGGGTGTCTATAATCCCAGCTACTTGGGAGGCTGAGGCAGGAGAATCGCTTGAACCTGGAAGGCAGAGGTTGCAGTGAGCTGAGATTGCGCCATTGCACTCCAGACTGGGCAACAGAGTGAGACTCCACCAAAAAAAAAAAGAGAAAGTTTCAACCTATGAGTTTTGGAGAGCACATGCAGGTCATAGCACTGCCCAACTCAGAAAAACAAGAATCCTGATTATCAGGGAACCATGGATGAAAGCCTCATAGGGACAGGGATGTTCGGTCGGGCTTGCTGCACAGAGCTCCCTTCAGGGCCAGGCCCAGGGCCTTGCATAGAATGAGAACTCCATGCTTGCAGATGAGCTAGCAAGGCTGCTTCTGTCTAGCTTTAGTTTTCCTTAATTTCTAGGACTATAATGGGCTGAGGAATTAAGACTTGTATTTATGGGCCAGGTGTGGTGACTCACACCTGTAATCCCAGCACTTTGGGAGGCTAAGGCAGGCAGATCACGAGGTCAGGAGTTCAAGACAGCCTGACCAACATGGTGAAACCCCGTCTCTACTAAAAATACAAAAATTAGGTGCGGTGGCGTGCACCTATAATCCCAGCTACTTGGGAAGCTGAGGCAGGAGAATTGCTTGAATCCAGGAGGCAGAAGTTGCAGTGAGCAAAGATTGCACCACTATGCTCCAGCCTGGGCCACAGAGCGAGACTCCGTTTCAAAAAAAAAAAAAAAAAAAAAAAAAAAGACTGTATTTACACAGAACTCTGCCTTATGGAAACCTGAAACTCTAAGTGTCTATTTGATTTGTGGCCAGCATTCAACTTTCAGTCTGATGAAAGGCTCACTTTTCAAAGGGGATATATCTTATTTGTTTGCTTGGGTGACATTAGTGAGAATAAAGGTCCCATGGGGAAAAATGGAGATTCACAGGATCTACCTTCTCTGTGAGAAATGTTGATTCAGTACGTGTATCAGTCAGCACTCGCTTGGTTATACTGCAGTAACAAATGATTCCCCAAATCTCAGTGGCATATAATGAAAAAAAGGTTTGTTTTTTGCTGACATTTTATATTGGCTGTATATTGGATCTGCCACACTTTCTTCATTTAAGGACTCACACAGAAGGAACAGCCCCATAGGGGACATACACTTGTATCAGAGATGTATCATCAGGCTGGGCATGGTGGCTCAAGCCTGTAATCCCAGCACTTTGGAAGGCCGAGGCAGGTGGATCCCCTGAGGTCAGGAGTTCAAGACCAGTCTGGCCAACATGGTGAAATCCCATCTCTACCAAAAAAAAATTAGCCAGGCATGGTGGCGCATGACTGTAGTCACAGCTACTTGGAAGGCTGAGGCAGAAGAATCCCTTGAACCTGGGAGGTGGAGGTTGCAGTGGGCCCAGATCGTGCCACTGTACTCTAGCCTGGGTGTTAAAGTGAGACTCCTTCTCAAAAAATCCCCCCAAAAACAAAAAACATGTATCATCGTCTTCTAGGAAAGAAGGAGCAAATGACTGGGAACTGTAATACTGTTTACCGTAAGAGGTCTGAGGTGGGGCCCAGGGCTATAAGGCTATGCATTTTTAAAAATTTTTTCTAAGTTCTTTTTTTATAAAGATGAAGTCTTGCCATGTTGCCCAGGCTGGACTTGAACTTCTGGGCTCAAGCAATCCTTATGCCTCAGCCTCTCAAAATGCTGGTATTACAGTAGTGAGCCACTGCACCCAGCTAAGGGCTACAAATTTTTAACCATATATGCGGGTGAGTCTGTTGCAGGAGGTCTGAGGGCCATGTGTTCAGATAAAGAAAGGCATTGGTCTGGACTGGTTTCTCCATGGGCAAATTCAGGCAGTTTTCAGCCTCTTTTTGACACCTAAATCTTCACTTTCAATGCTCTTTCTCCTTGACGAGATCTCCTCTCAGAAGCCTTCACGGCCTGAGTGCTCCACAGTTGAGCCTTGAGTCCCGGATCTCTCCCCTATGCCTCCAGCTCTGTTTTCCACTAAAGAACACAAATAAATCTGATTTTGAAAAAATAGTGAATGTAAATGGGCGTGCATACATTTATGTGTTCACCCTGCCTGAGTAGGTATTTGCATTTTAACCAGACTGTTTTCATGACCCAGAACTCATTGCATGTTGAGGATTTCAGGCACCCTAACTAGTTGTAATGGAGGGTAGTATTAGAATGTGTATTCTCCCTCCACCCTCCCAGCTGATGGGCCATCGCCGTGCTGCTTCTCGCTTATCTCTGGTACTGCACTTGCCTCTTGATGTTGTAATGGTCTATACATCTGTCTCCCTTACTGTCTCCCTTATGAGGTTCTTGAGGGCAGAAGCTTTGAGTTCTTCTTTTAGTTCCCTATATCAAACGTGTTTGATGAGTGAATACGTATTTGTTATTTGGGTATTATTGTAACCCCCTCTTGGACCATTTGAAAACTTGGATTTTTTTTTTTCTCATTTCCTGACACTTCTTCCTGGTTCCTTAAAACTGCTCTGGCCAATATAGTCACCATCAGCCACACATGCCTCTGAGCAATTGAAAAGTGGCTAGTCTGAACTGACATGTAAAATATTAGATGTAAAATATTGGGTTTCAGAGACTTAGAATGAAAAAAATGTAAAATGTCTTATTGCATTTAAAATATTTCATTCATAATTTTATATTGATTATAGGTAAAAATTATAATATTTGGATATAGTATATGAAAATGAAACATTGTCTAAATTACCATTATTTAATATTTATTAATGATTATTAAAATTACGAAATCCTGTTTCCTCTGACTTTTTAAACGTGCCTACAAGAAAAATATTAATTGTTTAATGTATTTCACTTTATTGATTTTTTTTTAGAGAGATGGGGTCTTGCTCTGTTGCCCAGGCTGGAGTGCAGCAGCGTGATCAGAGCTCACTACAGCTTCGAACTCCTGGCCTCAAGGGATCCTCCTATTTCCGCCTTTGGAGTAGCTGGGACTTACTGGTATGCATCATCATGCCCGGCTAATTTTTTTTTTTTTTTTTTTTATAGAGATGGCATCTCATTATGTTGCCCAGGCTAGTCTCAAACTCCTGGCCTCAAGCGATCTTCCCATTTGGGCTTCCCAATGTGCTGGGATTACAGGCATGAGCCACCAGGCCCAGGTCACCAGAAATTTTTAAATTATATAATGTGGCTTGTGTTATATTTCTTCTAGACAGTGCTGTTTTAGAGAATTCTAACAGTTTCTCAATCACATCTGCAGTTTTCTTCACTTCCCTGGGGAGTAATTCACTTGGGTGTGGACACAGGGACGTACTTTAAGGAGCGAATGAGCACCTAACAGTAGCTTTGCCTCTGTCTGCCTTCAATTCCCTTAAATAAAGCTTTTCCCCTTCCAGTTTCTCTGGTGGGGAGGATGCCATCACCCAGCAAATTCCAGCAATTCAGTCCTACTTGAGCCAAAGCATCATTTCTATCAGAATTGGGTCTGCAGCAAAGGTTCTTTTTGGTCCTGGTTGGCTGAGCAGGTTTGGTATCTAAATCCTCAATCCTTATTCCAGGACAACTTTGTAAGTGAGATTGACAGGCATGAAAAAGTTAGAGGAGGATGAGAATAGCTTAAAATATGTAGCCCTGTCAGGAGCATGGACACCCTTGGTAGGGGTGGGGGAGTGCATAGTGACTGCCAGGAGGCACAAGGGGGCTTTCCAGGAGCCTGAAATGTGCTGATTCTTGGTTTGGGGACTGATTATGTGGGTGCAGTCACTTTATGAAAAGTCATCAAACTGTATACATTTCTGATTTGTTTTTCTGTGGGTATGTTATACTTTATTAAAAAGTTTACATAGGCCTGGTGCAGTAGCTCATGCCTGTAATCCCAGCACTTTGGGGGGCTGAGGCAGGAGGATTACTTGAAGCCAGCAGTTTGAGACCAGCCTGGGCAACATAGCAAGACCCTGTCTCTACAAAAATTTAAAAATTAGCTGGGCATGATGGTGCACACCTGTAGTCCTAGCTACTTGGGAGGCTGAAGTAGGAGGATCACTTGAGCCCAGGGATTTGAGGCCACAGCGAGCTATGATCATGCCACTGCACTGCTGCCTGAATGACACTGCAAGACCTCATCTCTAATAAACATAAAAGTAAATGTAAAAAAAGTGTACATAGGCCAGGTGCAGTGGCTCATGCCTGTAATCCCAGCACTTTGGGAGGTCGAGGCAGGCAGATCACCTGAGGTCAGGAGTTTGAGACCAGCCTGGCCAACATGGTGAAACCCATCTCTACTAAAAAAAAAAAAGGCCCGGCATGGTGGCTCACGCCTGTAATCCCAGCACTTTGGGGGGCCGAGGCGGGTGGATCACGAGGTCAGGAGATCAATACCATCCTGGCTAACATGGTGAAACCCTGTCTCTACTAAAAATACAAAAAGCTAGCCAGGCGTGGTGGCAGGTGCCTGTAGTCTCAGCTACTTGGGAGGCTGAGGCAGGAGAATGGTGTGAACCCAGGAGGCGGAGCTTGCAGTGAGCCAAGATCTCGCTACTGCACTCCAGCCTGGGCGACAGAGTGAGACTCCATCTCAAAAAAAAAAAAAAAAAAAAATTAGCCAGGCATGGTGGTGCATGCTTGTAATCCCAGCTACTTGGGAGGCTGAGGCAGGAAGATCACTTGATCCTGGGAAACGGAGGTTGCAGTGAGCCAAGATTGTGCCCCTGAACTCCAGCCTAGGTGACAGAGCAAGACTCCATCTCAAAAAAAAAAAAAAAAAAGTGTACATAGTAAAGCAAATAGGATATGAAGGATATGAGTGACAGTCACAAAAATAAAATGAGAGAAAATTGAAGTCCTATGAAAATAAGTCTCTAGGGCAGGATGTAAAAAAACTTTCATCATTTAGCATTTTAAATGTGTTAAATTGATCAATACAATTATTTACAGCTTTTGTGACAGTAGCTTACGATGGCCCCCATGATCTGCCTGTGGTCATGCCCTTGTGAGGGTCTGCTTTTGAGTGTGGATAGAACTGTGACCTGCTTCTAACCAACTGAATACAGAAAGGTGACAGAATGTGTGCGGTTGTGTATACCTGAATACATGACATAGATGTTGGTGTGGTTTCTGCATCCCCTGCTAACTTTGAAGAAGCAAGCATCATTTTTAGGAAACCCACACAGCAAGGACACCCCAGTGATATCCTGTAGGAGCTGAAGGTGGCCTCTGTTCAACAGTTAGCAAGTGACTGAGACCTTCAGTCCTAAACCACAAGTAACTTAATTCTGCCAACAGCCTGAGAGGGCTGGAAAGCGGGTCCTTCCCCAATCAAGCCTCTAATGAGACCACAGCCCCAGCTGACACCTGGGTTGCACACACGTGAAGAGAGAGAGCAAGTAAGCTCTCTGGTGTCTCTTCTTATAAGGATACCAATCCTATTCTATCAGAGTCCCATCCTTATATACCCTCATTTAGCCTTAATTGCCTCATTGTAGTCCCTATTTCCATATACAATGACATTAGTGGTTAGGGTTTCAGGATTTGAATGGTGGTGGGAAGGATACAATTCAATCCATAGCAATGTGTTTACAAGTTTTTAAAAATTGAAGGTAGGATTTTACTTTCTTTTCACTAAGCAACATATCCTGACTGTATTCTCACATTATTCAATATTTTTATTGGCTGCATAGTGTTCCTGTATAATGCTGCAGAAAGGCTATGTGAATGAACCGTTAGCCATTTAACTGATCTCATTTGGCTGTATATTTAGATGATTTCCACTTTTTTTCGTTAGATATGACGTAGGTGTCCATGTGCTTGCTCATAGAAGTCAGTGTAATATGCTTTTATTTGTATATCCGGGATTACTTTCTTCTGGATAGGTATTACCTTGAAAAATTTACCAAAAAGGAGCCCCTATATTTTTGCTTTTGTTCTAAGCTATTTTATAGCAAAGAATAGAAAGACAGATATTATTAGGAAATTACATCTGGGATGCCCTGTAGCTTTGGAACCTTGGGGTTCAAGGAAGCAGTGTTTTTAGGGACTCAGGGAATTACCTGAGATGCTCTGCTTTAAGAAGCAGCTTCCAGGAGTGACTTGTCTTGTAAGTGCTTTTGCCCTGAGGTGATGCATGTGGGGCACAGCCTTCAGGCCCTTTGGAGAGATGTCATGAAGCTGAGTGCCATCTTACAAAGCAGAGAAAAGAAATTGACAAGGATATGTTAGTCCTACAATTTATAGGAAGAAGTGAGGACATGAAATAAACCATCCCAGCAAACACATGGCCAGGCTCATGGGAACTGGAGGTGCTCATGGGAACTTAAGGAGATGGTTTTGGTCAGGACGCTAGCATACCCAAATCCTGCTTTAGAACATCTCTCCTTGAAAAAGATAAAGATGTGGAGAATGAAACTATGAAACATATTGTGGTCAGCATTTGTTGGTTTTGCCTTCCCAGCATCTGTTCTCCTTTCTTCTAGTAACAGGACCCTGACTATCTTTTGGGAGCCAGCCCTCGCCCACTCTCTGTCCAGGAGTGGGCACAGAACCCAGGTCTGACCAGTCCAGCAGTGGGTGCATTGATAGGTTTGCAACCCAGGCCTGGCCGACCTAGGTCTTCCAGGACTCTGGCTTGATCTAAGAGAATTGTTTCTACTGGTAGAGTGTGAGCCTTCAGCAGCTGATAGTGGTGCTTACCACTCAGGAATAAAGGCAAGTCGAGGTGAGAAGTGGGGAAACAGTGAGTCTTGATGCGATTGTTGAGCTCCTGGACTCAGCTATATCAGAAGCCACCGAAGCAAGTGCGCCCTCTTCCCTTCTCCCATCTTTTTAAAATTTTTAAGCCAATTTGAATTGGGCTTCTTTTTGTTGGCAACCAAGAGTCCTGAATGAAATACGTTTTTATTTAACTGGGGCTCCCTATGCATCTTCAGTGCAGACTGGTGAGCTCTGATATAGAGCCTTTTTATCTGAGTTGATGCAACACTTGTGATCTAGAACCAAAGCAGCCCATATACGAACTCCCCATCTTACCACTGCAATGAGGGGAAAGGGCAGAACCCACCCATCCGTGATCAGAGAGAGAGAGAGAGAGGGAAAGAACATGTGTGCAAAGGTAGGGTGAGGGGGGTTCTACATGGGAGCAGAACAGGAATCTAAAGAGGCAGAAATGACTGGGGTGGTCCTTGCTTTTCCTGCTCAGCCACATAGAAGAAGGGGACAAGGAGATACCACCCCCATGTGTGCATAACTTTTTGAACTCAATGAGTGTTCTATCTGTTTTGGGGCTGATGGCCCACCAGAGCATTTGAATTAGTCCCAAACCTTCACTCCTGCTCCATGGGGTGGAGTGAAAGGAGGTAATGAGCTCTGCTTATTAAAAGCTTTAAGGTCAAGAAGCCAGTACAGAATGTGGGTCAGGCTATATCAGCAGTTCCAGCGACCCGGCCATCTTGTCACTCCCTCAGAAGGGACTGCCTACTCTAAGACTGTCCTCGCAGCGTGTGATGGCATATGCCTATCATCCCAGCTACTCAGGAGGCTGAGGCGGCATGACAACTTGAGCCCGGGAATTCAAACCCAGGCTGGGTGATATAATGAGACCCTGTCTCTAAAATTAAATACATAAGTACATAAATATAAATAAAATTAAAAGTTAAATTTTGTTTAAAATTTAAAAATAAAAATACAACATCAGCCACCACCAGATGCAGTGGCTAACACCTGTAATCCCAACACTTTGGGATGCCAAAGAGGGAGGATCACTTTAGCTCAGGAGTTCAAGACCAGCCTAGGAAACATTACCTTGTCTCTACAAAATAAATAAATAAAAAGTAAAAATCAATAAAAATGCTTATGGTAGAAAAAATACCACCATGATTTAAAAAAAAAAAGACTGTTGAGTGGTGACTCAGCCCCTCCTACTTTTTCTGTCTTCCCTTTCTGCCACCTCGGCTTGTTTCCCTCCGCTGTATGTGTCCCCCAGAGGATAAGCCCTAACTTGGATGGTTCCCACTTGTCTACTGCAGGGCTTCTCTGTCAGTGAGAGTTTTTGCACCAGGCCTCCTCATTGGCTGCCAGGCTCCCTTATGTCTACACGTGGCAGTTTGGGGCTAGCAGATCTGACCAGACTGTGGTCAGGGTGACGGTGATGGGGGTGGTCCCATGACCCAATTTATGGCAACTTAAATGGGACAATGTCTGGCTTCTTGCCTGAGAGCAGAAAAGCCAGAGTAGGTTCCAGAACCCTTATCTTGGTTCCTCTTTCCCATCCCAGGTTGAAAGAATATGTATAATATGCAGTAGTGTCTACGTGTGTCTGTGAGAGTGTGTATGAGCATGCAAGCATACAGAACATTTGACGCTGAGCTCCTCTTTTCTTACACATGTTCATTTCCTCCCTTCCTCCTCACTGTTCTCTTTTTCAAGTAGTCTGTCATTGTATGAGCCAGACTGTGTTGCCTAGGCTACAGGTGTTTTCTATCCATTTCAGCCTCCTGTCAGCCATTGAATGTAGGACCGGGTCCCAGAATATCGGCCACGAACCAGCAATGTCTTAGTCACACCTGCTAGATGATGTACCTGCCAAAGGTCGCCCAACACCCAGTCCTGCCATCTGTCATGGCAGGCCACTGGAAGGGCACCACTCAGTCTGGCCACTTAATCCCAAGTTGGAAAGGTTGAAAATCATGTGCCTTTTTGAGTCATCTTGCCTTGCTTTGTTTACAGAGCTGGTTCTCAAAGTGTGATCCCTGGAACAGCAGTATTAAGAAAGGCAGCTTGTCAGAAAGGCACCCTCTGGTTTTCTATCCTAGACCCAGAAGCTCAGGGGGTGAACCCAGCTCTCTGTGTTTTAACAAGCCCTCCAGGTGACTCTGATGCTTGGTAGAGTTTGAGAACCAGTAGGCGACAACATGGTGTCATAGGGCTTGAGTTTGCATAGTAAAAATATCCACAGCAGCTGATGCTAACTGGGCTGATGACTGCCCGGCTCTGAGCCCGGTGCTGAGCTATGCACTTTACATGAATCATCTAGTGCAGGGTTCTCCTCCTGCCTGAACACTGGAACCAATGAGGATCTTTTGAAACATCCTGATGCTTGGGCCCAACTCAGACAAAGAGAATGCAGATGGCCTGGCGGAGATCTAGGCAAACTGGTACTTTAAAAAATCTCCCCAGGAGATTCTGATTCACAGGGAGGGTTCAGAGCACACTTTTGGCCCCATCTCTGACACCCTTCAGCTGTGTGGCTGTGGGAACAGTGCCAAAGCTCACCCTCCCAGCCTTGTTTTCTGCAACTGTAAAATGGGGATGATGACTCCTAGCCTCTCACCTCCCAAGGCTGTCACATGCAATAAATGAATTAAAGATGTAAAATCTTACGGTAATTGCCCTTAAAATTGTAAACAAGTTGGGCTTGAACCCTGAGCTCGAGAACAGGGAAAACCCCGTGTTTCTCTCAGGAGACTGTGGTGGAGGCAGGGTCGGAGGGAGGGGCTCCTCTCTCATCACTGCCTCTGACTTTCCTTTTAGGTTGACGTCCATCTTTGCCCACTGCACATGCGTATTCCATTTTCAAGGGTCATTCAAACGCCACCCTAAACTCTCCTCTTTTCAAACTTCCACCAACTCAAGCCGATGGTGTATAACTTGGCTGAACGATCCTAACAACATCAAAGGCTTCTAGCCCAACGGAGCCAACACCTAAAACTGTAAGAGTCCATACAGCCTTCCCACCTCCAGGCACAGCTCGTCTTCCTCTTCTCCTTGTGGGCTCCAGCACCCACCACCATCTTGCTCCTCTCTCCCCAGCTTCCAGCCCCTAGAGTTACTTATTCATCTCCCTCGAAGAGTACTTTATCTCTTTGTCTAATTTGTAGCCCATTCCTGCCTTGCCTGGAGGGAGAGCTTTCCACAACCTAAGTATCTCATGAGGACGTTTTGCTGAACAAAAGCACTTGCCTCCTGGAAAAGGAATTCTGCACCAGTTTGTTTGTTTGTTTTCTTCTCCCCACTACATAAACAGACTTAAAAAACATTGGGTTTGAAAGAAGACATTCATATTGTCCAATGTCCCCTTGCTGGTAATTGACCTTAGAGGGATTATCTCACCCCTTGCTACTCCAAGTATGATCCATGAACCAGCAACATCAGCACCAATTGGGAGTTTATTACTAGATGCAGAATCTCAGCCCAGCCCAGACCTACTGAGTAAGGATCTGCATTTTAACAGATCCCCAGGTGAGTCGTTTGCCCAAAAAAAGCTTCGAAGCCCCTTTCTAACCTCTCTGAGCCTGTTTCCTAGTGGGTAAAACGGAGATAATGCCTCATTGGGAGCCTTACATGGAATAATGTATGCAAACTAAGCTCGGTGTCTTGAAGAGAGAGCCTTCAGTAAATGGTAGCTAATATTATTATTAGCTATTAAGCTGAACAGCTCTGTGCCTGCATTGGAGATTGTTATTCCAGCCAAAAATAGAACCTCTCAGGATGCTGGGACTCTCAGGGTAAAGCGATTGCTGTGTGCTGGGGCCAGGAAGCAGGGGGTCAGCAGGCCCTGAGATTGGAGGACTTCAGAAGCAGGGAAGGGAGAGATCGGCCCAGCTGCCGCTAAGCCAAAAACGACATTTCATGTGGTTAGACTTAGCACACCCGCTACTGCACAGTCTGGTGTGTTGGGGGAGATGCAGAGCCACTGGATCAAGGCGGTGTATGTTCTTCATGTGACCTGCTTACTCATGGAAAGTAATTGCATCATTTGCATGTTAAAAGTTGAGAGAGAGGGGGAGGATACAGCGTTTGGTACCACTTATAGCAAGTTGTAGAACAGACAAAACTGAACTAAGGTGATAGAAATCAGAATATTGGTTTTCTGTTGAAAGGTGAGGGGATTAACTGGAAAGATCCATGAGAGGTCTTGGGAGGTGGATAAAAATGTTCTTGATTGGGATGGTGGTGGCATTTGTCAAAATCCATCAAACTGTAGACAACAATGAACTAGACAATTATTTTTAATTCATTTTTAAAAGTTGGGGCTGGGCACAGTGGCTCATGCTTGTGATCTCAGCATTTTGGGAGACTGAGGCGGGAGGATCACTTGAGGTGTGTGCTGGGGCCAGGAAGTTCAAGACTAGTCTGGCCAACATGGTGAAACTCTGTCTCTACTAAAAATACAAAAATTAGCCAGGAGTCGTGGTGTGTGCCTGTAATGCCAGCTACTCGGGAGGCTGAGGCCCGAGGATCGCTTGAACCGAGGAGGCAGAGGTTGCAGTGAGCTGAGATCACACCACTGCACTTCAGCCTGGGTGACAGAGCAAGACTCCCTCCATCTTAAAGAAAAAAAAAAGGTTGGGAACAGAAGGGAGAGACCACAGACTCTCACCCCCAACCCCTGGCCATTTTCATCTGCCCAAAAATACAGGCCCTAAGCCCAACCTTAGCTGGTCATACTTGACTCAGGGTGGGTGTAGACAATGGCCAGGGCCAGAGTGAACTGACATCTGGGTGAAATTCCTTGGTCAGACCCTCCCGAGGGCCTAGGGGCCTAGTCTAGCCCAACTGGACTCTGGAGTATACATTTCAGCAAGAAGGAGCCTTGAGAGGCATCCACTTGTACTCCGACTCCTTGTACAGAGCACCCCTGTGTCAGGCCACAACAGCCTGTGCCTTCTGTTTGTTCCCAGATTGCTAAGGCATCGTCCACAGTGGGTTCATGGTGAAAAATTTCCTCTCTTCAGTTTCCCTGTAGATTCAGAACATTTCTTACGGTACTGGTTTGTACTTTTGGGCACAGTCCCTCACATTTTCCTTCTCCAGGCTGCTGGCCCTGCTACGTTCCTGCGTTGGCCTTAGGTGATCACCACCTTTATCAAGGTCCGCACCTTGGCTGAGAGAGGAGCAGTGAATTCCTTATCCTCCCTCACCCTGTGTCCTGAGCCATCTCCCAACTCCTCAACCCCCCGGAGACCATGCTTCAACCAGACTCAGGCCATTCTCCCCCATTTCCATTCTGAAACCACTCACTCCTGGCCTTTCTTCACCTTGGAGTCTTGGCCCAATAAAAACTTTTCTTTTCTTTAAATCTTTATTTCCTGTCTCGGGATTAACTTCTCCCCAAAGGATCAGCGTGGGAATGTCTATTCTTTCAGGGGAAACTCCACTTCCACCCTCAGTGGGAAAAATCCCAAAGGGAGGGTGGATTATTCAGACTACACACAACCACACAAATACACACACAGCCATACACATACACACACACAACCACATACAACCACGCACATACACACACACAACCACACACACACCACACACAACCACACAAACACACACACATAAACATACAGACCACACCAACACACCACACACAACCACACATACAACCCCATACACACACACAACCACACATACAACCACACACCCACACAACCACACACCCAAACATACACAATCACACACCCACACAAAACCATACACACACACTACCACACAGGCACACACACACAGGCACACACACAAAGACAGACACACACACAGGCATATCTTCTCTTTTGCACACACGTTCTCACACACAGACACACACACTCTCTCCACACACACACACACACACACACACACACACACACACACAAACACAGAAAAAGGAAATGACTTCCACTTGGTGGTTAATGACAGAGCTGCCACTGGAACACGGGTCTCCTGATTGACTTTCTGGCCAATCCTGGTTCCTTTGATTGGGGCTGAAATTCATCCTCCACTCAGGAACTTGCTCTGCCTGGGACTCCACTGCACAATTCTGGCAAGCCACTTAATGTCTCTGCAGCTCAGCGTCTTGACAGTAATTGGGGACAATAATAGTTACCTACTTCATAGGGATATTCAGTGGCTCAATTAGTAAAAGCTTCTAAAGTGCTTGAGTCCCATTATTAGTTGTAATGGAGTACATCTGCCGGTGTTGGCCAATCTGTTGGCTCTTGGTAGGAAATGCTCTTTCTAAGAAAGCCATAAAGACACAAGCCCTAGGGACTTGAGAAAATAGGAATAGAGCCCAGTGCTGCTAGGTATTTCAAAACCCTCCTTGTCACTTGACTTTTAAGAGAAGGTGTTGGAAATTTCTGCCTCAAGAAATGATCCTTGGGTTTATAGCTATGGACATGTCATCAAAGTGACTGCACTGAATGGATGTGCAGACACCGAATTGGGACAAGGTGATGGAGAGGGGCTACCTCAGGTAAATGGAAATAAAGCTATGCTTAGAGTTGTCCAGGTTGCCCAGGTAAAATTCACATCCGGTGATTGTAGTTAGCCCTCTGTATCGGTTGAGATACAGGGTAAGCTGCTGTTACAGAGTTCTGAAACTGTGGTGACGTATACGAGATACAAATACTCTCTTGTCATAGTCCAGAGGTAGCAATCCAGAGCTGATGGGATCACTGTTCTCACCACAAGGCTTCTGCTTGGGAGCCAATTTCTCACCATCTCCCTACCAGTAGGAGGGGGGACAGGGAGCTTTTTTATCTGAGGATAAGATTCAGAAATGGTACCAGCGTTATTCTCTTTAGCCCTTTGGCTAGAACCATTGGCTGTTCTCTCTGCCCATTGGCTTGTAGTCTAATGGCTACACCCTACTGTAAGGAAAGCTGGGAAATGTAGTCTTTACTGGGCAGTCTTTACACTGAAAGGAGGAGAGGATAGAGAGGAGGCCGGGGATGGGGGACAGCTAGCAGTCTACCACAACAGCTTGAGACATACCATGAGAGTGTCTGCAGATGTATAAGTGAAGAGTGTCAGAATATCCAGGACTCCAGCTGGCTCACAGGGCATAATCACAGGAGTGGGTCTGGAAAGTGACTGGAACTTACTTAATAGGAATCAAAAGAGGTGGTCAGGCTTCCTGGGAGAAAAAGTGAAGGTAGACACTGGTCCCATGCCACGGAGACCTTTTAACCTCTTCGAAAGATGCAGTCTTGGAAAACAATGCTTGCCTGTGCCCAAGAGTCTGACCCATAAGAAAAGCCTCCTTCAACCCAGAGGCTTGAGCTTCTAGGTCTTGATCCTGACACATGTTTGGAAGATGAAAGGGGAAGAGGCCAGAGGAAGCTCTCCCAGAAGGTAGCATCGGTTGTTCCTCAAAAGAGGTGTTTCTCAAGCATGGGGTCAGTGGCGCAGTGGAAAGAGGAGTTTCTCTACATTTTGTTAAAGGAGGAGGAGAAGGAGAAAGATGAAGATGAGGAGAAGACACTTCCCCTTGCACTTTAAAACCCCTCTAGGATGACCTACAAATTTCTGGAAAAGTGTAATGTAATTTGCACATTTCTTGAGGAATGATAATCTGGTTAGTGGATTTGAATACCCTGAGAAGGAAGAAAACCTTGGCGCAAAGTGAGGCTTTGTAATCTGGTTGCCATTTGGGAAAAACTTGCTAAGATTTCTCATTAAACAGCCCTCGGATGTTTTCAGAGACTGGTTTTCCCTCAGAACATTCATGCCTAAGCCCCTCCACTTGTCAAAATTAGAACAGAACAATGCCAATCTGGAGAGTTTATTTTTAAAAAGCTCACAGTTGAGCCAAGCAAGACACTGAGACTAAATCAGAGAGATGAACTTTTTATTATGAAAATTGTAACACATGTACAATAAGCCCAGCTACAGCAATCAACCACTCATGGCTGATCTTATCTGTACTCCTCACCTACTTTGTGCCTTCACCCTGGATTATTTTGAGTAAATCTTAGTATCATACTATTCATCTGGAAATGTTTCATATGTATCTTTAAAGGACAAAAATTCCTGGGTGCGGTGACTCATACCTGTAATCCCAGCACTTTGGGAGGCCAAGGCAGGAGGATTGCTTGAGCCCAGGAGTTTAAGACTAGCCTGGGCAACATAGTAAGATCCCATCTCTGCAAAAATAAATTTTAAAAAATAAAAATTTAAATTAGAAAAGGATAAGAATTCTTTATAAAAGACATTACCACAATACAAAACCATGCTTTAAAATCAATGATAATTTCTTAATATACCCAAATATCTAGTCAGTATTTAAACGTCTCCAATTCTTTTCCCATCCCTCTTTCTTCCTTACAATTGATTTGTTTACATCAGAATCTAAACGAGGTCTATGCATTGCATTTGGTTGCTACATCAGATGCCCCTTCAGTTTCTTTTCATCTATAGTTCCCTCTTCACCTATTTTTTTCCCTCTATATCCCATAAAGTTTCCCAAAGTCTGGATTCTCTGGCTTCATCCCAGTAGTGTTATTTAACATGTTCCTACATCCCCCACATTTCCTCATGATTGGTTGATAGATCCTTGGGCTTGGTCTCAGGTTAGATTTGGCTTCACAGGTTTATGTTCTTACCATAGCAGGCCGCTTATGTCTGATCATCTCTCTGTGATGTTAGCAGACATTGATGATCATTTGCTAGATCCATTATTTCAGTATGGTTCGCAAAATGCCATACTCTAATTATTTTATTCCTTTTCTGTTTACTAGCTGAAATACTTCTATAGACAGAAATGGTCTCTCCTCAGTCATTTATGGTTACCCTGAGGAACAATTCATATAGGAAAGGCACGATAAATGCTTGACTTTTCCCTTTTACTTACTAGTTTTAAAAAACTTAATTGTTATCTTCCAAAGGGATTGAGAGTATGTTTATTTTTGTTTTACTGCCATTATGAAGTCATGAAATTTTACTTATGCAATACAACTCAATCCTTTGTGGTGAATCTTATTGATGCTTAGATTGTCCCACTGGTGTCCAATGGGAGCTTCCAATGGGAGCTGTCCACGTCACTTTTGACGTGACCCCAGTAGTCTTTGATAGCTTTCTTATATGACTAGGTAGAGAGGCTTATCTTATACATTTCTTGCCTTAGATTGGAATCAATCATTTTATCTAAAGACCCTGGAGAAACCAGGGTCTTCTCTGAGTGGTACATGATATTTAGAGAGCACAATCTGGGCAGTTCAAACAATGTTTAAGAAAATATTTTTTAAAAAAATTAAAAATAAAATTTAAACATTGCAAAGATAACCTAAATCCAAGAGCCACATGAAAAAGTTGAACAAGAATGTTCCAGAATAGTATTATCCAATAGAACTTTTTGCAATGATGGACATGTCCCATATCTCAGCTTTCCAATATGGCCACCACTAGCTACTTGTGGCTATGGAGACCTTGGAGTGTGGCCAGTGCAACTGAGGAACTGATTTTTAAATTTAGCTTTAAATTAATTTTATATTTAAATAGTCACATGTGGCTACTGACTACCTTATTGGCCAGTACAGAAATTTATAGTAAAATCTATTGGTTAAATTCAAAACTATGTGTTTTAAGTACCATCCATATGCAAGACTTGGTGAAGGTACTGCAAGATAGAGAACTGAGTAGTGCACTGTCATTCCTATAAGAACCTTCCATTATATTATAGTAAGGAGCGTAAGATCAGTCCTCTAATAATGTAATCAAAATGATTACCAGATAAGTTGCAATGCACTGAGAATCCTGAGTAAGGAAAGACATTTTAAATAATTTGGCTGGGGGGGCTGGACACCGTGGTTCACGCCTGTAATCCCAACACTTTGGTAGGCTAAGGCCAGTGGATCACTTGAGGTCAGGAGTTCAAGACCAGCCTGGCTAACATGGCGAAACCCTGTCTCTATGAAAAATTCAAAAATTAGCCAGGTGTGGTGGTGTTCACCTGTAGTCCCAGCTACTTGGGAGGCATGAGAATTGCTTGAACCTGGGAGGCGGAGGGTGCAGTGAGCTGAGATCGAGCCATTGAACTCCAGCCTGGGTGACAGAGCGAGACTCTGTCTCAAAAAATAAAAATAAAAAAATAGAAATAATAATTTGCTTGGGGTGATCAGAAGTGGATTTAGGGAGAAGATGACATCGGGAAATTCTCCCCACTCTCAATTAGCAACTATAGACTTGGTTTACTTTATTTTATTTTTGGAGTTTAAAAAAAAATTATTTTTTAGAGCAGTCTTAGGCTCACAGCAAGATTAAGTGAAAGTACAAAGTTCCCATATGTCCACTGTCCTCCCCAGGCACGCACAGCCTCCCCCATATCAACATCCCCACCAGAGTAGTACATGTGTTATAACTGATGAACCTGTGTTGACACATCATTATCACCCAGTGTCCATAGTTTACAACAGGGCTCACTCTTGGCATGGTGTACCTTCTATGGATTTGCACAAATGTATAATGACATGCACCCACTTTTAGTATCATACAGAAGAGTTTCAGTGCCCTAAAAACCCTCTGTGCTCCACCTACTCATTCTTTTCTCCCCACAACCCCTAGCTACCACTGATCTTTTCACTGTTGGCATTGTTTTACCTTCTCCAGAATGCCATATAGTTGGAACCATGTAGTATGTAGCCTTTTCAGATTGGCGTGGTCACTTAGTAATATGTAGGTTCCTCTATGCCTTTTCATGGTCTAACAGCTTACTTCTTTTTAATGCTGAAGGGTATTGTAGATGTATACCACAGTTTATCCATTTACCTACTGAAGGACATCTTGGTTGCTTCCAAGCTTTGGCAATTATGAGTAAAGCTGTTATAAATATCCATGGACAGGTTTTTGAGTGCATTTAAGTTTACAGTTTACAACTCCTTTGGGTAAGTACCAAGGAGCCCAGTTGCTGAATCATAAGGTAAAAGTATGTTTATTTTGTAAGAAACTGCCAGACTGCAGCAGATGCTTTTAAAACTCATGACAGAGCAGGTATGGTGACTCACACCTGTAATTCCAGCAATTTGGGAGGCCAAAGCGGGCAGATCGCTTGAGTCCATGAGCTTGAGACCAGCCTGGGAAATATAGTGAAACCCATGTCTACAAAAAATACAAAAATTAACCGGGTGTGGTGCTGTGTGCCTGTAGTCCTAGCTACTAGGGAGGTTGAGGTAGGGGGATCACCTCAGCCTGGGAGATCAAGGCTGCAGTGAGCCATGATTGTGCCACTGCACTCCAGCTTGGGTGACAGGGTGAGACCCTATCTCAAAAAGAAACAAAATAAAACTCACATAACAATAGTAATACTGTTTATTTGTTGAGTACTTGCTCTGGGCTAAAAATTTCTCATACGATAACACACTGAATTTAATCCTAATAACCTATAAGGTAGATGTTTTTAATTCCCACTATGCAGATGAGTAAATAGAGGCACCAACAGAGTAATGACTTGCTCAGGGCCCCACAGCTCCCAAGTAGAACTGGAATTCAAACCCAAGTCTGTCTCAATCCAAAGCCCTTGTTCTTCACAGCTATATCAAGCTCTCAAAGCCCAAAGGTTTCACAGAGACTTTTAAAATGTGTGTCATTGCCTTTGCTTCTTGGAATCCTCTTGAATAAAGATAACTTTCCTCTTGCACCCCTGAAAGCCTGCTTCCAAAGAGGCTGGCACTGAGGAAAGCCTCCCTCCAGGGTGGAAAGAAAAAGCAAAGTGTACACGTAGGGAAGCACATTGTAAATTTCAGAGCCCAAAGGTGACGGGGACTCTGTGTCCTCACTGGCTCTCCCTGCAGCCCAGGTGAGGCTGCACATCCTCTCACCTCTTCACTCCGGTTTCTCAGCACTTCTCTCCCAACCTCGGTGTTTTACCATCGCCATTGTTTGCTTGATCCTGGTTCTCTAGTTCTTTTCTAAAACCTTGTATCCAGTTACCTCCATGTCCAACCCTGTGACTTGGCCTTGGTGATGCCATCTGTTTGGCTCTCCCAGTGCTCCTTCTGGACAATCTTTGCTGTCTTCCTTGTTGCCGACCTTGGCCCCAATCCTGGGCCTTGGAAAAGTTTCTTGGAGCTCAGTTTTGGTGGAAAGCCCCAGGCTTGTGCCCCTCTATGGGGCCAGTTTCGAGAAGCCATATCTTCATTTATTGCTAGAATTATTTTCTGTTGGGCATTACATTTCAAAAAAGTCATTTAGTGGCTGAAGGTCAGACTGCTAATCTCTATTCTCCTGCACCACTGCTCACTAGCTATGTGTCCCTGGATAAGTTTAACCTTTCTAAGCCTCAGTTTCCTCATCTGTAAATGGGGATATTAACAGTACTCACTCATAGATTTCTTGATAGATTTAAATGAGGAAATCCTCATAAAACTCTCACATAGCACCTGGTGTGTAACATGCACTCCATAAATATTAGCCATTAATACTAATGATTTTATAACCAGTAATTGATGACCCTTGGTTTGGGGGAAAGCTGGAACAAATAGCTTTGCAACTGGTGGTGGCATGTGCCTGTTATCCCAGCTAATTAGGAGGCTGAGGCATGAGAATCTCTTGAACTTAGGAGGTGGACGTTGCAATGAGTCGAGATCGTGCCACTGCACTCCAGCCCGGGCAACAGGGTGAGACTGCATCTAAAAAATAAACAAATATTTTTGAGAGTGAAATATTTGAAACATTCCATGAGTGCTAAGGGTTCTGAAATAAATGAGTGACCAAGTTCAAGACCTAGATCTTCATTTTGTCTGATGGGTGGCTGTAGGTAAGTTACGTACTATTCTAGAGCCTCAATGTCTTCATGTGTAGAGCAGGAATTGTAGCCACTGGCCTGCCTCTGGGCCTCTGCACCACCGTTCACTCTGAATGCTCCCAAGAGATCAAGCTCAAGAAGGCAAGGACTTGGCCCCTCTCTTCACTGCTGAGTTCCCAGCTCCAGAGATGACGCTTAGAACATAGCAGACTCTAGAGTCTCGATAAACAGTGTTGAAAGAAAAAAAAAAAAAGCGTAGGAAAGCCTTTTCAAAGTATACAGGACCCTGGAGTCATAAGCCATTTGTGTGCGTAGGCAGTTGCTGGGCCATTTGAAAGACCCTGTGAAAAGTCTGCGAGTTGAAATCAGCAAGTTGATGCACCTAAAACGTTTAGCTTTGATGAGACCAGCATCTTTTTAGAACCATACCTTGTCCTGTCGATTTGTGATGAGCTTTAAGGAACACTGCCAAAGCCAGAGGGAGACAAGGCCAAACCGTGGTAGAAATATCTTCTCGGTGCTTTGGCCAGCTCCTGTGTTGTGCCTCCCTTCCCCCTGGGCCCTTCCTGTACCTGAAGTCTGGAGGAGTCTGCCTACTGCTCCTCCCTCCCTCATGTAAAGGGTCTGTAGAAAAGGCCCAGGAACGTCACGGACTTCCACCATATGTAAAGCCCACCACCCTTCCCAGAAAGTTTGTACATTGAGGCTAATCCCCAATTTGTAATGAAAAGTTTTATCTATTCCTTAGCTGCCATTTATTTATTTATTTTTTGAGATGCAGTCTCACCCTGTTGCCCAGGCTGGAGTGCAGTGGCACAATCTTGGCTCACTGCAACCTCCGCCTCCTGGGTTCAAGAGATTCTTGTGCCTCAGCCTCCTAAGTAGCTGGGATAACAGGCACATGACACCACACCTGGCTAATTTTTGTATTTTCAGTAGAGATGGGATTTCGCCATGTTGACCAGGCTGGTCTCGAACTCCTGACTTCAAGTGATCCACCTGCCTTGGCCTCCCAAAGTGCTGGGATTACAGGTGTGAGCCACTGTGCTGAACCCTTAGCTGCCATTTATGAGTGACTATTTTCATCACTGACTTAGTCAATTATCCCAATGACCCTGCAAAGTAACATTTATATCCCCCTTTACCAATGGGGAAACTGAGGCTCTCGTAGCTTTGTAACTTTCCTTGGATCACGCACTTGGCAAAGACCTCAAAGCCACACTCGTTCCTTTGCCTGTAGCGCCTTCTGTGAGCTGAACCCAGCAGCCGAAGCGGAGGCTCAGAAGGAAGGGGGCTGGGAGTAACCACACAGTCCTTCGCTTTGACTGCTGTTTCTCGCAGTAAGGGGATATGTTTCCAAAATGCTGCTGGCAAATAATTTCAGGGGTTTGGCCAGCCTGAAATAACCCATCTATTTAGAGTTTTCAAGACCAGGCAGCAGAGGCTAAATAAGGTAAAGTGTCTGTCAAGAGTGGAGGCCCAGGAAGAGAATAGAATATTAAAAGACTCATGGCTTATGTCATGTTTTCTTTATCCAAGCATCTTTCATTTTTATTTTTATTTATTTATTTTTGAGGTGAGGTCTTGCTCTGTTCCCCAGGCTGGAGTGCAGTGGTGCCATCTCATCTCACTGCAACCTCTGCCACCTGGGTTCAAGAGATCTTCCCACCTCAGCCTCCTGAGTCGCTGTGACCGCAGGTGTGTGTCATTAGGCCCAACTAATTTTTTGTATTTTTTTTTGTATTTGAGATGGGGTTTCACCATGTTGTTCAGGCTGGTCTTGAACTCCTGAGCTCAAGCAATCTACCTGCCTCAGCCTGCCAAAATGTTGGGATTACAGGCGTGAGCCACTGCACCTGTCCCAAGCCTCTTTTAAAAGTGTGTATTCATACAAAGTATCATTGTCTTACCTTACAATATAGAAATTCTCGGCTGGGCACAGTGGCTCATGCCTGTAATCCCACCACTTTGGGAGGCCGAGGTTGGTTGGCGGCGGAGGAATCACTTGAGGTCAGGAGTTCAAGACCAGCTTGGCCAACATGGTGAAACCCCGTCTCTACTAGAAATACAAAAATTAGTCAGGCATGGTGGCACACACCTGTAGTCCCAGCTACTTGGTTGGTTGAGTCAGGAGAATCGCTTGAACCTAGGAGGTGGAGGTTGCAGTAAGCCAGGCCAGGATCACGCCACTGCACATCCAGCCTGGGCGACAGAGTGAGACCTCCATCTCAAAAAAAATATATATATATATATAGAAATTATGATACCAGGGCAGGTAAAATACACACACATACTATACACACATAGGTATTTTTGTTTGTTTATAATATACACCATATGTATGTATTTGATTTATGATATACAACTACATATCTTTGAAAAAAGCTGGTTTACTATACATAATTTTGGTAAAATGTAGAGTTCTTAGCCAAAACTTCACGTCCAGATTTTAGGTATACGGATTTAGGGATTGTTCCTATGGAATCCTAAATTTTTAGCAGTAATAGTAACTGTGACTTACTTAGCACTTATTATATACCAGGAACTGGGCTAGTTCCTTTCCATACTTTTTTACACTTACTTTTCACAACTCTATTTCAATTTTCCTGTTTTATTGATGAAGAGATAGAGGGTCAGAGAGATTCAGCAATTCACCCAAGGCCACATAGGTGTTTAGTGGCAGGGCCAAGTTTTTTTTTTTTTTTTTTTTTGAGACCGAGTCTCGCTCGTCACCCAGGCTGGAGTGCAGTGGCGCGATCTCAGCTTATTGCAAGCTCTGCCTTCCGGGTTCACGCCATTCTCCTGCCTCAGCCTCCTGAGTAGCTGGGACTACAGGTGCCCGCCACCACGTCTGGCTAATTTTTTGTATTTTTAGTAGAGACGGGGTTTCACCATGTTAGCCAGGATGGTTTTGATCCCCTGACCTCGTGATCTGCCCACCTCAGCCTCCCAAAGTGCTGGGATTACAGGCATGAGCCATCACGCCCGGCCAGGGCCAGGTTTTGAGCTCAATCTAAAGATGGTAAGTTCACAAGGTTGGAACACATCTATTGTGTTTACCAGCATGTTACCTGATGCCCAGAATGAACCCAACGGTTGTAAGAGCTCAATAAACACTGGAATGGAGAATGAATGGACCAGTGCTTGAATGCTTGCATGCATGAATGAATGAGTGCTTACATGAACGCATGAACGAATGGCTCTCACTCCTGTGTTCCCAGCCACTGTGCTGAACCTCCTCCTCACTTACTTTGCTCCACACACTGCCAGCATCAAGTTGCCTGTGTCTGAATGACACGGGGTGTTAGGATGGAACAGTCTTTGCATCTAAAGTAGAATAAATCAGACCTAGGTGTATTTTCACTGTCTTTTATGGATCTGTAATGAGACTTGGCAGGGTAGGTGGTGGGGGATTTGCCGGATACTGAGTGTTTGCATGTCTGTCTAATGTGGTCAGGGTGGAGAGTGTGGATAAATAGGGCAGGTCCATGCTGGGTGTGTCTGTCAGCAAGTTCTCAGACATGCCTCCACTGTCCCTGCTTGAGAGGGAAGCAATGGCTCTGGCACCACACTATCTGCTAACTCTCAGGGAGGGAAAGAGGAAGTGACATGGGACCGCTTCTACTGCCAGAAAGGAAAGCAGAAATTCAGTAAGAAACAGAAGTTCCCTTGCAGTGCCTCGTTTTAGTTCCTCAAACTTACACCAAAAGTTAAGAGGGTGACATACAAATCTCACGGAACTGGAAATCAGGCCCTGTTTTGTCAGGGGCCTGGATAAGTCATTTTTCTGCTTTGGGCTTCAATTTCCTTATCTGCAAAATAAATAAATGAGGCTAAAACCCTGCCTTGGCACATTAAGAACTGTGGATGTGTCTGGAGGCATCTTCTTGGCGATCATAATGATTGATGAGTGATGTTTATGTGTGTTCGGGGCTGGGTGGGAAGCAGGAAAATAAGTGTATTCATATACTTAGGACCACACAATTGGAAACCGTCCCTCTTAGAGTATGAAATGATGACTAAGAACCTCTTCATTGCTGAAATACCATGATTCTATCCTAACCATGCTGATTTGAATCACCCAAGTCACATAATGAAAAGAAACCAGACTCTACCTAAAATAAATCAAGGGTAAGGGACATAATAGATTTTAAAATACCTCTCGGTGTGCCTTATTTTTGTGCATGTCAATACAGTTTCTTTCCCTCTTTCCCTTCTCCCAGGATTGCTCCAGGAAACGGGAGGACATCAGCCCCCAGAGAGGAAACATCACAGGCAGTTGCTGTCAGACAAGAGGGGTAAGCAGAAAGCCCTTTTGGCACAGGGGAGGCACAGCCCCTCCTTCAGAAGGCCCAGATGGGAGTGGCTGCTAGGCCAGGGTAGCAGAAATGACTGAGAGAGACATCCAGGTCAATAGGCCCTTAGGACCCCAAGGGTTTCCAAGCTTGAGGAGCATAGTGGCTAAAAGGCTGAGAGGACCAGTGAACCAGAGGTCTGGAGTGGAGCCCAGGACCTCACCACAGGAGGTTAAAGCAAAGGAGACGTGAACAGGGGATCCAGACACTCCTCAGCGGTGCTGTCAAAGGACAAACCGACTACTTGGAAAGACCTCTCCAGGAAGGCCAGTGGATTGCTATAGACGAGCGGTTCCTCCTTTAGCACCCAAAGCTGGTTAAGCTCTTTCCTGTATCCAGAAGCTGTGTTTGTGGTGGTTACTGCTTTATTGAGATGCAACACACAGCGAAGTACACAAATGCTAAGCATACAGCTCAATGCGTGCACACCTATGCGTACACCTATGTACCTACCACCCAAATCAGGATATAGGCCAGGCCAGCACCCTAGAAGGCTCTCTTGTGCCTTCTTCCAGTCAATACCCTCTGCCAAAGATAACCATTTTGTAACTCGATCATGATAGGTGAGTTTTTGAACTTCATAGAAGTAGAATCCTACAGTGTATAGTCTTTGTTGTCTGATTTTTCCACTCAACATTATACCTCTGAGATTCATCCATGCCATTGTGGGTAGCAGTTCATTTCCCCGTGATGCTGGGGAGTATTCCGTTATGTGATTATGCCCCAATTTATTTATCTATGCTACTATGGATGGACATTTGGGTTGTTCACAGATGTCATCTTGAGAAATAATATGAAGGATGAAAACATCTCTTTTTTTTTTCTGTTGCCAAGGCTGGAGTATTGTAGTGCAATCTGGGCTTACTGCAACCTCTGCCTCTGGAGTTCAAGTGATTCTCGTGGCTCCCTAGTAGCTGGGATTACAGATGTGCACTACCACGCTCAGCTAATTTTTGTATTTTTAGCAGAGAGGGGGTTTCACCATATTGGCCAGGCTGATCTGGAGCTCCCAACTTCAAGTGATCCACCTGCCTTGGCCTCCCAACGTGCTGGGATTACAGGGGTGAGTACAGCACCCGTCCTGGAAACCTCTTAAGATGAGAGAAACAGACCCTTTAGGGAATTTGAACTAGAATTACCTGAAAATGACCATTTTAAGCCAGAAGAAGCAGAATGATCTCCAATTGTCAAGTTTACATTTTCCCCACCATTAGCAGAAATGGGGACTCCAGAGCTAAATGAGCCAATTAATGGAACATTTTTCTTTTAATGACATTTTTTGCACATCTGAGGTGAGGAGTATAACTTTTGGCCTTGCTACACAGGCAATGAGCTGGTGTGACTTTCTCATAAGAAAAATGGTGCACAGAGCTAGCTTTAGGCTTATTCAGGCAATAAAACAGTTGTTGTCTTACTGGTTAAAACACCAAAAATTTGGAAGACACACATTCAAGAAGTGGTACATCAAAAACAGGATGACTTCTAGGGGGAAATATTCAGAAGATGTGGAAAATCTGAGTGAATACTTTTAATGGGGCAGCATGGCTGGGACACCGAGATCTCGGACAGAATTTGAGTAGGCAGAGCAATGATTGTCAAAGAAAACATCAGCCTCATTCAGAAAGGTGCACAATTACTCACCCACCAGGGGTCGAGGTCTGTTCTAACTACTCTGACTAATTTCAACTTGTTTATCTTAAGAGAAATGGGAGGCACCAGGAGAGGTTCTCAAATAATCTTGATGACTTAAGAGATGAAAAATGAGTCCAGGGTGAAAAAGTTAATGGTGTTACAGCTGTTTTTGCCTTAAGAAAAAACTCTACTACCCTTAGAATGGGCATTTCAATCCAGGAAGAAAGTGATCATCTACTTTCACAGTAATGTTTTCATGGATTTCTCTGAGGGCCTTTATGTACAGGATCAGACTGATATGATGAGGACACAGATGGTAGCTGTTTATCATCGCCTCTGTGTTATACATGAGGATGTCCACAAATACTTCGACTCTCTCTCCTGGGCACACAGTAGGATTGTGCTTTCCTGCCCACTTGAAGATAGTGACCAGCCTAGAGCAGAAGCTTTCAGAGTTAATGTGGCTTCTCTCCAGAGACTTGTTTGCCCCTGCCAGGGTTCCAGGTGGGAGCTGCTTCAGCAGCCTGGGCTCTGGAGGAGCGAGACCTTCCTGATAGATGTGCATATGGATGAGAAATAAACGGCTGTTGCTTCAGGCTAACTGTTTGTAGCACAGCATAACCCAGCCCTTCCTCAAGGATTGATTCAGTTGCTCACCAGGGCTTCTGAAATGGTCACTTGGCATACTATGACCTTGAGCCTTTATCCCCCATTGTACGCCAAGGGATGGACACTTCACCTCTGACCAAAGGTCAGCTTATCGATTCTTCCTCAAGGATTTGAACTCTAAGAAACACAGAGATGAATGGCACTTCATGGTGGAAGCTTTGCTAAGAGGTCAGGAAGGATGGTCAGGACTGTGAGCCGTGCGGGGCCAGGGATGAAAAAAAAAGAAAGCAAAGCAGACATTCACTGCGAGGGAATGGCAAATGGATTGACTGGGAGAGAGGAAGGAGGTGCAGCCTCCCAAATAGCCCTGATTTTGACTTTCCTGTTTTCCTGTATAGGGCTAGTTGATCTCTGCTTCCTGTTTTTAGCTTCTGTGAGGTCCCTGTAGACTAACATCAACTCCCCAACACACCTTTCACTTGGGCTTGTCCAGGGTGCTTCTGTATTTGCAACCATGAGGACTTACCAAGAACAGAGCATAAGCAGGAGCCAAAAGTTAATGGTATTGCTAACACTTGGCTACACTTACTATGTGGCAGACATTGTTCTAAGTGCTTCATGGGTTTTAAGGCATTTAATTCTCACAGCAACGTTATGAGCCACATACTTTTAACATCCTCATTTTTACAGATAAGAAAACTGAGGTCAGGGAGGTTGAGTGCCTTTTCCCATACCCCATCACTACTAAGTGGTGACACCATATTTCAAGAGCAGGTTGTCTGGCTGGAGAAACCACTACCCTGTAATGGAGGCATGGGTGATGTTGTGTTAGTTAAGGAGTTTGTAAAATTCTGCTCATAACACATTTTAAATTAAAATTATTGTTATTTAGGGGTGATAATGATGTGTGTGTGTGTGTGTGTGTATATTTTTTAATTTATAGTTTTTTGAAACGGGGTCTCACTGTGTCACCCAGGCTGGAGTGCAGTGGTGCAGGCTCGACCTCCCAGGCTCAAGTGATCCTCCTACCTCAGCCTCCTGAGTAGCTGGGACTACTGACATGCACCACTACACCCAGCTACTTTTTAAATACTTTTTGTAAAGACAGGGTGTCACTGTGTTGCCCACGCCAGTCTCAAACTTCTGAGCTCAAACAGTCCTCCTGCCTTGGCCTCCCAAGTGCTGCGATTACAGGCGTGTATGTCACTGCACTCGGCTGATAACAATGTTTTAAAATGAAGTACAGTTGATCCTTGGAACAACACAAGGATTGGGACCCCAACACCCCACACAGTCAAAACCCTATGTATCACTTTTAACACTCCGAAAACGTACCTAGTAGTAGCCTCCTGTTGACTGGAAGTCTTACTGATAACAAACAGTTGACTAACACGTATTTTGTATGTTACATGTATTATATGCTGTATTCTTGCAATAAAGTAAGGTAGATAAAAGAAAGTGTTATTAGGAAAGAGAAAATTTATTTACTATTCATTAGGTTGAAGTGGATCATCATAAAGGTTTTCATCCTCATCACCTTCATGTTGAGTAGGCTGATGAGGAAGAGAAAGAGGATGAGTTTGTCTTGCTCTCTGGGGTGGCAGAGGCAAAAGAAAATCCACAGATAAATAGACTCATGCAGTTTGAACCTGTGTTATTTGAGGGTCAACTTTCTTACCTTTAAAACTGTCTATAAAAGTATTTATGGATAAATATCATAAATTGATACATTTACTATGGATAAATTAAATACGATTTATGGATAAACATACACATGGATAACTATGGATAAATACGATGTCTGGATAAATAAACTTTGAATAAAGGGTAGTGGGTGAGTGGGTGGGGCTATAGATGTCATATGATTAGTCTTTTTTTTTTTTTTTTTTTTTTTTTGAGACAGAGTCTCCCTCTGTCACCCAGGCTGGAGTGCAGTGGTGCAATCTCGGCTCACTGCAACCTCCACCTCCCCAGTTCAAGGGATTCTCCTGCCTCAGGCTCCCAAGTAGCTGGGATGACAGGCACATGCCACCACGCCTGGCTAATTTTTGTATTTTAATAGAGATGGGGTTTCACTATGTTGGAAAGGCTGGTCTTGAACTTCTGACCTCGTGATCCACCTGCCTTGGCCTCCCAAAGTGCTGGGATAACAGGCATGAGCCACTGCGCCCAGCCGAGTTAGTCATTGTTGAAGCAGGGTCATGGATACCTGGAGGATTATTACATTATTCTCTCTGCTTTGGTATATGTCTGAAATTTTCCGCAAGTTTAAAGGGGACTTTTTATCTCATCTCTGGTATTTTATTATTTTAGAGCAGGGGCTGGCAAACTATGACCAGTGGGCCAAATCTGGCCTGCTGCCTGTTTTGTGTAACCTACAAATTGTGAATGATTTTTACTACTGATTGAGAAAGTGTACATTACATGAAATTCAAATTTTAGCATCAATAAATAAAATTTTACTGGAAGTCAGCCACACCCATTTGTGTGTGTATTGCCTCTGGCTGCTTGCGCTCTACAAAGGCAAAATTGAGTAGCTGTAACAGAGACCATATGGCCTGCAAAGCCTGCAATATTTACTATCTGGCTCTTTATAGAAAAAGTTTGCTGACCTCTCATTTAGAAGGAAATGTATTCTCCATGACTTTGTTTTTAAAACCAATAAAAAGAAAACCTATATTGCTTTCTTTTTAAATCAGAAAGTGATACAAGACCATTGTTGACAAGGCAGAATATATCAACAAGTATAAAATAGAAAATTATATTTCTCCACGGGCTATCCATTTCTAGATTCTTCCCTTTTATCTCTTATCATCAAACTGTTGACCAAATGAAACTTTCTCTGGGTTTAGGTAAAAGTTAAGGAGTGCCTTTCTCGTACTGATGAGATGAGACTTGTAAGCAAACATTGGCTGTGCCAGGGAAACAACGTGGACAGGTTTGAAAGTGAAGCTTATTAAGGAATGAGTGTGTGACTATATTAGCAGAGCAGGCATGATGTAAAGGTCAGAGTCTGTGGCTTAATGTGGGAAAGCCCAGGAGCTTCCTCTTGGGTTGGGCTGCCATCACCCCTGGCATCACACATACCAAGTTACACCTTGGTCGTAAATTGGGGTGGAAAAGATCTTCCTGGATAGTGGTGAAGCATAGCCCCTGGCCACTTCTCATGTGAAGCTCTGTGACCAGAGGCTGATTGGGTTGACCAAAAGTGATTCCTGGCTAGACTGGCCTCCAGTGAAAGCATCCGATGACAGCTAGACATGCTATGTAAGACCAATATCTGTTCTGATTGATCCAGTGATCATCAGATCACTGCCCAGGTCAATGCCCAGCTGGGCCAATTGTTAAATATTTTAAAAATCACCCTGGCTGGGAATCTCCTCAAATTATCGTTTACTGGCAGCCTCCAGTATCAGAGAGACGCTACACTAGGGCCAAATTTTCTGATAACTTTGCTTTCAAAAAGTAGAGTGACCATTTAAACAACATTTAATTCCTTTATATTTGGGGATTTCAAGGTGTGCTTTGCATTGGATTTGTTTAAAACACCGAAAAGATATGATCACTAGGAATGTGGAATAGATAACCAGGGCTACAGAAATAGTAAAAGCTACTATTTATTGAGTCTCCACTGTTTATTTGTTGCTTAGTGTATATTATTTCTAATTGTCACATGAAGAGTTAGGTCTGTTTCTTATTTTATTCATGAGGGAAGCCAAACCTTGGAGAAGCAAAGTGGCAAAGCCAACATTCAAACATAGCACTATAGTATTTGATCCCACATGTGGGAAACCCATGTCTAACCTTAGCTGATGTGGTGGATCTTTGTGGTTTTTACCCATCAACATCCATTCCAGTCACCTTTCTTCAGCTAACAGGACCCTGATTTTTCTCTGGAGTACCATCTTCTCCCCAACTCTCATTCCAGGTATTTTGCAGAGGGGTCATGTGACTCAAGCCTGGCCAGTCAGTGCGTGCAATTTCCCTGGCTTCAGTGACTCACTCACTCTTTCATTCATTCAACAAATATTTATAGAGAAGAGCTGAGATATACAGCAAGGATCAAGCCAGATGAGGATGCTGCTCTGGGGAAGCTTATTTTCCAGTGAGAAACAGACAGACAATAAACAAGTAACAAATACTTAGCATAATTTCAATAGGCAATAAGTGTTTTGAAGAAAATAAAACAGAGCAATGGGAAATAGGAGTAACAAGGGACAGGGGATCGACTCCTTCAGAAAGGGTGGCCTGAAACAATGAGACGCAGTGAGACTTGTGCTGGGGCTCTTCATATTTCCCCTGGACTTGAACTTGAAGGGACATGGGGCCAGCAACCATTGGCATTGGAGCTGGAGAATGAAGCCAATGCGGGGAAAGAGGGAGGAGGGGGAGACAGAGACACACAGGATTTAGATGATGTCATTGGACCCTCGCATCATGCTGTACTTGAAATTGGACCTGCCCCTACACTTTGTGTAAGGAAAGCCTGTACATTTTTTTTTCATTTTTTGCTTAAGATGGTTTGAGTCATGTTTTATGTTACTTGCAACAGGAAGAATCCTCTATTGTACAGTTGAGTGTTCAATCAAATGGCTGCCTGGCCTATATGCCTCCTTCATTTCTGGCAGGTACATGTACATTTCAGTTGGTTAAGCAGATGACTGAATAGACCGATGACAGCTAGGTAGCTGGATAGGCTGATTGACAGAGAACAAATAAAAGTTAATGTTTACTCATGCCTGGAGAAAAGGATTGGAAAGATATACATCCAACTCTTAACACAGTTAACAAAAGGATGCCACTTTTTAATCATCACCTTCTGTAATGCTCACATTTAGAAACAAACATGAATCACGTGTGTAATTTTTGTTAAGTGATGAATCTGGAAGGATGTGGACCCAGAGGCCTGTGGGATAATAGTGGACTGTGTCTCCAACAGTGTCCCTACACCATATTCAATAAGGTGTCAGAGGATGGTTACTCAAAGTTACTCACAGCTGCCAAGAAAATGGTACAAAGAAGAGGCTCTCTTGTTCTTTTTCCTGCAGAGCTTCCCAAGTTTTTCATGTGAGGACAGCTGGAAGATAATAACGTCTGTATGGCTCACTGGGGTACAGAAACAGCACCATGGGAAGCCAGAATTTTTTTTTTCCTGGGCTCTCTGTCAGCCCCAGATGCTGCCCAGTGTCCCAAGGGCGGAGGAGATCAATTTCTTTAAGCAGAAACTATTCTCCAAGAAATAGCAGGCCAAGATTACAGGTCAGAGGCTCTCTCTACTGAAAAAGCATGATTTTTAAGTGTCATTCTGCTTCATGCCAAGGGAATTGTGTCCACCTCAACATCAGAAACTTAACTAGTATCATTACAGGTTTTTAATTTTATTTTAAAACATTCAAGGAACTCATAATTATACTCTCATTGTGCCTGAATTTTGCTTGCTTGCTTTATTAAAAAGATTTTATCTTATTTTATTTTATTTTTATTTGAGACAAAGTCTCGCTCTGTTGCTCAGGCTAGAGTGCAGTGGCACCATCTCGGCTCACTGCAACCTCTGGCTCCCCAGTTCAAGTGATTCTCCTGCCTCAGCCTCCCAAGTAGCTGGGACTATAGGCACATGCCACCACACCTGGCTAATTTTTGTGTTTTTAGTAGAGACAGGGTTTCACTATGTTGGCCAGGCTGGTCTGAACCTCCTGACCTCATGATCCACCTGCCTCAGCCTCCCAAAGTGCTGGGATTACAGGCGTGAGCCACCACGCCCAGTCAGATTTGCTGTTTTAGAGGACCACTTCGGCGATCATTTTGGGACTTCCTTTCTCTTGGATAATTCTATTTGATCACAGATTGTTCCTGAATCCTAGATGAATGCTGTCTTTTAAAATCAAAAGTCTCACATACATTCCAGCTTTGCTGTTGTTTAAAGCAAGAGACCAAATTGTATGGGGATCTTGTTTGAAAATTTAAAGATCATATGATAGAATCAGTCTTCCTCTTTGCTCCTTTTAGCTTACAGAAAAAAAAGAAATTACTTCTATTACTTCTGTGTAGCAGGTTCCACTTGGGTCCCAGTAAGTTGGATACTAAAACCTTTTAAAACTGTACTACTGAAATATTCCTCTTGTAATTTGTCTGTTTTAAAATTTAATTGCTTTGCCCAGAGGAAATGAAAAGCAAACTCCAACCCAGGGAAGGTTGAATAATCACAAATTCCGATTTTAAGGAATCTGAATTAATGAGACTTCATGAAATTTTAGCCAGGAAAGAATTACCACCCTCTTCCCATGGGACTGCAATGCTTATAACTTTACTTACAGGCACACGATATCATTCTCTAGAGAAGAAATTTTGGTCACACTTTAATTTGGATCAAGAGATAAAATCGGAAAATCTCTTGAGGGAAATGTTATTCATTATTTACAAATGTATGTAATTAAAGGAAGAAGGTGTATACAGAAGAAAGACCATAGTGTCTGAAGAGCAAGAGAACTCAGGCGAACTCCCTGGGATCTCACCAGGCACACGCCTCAAACACATATTTAAAGTCTACAACTTGGAAAAAAATAGCTTGAGGGATATACATCAAATGATTATCTACTTTTCTCTGTGGATTGGGGAAAGAAGTGGTATTGAGGGATAAGTTTAATTTGATATTAAAGATTGCTATGATGTTTGACTATTTATTTCTTTATTTGAGACAGCATCTTACTTGCACAGGCTGGAGTGTAGTGGCACAGTCACATCTCACTGCAACCTTGACCTAGCAGGCTCAGGTAATCCTCCTGCCTCAGCCCCCTGAGCAGCTGGGTCTACAGGCATGTGCCACCGCGCCCAGGTAATTTTTTGTAAAGATGGGGTTTTACCATATTGCCTAGGCTGGTCTTGAACGCCTGGGCTCAAGCCATCTGCTCATCTCAGCCTCCCAAAGTGCTGGGATCACAGGCCTGAGCCACTGTACCCTGCTGGTTTGACTATTAGCATAATGAGTATAGTGAATATTAGCTAGGCTTTGTGGCCACCTAGCAATTAGAGCACCTTTCCAATATCTGTAGAATTTCTCTTCAGTTGGGTCTGAACATGCTTAAGCCAGGAACTCACTTAATGAGCTTCCCTTGTAACTAGGTGTAGTAATCAGAGTTCTCCAGAGAAACAGAACCAATAGTATGTGTAGATAGAGAGAGGGAGAGATTTGTTTTAAGAAATCGGCCGATGCAATTACGGAGTTCAGGAAGGAGACAATGTTATGGTTCAAGTCCAAAGGCAGTCTTCTGGCAGAATTCCCTCTTGCTTGGAGGAGATCAGGTTTTGTTCAATTAAGGCCTCAAATTGGTTGGATGAGGCCTACCCACATGAGGGAAGGCAGCCTGCTTTACTCAAAGTACACTGATTTAAATGTTGATCTCCTTCAAAAACATCCTCACAAAAACATCCAGAATAATGGTTGACCAAATACCTGGGCACAATGACCCAACCAAGTGGACACATAAAATGAACCATTGCACCAGGGAACAGATATGTGACCAAATCCTTATACAGGCTTTGGTTTAGAAGTAAGTGCCACGCGGAGTTCATTCTTCACAAGTGGTGGTGGCGGAGACATCCAGCTTACTGAAGCGAAATGGCAGCACTCTGTCACTAGAATGTATGGGGTCTGTGCCCAGCAATGGTAGCAGAAGGGTCTCCACTGGAGGAGTCATGGCTTTGTAGCTCCAAGCCTCATCCTTCAGTTTTCCCAGGAACTCAGTGAACTACCTAGATCCTTTAACACATTCCTTGTCTACTTAAATTAACTAGGGCAGATTCCGTTATTTGCAACTAAGAACACTAAAATTCAATTAGCGTTTTGTATTATCTATCATTGCATAACAAATTACCCCAGAACTTAATAACTTAAAAAAAATGATTATTTATCATTTCATTTTCTGTAAGTCAAGAATTCGGGATGAGCTTAGCTGGGTGGCCCTGGCTCAGGGTATCTCATGAGGTTGCATTCAGGGCTGCAATCATCTAAACACTTGCCTGGGGCTGAAGGATTCCCCCCTGCTTATTTATTTATTTATTTTTAATTTTTTTGAGATGGAGTCTCACTTTGTCACCCAGGCTGGAGTGCAGTGGCGAGATCTCAGTTCACCACAACCTCTGCCTGCCAGGTTCAAGCGATTCCCCTGCCTCATCCTCCCAAGTAGCTGAGATTACAAGCACATGCCACCACACCTAGCTCATTTTTGTAATTTTAGTAGGGACAGGATCTCACCATGTTGGCCAAGCTGGTCTCGAGCTCCTGACCTCAAATGATCTATCCACCTCTGCCTCCCAAAGCGCTGGGATTACCAGGCATGAGCCGCCATGCCTGGCCAGTTGGAGAATCCCCTTTAAGATGTTTTATTTATGACCAGCCAGTTGGTAAGGCAGGAGGCCTCAGTTCCTCTCATATGGACTTCTCCATAGGGCTGCCTGAGTGTCCTAACAACACAGAAACTGTCTTCCCCCAGAAAGAGTGATTCAGGAGAGAAAAATGGATGTCACAATGCTTCTTATGACCTTATCTGTGCAAAATCACTTCCACTTCATTTTATTTGTTACAAGAAAGTCACTGAGTCTAGCTCTTATTCAAAGGGAAGGAAATTTGTTTTCTACTTTTTGCAGGGAGGAATGTCAAGGGATTTATAGATATATTTTAAAACTTCCTGTGGTACCCAGCCTCCAAGATGGCCCCTAGTGATCCCCTTCTCCTGATAGACACACCTTTGTGTATTTCCCCCCTGTGCTGTATCACAGTTGGTCTGTGTGGCTAATGGCCTATAGAGAAGTGATGATCTGCCCCTCCAAAATTAAGTCATAAAAAGCTGCAACTTCTCTCTCTCTTTCCTCTCTCTGACCCTGTCTATCTGTGTGTCTGTCTGTTGGTCAGTCTGTTTCTCCTCTCTGAGGGAAGCAAGCAACCATGTGTAAGTACCTTATATAGTAGCTTATGCGGGAAAGAACTAAAGCTTCAGGCTAAGAGCCAGCAGGAAACTGAGGCCAGCCAACAAACACATGAGTGGTTTTGGAAGCAGCTCCTCCAACCCCAGTTGAACTAAGACTGCAGTCTTGGCGGACAGTTTGACTGCACCCTCATGAGAGCTTAGGAGATGTTACCACCCAGGTAAACTGCTCCTGCATTCGTGACCCCCAGAGCCTGTTTGAGATAATCAACATTTGTTGCTTTGCATTGCTAAGTTTTGGGGTAAACTGTTACACAGAAATAGATAAGTAATATAGCACCACACATGTATTCCTTTTCTTCAGAAGCAATCAAGCTGTGTGTGTGTACCTGTGTGTGTGTGTGTGAGTGTGTGTGTGTGCACCTGTGTGTGTGTGTGTGTATGTGTGTGCCTGTGTGTGTGTGAGAGTGTGTGTGTGTGCCTGTGTGTGTGTGTATGTGTGTGTGCCCTGAGAAGGGAATGAGAGAATAAGATATAGATCTACCTAAGTCACCAATGGGAGACGTGACCATCTTTCAGTTGTCATGGAGCAGTACTTTGCAGCTTTATGAATTTTCACTGAGTATCTAGAAATCCTCAACCAAATCTTAAATTGAAATTGTTCTTTTTTAAGGTTCCATGCTGCTGCCTACCAAGTTGTAAACTGCTACCACCTAGAATGTGTCAAGCGAGGCCTGGAAAACCCCATAGGCGAGAAGGCTGGTTTGGGCATTAGGCTCTCGTGTCTGTTTAGGGACACTGTGTTTCAAAACTAGGAATGATTTGGTTTTCTTGAATTCCTGTTAGCCTTATTACTTTAGAATGTCTGTAGTTGCAGACTATAGCTTGTGGGTTATTCAATCATGTTTTTAGATGTAATAGCAAAAACAACTGTGCAATCTATATTTTATCAGTTACCCAAAATAGTACAACATCCCTTTGCACAGTAAATGTTTGCTGAGCATCCACTGGGTGCCAGCACTGTCCTAGGCACTGGCACACTGGCTTTAAATATGCCCAGCACTGCAAGACAGTAGACACTATTATTGCAGTAGAAATACAATTACAGGAAAACTAAAGCCCTCCTTCTCCACCTGGGGAAAAGCCAGCTGTCTGTCTCCCAAGGAGCCCTGCTTGTGCATTCACCCAGGTCTAGGCTCTGGCCATAAACTTTTCAGGCTTAAGAATCCTGATTGACAGCACACCAGGAACAGGTCTATGCCCCAGGGAAAATCCATTAACCATGCTTAGGAGACTGTTACATAAATCAGAAGGTCAGTTTCCTAATTTACAATGAAAATTCTCTCCCAGAGACCCGAACACTCACGTTTGTATGACCAACCCCAACCTTCCTCCCTCCCATCGTCCATTCTCCCTAGCCTCTCTCTCCTCTTTATTTTCTTCCTTCCATTCTTGCTGCAACAAATACTTAGTAAGCATGTCTTAGGAGCTTGGCACAGGGCTGAGTGCTGGAGGAACAATGGTGTCTGAGACAGAGTTCCTGCCCTCAGTTGGAGGGTAGAAGGAAGCCCTAATTAAAACATTCACACAGATAAATGCTGGGTCTCTTTTCTGAACTTTCATTCTCTTTGAGACTCTAACAAACATTAGGGTCCTCGTCCTTAATAATGTGCATTCTCACATATACCCAACATTGCACACACAATTTCAGGAGTTCTCAGTCCCCCTAAAACCCATCCAGGCATATGGGGTATTGGCAGGCCTACATGGGAAGGAGCCACGTCATAACCAGAAGGTTGCTTTGAGATCGTGGAGTTGCAACAAGGGCATTGTGTAGGTGAATTGACTGTATAAGGACAATAGGCTAAGAGCCCGTTCAACATGGAAGGCCTTGTAGAAATGATCTTTCTACTCGAGATATTCCATCCACTGGAGGCCTCCCCTCACCTGGACCAGTGCCCAAATGGTGTCGTGCCAACAATAACCTCTGCCCTGTCTCAGTGTACAAGGCTGACCAAACCCCACTTTGTTGACTAGTCAGTCTCTCTTGAGATAGGCCATCACCTTGATCCACTGAGAGCCACATACATCTCACCTTGGAGTGATGCAGTGACCTTCAGAGCACTTCGCATGTCTCAGTTCTGAGCCATCACAAATAGACATAAAGCTTAACTTTGGTGGAGAGTCGTAGCTTCCTTACTTAAGTTCTTGTAAGGTGTTCATTCTGGCCCCCAGCAATTCTTAGCTGGATTTTCCTAGAGCATCCAGAAAACAATAAAAGACAGACATACACCCAGCTGATCACAAACCCTCTCCAGCCCACATCTCTCCTCTCCACAACCTAGAGCAAGGGTTGGCAAACCGATTCTGTAAAGGACCACATAGTAAATATTTTAGCTCTTTTTTTGCAACTACTTAACTGTTGTTATAGTGCAAAAAGCAGCATAGGTAATAAATACATATAGGAATGAGTGTGGCTGTGTTCCAATAAAACCTTATTTACCAAACACAGTGGGCTGGTTCGGATTGGGGCTGGGGACTGTGGTTTGCCAACCTTGGTCTGGAAGAATCTCCTCCTCCTGATGGATTTTCCCCAGCCCCCTGTTCTTCTCTGCTCTCCCTTGGTGATCTTTTTGAAGGATTCATTTTCACTGTATTTCTGAGGATTTAGACAGTCCTTTTTCCAAGGAACCAGCAAATGGAAGATTGCTTTCAGCTGGAAAAGATTAGATGTCCTGGGTGTTCAATCCTTCTTCCTGGTTTGCACAGTGTGGAGAAATAGATAGGAAAGAGACATCGTCTAAACATGGGAAAACTTTTTCACGAGGTTAAGAGCACTTTTAAGTCAGATAATAATAACAGTATTCTGAGTCAGATGGATGATAAAAGAAAATAATAATAATAATAATAGTAACAGCAATAACAGCAACAGCACAGATAACATTTATCGAATATTTGCTATGTGGTAAGCCTTCTTCTGTTTTTATGTACTTTTTATTAGATGCTGGGTTTGTTTTCCAGCTCTGCCACTATCTAGCTATGGGATGTCACCTAATCCCTCTAAGCCTCAGTTTCTCCATCTGTTAGACAATGGGTGTGAGATCACTTGTAAAAAGCTCTCGGCACAGTGCCTGGCTCCTTCTAAGTGCTCAATATGGGTTAAATCTTAATATTCCAGTCTGTGAAGGGACCAGCCCTGTTCTTTGTACCTCAGAACTTAGAAAGGAAGTCAGTAGGTGGGACTCTCAGAAAGAGTGATTGCCACCTCAGAAAAACTTTCGGACACAGCACTTGTAAGATGTACAGGGGGTTGGTAGATAATTTTTATTTTTTTGACAAGGTCTTGTTCTGTCACCCAGGATGGAGTGCAGTGGCCTGTGATTATAGCTCACTGTAATCTCCTGAGATGGGATCCTCCCACCTCAGCCTCCTGAGTAGCTGGGATTACAGGTGTGCATCACCATGCCTGGCTAATTTTTTGTACGTGTGTGTGTGTGTGTGTGTGTGTGTGTGTAGACGGGATTTCACCATATTGCCCAGGCTGATCTTGAACTCCCAAGCTCAAGCAATTCATCTGCCTCAGCCTCCAAAAGTGCTGGGATTACAGGTATGAGCCACTGCGCCCAGCCTGTTGATAGATGATTCTTGAAGAAAGTACTCTGTAATCAAATAAATTTGGGAATTCTCAGCTAAGCAAAGTTAAACAGGTTTCTCAATTGCTGTATTTCTCATAACTCAGAATATACTGTTGTGGAATAAATCTCTAGGAAGATATTATCACAAGCAGCTTTTTCCAAGTGTATTTATCCACCAATCTTTTTCTTTCTTCACCCCTAGGGCATCTTTGGAAATTAGTTTGCCAGAGAAAACCCTTTGAAAAAGAACAATTGGAGTTGTCTGAAAATAGATTGGGCTACTGGAGGTAGTGGGCTCCTCATTAAGGGCAGGATGCAAACAGAGGCTGGATGCCCAAGGGGCAGGAATGTGGAGAGAACCCTGTGAGGGATCAAAAGGCACTGAGGGAAATGAAGAGGAAAGTGAAAGACTCGTGTCAGTCCAGGGGGTCTGGGCTTTATCCTTTCAGGCTGTGGAAGTTGTGCTAGTTTTCTGTTCCAGCCCTGGAATTTGGGATTTGACTTAAAATGACACCAGGAAAGGCCAGGCACAGTGGCTCACGCCTGTAATCCCAGCACTTTGGGAGGCTGAGGCGGGTGGATCACCTGAGGTCGGGAGTCTGAGACCAGCCTGACCAACATGGAGAAAACCTGTCTCTACTAAAAATACAAAATTAGCCAGGCATGGTGGCGCATGCCTGTAATCCCAACTACTTGGGAGGCTGAGGCAGGAGAACTGCTTGAACCCGGGAGTGGAGGTTGCAGTGAGCAGAAATCACACCATTGCACTCAAGCCTGGGCAACAAGAGTGAAACTCTGTCTCAAAAAAAAGACACAAGGAAAGGAGCCTTTTGGGGTGCAGGGTGACACTGGACAGCTCAAGTTAAGAAGCCTTGAGGAGCCAAACCGACTGTGCTCTCCTCCCCTTTAGGGTCCTCTCAGGTTGACTGGAGATGAAAGTTTGGGGGCACTGAGGGAGTAACATGTGACACATTGTAGGAGGCCAGGAGATGTTCCTTTTCGAGCTTCATCCTAACCCAACTGTTCTGAGCTAGGAGCACACAGAGCTCTCTGAGGTCTGATTCTCCCACACCTGGTTAAATGGGATAGAACTTCCCATGTCCATGAAGAGCTGCAGGAGCTACCTGGTTAACAAAACCTTCAAATCCTTTTTTCAAAGAAGTGTGGACCAGCTAAAGGATGTTGTGGGCTAAACCAGGGCTGTTCTCTCTTCACTTCCAGAACAGGGACCACCCGTGTTCCACCTGCACTCTCTCCTCCTTGCTCAAATTTTCTCACTTGCCAAGAGAAAGGTTCAGCTCCAAGGCTGACTTTGTTGACAAGGGCAAGAGGTCATGACCGAGGTGGGAACATTAAATGCAAGCAGGGGGCAGTTTTCCAGATCAGAGTCAGTGTGGGCTGAACAGACATTTAGCAATAATGCGGGCATGTGGATGCTTGTTTTGTGAGCAGCTGTTGTAATGGGCACACAGGACATACTCTCTGCCTCTGACACCTTCTGCCATGGTGACAAGTGCTGTACCTTCAGCACAATTAGTAGAGACTTCTTAGTCATTACCCTGAAGCACCTCCCAACCTTTTAATCATCTACCAGGTTTGGGAAGTGTCTTCATTAAAAACCCCCATTCATCATCACACTCCCTGATTTCCAGACCATTGAGGCACTTTACAAAACCAAAGGTTGTTAGGCCTCTTTTGGGAAGCCCCCCTTTCCCTCTCCATCCTTTCTGTCTCCTCTAAAGTATGGTATGAAGTGATGCCATTGGCAATATCTGCTCAGTGGCTGCCCTGCCCCACATCTCTGCCCCTCCCATGCCTTGTTGAGCACATTACTGGTTAATTAGAAGAGCTTTCCAGTAATAGAAAGTGACCTACAAATGAATAAAAGTTATCTCTTGATCTAGTTCAGAAGAAAATAAAGATAGAGAATTGTCATTTAAAGTAAAGCAAAGAAATGGTTTCGTAATTTCAAAGATGAACCAAGGTACAGTGGAAGGAGCCTAGGCCTCAGACGTAGAAAACTTGGGATTGAACCACTGCAACAGTTACTTGCTGTGTGTCATGGGTAAGGTGCTTAACTTCTCTGGGCCTCAATTTATTTATTGTTATAAATCGGGCAAATCATACTATGCAGATTTTTTTTCTTTTTGTCTGCCCAGAAAATTTCTATCTTCTGGTAATAGCATCTTCGATTTCCTGTGGTTCTGGTGGGAGCACCCATCACAGTAATATCCATTACCCACCCTGCCCCTACCATGCCCTCAGTGGGGTCCCGGCCTGGCTAATAAAGCATGGGCATGTGAATGGGCAAGGTGGTTCCTTAAGATGTTAGGCACAAATGCTGGAAGAGAGACCTTCTTTTGTTCCTTTGCTAAACCAATGACGATGACGACAGCCTGTAGCTCTGGGTAGCGGTGACTGCCAGCCCCCTTTCCATCCCCTGCCCCCTTCCTCCTTCTCCTTTGTCCTGATGTGGGGCGAAAGTAAAGCCAATACACAAAGACAGAAGCAGATGTGGGAGAGGAGGAGAGAGTCCCACCAGCATTGTTTCCATTTCTTTTGAATTCTCTTCTGTCACTCTTGCTACTTTTGATTTTGATTTTGGTTCTGTTATTATTTTAGAATAAGAAGGGGCCTTAAAAGTTATTGAGTCAAGTTTTATTGTCTTCCAGATGAATAAAATGGGGCCAGGAGAAGCAGCCCACTCTCCAAAGCCATGCAATTTCTAAGTCATGACAGGCATCTCAACCTTCAGACTCTAAGACCAGCGCTCTTGCTCCTGCTCCATGGCCACCAAGGTGCGTCAGTGTTCCATCGCCACTTGGGTGACTCACGGGCTGTCTTGCATGTATGATACCTGAGTCCAAATGCTGCCTCCCTACACTTACTACTGCTCCCAAATTCTTTTTACTTTGGCTCCATCTCTCATGAGCCAACAGTGTCTGAAATACTACCATGGTATTGATCCCTTTGGATTCTCCTCGTTTTCTTTTTTCTTTTCTTTTTCTTTTTTTTTTTTTTTGAGATAGGGTCTCACTCTGTTGCCCAGGCTGGAGTGCACTGGTATGATCCCAGCTCACTGCAATCTCTGCCTTCCAGTCTCAAGCAATCCTCCCACCTCAGCCTCCTGAGTAACTGGGACCACAGATGCACACCACCACAGCCAGCGATTTTTTTTTTTTTGTATTTTTGATACAGACAGGGTTTTGCCATGTTGCCCAGGCTGGTCATGAACTTCTGAGCTCAAGCAATCCACCTACCTCAGCCTCCTAAAGTGCTGGGATTATAGGCGTGAGCCATCGTGCCCAGCCTAGATTCTTCTCTTTATGCTTCTTATGGGAGTAGTTATACAGACAACTAATTTAAACTATCAGATCAATTACTTTTAAGATCCTCTTTACCTCCTGAAGGAGAAGATGCAGAGAAGAAAGGTGTTCAGGTATCTTAGGAGAATGGATTGGAGAAGGGAAGGAATGTGGCAATGGTTCTAAAAGAGGAAAAGTGGTACTGAAAGAGAAGCTCAATGCTCCTGAAGACCAACTGCTCCAATACTGGAATCTTCCTCTCTCTCTGTCCCCAAATTCCCCTTCTAAGGGCTCCTACACAGAATCAGGGCTGGTGACCCAGCAGCCATTCTTTGCTTCTCCCTGGCTTTTAGATTCCATCTCCACTTTACAGGCTGAAAACGTCAGCAACTCACTTTCCCAGCCTGTCTTGTAGCTAGAGTACATGACCTGCTCTTGGCTAGTTGGTCATGAAGGGAAGTGGAGTTGCTTCCGGGAAAGGCTTTCCTCCTTGATAAAAGAGAGATACATAGGGGAAAGCCTTCTTTATGTCTGCCTTTGAATGAGGTAATATAACGATGTTATGGCTGGAGCTGCTGCAGCCATCTTGCCACCATGAGGGAACAAATCTAAGATAAAAGCCAACACACAGAGGACTGTGGCATGGAAAGAGGCAAAAGATCCTAGATGACACCACAGAAACCTAGATTTCACCACAGAAATAATCCTGGAACAGCCCAAAGACTAGATTCTTGTTATATAAGATAGTAAATCATCTGCATCATTTAAGACATATGCAGTGGGGTACTTGTTTTCTTGCAACCAAAAATCATCTTAATAGTATGCCTTGCACTTGTTTCCAAGATATTTCCATGTTGGAATTTAATTTTGCCTCTAAAATAAAGCTTTCTTTGATTTTTATTGTTTCTGGAAGTTCTACTTGATTCTTTTGTCAAATCTGCTAGGTGGCTTTTGATCATTTCCTGTTCCATGTATATATTCCTGACCTTGTCTTTTATTTCTGTAAACATATTACCAACACGTAGTTTCTAATCTGTGCCTGATAACTCCAATATCTAAAGTCTTAGTAGGACTATTTCTGCTGGCTGCTATTTCTTGCTTGTTCTTATTCATGGTGTCTTATTTCTTTTAATCCCTGGTTATCTTTTATTGTATGCTGCTCATTATACCTGAAAAAATAACTCGCAGGAGTAATCTGAGGTCTAGGGAAAAGGTACCTTCCTCCAGAGATGATCTATGTCTGCATTTGTCTCGGGACCACCTTAAACCAGATTCAAAGTTCGAGGTTGCCTGGACAACCAAACACTGAATCTGGGCCACAAATCTGATACACCTAGTTTACTTTTTGTTTTGTTTTGAGACGGGGTCTTGCTATATTGCCCAGGCTGGTCTTGGATTGTGAGCTCAAGCAATTCTTCTGCCTTAGCCTCCAGAATAGCTGGGTCCTTTTTTAGAGACAGGAGTCTCTCTATGTTGTCCCAGGCTGGTCTTGAACTCCTGGCCTCAAAAATTTTCGCACCTCAGCCTCCAGAGTAGTTGGATTATAGATGTAAGTCACTGAGCCCGGCTAGGTCTAGTTTATTTTTGGTTCACCTTTTTCCTAAGAATGTAGGGCTTTGGGGTCTCTGTTATTATGGAGAGGGTCTCCAATTAGACTGCACTTTTGATTTCTGCCTCTTTCATCCCACAAGGCCATCAAAACAAAAGTTCAAATTACTGGATTCAGCCAATGGCCTTGGTTCCAAAGTGACTTCCCAGCTTTGCTTATCTCTTTGGGTTCCTGTTTTCCTTTCCGTTTTGGCCTGGTAATATCCTACTATATGATTAACTCTTACGTGCTTTTAAGATGTTCAATTTGTCCAGCATGTTTAGTTGTTTCTTGAAGGAGGGTTGGTCCAAACAGCCTAATCCACCACTAGTGGAAACGGAAGTCTTTCTTTGTCTCATCATGAATTTCTCCGCTACTGCCTAAACCTTATCTCTGTGGTCCTCACACTTGCTTTTTCTTTTTTTCTTTTCTTTTTTTTTTTTTTGAGACAGAGTCTCACTCTGTTTCCCAGGCTGGAGTGCAGTGGTGCCATCTTGGCTCATTGCAACCTCTGCCTCCCGGGTTCAAGGGATCCTCCTGCCTCAGCTTCCCCAGTAGCTGGGATTACAAGCATGTGCCACCATGCCTGGCTAATTTTGTGTGTGTTTTGAGTGGAGATAGGTTTTCACCATGTTGATCAGGCTGGTCTGGAACTCCTGACCTCAAGTGACCTGTTTGCCTTGGCATCCCAAAATGCTGGGATTATAGGCGTGAGCCACTGTGCCCGGCCTGCTTTTTCTTGTCCATGGGTCTGTAGCCCACTTGCCTGTGACTTCTGACTCTCTTGTCCTATTCTTGATTTGCTGCCATCCTGATTTCAAGCTGTCAACCTGATTTCAACTTGCCTAGACCCTGGCACTTGCTAACCCTGCGACTTCTACTGGGTCACCTGTGCTGGTTGACTTGGGTATAACAGGGTGCCAGCTGCTCACCCTCTTGACCCCCAAGCTAAGCCTCAGTCCAGGACCTTACGATATTTGCCAACATTGTCCTCTGCTCTGCCTCTCCCACCTACAAGCCTCCTGGCTCCCCATCTGGCCTTGACTTTTCTAACGAATTCTCCTTCCCCTTCCACTAACTGCCTTGGCGTCCCCTACCTAGTTCACAGCACCATTTTGGCCTGCCCTTGACTGAGTGTTTTAAGTAGATGGGTTTGAGGCTGAGCCTATTTAGCTATCTTTACCAAATATAGGATCACACTGTGGGGAACCTCATGAATGTTTTGTAATGATGAGCAACTCTTAGATTTTATTTATTTATTTATTTTGAGACAGAGACTTGCTCTGTTGTCCACACTGGAATGCAGTGGTATGATTTCAGCTCACTGTAACCTCCACCTCCTGGGTTCAAGTGATTCTCCTGCCTCGGCCTCCCAAGTAGCTGGGTTTACAGGAGCCTGCCACCACGCCCAGCTAATTTTTGTATTTCTTGTAGAGACAGGGTTTTGCCATGTTGGCCAGGTGGTCTCAAACTCCTGGCCTCAAGTTGTCCACCTGCTTTGGCCTCCCAAAATGCTGAGATTACAGGCGTGAGCCATTGTGCCCAGCCATCTCTTAGATTTTAAGTCATTCTTTAAAATGTAGAGGATGACCAAAGTTTGTGATTAAAAAAAGAATTTGAAAATGACAATAAAATCAGACCTACTTTTAAGACTTTTATTTGGGTTTTGAGAGACTGTTTGGTCACCTACAAGAAATAGGCAGTTGAGTGTAGTGGTAGAAGACACAGTCTTATACATTCAGTGGGCCCAGGTTTAATCCCATTTCTCCTCTCTGTTAACTGCATAAACTTGTACAACTCATTCTACTCAACTTAGCCTCGATTTTCTTATCCATAAAATGGTGCTAATATTACCTTCTCATGAGGTCATTATGGGGACTGAAGAGATAAAAGGCATACTTAGCACAGTGCTTGTAAACCATAAGCTCTCAAAGGCATTATCATGATCATTATTATTATTGATAGCATTAAAGTCTGCCTTCCCCCCAAATATTTCACCAACTGTGTTGTCATGTGCTCTGTTCATCTTTTATCTCACCCTGAAATCTTCACCATCTGAAGCTTGACTTCATTAAGCCACTGTGTCAGGGTGATTGTGCCCAAATGGCCCTGGGTAAAACACACATGTTCCTCTGCATTCATAGGTGGTCAGGATTTGTTTAATGAAGTGGTCGGTTGAATCAAGTCCCACTTGATGAAATTTGGGGGTTGGGACAATATGAGACAAGTTATATTTACGATGAAAAACATCATTGTTCTTCATGAACAAGAGTCATTTTTCAGAAGACCTCTATGGCAAAGATAATTAGACTCTTACAAGGACACCAACATACATGGCCTTAAGTATCTTTGGCATAAACACCTGTAGGATTTTAAGGCTGAATGGATCAGATCCAACCGCCTCATTTGGCAGATGAGAAAACCAAGACTCAGAGATACGGATTGACATGCGGGGTCCACCCAGACCGTTGGTGGCAAAGCCAGGACAAGAATCCAGATCCTGGGTCTGCAGTTAACCAGCCATGTGACATGATAAGTGTGGCAATTTAAAACTATGTTTGCAAATATGTCCACAAATTCCTTGACATTTCTCCCTTCAAAAGCAGAGTGTAATTCCCCTTCATTTCAATATAGGCTACTCTTAGTGACTTAGTTCTTATAAATAGAACGTGAGAAAACGATATTATGTGACTTCTGAGGTTGGGTTATAAAAAGAATACAACTTTTGCCTAGTGTTCTCTCTCCTTTATTCTCTCCCTTGCTCTCTGAATCTAGCTCCATGTTTTGAGGATATTCAAGAGGTCTTCTGGGTGGCCTGAAGCCCACCCGAAGGCCTAAAGTGTGGGAGGAACTGAGGCCTCTCACAGGCAATCAATACCAACTTGCCAGCCATATGAGTGAGCCACTTTGGAAGCTGATTTTCTAGTCCTAGTCAAGCCTTCAGATAACTGTGGCCCCAGCTGACACCTTGACTGAAATCTCATGAGAGAACATGGGCCAGAAGTACCTAGCTAACTTGCTATCAAATCTCTGACTCACAGAAATTGTGGGAGATAATACATGCTTATTTTTACCATGTTAAGTGACTAAGTTTTGGGGTAATTGTTAAACAGTGATAGATAACAAATACACTAAGATAACTAATAACCTGATTTATTCAGGACTCTGAGTTGGAAGTGTTAAAAATCCAATTCAACTAGTGAAAAGAAAAAAAAAAAAAAGATATATTGCTCTTGTACTTGGGGAGACCAGAGATGGAGCTAGCCTCAGGGATTCCAAGCATTTAAATGATGTCATCAGGATTCTTTCTCTCTCTTTTCATCTCTCTGTTGGCTCTGTAGTGGCTTTTCTCTTTCCTAGTGGCTTCATTCTTTCCTACTACAGAGATACTTTCTTGATACAGTATGGGTTGGCTAGAAGCAACGCAGGATTTCTTCATCCTCACTTAACGGTCCTGAAGGACACACAGGTTTTCTTTCCCCTAATATTTACATATAATCCCAGAGAAGACTCTAATTGGCCAATTGGTTCTTATACCTGTGCCTGAACTAATCACTGTGGCTACGGAAATGGGGCACTCTGATTGGCTACCAGTTCCTTGGCCACTACTAGCTTGTTTTTCAAAGTGTGGTCCATGGACCAGTAGCACCTCAGGGCTTGTTTAAAATGTCCAATCTTAGGCTTCTCTTCAAACTCTAAATCAGAATTTGTATTTTAGCAAGTTCCCCAGATGATTTTGTATGCACATTAAAATTTGAGAAGCATTTATTATGCTATATTTCCAGCAAGAAGTAATCTCTTCTCTTCATCTTTTATGTCAGTTAACTCCTTTCTTCTTGTTTGGTAGAGTACTTTTCTCTTTTAACCCTATTTATTTTTTTTGTCTGCATATATTATCTCTCCTATCATGCTTGGGTCCTTAAAGACAAAATCCAATGTCTGAAGAACAGTGTTCTCTTCTGTAAAATGGGGATAATGCTATTTACCTTTTGCTGTGATTTGAATATTTTTGTTCCCTCAAAATGTATGTGTTGGAAGCTTAATTCCCAATGCAACAGTCTTGGGAGGTAGGGCCTAATGGGAGGTGCTTGTATCATAAGGGTTCTGACTTCATGAATGGATTAATGCTGCGAATTAATTTCCTTCATGAATTGTAAAAAGCTTGTGTGGATGGATTCTCTCTATTTCAGTCTTCTGCCATGTTAAGACACAGTGTTCCTCCCTTCTGGAGGATGCAGTGTTCAAGGTGCCCTCTTGAAAGTGAAGACCAGGCCGTCAGTAGACACTAAACCTGCCAGTACCTTGACCTTGGACTTCCCAGCCTCCAGAACTATAAGAAATAAATTTCTGTTTTTTATGAGTTACTTAGTTGCAGGTGTTTTGATATAGCAGCACAAAACAAGCTAAGATACCTCTAGAGATTTCATGAGAATTGGATGGAATAACACACATGGGTGCATAGCACAGCGCTTATCATATTGTAGATACACATGATGATTAGCTAGTCCTAATTCCCAAAACTGGTGGACGTTTATTGAGTGTTTACTATGCACCAGGTACTTTGCAAAGCCCTTTTTTGTGTGTTCTCATGGAATCCTTTCAACCATATTTTAAAGAAAATAAGTATTCTCCCTCATTTAGAAATCAGGAAATTGAGTAATGTCACATAGTAAGTGATAGAGTCAGGATTTGAGTCCAGAACTGTTGACCCTGGTTCTGAGATGGAGTTTCACTCTTGTTGCCCAAGCTGGAGTGCAATGGCACCATCTTGGTTCACTGCAAACTCCACCTCCTGGTTCAAGCAATTCTCCTGCCTCAGCCTTCCGAGTAGCTGGGATCACAGGCGTGCACTATCATGCCCAGTTAAATTTCGTATTTTTAGTAGGGATAGGGTTTCTCCATGTTGGCCAGGCTGGTCTCAAACTACTGACCTCAGGTGATCCGCCCACCTCGGCCCCCAAAGTGCTGGATTACAGGCATGAGCCACCGCACCCAGCCTTACAGTCTGGTTCTTAATAGTTCTGTTAGAGCACACTGCACAATGAAGTCCCTCAACCAATATTTGTTAAATTTGTATAAGGAATAAAAGCTTTTGGCTCCTTGAACCAAGGATCATAAGCTCCAAGCCAACTCCAGTCAGGTAGATGATGTAACTGAGGGTCAAAGGCCATGCTAAGGAAACAATCTCCTCACTCCTTAATGTAAATTGGTCAAGTAAGTGTGATGATAAATGGCAGGTGACCTTCACCTCAGTGTCAAGAAGGAAAAAGGACAGATGGAGACTTGGGAGCTGGAAAGCACATGGCCCATCTGAAGGGGCAGAGGTCCCAGACTCCAGCCAGGATACATGGACATGTCCACCCTGGTGGTTCCTGCCTGACATCTGTTCTGATTGGACAACGCCAGGCCACATGTAGTGTTAGAGATTTGGAGTCTGACCCCGGGGAAGGTTGAACCAGTGTTGTCAGATCTGATTTTTCTAATAAAACCGGATATCTAGACTTTTATGTGAAACCCTTGATTTTTAAACACTGGCAAATAATTTACATATTTTTAAAAGAGATACGAGCCAGGCATGGAGGTGGGGAGGAGGCAGTAACTAGATTATAACTGCTGTCCTAAACTGTGGAGGTAAATCTTGACTGTTTCTTGCTCTTTGTTTGTTTGCTAAGTGAATACAGAAACAAAAGAGGAAGAAAAAAGGAAGAAGGAAAGGAAGGAAGGAAAGAACAAAGGAAGGAAGAGAGGAAGGGAGGGAGGAAGGAAGGAGGCTACTGGCCATTTGAGTCTTAAGTAGTAGCTAAAGTGGCAGACAGATAGCTTTCAACTGGGGAGGGAAGAGAAGAGCGAGCAGAGGCCCTTGGTGACTAATTGTCCCAAGGGTCAGGGCCTCCAATGGGAAGTCCCTTTAACCTCCCAATTCCTCCAAGGGCCAACCCAGCTAATCAACTTTTTATGATACTTTATTTTTTTAAATCACCTTGGAGGCCCTTTCTGTCTTTGTTCAGCTGTAATCTTTCTTAATTAGATAATTGAAATAATCATCCAATTAAGTTGGTTCCCATTGCCCCCCTCACTTGAGTACTAGCAGAATCCAGCTGGCTTCTCATTTACGCTGACTTCGTTCTGTGCCTCATGCAGGGTCTGAAACAGGTTTCAAGCTGTTTTCTTTCCTCTTTTTCAGTTTGCCGTTGCAGTTCATAGGAGCTACAACGAAATTTCAGTTCTGGCTAATGTCAAAATAGACTCCATAGGCAACTAAAAGCCAAGAGTTGTAACTGGCACTAACACAGTGGTAGTTGAGAGTTTCAGATCCACAGGATTTCAATCCCAGTTCTGTTGCTTACTAACTGGGGTGATATTGAATGCACCACTCTGACTTGGAGCTACAGTTTCCTCATCTGTGAAATGAGGATTAAAAAGAAGACCTACCCAAGATGTGTTGGAATATAAATATGTTAATAGAGATAAAACAAGTGAGGCCATCAACCCTAGGCCTGGCATATACAGAGCACTCACTCTCTGAGCTTTGTAAATGTGGAAAGGATGTATTCCTAAGAGCTCAAATAGTTGATATCATTTATTTGTTATACACATGGGGAAAGATAGGTAAATCATAGATATACCTAAGATGTAAATGGTTCTGGACATTTTGGCTGTTTGTTGCATTTATTTGGTGTTTATCTCTTTATCTAATATGTCCATCCAGCCTTCCTTCTAATTGGTTCACTCTAGTGCCACCTGAAAGACTTAGAGATAGCAGGCTCTCCTTGGAGTGGATTCTCTGTGGATGAAATTTCAGTATTCCTTTCCTTGCTCACCAGAATGGAAGGTCCCCATGGGCAGGGCTGTACCTGCTATTGTCTCACAGTATCCCTTGGAATTTACCAAGGAATAATTGTTAAATAAAATGTCACACATGGAGGAACTGTTCTCTAAAAGGACATCCGAGCCAGTTTTAAGTGATAACAATACTTAAGACAAGGATATTACACATTGTTAACATGTTAGCTAAGGGTGGAGAAAAATCCAGAAAAGGGCTAGTATTCCCAGGAGCACAGAGTAAAGCAAAGGTCAGTTGTGACTCCAAAACCCAAGTGTCCCAGATCTTACCTGAACCTGCTTAAAATGCCGATCTCACCAGGAGCTAGGCAGCCAGGAACTGCGGTAGATGCTGTCGGCCCAACCTGAGCTGCATTTCATTCCTCAGCAGGACCACAGACTCCCAGAAACTCAGCCTCATCTTCTTTTGTTTCAGAAGAGCCAGGTATTAGAAGAGAATGGCAGCAACTCGGTGCAGGGTGTGTTTTTCCTTAATGCGTTTTCATCCTGTAAAACTTACATAAGCCATACATCAGCTTTCAAAATGAGAAAAATGCCTTCAAGTCGAAAGTGAAAATGAATTTAAAATGATGGTTTTTTAGTGTTTTTTTTTTTTTTTTTTTTTTTTTTTTTTTTTTTTTTTTTCTGGAGTAGACTTTTTAAGAGTGGCAATCTTAGTCTCCTAGATAAGGCAACAATGTGCTTCCTATACAGTCCATTTCTCATGCTGGCAAAAACAAAATGTTTCCTCACACTTCACTCTAGAGTTCAGCAATGGAAAGAACTTGTAAAGGCTCATTTTGCCAAATGTGCCAGTGGGTCACTATTCTCCAAGACTGGCTGGCTGGACTTAGGCTAGAGAGGACTGGCTGGGGCTAAGGATAGAGGGAAGTCACTAAACATTCCAGACAAACTGCTTAATCACTTGTTCTCTGAGCACATGCTCCCTATTTCTGCCTCTGTGCCTTAGCAACACTCAGTGTGGGCACCAGCCTCCATGATGGTCCCCAACGAGCCCCACCTCTTTCTATTCGCAGTTTGTATAGGGCTGACTTATGTAATAAATGGGATATTATAGAAACAATGGAGTGTGCTTTCCAAAGCTAAGTCATGAAAGTCACTGCAACTTCCGCCCTGCTCTCCCTTGGATCTCTTGATCTGGGGGAGGCCAGCTGCCATGTTATGAGGAAGCTCAAGCAACCTACAGAGAGCTCCATGTGGTGAGAGGCTCTGCCACCAGCCACCCCAATGAGCCATCACGAAAGCAGATCTAGCCCCAGATAAGCCTTAACTCAGCACAGCTCCGGCCAACAGTGTGACCACAATCTCGTGAGCAACCCTGAGCCAGAGCCACCCAGCCAAGCCACTTTCAAATTCACTATCCATAGAAACTGTGGGGGTCATATTTATTTTTGTTTTAAGCTCCTAAGTTTTGCAGTAATTTGTTATGCAGCAATTAGAAATTAATACATACATCCTCCTGTCTACAAAAGCTTACTCTTTTCTTCTCCAAATCACTCTCCCTCAAAATTCACATCAAATTCCTCCTTTGGCTTAGATTCTCCAGCCCAGAGGGATCACTATTCTCTCTAAGCATCATCACCAGGTTTGTACTTTTTTTTTTTTTTAAATGGAGTATCTCTGTGTCACTCAGGCTGGAGTGCAATGATGCGATCTTGGCTCACTATAACCTCTGCCTCCCTGGTTCAAATGATTCTCCCACCTCAGCCTCCCAAGTAGCTCGGATTACAGGCGCCTGGCTAATTTGTGTATTTTTAGTAGAGATAGGGTTTCACCATGTTGGTCAGGCTGGTCTCGAACTCCTGACCTCAAATGATCTGCCCACCTTGGCCTCCCAAAGTGCTGGGATTACAGGTGTGTGCCACTGCACCCAGCCTTTGCCCTTCTTCCTTGGTGTTAACCAGAGCTAGAAGGAAGGGCTGTGCAGGCAGACCTGACATCTGATATATCATTATTAATAGGTGACCATATTATTCATACTGAGGCATTTCTGAGAGGGGGAGTGCTATTGATAATAATTCTGAAAATCAGCAAAATCTAGGACAGTTCCAGGACAAACAATAGCATTCAGTCACCCTACCTATCTGTAAGAGGTACCTACGCCTCCCAAAAAATGTAAGAGGGAGAAAATGGTTTAGCAGGGATGTGGCTTTATTTGCCCAATGCTTATATATGCAAAGAAAATGTAGCTTCTGACTGGGCACTGTGGCTCATGCCTGTAATCCCAGTACTTTGGGAGGCAGAGGCAGGTGGAGCATTTGAGGTCAGGCCACCTGGCCAACATGGTGAGACCCTGTCTCTACTAAAAATACAAAAATTAGCCAGACATGGTGGTGCACACCTGTAATCCCACCTACTTGGGAGGCTGAGGTAGGAGAATTGCTTGAACCTGGGAGACAGAGCTTGCAGTGAGCGGAGATCTCGTCACTGCACTCCAGCCTGGGCGACAGAGTGAGACTCCATCTCAAAAAAAAAAAAAAAAAAAGAAAAAAAGAAAATGTAGCTTATTTTCTAAGTATTATTATTATTATTTTTAGATAGGGCCTCACTCTGTCACCCAGGCTGGAGTGCAGTGGCCCAACTACGGCTCACTGCAGCCTCGACCTCCCAGACTCAAGTGATCCTCCTGACTCAGCCTCCCAAGAAGCCAGTGCACACCACCACACCTGGCTAATTGTATCCAGTCTCTGAGACCACCCAGTCATTAAGTGACTGAGAAGGGGGAGAAGTACGATCAGAGCTCTGAATCCCACCTCCCAATTCTCATCTCCTCCCAACCGCCGTCCATCTTTTTATGATGGTACCTAGGCATGTGCAAATTTGGGGTAAAATTTGGAAGTGGAAGGAGAAACAGAATCCACCCAGGCTCTGAGGAATGGCTGTTCTGAGAGCCTCTGTGGACTGGCTGGGGACTATCATTCCACCCAGATTTTTGTAGTGATGTCCTGGAACGAGTATCATGTCTAAGTGGTGTGGGAGTTATACCCTCTCTGAGGGTGTCCACAGAGGAGCTGAAATCTAGCCAGTGCTTTGCCATCCAAGCCACGAGCCCATGGGGCTGTGTGAGTCAGAAGAGCAAGCCTTTTCCTCATTTGCACAAAGGCATCCCATGGGCTGGGGCAGGCCCTGGCCAGCAACCAGATTCCAGGTCATTTGCTTCTGGCCTTGCATTCCCTGCCTGTGTCAGCCTGTTCATCCTGATCACAGGCCAGCGTTCTTTTGGCATCTCCCTGGACCCAGCCCAGGCCCATGGGAAATTTGGTGTCTCCCACAGTCCATGGACAGGCCATGGAGGGCCAAGGCATCTTTCTCAGATTCCTCTACCCACATTCTCGCCAACACCTGCATTCCATTGCTCTGGGCCCAGGGAGGCATGGTGCTTAGCCAGAGGTGAGGTCCCCTGGGGCTGGCAGACTTCCTCACGCAGTGCCCTGCGATGTGATCCACTTACCTTAATGTTCTCAAATTTTCCCCGTCACTTCTTGGATGATTCTAAATTTCTCCAGCTCCCTAAAGACATCTGACTTTATGAGTGGCCTTGAGATTTTCCTTCTTTCCACCATCCTCCCAGGGCAGCATGAGTATGTTTGGGGTATTCCTGCAAATGGCAAAAGTCAAGGATCTAGGTCAGTTCTTTGACATCTTTTTCTTTTCTTTTTTCTTTTTTTCTTTTTTGAGACAGAGTCTCACTCTGTTGCCCAGGCTGGAGTGCAGTGACGGGATCTCGGCTCACTGCAACCTCCGCCTCCTGAGTTCAAGCAATTCTCCTGCCTCAGCCTCCCGAGCAGCTGGGATTACAGGCATGTGCCACCATGCTTGGATAATTTTTGCATGTTTAGTAGAGATAGGGTTTTGCCATTTTTGCCAGACTGGCCTCAAACTCCTGACCTCAAGTGATCCACCCGCCTCGGCCTCCCAAAGTGTTGGGATCACGGGCATGAGCCACTGTGCCTGGCTGACACCTTTTTTCATGGAGTGGCAAACAGAAAATAATAAGGGCATGATGCGTTGCATGGCCTAGAGGGGATCTGGAACCTCAGTGGAGGCTATACCAGAAGACTAATGAGATCCCCTACTGCCCAGATCCTGCCAGGCTGCTCCAAGGGCAGAGGGTATCACTCTCTCAGGGAGTGGTGAGTCACTCTGATTGGGAAAGATCTCCTTGGAGCTTTCAACTTGAGTTTGCTAGAAGGGATCTGGGGAGTTGAGAAATACCTTTTCTCCTCCATAAAGCCTTGCTTTCAAGGCCCTTGTCCCTCCACAGAGGTCAAGAATGTCAGCCTGGAGACGCTAATGCTGATCAATGGCCTCTTTATTCTCTGCTCTTTCTCCTTCCCTTAGGCAATAAGCCTCTTGGCTCAGCCCTAGAGCTGGGACATGGCAAAGAGGTACAGTTTAAAGTGGGAAGCAAAATTACTTGTAGGCATAAGGTTGGTGAAATGGGATCCCCATACAATTGTAATGAGAACTCCTCTGGGAATGGAGGTAAGTGTGGTTTTGGGGTTGGGGGGTGAGACCCCAAGGCAGCAGCACACTTGAGTGCCAATAAATTGTGGCTTAACTGCCTTCTGGAAACACGGGTTCCTGTCACTTCCAAGAGCATTTGTTTTGCTGAGTAGTTTATGCAAATGTGGAACCCTCTGGGTGGCGTGCTGGTTGATGAAGTCAAGAGAGAACTGGCACTCCTTCTCAGCCATCCCAGAGGGCTCCCTGGTACCTCTTCCCAGTCAATCCTGGTCACCAGATTAATTTTGCCCCCCCTTTTTTTTTTGAGACAGAATCTCACTTCATTGTTCAGCCTGGAGTGCAGTGGTGCTGTCTCAGCTCACTGCAACATCTGCCTCCCGGTTCAAGCGATTCTCCTGCCTCAGCCTCCAGAGTCGCTGGGACTACAGGCACATGCCACCACACCCGGCCAAGTTTTGTATTTTTTAGTAGAGACAGGGTTTCGACATGTTGACCAGGCTGGTCTCAAACTCCTGACCTCAAATAATCTGCCCTCCTTGGTCTCCCAAAGTGCTGGGATTACAGGCTTGAGCCACTGCGCCTGGCCGTTAAATGTTTTGTTTGTTTGTTTGTTTTTTAGAAAACATTCTTGCTAAAATAAGTATGTTTGTTTCTGATAAAAGTAATACATGTTCATTTAGAAAATGGAACATCCAAAAATGCAAAGCTTTTAACAAGTCATCATCAATATATTCAATTTTGTAATTAGCTTTTTTACTGAAAATATCATGAGCATTTTTTCATCCTAGCCCATGTGGAAGGAGTCTTATCCTCTTTTTAATTCCTTTTGGCCCCATTCCTTGTATAGGCTGTCAGCTAATATTTGCAATGATTCTGAGGTTTTACCCAGGAGAGACCTGGAGACAGCTGGTCACCTACCCCATCCGCCACAACCTCCCAGATAGCTGTGGGCTGTCTAATGTGAGAAAGCGCTGGGTCGAGAGGGCAGAGGCCTCCCTCCTTCACACACTGAACTATCACAAATGGACCTAACAGAGTGGAAGGACAGGCTGCAAATTGAGAAGAGAATGAGGAGTACGGCAGTGAAATTGGAAAACAGAGTGATAGTCAAGAGGAGGAAAGCAATGAGTTTAGAAAGCAGTGTCGCTACAGCCATTACAAGCGTCTCGGACAGCTCCCCCCTGCGCATGAGCTGTTGCAGTGTGTCAGTTCAGTAGGATCCACAGATTAATGTTATCCAAAAACAGAAAATTACAGGACAGAGATAGAACTAATGGCTTCTCTTTTCCTCCTACTCTTAGTTCATTCCAAATATCAGCAAACTTGGCCAGGTATGGTGCTTCATGCCTGTAATCCCAGCACTTTGGGAAGCCAAGGTGGGTGGATCACTTGAGGTAAGGAGTTTGAGACCAGCCTGGTCAATATAGTGAAACCCTGTCTCTACTAAAAATACAAAAATTAGTTGGGCGTGGGTGGTGCAAGTCTGTGTAAACCCAGCTACTTGGGAGGCTGAGGCAGAGAATCAACCCAGGAGGTGGAGGTTGCAGTAAGCTGAGATCGGGCTGCTGCACTCCAGCCTGGGTGACAGGGAGACTCTGTCTCAAAAAAATAAAAAATAAAAAATATATGCATTGGCAAACTTTTCTCAATCTTTTGCTAACACTCATTTTTGCTGATTATATTTGCTCATAAACCTAAGTATCTTGAAGTACCTTTGTGTACTTCTGTTTCTTCATCTGGAAAATGGGGTGAATAATAATCCCTATCTCTGAGAGCGGGACTTCTCAGCCTGGGTGCTATTGACAGTAGGGTCTGAATAATTCTTTGCTGTGGGACAGTACCAAGCACCATAGAGTGTTTGGCAGCATCCCTGGCCACTACGCACTAAATGCCAGTAGCATCCCGCCTAGTTGTAATCACAAAAATGTCTCCAGACATTGCCAAATGTCCTCTGGGTAAGAGGAAAAATAACCCCTAATTGAAAATCTCTGGTCTGGCCGGGTGCGGTGGCTCAAGCCTGTAATCCCAGCACTTTGGGAGGCCGAGACGGGCGGATCACAAGGTCAGGAGATCGAGACCATCCTGGCTAACCCTGTGAAACCCCGTCTCTACTAAAAAATACAAAAAAAAAACTAGCCGGGCGTGGTGGCAGGCGCCTGTAGTCCCAGCTACTTGGGAGGCTGAGGCAGGAGAATGGCGTAAACCCGGGAGGCGGAGCTTGCAGTGAGCCAAGATCCGGCCACTGCACTCCAGTTTGGGCGACAAAGCGAGACTCTGTCTCTTAAAAAAAAAAAGAAAATCTCTGGTCTGGGACAGTGGCTCATGCCTATAATCCCAATGACTTGGGAGGCTGAGGTGGGAGGATCACTTGAGGCCAGCCTGGGCAACGTAGGGAGATCTTGTCTCTATGTGAAAATTAAAAATTAGCCAGGCATGGTGGCTCACATCTGTACTCCTAGCTACTTGGGAGGCTGAGGCAAGAGAATCACTTGAGTCCAAGAATTCGAGGTTACAGTGAGTCACAACCACGCCACTGGACTCCAGGCTGGGTGACAGAGCGAGCAACCCTGTCTCTAAAAAAAAAAAAAAAAAGAAAATAAAGAAAGAAAGAAAGAAAGAAAGGAAAATTGCTGGTCTAGAGTTCTAGAGTTCCTGTATCACATGAGATGATTCAGGTAAGGTGCTTAGAAGAGTACCTGACACCAAATAAATGCTCAGTAAACCTTAACCATCAGGGAAGAGGCCCTAGAATGGTAGGGACCATGGCCCGGGCTACTTCACAAACCGATTTGTTTGTTTACTTTATCATTATGGTTTTGTGCATCTTAGGTTCTCCCTTCTTGAGTGCCATGGTTTGAAAAGCTCTTTTATGAAAGATGCCTTTCTCTGTAGGTACAGAAATAAAGCTCCGAAGTACTGGCATTTGCAAGTGGCTTTTGAAACTGGAGAATGTCAAAGAAATGTAAATCATACTCCTTCAAGAGCACAAGAATGTATCTTTCTCTAAAAGCTTTCACAACTGTTAACTCGGTGGCTACTGAGGCAGTGTTCTAGCGGGGGTGGTGGGGAGGCACCTAAACTGAACCCTGAGTTTGTGGAAGGACCATGCTGGTGAGACCACAGCGTCAGTTTGCACGGGCATTTTGTTTCTGGCTGATGAAGAGAGGAGACTATTCTGTGAACAGCAAGGACTGAGAAAGATGGAAAATGAGGAAAAGGGTGAGATGGTGTCGTCCCTTCAAGCAGGTATTTGAATGACGCGGGCGGGGTTGGTTAGGGCCAGCTTACAGGAAAATGCTGGGTAGGACCAGAGGAGTTGGGGAAGGCATCCTCACATCAAGCCCCTCTGCCACAGACACTGTCAGCTCCAGGAACCTAGGAGCTGGGTACATGTGGTTTCAGGTCACCCTCATGCCAGACCCCACTGCCACCAGCAGCCACAGAACACCAAGATGTGTGATGGGGACCTCTTCCCTAATCTTTTTTCAGGCTCCTCAGGGTCCATGGCCCAAGTAGGTACAACCTGTCGCTGCCTTTGGCTCAGTTTCCCCCGACTCTGCCGAAAGTTCTACTGGCGTAGAGGGACCAGGAGCACGAATCTTTGAGTGATGCCACGTGGTCACTGAGATGAGGCCAGTTAGCAGCTCCTCCTTTTGTTACAGCTACTGCTGTGAGGCTGGAGGCCACGGCCAGGGACAGCCCCACACCCAGCTACAGACACAGCCACAGCTTCATAGCCCAGCAGTCCCAGCTACGGTCACACCCCCACAGCCACTCCTGTGACTGTGGCCACCACTGCCCCCAACCCCCCCATGGACATTCCTCCTCAAAGCTGCCTTCAGCCAAGTGGCTGCCACCAAGTTCCTGAGAAATGACTCACAGGAGATTGCTAACTTTGGGGGAAATCTCGTGCTTGCTTTGTTTGTATGTTGCAAAGACCAATATGATGACGGACCAACAGATTAATACCTGGATTCTAGACCGTTCAGAACTCTACATTCAACGTTTTTCATTTTACTGGCTCCTGAGCCCCCTCTGTGTGAGTTCCTGGGCCTGGCTCCCTCTTTGCTCTCTTGGAGGAGGAGACAGACCAACGCTGAGTACCCTGGCACTGTTGTCTAGCATGGCATTTCAGAGAGGACTCAAAGGACCACAGGACCTCCAAACTGATCTGTGCAGCCCAATAAAACTTAATTTCCCATTCTGTCCCTCTGTCCCCGGGATCCTCCCTTAGAACAAGCTGTTCTAGAGCCAGTTTATCCCTGAGAACCATGCCATGCTGCCTTGGAAGACCTCAATATCCATTTGGACTGGCCAACCAGCTTTTCCCTCCAGAACCTGAGCTCACCGAGGTCACAGACTGTGCCTGATTCACCCTTGTTTACAAGACAATTATGAGCCTACAAATGTTCATATTTCTTCTGTTACTCCACCAGAGGCAACCTTGTCATGGACAGCCCATCTCTTTCTTCTTGCTAAAGAGGAGAGATTTGTTTAGGCTGGTGAGAGACTAGATTGATCTGTATAATAAAGGAATGGAAGGCCGGCACGGTGGCTCACACTTGTAGTCCCAGCACTTTGGGAGGCCGAAGCAGGCAAATCACTTGAGCCCAGGAGTTTGAGACCAGCCTGAGAAACATGGTGAAACCCCATCTCTACAAGAAATATAAAAATTAGCTAGGTATGGTGGCGTGTGCCTGTGGTCCCAGCTACTTAGGAGGCTGAGGTGGGAGGATCACCTGAGCCCAGGGAGGTCAAGGCTGCAGTGAGCCATGATTGCACCACTGCACTATAGCGTGGGCAATGGAGTGAGACCCTGTCTCAAAAAAAAAAAAAAAAAAAAAAAAAAAAAAAAAGAGAGAAAAATAAAAGAAATGGAGAGAGGAGGAGAGGAGAGTGTATCAATGAGTGATTCTTAAACTTCACGTGCATCAGAGCCACCTGGGATATTGTTAAAATGCAGATTCTGATTTGGTAGGTCTGGGGTGAGGTTTGAGATTCTACATTTCTAGCAAGCTCCCAACTTGCTAGTTTAAGTCAATTAAACCTCTTTTCTTTATAAATTACCCAGTCTTAGGTATGTCTTTATTAGCAGTGTAAGGAATGGACTAATACATGATGATACCACTTCACCACATTGAAGCTGAACCCATGGGCATGCTGGTTTTATACAGATTACATTTGGAGATTATAAATGTTGCTGGTCCTCAGAATACATTTTGCACAGCTGGGGTATAAAAGAGTGGATGCTGGGTGAGGTTTGCATATAACTGTAGAGACAGATTCTGTGGAGCAGCTTCAGCGTGTGAGAGAAATGGATAGAAGAGAAAGGGGGATGTTTTTATAAGTGTTGTCATAGCCTCAGTAGTTGGCTGTCATCATTCTCAAGAAATGCAAAGACCTTTGTTGTTTGTCATCTGCCCAGCTGCTGGTCCATCTTCTGCTACTAGCTCTCCAAATTGTCTAGTGGAATGGTTAGCCAGGCCAGCCCTCCCTCCCCAGCACATGACTGCCAGCAAGGCCAGTGGGTGCTCCCTCCCTGAAATCTCAATCATGGATTCAGGCCCAAAACAGAGAACATTTGGAGTGTTCTCATTCCAGCCACAGCAGCTCAGTGAGATTGTTGAGCATTTTCTGCTGCCAAGAACCTTCTGGAGATGGTGGGTGCCTAATGGCTCCAAGCCTGACTCTTTAGCCATTCCTTTGCTCTAACATGCTCTCTAATATCCTTCCAAGAAATTCCCGTTCTGCCTAGATCAGCGGAGGCAGTTTCTGTTGCTTGCAATCAAAGCACCCTCACAGATATAGCCAGTATAATATGTTGAGCTATTTTGAAATAATGTTTCATTTCCAGATACACTGTGTGTGTGGTGTGTACATGTGTTGTGTGAATTATGTGATATGGTTTGTCTGTGTCTCTGTATCCCCATGTGTCAAGGGGGGGCCAGGTAGCAATAATTGAATCATTGGGGGCGATTCCCCCATACTGTTCTTATGGTAATTAATGAGTCTCACGAGATCTGATGGTTTTTTTGTTTGGTTGATTTTTGTTTTTTTGTTGAGACAGGGTCTCACTCTGTCACCCAGGCTGGAGTGCCATGATGTGATCTTGGCTCACTGTAACCTCCTGGGTTCAAGCGATTTTTATGCCTCAGCCTCCCGAGTAGCTAGGATTATAGGCATACGCCACCACGTCTGGCTTATTTTTTGTATCTTTGGTAGAGATGGGGTTTCACCATGTTGGCCAGTCTGGTCTTGAATTCCTGACCTCAAATGATCCACCCATTTCAGCCTCCCAAAGTGCTGGGATTACTGGTGTGAGCCACTGCACCCAGCCTGATCTGATGGTTTTACAAAGGGAAGTTTCCCTACACAAGCCCTCTTGCCTGCCACCATGTGAGATGTGACTTTGCTGCTCATCCACCTTCCACCATGAGTGTGAGGCCTCCCCAGCCATGTGGAACTGTGAGTCAATTAAACCTCTTTCCTTTATAAACTACCCAGTCTCAGGTATGTCTTTATGAGCATACTTTATGAGAATGACTAATACATTATGATATCACTTCACCACTTTGAAGCCCCCATGGGCATGCTGGTTTTATACAGATTACATTTGGAGTACATGCTTAACACCGTACCTGAGAGACACACAGTAGGTACTCAATCAATGGCCACAAAAAGAATAAGCAGTCACTTTACAGAATCTGTGCAGAGCCCCAGCACCTGTCAACTCCCCCATGCCCAGGGACACTTCAGATGTCCATCAAGCACTAAAATAGCAACACTTATAGGAAAGCATGGGCAAACTTGTAGTAGCACTGGTGAGTACACTTATGGCCATTTCCTCCAGTTTCCTTTCTCCCTATATATTCTTTAAAGCAAAGGGTTTCAGAAGGTCAGAATGGAGCATGATCTTTGTTCCATGAATATGTTGTGCTTTGGTTAAAATATTCCCAGTTACAGGCTCGGTGAGGTGGCTCACACCTGTAATCCCAGCACTTTGGGAGGCCGAGGTGGGTGGATCACTTGAGGTTAGGAGTTCAAGACCAGCCTGGCCAACATGGTGAAACCCTGTTTCTACCAAAAAATACAAAAATTAGCCAGGTGTGGTGGTGTGCGCCTGTAGTCTCAGCTACTCAGGAGGCTAAGGCATGAGAATCGCTTAAACTTGGGAGGTGGAGATTGCAGTAAGCTGAGATTGTATCACTGCACTCCAGCCTGGGTGACAGAGTGAGACCCTGTCTCAAAAGTAAAAAAAAATTCTCAGTTACATGAGAAGCAGGCCAGTATTTCCTTCAGGGCATTCCCAATTGAAGCACTCATCCCTAAGGAGTGACAAACTCTATACATACTATAAAGGTTAATAGCTGGCCAGGCGTGGTGGCTCACGCTTATAATCTCAGCACTTTTAGAGGCCGAGGTGGGGGGATTGCTTGAGCCCAGGAGTTCAAGACCAGCCTGGGCAACACAGTGAGACCCTGTCTCTATAAAAAGTAAATAAATAAAAAGTTTAATAGCCCAGCCTGTGGAAGCCAGATGATTTTAATTAAAATTCATCCCAGCTGTTTTATGAACCAGCTATTCTTGGGACTTCTCAGAGCCTCAGCTTCCTCATCTGTAAAATGGGCATGGTATTAGTATCTTTCTCAGCTGCTGTTGTGAGGATTTAAAAAAGCAGTGAACATAAATGGCTGACATTCCACCAATGCACACTGAGTAAAGTGCCTGGAACATTTTCAGCCCTCAATAAATGTAACCTATTAAAACACATGTTCAGCCGGGCGCGGTGGCTCAAGCCTGTAATCCCAGCACTTTGGGAGGCAGAGACGGGCGGATCACGAGGTCAGGAGATCGAGACCATCCTGGCTAACACGGTGAAACCCCGTCTCTACTAAAAATACAAAAAAAACTAGCCGGGCGAGGTGGCGGGCGCCTGTGGTCCCAGCTACTCGGGAGGCTGAGGCAGGAGAATGGCATAAAACCCGGGAGGTGGAGCTTGCAGTGAGCTGAGATCTGGCCACTGCACTCCACCCCGGGCGACAGAGCCAGACTCCGTCTCAAAAAAATAAAAATAAAAATAAAAATAAAAATAAAAATAAAAATAAAAAAATAAAATAAAACACATGTTCTACTGAAGCCAGAATCTATGATTCCTCCCTCTAGCTCTTAAGTAGATTTTTTAAAAGCATTTGATCTAATTATGATAAAAATATATATACAAGGGGAAGATAGAAAGAAAACATACTATGATCTTTCCTGTTTGTCTACGAGTGTGACGTTATATATAATTTTTATTTTCTTCTTTCAGGCCTCTTATGTTCCAGATTCTTTTGCATTGAGCATATATACTCGTTTTACGACCAGAAGATAAGCCTTGACAAATGCTATCTTTAAAAGAGAAGAAAATATCGAGGCAAACTACAGCATGATTTTATAGAAACTGAGTGAAAAAAAAAATCCCAGCTAGATGGAGAATTAGATGTTTTCTGGTCAAGAGCTTATTGGGAGGGAAATGACATCAATTTGGGTTCGCATCAGCTTGAGTGAAAAATCATAATGCAAAATGAAAGTACCCGGGGTGGGGTGGGGGAGGGGCGCTGAACCCACGCTGGGATTTTGCCATGTGAATCATCAAGCTAGAAATGACCTCAGGAGGGCATGTGGCCCCTCCCCCACCCCTCACCTCGGGAAGGTTGCCCAGCGACTTTTCAGGACAAATGAGCAATGGTCCTATTTATAAGCCCTCTAGGAACTAAATCTACACACATTTCCTTCCTCCTAAGCTTCAGGCAGGCTTGATTTAGCTTTTGCAGGTGCCCTCAACTAGCATTCTCCAACCTAGTTCTCCTTCTGCCTGGAAGAGGCCTGGGAGTTGTCCCAGATCTTTCCTACCTACCCCTGAAGGACCCTGGGTCCTTGAGCAAAACCAAATCCCCCGGAAGTCAGTTTTTTCAGCTATAAAATAGGGATAGGAAGGATTTGAAGAATGCCTAGCTGGGAGTGAAAAGGAGGACTTCCAGTGCCAGAGGTCGTGTCTTGAACCATGTCTATACCTCCCTGGTGGGAAAAGGCAAGACACAAACAGAGGTAGCTTGTTTACAACAAAGTGACAGGAATTTGGAGTTGGGGGTGGCAAACTTGTGAGAAGGAAGCCAGGGCCACGGAGATGGGAAGCAGGAAGGGATTGAGAGGAGAGGGTCCAGAGAAAAACAGAGGCAGCTCAGGAGAGCAGTGATTAGCAAAGACATCTCTAGAGCAAGAGAAGTCCCAGGTGTAAGGACAGGCCAAAAAACTTAAGAACCAGGATGCTATATTGCTTTTTAAATTTTTATTTATTTTTTACTTTTTAAAATATTTTTAGATAGAGCCTCGCTCTGGCACCCTGGCTGGAGTGCAGTGGCACCATCCTGGCTCACTGCAACCCCTGCCTCCCAGGTTCAAGTGATCCTCCTGCCTCAGCCTCCCAAGTAGCTGGGATTATAGGTGTGTACCACCATGCCCAGCTGATTGTTTGTATTTTTAGTAGAGACGGGCTTTCACCATGTTGGCCAGGCTGGTCTCAAACTCCTAACCTAAGTGATCCACCTGCCTCCCAAAGTGCTGGGATTACAGGCGTGAGCTGCTGCACCCAGCCAAGAACCAGGATGCTATGTTGCTGTAATTGACCAGATATGCAGGACTGCAATACCTCTTCCGTTATCCACAAACACTTTTGGGAACCAGCTTTGTGTTCATGATGCTATGAGGCATAGCAGATGTGAGGTGGTCCAGGGGTAACAGAGATAAGGAGAGAGAATGGCAGCTTCAGGAACAGAGGATGATGGCTAAGGACCAGATGACAGTGGTGACTGAGGGTGTAACCCCCACTGACCAGGAGAAGGCATGTTTTTCGGGAAATCTGTGGAGTTTTTGAAGATGTGTCAGAGTGCTGCAGTGGGGCTGAAACCATTCTCCTTGTTTGTTAAAGAGTGATTACTGAGTTCTGAAAAACCTGGGGCTCTCCAGGAGGGAGGTATCTGGGTGACAAGTATTAGCAGTGTTAAAATAAGTATTAGTGAAGAGCATTGCTAGCAGTGGTTTTTTTTTTTTTTTTTTTTTTTTTCTGTCACCCAGGCTGGAGGACAGTGGCAGGATCTCGGCTCACTACAACCTTTGCCTCTTGGGTTCAAGCGATTCTTGTGCCTCAGACTCCCGAGTAATAGCTGGGGTTACAGGCACATGCCACCATGCTTGACTATATTTTCAGTAGAGACAGGGTTTCACCATGTTGGCCAGGCTGGTCTCGAACTCCTGGCTGCAAGAGATCTGCCTGCCTTGGCCTCCCAAAGTGCTGGGATTACAGGTGTGAACGCCGTGCCCAGTCTGCTAGCAGTATTGATGTTGGTATCATATTAGTATTAGTATCTGTCTTAGTCTGTTTGTGCTGCTATAACAAAATACCACAAATTGGGTAATTTATCAATTTATTTCTCACAGTTCTGGATTCTGAGAAGTCCAACATCAAAGCACTGGCAGGTTTGGTGTCTGGTGAGGGCCTAGTCTCTGCTTGTAAGATGGTGCTTTGCATGCTATGCCCTCCCACCCAGAAGGCAGAAGGAAAGGCAAAAAAGAGCCAGATTGCCTCCATCAGGCCTTTTTATGATAGCATTGATCCATTCATGAAGGCAGAGCCCTCCTGATCCAAATACCTCCCCAAAGGTTCCACCTCCCAAAACTATTGCATTGAGGATCAAGTTTTCAACACATGAATTTTGGGGGACACATTCATATTACAGCAATATCCATATTCTTTCCCCTCCCTCAAGTCCTGGATGAGCTCCTACATGTATTCTCCTAGGGCCAAATCAATGAACCACTGCTCAGACCCTGCCTCCCTGCATGTTGATGAGAGTGGTATGTGGTATTGAATTAAAAGGCCTCCAGAGGCGAGGAGATACACTTATTGCTCCCTTATCCACATGCCAGGTCACTTCATCATGAGAGGAAATTAAATTGGCTTGGAATGAATTGCTCCTCCCAAAGCCATGCTGGTCCCTAAACCTTCCTAGGTGGCTGCAAAGCTGAAGGGTTGATTGTCTATTGCAGCATAACAGATTTCTGCTCAATTAAATAGCCCAAAGTAACAATACACTCACAATTTATTCTCTCACACAGTTTATGGTAGGCAGGAAAGAGGGAGTGGCTGCATTGCATGGTTGTGGCTTGGGGTTGGAGTCAGGAGGTCACCTGGGGCTGTGGTCATCTGAAGGTCTGGGATGGAGAATCTGCATCCAAGATGGCTCACACATGCTGGCAGGTTGACAGGGAGGCCTCTGCTCCTTACTTGCAGGACCCCTCCATAGGGCCACTTGAGTGTCCTCATGACATGGCAGCTGGCTTCCTCCAGAATGAGTAACCCAAGAGAGAATAAGGCAGAGTCTCAATGTATTTGTATTAGTTTACACACTGCTATACAGAACTGCCTGAGACTGGGTAATTTATAAAGAAAAGAGGTTTAATTGACTCACAGTTCCACATGGCTGGGAAGGCCTCAGGAAACTTACAATCATGGCACAAGGTAAAGGGGAAGCAAGGCAAGTCTTACATGGCAGCAGGAGAAAGACAGTGAGAGGGGGAATTGCCAAATGCTTTTAAACCGTCAGATCTCATGAGAATTCACTCACCATTATGAGAACAGCATGGGGGAAATCACCCCCATGATCCAATCCCTTCCCACCAGATCCCTCCCTCAACAATTACAATTCAAGATGAGATTTAGGTGGGGACACAGAGCCAAAGCATATTAGTATTTGATAATTCAGCCTCAGAAGTCACATGCTGTCATTTCTGCAACATCCTATTGGTTCCATGGGTCAGCCCTCCTCACCATGGAAGGACACTATCAAGGGCATGAATACCAGGAGGTGGGAATCATTTGGGGCCGTCTGACAAGGGCCACCTCCTCTATGCTGTAATTCTCAGAACCATTGTTTTTTCTTCTTTCTACATGAGTATAACATTGGCCAATTTTCAGTTACTTAAATAATTATAATAATATTCCCTCCTGACATTTGTGCACCAATTTCATCTCCTCAGAGCGATTACTGCCCCATGCTGCAGATGAGAAAATGAAAGCTTAAAGAAATTAAATGACATCCCTGAAGTCCCACAGTTAAAAAGGTCTGCAGGGCTGGGAACTGTGTTGTGATTCCTAATTTTGTCCTTTCCATCACACCTCACAGCTGCCACGAAGCCACAAAGACACCCCACGCCTGCTTATCTTCCAGGGTAAATGGGAATTAAAAAGCAGCTGTAGTGTAGCAAGATAAATCTCACTTTTCTTTAAATTTTTATGGTTCACACGTGACCCATACTCATTATGGAAAAGCTATAAGATAGAAATAATTGAGGGTTAAAAAAAAAGAAACTAAGAAAAGCCATTCCCCCATACTTCTCTCACCCAGATCTACCACTGTTAATATCTTAGTATGTTCCCCTAAGAACAAAGGACATGGTTTTAAAATACGTTACATTAACAGCACCTCCAGGGCAAACTCTGAAAGAAACCCCATCCACTCAGTTTCGCCTGTGGGAAGGAAGGATGTGAAATATGACCTCGAGCACGCAGTAGGCTGTGCATCTGTGTGCGTGTGCAGGTGTGCACACATGTGTACACTCCTGGTGCTTCTCTGCCCAGATGGAGAGAGGCTCTGCACATCAGCAGTTAGTCAAGTTGAAGGGGAATTTATTGCAACTTCAGTAGAGAGTGTTTCTTCAAATGAGAGGCAGGGCAATTCTGGCTCCAGGTGGCAGAAATAGTTTGCCCTCTGGTTTGGTTTAAGTTCCTCTAGGCAGGGAAAGGTTAATTAAGTTTAATTCAATCCATTTGGTCTTCTGAGCTGCCTGCTGAGGCTGGGTCCTTGTGTGCCCCCTTTCATCATATGCCTTACACATGAAATGTCTTGTTTGTGACCAGCTCCCCTGGCCCGCCGTGCCCCAACCAGATCAGCCCCAGAGAGGGGGCCTCATCTACCTTGTTCACCTGTATCTGCCTCTCAGCACCTGCCTCAGAGTCTGGCAGCTCGCACTTCTCAAAACATGTTTGATTGAATTGAGTGCACGGTTTGGGGGATTGTCCACAAGAAAGTTACTAGGGGCATCCACAATTTGTGTCCAGAAGGAACTAGACCCCACTCAAGGGGCATAGTCAGGGTCCCAGGCACCTTCTCTGTGTCATCTATTTGTAACTCGGGAACCCCAATGTCAGGTTGCCACCACCTGGAGACAGAAGAGCTAGGTCCACATTAAAAAAAAAAAAAAATTACAAGAACTGCAAGGACTATTTCAAAGTTTTGGGCATCTGTTTTGTCCTGAACTAGAGAGATGAAATGAAATTCACTCCATTTCATCAATCTCACTCAATTTCAGCTTCTATGGATTCTTTCCAAGTGCTGGGTCTGGAGGCAGTGAGGTAATATTAAGTGCGATGAGCATCAGATTTGGCATCAAATGCCAGGTCATCTACATTTGAGCTGTGTGAGCTGGGGGAGTTTATTTCTCTGGAACTCAGTTTCCTCATCTGTAAAACTGGAATAATAATACTAAATTTGCAGCATTTTGGTGCTTGAATGAGATAAAAGTGAGAGTCATCAGCATGATGCCTTGACACAGTGTGCCTAAGAATATGTATATTTTTCTCTGGGAATATCTCCCTTAACCTTGAAAATCTGAAAGCAGTACCAGCCACATGAGTCCCGAGGTTTCTGCCCATGAACGGCCTCCCATGAGATTAGGAAATGGTGGAGCATGACTCGAGGCAGTGGGGCACAGAAGCCCACTGGGAAGTCCCAGGAGCACAGCACCAGCATCAGTCAGGCCTGGGAAGGATACCTGGGCCCTGAAGGGAGAATGTGGGTAGGAGGCAGCTCCAGACTCTGCCCGGAGCAGGGTCTCCTTTCTTCTCCTGCTTGGGTGGTGGCAGGGGGTCCTTCTCTAGTAGGAATCCAGGTTTTGGGGTCTGAAGCTGACATCACAGGAAAACCAAGGTTTCAGATGATGATCCAAGGACTTGGACATTATCAAATGGGTTAAGTCCGTCTCCTGTGGCTCCCCTGCCAATCTCCTGCTAGACTCCTTCCTTCCCTTTTGGCATCTTTCTCATCAGAGGCTCTTGGTGCTCCAGGCTCTCTTATTGTTGCAACTTCTTTCCCCATCAAAATGCATCCACTAGCACTTTGAGAATGTCCAACTCTCTTGAAACCTAATTGCTTTGACAATCAGATTCAGGGTCACAGTTTGAAGTATGTGACAATTTACAATTAACTGGGATGCTTTCTGAAGATACAGCCTGCATTTTTTGGTCAGGAGGACCAGTAATTACTCCCATCTGGCCCCCAGGATCTTCTGTCTTTCCACAGCATCTGAGAGAGCAGCGACAAGGATTAGGTATTTGTCATCTCTGATCTAGACCAATCCAAAGGCCCTATTTTTGGATAAGAAATCTAAGGTTCTGAGGGGTGAAGCAACTTCTCCAAAGAATCTTGGTGACTTTGAGGCAGAACCTGTGGAAAAGAAAACTACAGATCTCCTGACTTCTTTCCTACTGCCTGTCCCTCATTCCAGAACTTTCCATCTCAAAATGTGATCTGTAGACCAACAGCATCGATGTTACCTGGGAGCTTGTTAAAAATGCTGATGCTAAAATCCAATCCCAGCCTGACTGAAACAAAATCTGCATTTTAATGCAAGATCCCCAGTTGATTCACATGCACTTCAGAATTTGAAAACCACTGGTCTAGAACTTACATTTTCCCCTCTTGTTTCGTTTCTTATCATTACTTCAACCCCAAGGGTCTATGAGCCTCCCAGGCTGAAATTAACCCAATCTCAACATATAATGTCCAAGGAGTCCTGGTATCATTAAATACAGTGCAGTTTTCCAGGAGAAAAGATTTCTGCCCTGTTTTCTGACTTTTTTTTTCATTGTCCTTAATTTCAAATTCTAGAAAGAAAAGCCTCGTTAATGGAGTCATTTTTAGAATGGGCAGGAGAATCCATCACTTTGAACTTAAGCAGACAAGGTATCATAGAAACTTAATAAACAATCAGACCTGGTGGTGAAATGTAGGTGAAAGTGTGTGGTAAATTATAAAGCCGCGCACAAATGTTACTTACAGTTTCTAGGCTGTATGATCACAGAATGGCATCCTTCATAAGCCCATTCTAGGTGAAAACATTTCTCAGGAATATTATGTGAAATTTAAAGTTTTCTAATTATTCTCATTGTATTAGCTATCTAAGGAGCTAGAATAGCGGTTATCAACCCTGGTTATGCGTGAGAATAACTTGGGGGAACTTGGTTTAAAAATACGTGAGCCTGAGCCCTGGACCTAGATTTTATTTCTTGATATCCTGCAGGTCAGAATTGGTGAAGGGTATATTGTTAAACACTCCCAGGTGATTCTAATACAGAATGAGATTGGAGAGCCACTGAGCTGCAAATTTGTTATTTTCCAGGTTTACAGTAAATATATGTGAGTGAGAATTTTATCCATATTTATGATATATCTGATGTCCAAATTTTCTAGTTTCTGAATTTTAACAATAATCAGACCACTGGGAGATATCACCTGAATTGAAATACTAATGGTTGCTGATTCTAAATAGTATTGATATGGCAACGACAATTTTGTTAATCATTCACTCTTTCAAAATTTGACATTGCCCAGCTACTATCCATGGTGTCAAAGACTGACCTACATCTAACAGTGCTGCATTTGTGTACAGGCTTACACCCTGGTGTCAACAACTGAATTCTTAGATTCCATATAGTATTTACTCTAATGATTAGAACTTTTTGACCACACAGGCTTGAAAGAATATTCACGAGGACCGAAAAGCCCTAAGTTCTAGGTAGTGCTCTTTCCCCGAGTAGGCTGACGCTGGGTCAATTTCCTGCTCTGAAAAATGAGAGTGCTGGCCCAGTGCAGCTCAAATCTGGCTGACCATCACATTCACCTGGAGAACTTTTCAAAGCTGCAGATTTCAAGGTCCAGACTTTGAAGGGGAAGGGGGAATGTTGGAAATCTGGATTTTCAAAAGAATCCTTGGAAGATCAGCTGTGTTTGGGAGCCACTGGACAAGACAAGCTTCCAAGTCCTTTTCTGCTCTAAGAGTCTACGTCATTAGATCCACTTAGTTAAATTCTTATATGAGAAAAAGCTGATCTGGGAGCAGGCCTGCCCAGCGGGCAGAGACACAGAGAGAGAGCACAGAAAGCAGGAAAAACAGTAAAAGGTCTCTTTTTTGACTCCCTCCTCTGTGTGTCTCAAGGTTTTGTGTTCGTGTGGTTTCTGTTCATATCTTTTCATCATAGTCATATTGCTAAATGTTGAACTGTCATTTCATCACATGATCTTTAAAAACTGTTGGAAATCCTGTTCTCAGAAGCAATAATCAGTTTTCCTGCCACCCATTTCACCTCATTTCCACTCCAAGACTAAGTTTCAGTAGGCAAAAGAATCTCCCTGGGAAGATTGTTCAAAATACAGATTGCTTCCCGGCATGGTGGCTTATGCCTGTGATCCCAGCACTTTGAGAGGCCAAGGCAGGCAGATCACTTGAGCTCAGGAGTTCGAGACCAGCATGGACAACATGGCACAACCCCATCTCTCTTAAAAATACAAAAAATTAGCCGAGCATGGTGGCATGTGCCTGTGGTCTCAGTTACTCAGGAGGCTAAGGTGGGAGGATTGCTCGAGCCTGGGAGGAGGAGGTTGCAGTGAGCCGAGATCACACCACTGCATCCAGCCTGTGAGACAAAGCCAGACCCTGTCTTAAAAAAAAAAAAAAAAAAAAAAAAAAAGACAGATTGCTGGACTTTCCTGTGATTCTAATTCAAGAGATTTGGAGATTTGGAGTTTGGTCCAGAGACCTGCAGTTTTACAAGCATCCTAGGTATCCTGTCTGCTTTTGATCTCCCTGTATAATTTAGCATGCAGCCTTTCCTATCCTTTATGGTAAGAATCCCACGGACGCATCGACAAATAAATGAATAAATAAAACATGGTATATCCATACAATGGAATATTATTCAGTCATAAAAAGGAATGGAGTATTGATATACAGGACAATGGTAGATGAACCTTGAAAACATTATGCTAAGTAAAATAAGCCAGACACAAGAGGCCACATAGCAGATGATTCCATTTTTATGAAATATCCTGAGTAGGCAAATCGATAGAGACAGAAAGTAGATCAGCGGTTGTCAAGGGCTTGGAGGGAGAGAGGAATGGGGGGTGACTGCTAATGGGTATGGGTTTCTTTATGGGGTGATGAAATATTCTCAGGTGGTAGTGGTAGTTGTACAACTTTGTGAATATACTAAAAACCACTGAAGTGTATAAAAGGGTGAATTATATGGTATGTGAATTATACCTTAATTTTTTTAAAAGGCAAAAAAAAAAAAAAAAAGATTTCCCTGGGCAATTGTTTAGAAAAACAGATTCCCAGGGCCCACTGAAGCCCACTGATTTACCACTTGCAGTGGAGGAATACAAGAATCTGTTTTTTAATATCCACCCCCCACCAAGTGAATCAAAAGGGAAGTCTGGCACACCGAAGGCCTGAGCCATCTTTCTGCATGGACCCTTCAGTCCCATCAGTGCCCACTGATGTATGAATGGATTTTTAAAATGTGATATATACACATGTCTTAGTCCATTTTGTGCTGCTATAACAGAATGCCACAGACTGGGTAATGTATAAAGACATTTATTTCTCACAGTTGTGGATGCTGGGGAGTTTAAGAGCAAGGTGCCGGCAGGCTTAGTGTCTGGTAAGAGCCCTATCTCCACTTGCAAGATGGCACCTTGAATGCTGCCTCCTCTGGAAGGGAGGAACACTTTGTTCCTCACATAGCAGGAAAGCAGAAGAACACAGACAGAGAACCCACTCCCTGAAGCCCTTTTTAAAAGGCACTAAACCCACCCAGAAGGGTGGAGCCCTCATGGCTTAATCACCTCTTCAGGGTCCTACTTCTTCATACTGTTCCAATGGCAATTACATTTCAACGTGAGTGTTGGAGGGGACAAACATCCAAACCACAGCAACATACAATGAACTATTATTCAGTCTTAAAGACGAACGAAATTTGGACAAATTAGTCAAATTCATAGACACAGAAAGTAGAATGGTGGTTTCCAGAGGCTGGGGGGAAACAGAAATGAGAGTTGTTGTTTAATGAGCACGGTTTCAGTTTTTCAAGATGAAAATTCTGGAGGTCAGTTGCATAACAATGTGAATATATTTAACACTATGAAAGTGCATACTTAAAAATGGTAAAGATAGCTTTCTTTCTTTATTTTTGAGATGGAGTCTCACTCTGTTGCCCAGGTTGGAGTGCAGTGGTGTGATCCCAGCTCACTGTAGCCTCTGCCTGCCAGTTCAAGCAATTCTCCTACCTCAGCCTCCCAAATAGCTGGGATTATAGGTGCCCGCCACCATGCCTGGATTAATCCCAGCACCTTGGGAGGCCAAAATTGGTGGATCACCTGCGGTCGGGAGTTTGAGACCAGCTTGGCCAACACAGTGAAACCCCATCTCTACTAAAACTACAAAAAGTAGCTGGGCATGGCGGCACACGCCTGTAATCCCAGTTACTCAGGAGGCTGGAGCAGGAGGATCTCTTGAACCCGGAAGGTGGTGGTTGCAGTAAGCTGAGATCATGCCACTATACTCCTGGCCTGGGTGACAGAGCAAGACTCCGTCTCAAAAAAAAAAAGAAAAGACTGTGGCTTTCATCTCGAGCTACCTCACTCTGTCTTGCTGTGCTTACTCTGTTGTTCACTGGCTCTCTCTTTCAGATCACCAGCTGCCATGCTGGGAGGACACTCAGGCAGCCTGTGGAGGAACTCACATGTGAGAAGTCTGCCAACAATCAGATGGGTGAACTTAGACGTGTATCTTCCCAGGCCTGCCAACATGTGAATAGGCTGGGAAGTGGATCTTGGACCCCTATGTTGAGCCTTCCACCTCAGGTCATTAGGCATTAGAGTTTCATAAGGAACACACAACCTAGATCCCTCTTCACGCTCCTTTGAGAATCTAATGCTGCTGCTGATCTGGCAGGAGGTGAAGCTCAGGCATAATGCTCACTTGCCCACCGCTTACCTCCTGCTGTGCGGCCTGACCCTAACAGGCCATACACCAGTACCAGTCTATGACTCGGGGATTGGGAACCCCTGTCTTGAAGCTGAGCTGTGGAAGATTCTCAACACAGGGAATGTGTAGAATAATGAAGATTTATTGTTTTAAGCCACTAAATTTTGGAGTAATTTGTTATGCAGCAATAGGTAACTAATACACCATCAAATACATTTTGCTCAGTCAAATTGCAAGGCAGACCTACTACAGCTCCAGCTGCAACTCTGTTTTTCAGGATATAAAAGTATATATATTATGGTAGACCAAATAATGAGCCTCCCAAAATGTCCACATTCCTAATTTCCTGGAACATATTGTGAGTTACACCACAAGACAAAAGGGACTTTGCAGATGTAATTAAAGTTACAAACTTTAAAATACATTATCTTAGATGAGCTGAGTGGGTCCAATCTAATTACCTGAGCCCTTAAAAACAGAACTTTGGCTGGAGGGAGAAGAGATTTGCCAGAAGTGGAAGTTGGAAAGATTCAAAGTGTGAGAGGACCTCACTGTTGCTGCAAAAGGCAACATGTAAAGCATGAAAATGAAGATGGGCAGCCTCTAGGAGCAAAGACCGCATCCCAGTTGACAGCCAGCAAAAAGACGGGGACCTGGGCTCTGCAACTGTCAGGAATTGAAACAACCTGAAAAAGCCTGAAAGTAATTCAGTGCTGGAGTCTCCAGAAAGGAACGCAGCCCTGCTAACACCTTGATTTTGGCCCTATGAAAGCCAGGGAAGAAAAAGCAGTCGTGCCAGCTGGGAGTTCAGACTTACAGAGGTCTAAGATAAATAAATTTGTGTTATTTTCAGTTCACTAAGTTTGGGGTAATTTGTTATGGCAGTAATAGAAAACATATCTATATATGATACTTATTGGTTTTCAGTACTTTCCAACCAAGTATCATTGCTATGCAGATGTTGCACAATGCTGTTTATCATTTTCCACTTATTCTGCTGAAGCAATCATTCACTCTCTGAGTGTCTCTGTGTATTGCAGGGTTGAGTGTTCCATGCATTGTTTTCAAGGCTCTCTTGGAAAGACACTCCTTCTTTGGGGGCCTGGCGTCTGGCTGGAGAAAGACTGAATGCCTGCTGGTTGTTTCCGAGGCTACTAATCAATACTTACCATTAGGATGACAACTCCATGCATCACTAAACTTTGACCTTTGGGCCCCAGAGCAGTCCCAAGATGCCAACTGATGTACAGGCAATATACATATTCCATGAACACAATACCCCTTTCATAGACTTTCCTGAATTAAGTTTTAGAGGCGCTGGCAATGACAAAATAATGTTGCTAGTGTACCAGCAAGCTCAGGATATTTAGAAAGAGTGCTTGGATTAAAGTAACAGTGTTTATGATTTTTTAAAAGATCTTTTGGATGCATACTTTGTTTGGAATGCTGACTAGTTGTCCCTGTCTTCGGCATAACAGGGTGATGTTGGCATCAAGTGTCCCTTAAGCCAGCCTAGAAAACAAGCACATGCCTATAGGCCCAAGAGCTGAAAGCAAGCAGGTTACACCCCCTTCAGAAATCAGAAAGCAGGCCCCAAAGAACCTTAACTGCACTTCTCCTTTATCTACAACTTTCAGGATTTTATCTCCCCAAAAGTATGTATTTTTCAGGGAACTCTTCATAATGGTCTATCATCATATAACACTGTGGTATTCCCAGTAAAAGGTGTTGATACTTCTGTTTTCCTTGATCTCTTCAAATGGGATCAATTGCCAAACAGCCGTTTGGACTAAAACCAAATGGTTAATTTAATTAGGCTTTCAAGAGGCAGTTATTTTGATTAAAGGGACCATATATGAATGGCCTTTGGCAATTTCTTATAGCTAATCAGTGAAGTCCACACACTCAGCCCTTGTGTGGAACCAGTGCTCATGGATAGCTCAAGTCAAAAAGGGTTTATCAGAAAAGAAGATGCATGGAGCCCCATTAAAGAAAGCATAGCCGAGACTCATAGGAGTTGAAAAACCATTAGGAACAAAGGAAGGCTATTCCTTCCATCTCTTTCTCTCTCTCTTTGTAGCTACTTAGCCTCTCATCATTGCTTTCCCCTGGAATTCTCTGCTTCTTAATGCCGAGGGCTGAATATTCCATCAACTTTGATTTTATATCACTTTCAACTCTGTGGAACTGATTCCACAGACTAACCTCATTCTGAGTCTGAATTCATTATTTAGTTTTCATTTATTTATTTATTTTTGAGATGGAGTCTTGCTCTGCTACCCAGGCTGGAGTGCAGTAGTGCAATTTTGGCTTACTGCAACTTCCACCTCCCTGGTTCAAGTGATTCTCCTGTCTCAGCCATCCAAGTAGCTCCACCGTGCCTGGCCTGAGTCTGAATTCAAATTCACCCAATTTTAAATTCCCAGGAGATAATCTGATTGGCTTAGTGTGATCTGGTGTCTAGGTGTGGTCCAATCAGCTGTATCCAGGATGAGTCAGGGGACATATGACATGGTGGGAGTTGGCTATTCCAAGTGGCAGATGAAGCAGGGAAGAGATGACAGAACACCTCCAGAATATTTTCTGAACTGATAATAGCAGATGCCTCTTTGCTACTTCTATTTGTCACCCATCTGCAAACCTGTTAAAGGGAAAGAACATCTTCGTCTTCACGACCATACTGAGCTCAGTGCCTCAGCCAGAGAAGATGCTCAATAAATTTTAAAAAAGATGTAAAGGTAGTCATGTCTTTTTCCAGTCATACATACTATTTTTTCTTTCTTTTTTTGTAGTCAGGGTTTCACTCTGTCACCGAGGCTGGAGTGCAGTGGTGTGATCTCGGCTCACGACAGCCTCGACCTCCAGGGCTCAAGTGATCCTCCTGCTTCAGCCTCCCTAGTAGCTGAGACTATAGGTGCATGCTATCACACCTGGCTAATTTTTTTTTTTTTTGTAGTTTTTTAGAGACAGGGTTTCACCATGTTGCCCAGGCTGATCTCAAACTTTTGGACTACAGTGATCTGCCCACTCAGCCTCCCAAAGTCATGGGATTACAGGTGTGAGCCACCACACCCAGCCCAATCATACATGTTTCTAATAGTTCTAATCATAATCTAACTTGGTATTGAGGCAAAAAAAAAAAAAAAAAAAAAAAGAAAGAAAGAAAAGAAAAGAAAAAGAAAGGGGGTCATATATTTTGATCACTCCTGAGTTCTTTCTTCCAGCACAGCTTGGGTTAATAATGGCTATTATTTACTGTTCATTTTCCACGGGGCAAGCATTGCATAAAGTGCTTTATACATTATTATCCCATTTATCCACTACAATAATCCTTTGAGGAAACCAGAGCTCACAGAAGTGAGCTAAACTTGCCTAACTACACACAGTTCCAAAGTACTGTGGCCAATTGTAAACCTAAGTCATAGCCCAGTCCTCTTAAGCACTGTATTGTCTTTCCTCCAGTGCTATGAGGAATTGTGAATGAGGCTGAGAGATGAGGCTAAGAGGAGAGGTGTTGGCTGGGTCAATGCCAATTTTGTGGAACTAAACAAAATTGTTCCGTTCTAACAGTTTTTGAAAGCATTTTGAACATGGCCTTGGGCCTTTCATGGTTCTGAGGATTTCCTACAACTCCTCTTAATTGAGTCTTTCCAAGCTGAGCTGCAGGATTTAAGTAATTCAACAACCAAAAAGTTCTCAGAATTTCCCTCCTTTTCCTTTTAGCTGAGTGAGAATGTAACCTCCAGCTTTCTGCTTTTAACCAGTGAAAAACAATCTGGAAATCTGAGTCAAGACCTGGGTCAGACCTGCCATTTTTTATTGTACCTTGCACAGCAAGGGCCGAATCGAGCCTGGCCTCCACTCGCCAAGTCATGTATTCCTGGCACAAGGCTGTATGGCCCAGGGGAAGAGATGCTGTGTTCTAATTTACATCCTAAACCACCCTGTGGGTGCCTTGTAGGCTAGGGGCAGCCTTCGATGGATATAACATTGTTTCAGATATCCCCTGCTTTAGATTTTGATTATGACTTGTGACATTCTATTTCTGGATAATATCTCTAATCTCTATTTTGGAGAGAGGAATCCAAATTCTGGAAGTCATTCTCAAGGGAAAGAGGGGCTGATATTGGTACCTAGAACTGGGTTTCCACATGCTCATGGAGGGGTTTTCTTCTTGTCACCTCCTGGCTTGTCTCCCATACACCCCTAGTCCCATCCACAGAGGGCAATCTGAGCAGCTTTGGGGATGGTGGGGAAAGAAACTGGAACTTGGTTTAGTAAAACAACTCAGTGAAGATACAAACTAAGGAAATCCAAAGTTATTCCTGAGAAAGGCCGGCTTGTCTTAGAAGTTTTTCTTTTTTTTTGAGACAGAGCCTTGCTCTGTAGTGCCAGGCTGGAGTGTAGTGGCGTAATCTTGGCTCACTGCAACCTCTGCCTCCTGGGTTCAAGCAATTTTCCTGTCTCAACCTCCCCAGTAGCTGGGACTACAGGCGTATATCACCATGCCTGGCTAATTTGTATATTTTTAGTAGACACGGGGTGTCACTATGTTGGCCAGGCTGGTCTTGAACTCCTGACCTTGGCTGATCTGCTTACCTCAGCCTCCCAAAGTGCTGGGATTACAGGTGTGAGCCACTGCGCCTGGCTGTCTTTGATTTCTTTCTAAGGAAGGTGAAAATCCTCTATCCAACCCACAAGACACTATGGGCACAGCTAAAGTGTTACACAGTATTTTGTTTCTAGGTACTGTTAAAATGCCTTTCCAACATGCTGCCATGATTTTAATTATGTATGTGTGTATACAAAATGTGTATATACATTTCGGAATATGTGGAATGGAATTTGGATTTTAAGGAGACAGAAAAACTGAATTTTAAGATCTCCTTCCTTCTGCCCCAGGTGTTCATTTGATACCTAGAGATATTTATGCATGGCAGTACCTAGGGAGTACCTAGACAGTAAAGTGTAGGAGTTAAAAATGATCAGTCTGGAGGGACAGATCTGGGTGGGTTCAAATCTCATCTCTGCCACTCACTAGCTGTGTCTCCTTAAACAAATTCATTAAACACTCTAAGCTTCATTTTCCTCAACAAAGATGGTAAAAACTTCTTCTTCAAAACTTCATTGTGAGGTTCAGTGAGCTGATGCATGTATAATAGAATGCTTAGCATAGAGCCAAGAACATAGCACCCAGAAATGCCAGCTCTTCTTCTCAGGAATTGAGATGCAAACCTCAATTCTGGTTGGAAACATGTTGAACATCCAAGACAGTTTTTGTACCCTTGTTGGGGGCCCCCTGTTTCCTCAGTGTGAATCCCCTCAGAATTTGTTCACTGTCCCCCAAATCTCATCTGTGTGACTGCTCCAACCAAGGAGAACCTCTGGTTGCCATGGCATGCATTTATCCTGTGAGCATGCTTAATGATCTCGTTCTCCAGGTCCCTGGAGTACAATGTAAGACTAGTGAGCTTGTTAACAAGGGTGCAAAGCTGGTAAGAATGGGCTCTCCAATGTATTTGCTTTAGTTACAAAGTTGTGTGGGAAAATAGAATGGCTGAAAACCCAGGACACTCCTAGAGAATGCTCATGGCAGCAGATTTTCCATTCTCACATGCAATTGCTTCCACCTCCAGGGTATAACAAAACCTTCCAGCGACTTCTTTTTATGTAAGGAGATAGTAGAATGTAGTCAGTATACATGCTGAGGTTGGGCTGAGACAGCCATGGGTTAGCTGAGAGACTGGGCAAATTATTGGACCTCCGTACACCTCAGTTTTCTCCTCTGTAAAATGGAAATCCTTCTGTAAAATAGCATCTATCTCACTTGTGTTTTGAGGATTAATTAAGATAATGAATATAAAGTGCCTGGCACATAGTAAGCAATCAATAAGTAAACTTTATCATCAGCACCATCTTCATAATTACTACCTAGCTCTTGGCATTACTGGGTATAGAATATAAGCTCTGCAAAACAATCAGCCTTCTGTCCAACATTGGTATGCTATTAATGGTGGATATTAGAATGTTTCTGCTGTGAATATCAACTACAGAAGCAGATTATTCTTTTTGAAGCTCTCCAAGGGCTTGCCTCATTCTGTAAGGCCTCTGGTTTGCCCTCTATTGCTTGCTCTCACCCTATGAAAGGATGATTTCCTGCGGCAGACACCATTGGTGGCCACCCCCACTGCAAGTCCCCCTTCTTCCTTGTGAACAGAACACAAATTTTGCTTAGGCAGCCACGTGCCTAGCCCCAGGGTAAAAAGCCTGATTAATGCAAGCCATTTATGGCAGTCTCATTCGGCTTTACCTTAGTTGGTCTAGGTGAGGGCATGTGAATGCATTCTGGCCACTGAGACATAAGGGAAAGTGTCATAATAAAAGGGGAGAGGAGCATGAGGTGAGCCTCATCTTGGTCCCTGCCCTCTTCCTCCCTGCTTTAGCTACTGTCATGGGATGCTTGGAGCTGCAAGTTGCTATTTTGGGACCATGAGGGAGGTACCAGCATGAGGACAAAAGCCAACACTGCTAAGATGGCAGAGCAGAAAAATAGGAAGAGTTCAGATTCTTAATGACATTGCTAAGCTGCCAAATCAACTTGGAGGCTGGTGCTCTCCAGACTTCTTTCTTAGTATACAATAACTGTTCTTATGATTTGGGCTACTGTTAATCTGGTTTTCTACTAATTAATCAGTATACTCCTTTTCTGTTTGCCAAGCCTGGAAAATGACTGCTATTCAAATTCTGCTGAGATATAAAGACATTCTGTTCTTATTTTCTTCCTCTACATTTGGGTAGTCAAGTGTCTTTAAATAAATTCCACCCTCACGATTAAAGTGAAACTGTTGTTGAAAAGGTCATCAATGACCTCTTGATTGACATGTCCAATAGCTCCAACTGATTTTGCATTCTGCTGAACCTCTATTCCATTAAACAGCTTGACCATGTTCTCATTCCTAAAGTGAATCCTTCCCTCAGCGGGCCTCACTGCTCTTTCTTTCTATGTCTCTGGCCCTTCCTCTGTGGTCCATTCTTTCTGCCTCCTTACCTACCTATGAACCCTAACATTCTGCCCTTTGCCTTCTCTTCTCTCACTCAGCACTTTCCCAGCATGCTGCCTTCACGTCTAAGACTTTAGTTACCATCTGTGGGTGCTAGCAATGCTCCCATTCATATTTCATAGGCAGATCTTTTTGCAGCACCAGATGTAAGCAGAACATGCCCAGTTGGATGTCCTCATAGAACCGTCAACACTGCATTTCCTAAACTGAACTGTGTCCCTTTACAAATTACTTCTCTATAACACACTTCACCACTCATACTAGCCCACAGCTAGAAACCCCAGAGTCATCCTAAGCAATTCCTTCTCTTCCAATATCCAATTAATCACCAAGTATAAAAATTTCTCTATTCTCAGGAGTCTATTGCAGCTTCCGCATGTTCACTGCAACAGCCTCCATTTATCATTTCTATAGTGCATAAGGCTTCATCTGCCTCCAATCTCTCCCCTCTCCAATCATCTGCATTGCTGGTAGAGTGGGTTTTCTAAAAGCTAATTGAATCATTTCACTGGCTTTAACAATTTCCAAGAGGGTATGTGTGTATGTGAGCGGGGTATGGTTTAGAGACTGTATTGGCTATCATGCCCTCCAAATAAAGTCCACATTTCATAGCACAGCATAGAAGGCCCTCTAGTCTCTCTGAGTACACACTGATTTTTGCATTTCATCTCCTATGACCTCCCCTCACTGTCCCTGTATCCTGAGCTCAAGCTCCTGTGAATTCCTCTTTCCTTCCACTAATTCCTCTGATTAGATGGTGGAGATCAATTCCCAGCACTCTGAACTCCTGGCTTCGTTCAGTTTTCAAGTCAAACTGCACTTCTTCCCAAAAGCATTACCTGACCCAAGGACCAGACCTGAGTTTCTCAACCTCAGCACTACTGGCCTTTAGAGTTAGATAATTCTTTTTGTGGGGGACTGATCTGTACCTTGTAGATGGTCTAGCAGCATCTCTGGCTTCTACTTACTAGATGCCAGTAGCAACCCCACCCACCCATGTGACAACCAAAAATGTCTTCAGACACTGTAAATGTCACCTGTGGAAAGTAATTGCCCCCAGTAGAGAACTATGGAATTAGACCAGGTCTCCTTCTTATCATCCATGGCTTCCTGGTCTTCCTTGATCACCACACTTATGGTACATTTTAATTTTATTTTTTGAGCAGAGTCTCACTCTGTCACCAGGCTGGAGTGCAGTGGTGTGACCTTGGCTCACTGCAACCTCTGTCTCCCAGGTTCAAGCAATTTTCCTGCCTCAGCCTCCTGAGTAGCTGGGATTATGGGCACCCACCACCATGCCTCGCTAATTTTTGTAATTTTAGTGGAGACGGGCTTTCACCACGTTGGCTAGGCTGGTATTGAACTCCTGACCTCAAGCGACCTGCCCACTTTGGCCTCCCAAAGTGCTGGGATTACATGCGTGAACCACCACGCCCAGCTCGTGGCACATTTTTGAAGTGACTTGTCTTATTGTCTCATCTGCTTTCAAAGGCTGTTATCTAGGAGGGCACCTCCCAGGGCATGGCACCCAGTAGGCATGCAGTCTAGCTTCATGAAAGAGTGGGCTCTGTGATGTGAGCAGCTGTCATCTTCATCATTATAGCTCTAGTAGCCAGCGTGGTGCTGGCACATAATAGGTGCTCAGTAATTATGTGTTGAATGAAGGAATGATTGAATGCTCCCATTCAATCACTTCTTTCTCTCTAACCGAAGTATCCTAGTCAGGGTTTTGTGCCTTGTCTTCTCTTCTCCCATAATATTATCACATATGGCCCTGTTCCCTAGTACTTAGTACACTGGATAGCAATGACAATCAAGACAATAGGTGAAATCATGTTTGTGGGAAAAAATAATGCTCTATCTTGAGGCTTGAGGCCTCTTTCTAAAAACAGAAAAACCAAGTCCAGTGCTGTGCCCAGAAACCTCATGGTCTAACTTGTCCCTCGACTGCCATGCTTGCTGTGCCCCTGGCAGTTCTCAACCACACCCGCCACACACACACTCACCCTAAGCGGAGGAATCACTCAGGGCTGCTGAGATTTGAAAGCTCACTTCCACTCCAAAGCATCATTGTACTCCTCGCTGACTGTAACCCCAGCCCCCTGCACTGCATTCTGCCAGGGGGTGATTACATGCAGCTCACTTGCAAGCCTCTCCTGGGCATGGGAACAGTCCTTTCTGCAGCGTGCTTTCCACCTGATGACCTGAAATGAAGAGGCCAGTGAGGGCTCCATGGCAGAAGGGAGTTGCAATACAATTCAGGCAAACAAACATTAAAAAACGGTTAGTAGAAAGGAAATCTGCCTGCTAGGGAGAAGAGTCTGGTACTCAGAGTAGAGTTGGGTAGCTCTTCATGCACAGTAGATGGTGAATATGTATCCTTTATATGCATCCTTTAGTCACAAAGCCTGTGGAGAGAAGATGCTGTAGTTAATATTTATATTTGGCATCCAATCTTCCACACAAATAACAGCACCAAGGACGGGTGTTTGGTTTAAGGTCAGCTCCGTTTAAACAGCCCGGCCAGGTGCAGACACACATTCTGGACCTTTGAACTCTGTGTGTTGTAATCCAGATGTTTGGTCAAGGTGATGAACTTGGGTCACTGACGGTGAGAGAGTGTGTGCTGCTCTCTTCTAGCATCTTCCACAGGGAGCTCTGGACAGAAGGCCTGGCCCCAAGCCCACTTTCTTCGCCAGAGTCAAGAAACAGTAGCAGCTGCAGTTGTTGCTAGGGATGAGGGATCATCCACTTGGGAGTTGAGATAGCTGGGAGGGGGAGGTGGGTAGCAGGAAGGAGGTCTTGAAATTGACCATGCTTAGCTGCTGCCCACGTTTGGATTACTCGGAGACAGTCTGCAATGAGGAAAATATTAGACTTTTAATGACAGCCCTGACAAACACGATCCGTATGACCAAATCAATCTCAAATGCAACTGCTAGCATTTATTAAAGGAGGATTTGCCAAGTTGCACGGTTCTCCTAGAGTTTTCCTAGTCCCAGGCTTTGCCTCGAACACGTATCCAGAGCGAGGGGTTTGAACTTTCTGAGTTTCATGCAAAGCACATATGTTGTTTGGGTTTTGTTTTGTTTGTTTGTTTTAATTTTTGCAAAATACGTTATATAAGAAAGACGCACATGTCAATAAAATGGTAAATACAAACCCTCCAAAAAGATGTAACATATTTCTAATGAAAGGAAACAAACACCTTCGCTTTACCCACAAAAAAATGTAAAAGGATGAAGTGGGGCCATTTTCATTCACAGATTGTGGAATCCTACTGTTTACTGCTCTCTAAATGAGTATTTTTGAGGCATGACTTCAATGGGGATTCTCAAAACGAAGCAGCTCCTGGCATAGCGAAGAGAACACTGATGTTGGCAGCCAGGCAGTTTGGATTCCGGGCTTGACCACTGACCCCGGCTTCCTGGCTTCCAGCCCCAGCACTCCACTCAAAGTGTTCTTGTCAAGGGTACCAGTGATCTTCTAATTGCTAAATCCAAAGGGCATTTTTCAGTCCTCTTCTGACCTGACCTCTCTTCAGCCAGATGACATAATTGCCCACTCTTTCCTCCTTGAAGTTCTCTTACCCTGTGGCTTCAATGACACCATCCCATCCTGGCTATCCTCCAGCTTTCTCTATCACTCCTTCTAAGACCCTCACCTAGGCTGCTCTCTTTTTTCTCAACAGTTATGGGGTAGCAACTGTGGACTGAAGTTGTGCTTAGGCTTTGTATGCATCTTCGTATCAACAATTCATAGCATTCCTGAGCTTATTGGTTCCATTTTAAAGATAAGAAAACTTCAGGCAGCGATAGCTCATGTCTGTAATCCCAGCACTTTCGGAGGCCGAGGCAGGCGGATTACTTGAGGTCAGGAGTTCGAGACCAGCCTGGCCAACATGGTGACACCCCATCCCTACAAAAAATATAAAAATTATCCAGGCATGGTGGCGCAAGCCTGTAATCACAGCTACTTGGGAGGCTGAGACCCAAGAATCACTTGAACTGGGGAGGTGGAGCTTGCAGTGAGCTGAGATTGCGCCACTGCACTCCAGCCTGGGCGACAGAGTGAGACTCTGTCTCAGAAAAAAAAAAAATTAAATTATTATTTTAAAAAAGATAAGAAAACTAAGGCTCTGAGTGATTTAAGGGATCCTCACCCAAGGTCACATAGCTAATAAGTAGCAGGAATGGGAATCCCAACCTAGGTCAGTTTGAATCCACAGTCAAGTTCTCAGCTATTAAACTCTAATATCGCCTTCTCAAGTAGCCCCTCCCTTAAATAGAGGTGTTCTCCAGAGTTCTGTGTTTTGCTCCTTTTTCTCCTCTCTGCCCCTGTCTCGGCTAGGGCTCCTTCTCAGCCTTGCCTGCAGTTAACTCCTCTATGATATCTTCAGCCAAATTCTGTCTTCTGATTCTGGTTTCCAACTGTTTTCATGCTATCTCCATTTGCATGTGACACAACCTCCTTATAGAGGTGGGGTGGTGGACTCCCCAACTGCCGTTTCATTCCTGATTGTTGGCTAAAGCCAGTGATTATTTTAGGAGCAAGCTCATGACCCACTTCTGCCAGTAAAATATAAAGGAGATGATTACTGGGGACGTCTGGGAAAGGTTTTTCTCCCTCCTAAGAAGACACATGAAAAAACGGTCCCTCTTCTTCCTTTCAATGCTGAACCTTGTAATATTGGAGTGGTGACAACTGTCTGCAGCCATGAGGAGAACCAATGTCAGGTTGAAGTCATAAGAAAAGGATGGAATCCATGTGCTTATGAACAAGTTGATTGTACCTCATCTAGGACTGGGGCTTTCGACTATGTTGAATATTAATAATACATTTTCTCATGGTTTGTATGGGTTTGTTGCTGTGGTGGTTGTTACTTGCAGCCACAAGCATCCCAAATAACACATCAAATCATCATATCTATAACTTAGGTCAATATTTCCTCCTCTAAACAGCCTCTCCTCCTGTGACTCTATGTCTGTTAATAGCACTACGATCCACTCAGTCACCTAAGTCGGAAACCTGGGTATTATCCTTGACTCCTCCCTCTGCCTTATTCAGAGTGTCCAATCATGAATTAAGTCCAGCAGCTTTTACTGTTGGAAATCTCTTCGTTTTTTCCAGTAACCCTCTCCCTGTCTTTTTCAGTTATTTGTCATTTTTACTGGTCTTCTCTTCCCTTTCTCACTCTGACCTAAGCTACTACTATATGCATTGTTCCTAAGGACATTTGTTTTTTTTTTTTTTTGAGACGGAGTCTCGCTCTGTTGCCCAGGCTGGAGTGCAGTGACACGATCTTGGCTCACTGTAAGCTCTACCTCCCGGGTTCACACCATTCTCCTGCCTCAACCTCCTGAGTAGCTGGGAGTACAGGCACCTGCCACCACGCCTGGATAATTTTTTTTGTATTTTTAGTAGAGACGGGGTTTCACCATGTTAGCCAGGATGGTCTGGATCTCCTGACCTCGTAATCTGTCTGCCTCAGCCTCCCAAAGTGCTAGGACTACAGGTGTGAGCCACCATGCCCGGCCCCTAAAGACATTTTAAAAATTCAATGTAAATTCCATAAATTTCCTGATGATAGTCTGTGAATAGGCCATCATTGTCTTCACGATAAAATCTAGCCATAGCTTGTGAATAGCCCACCATTGTCTTCAAGATAAAATCCAACCAATCAGCATAGTTCATAAGATGCTTCAAGGCAGAGCTTACCTCTCTGGATGCTCACATCCACCAATCCACATGCACTCCAAGTTCCAGCACACTGGTTGCCTTGCAGTCCACAAGGCTCTTCTCCTTAGTGTCACTGCATGTGCTGTTCCCCGACCTTGAATGCCCTTCCTGACTTGTTTCCCTGAGCCATACTGGTTGGCCAGTATGTTCCCATGTACTTTGGTTTGTGTCTCTTATAACATAGCAGGTAGGAATTTCAGGCATGCCAGAAATGTCTTACCTTATTGTTCTCTCTCTCTCCTTGATTTTTATTTGGAACCCATATCCTGACTCAATTTCAGTGCTAAGGGGGTTGTCTATCTGGTCTCAGGGCATGTGTTAATCACAGGTTGCCATAGAGATATCCCTAGTTTCCTCTTCATGGCCCTTTCAAGTCCAGGAGTTGTCTTGGCAATGCCCAACCCAGGCTAGAGATCCTGGAAGCTATGCACAGTGGCCTCTGCATAGACACAACCACTGCCACTCCTGCTTTGGGATCCGGCCACCTTCCCAGAGCCCATTTGTAGGCAGGCTCCCCCTGCTCTCTGGCCCACAGCCCCCTCTACCTTATGAACTCTTCATCTTCTCTCCTTCCCCAATGCCTGGAGGAAGCACTCCCCTGACCCTACTTCTTCCAAACATTTGTCTATCCCCCACCTCCTCTCAGTTCCCCTACCAGGGACTTCGGGAATTTAGAATTCAGGGAACACGAGAGGCAGGGATTGACGGGCCTTTATTGCTTCTCCTCTGCCACATTTCCTAAGACAGGGAGCATCAACAGTCAGACTGAAAAAGGGGAAAATACCGGCAGACAAAAGAACATAGGGTGACAGTGACCGATCACCTGGCCACCTCTCTGTTCCCATCACCTGCTCATGTGCCTCTTTCTCCCAGACTGTGAGGCCTGCTGTGTCCGTGATCCTTGTATTGTCAGCATGCCGTATCTGGCTCATAGTAGGTACTTCATAAATATCTGTCAAGACTAAAAATAAAAGTAAGAAGAGAGTGGAGTTGTAGTTAGGAGACCTGAATGCATCCCGCCAATTGTCTTCCTAGTTGTGTGACCTTAGGCAAAATACCCTACCTCTCTTCTCTTGGCAGTAGCAACAGGGAGGAGAGGCTCTGAAGAGGAGGTGAGGGATATGGCGCTCTTCGAAGCTCTGCAGTTGGTATTTCCACCTCTTCCGAGCCTTCTCAGATTCTGGCTCCATTTTAGCATCTCCCTGTCATGCTTCAAGTGGCCCAAAACTTTTATATCAGGTGCCTCTTCCCCTTGCAAAGCTATTTTGTGTATAAATAGATTTTTGCTCTTCCTTCTCCAGGTGGGCCCCTTTCCTTCCTTCAGTTAACAACTTTCAGGATTCTTGCATTCCAGGGATTCGGTTTGTGATGAAGTACAAAGAACTGGAAATTCTGGTTCTGCCACACCCTGGCTGTGGGTTGGACCAGTGTCTAAGTCTTAGTTTCCTCATCTGGAAGATAGAAATGGTCATAACTGACTAACTAGTTCCTTCAGAGCCTGGACTCTGGAATCCAAGCTGCCTCGGTTCAAGTCTTAGCCCAGTCACTTTCCAGATGTGCGACTCAGGGTAAGTGACTTAACTTTACTGCTTCTTAACTTCCTAATTTATAAAGGGGGCACTGTAATATAATCTACCTCATATGCTTATTGTTAATATTCATTGAGTTATTAGTTCATTAGTTAACACCTAAAGTGCTTAGCACCTTGTCTGAGTAAGCACTCCATATATGTTGGTTATTATCTCATAGGCAGCCTCTCGGTTTTTTGTTTTTGACAGGGTCTCATTCTGTTGCCCAGGTTGGAGTGCAGTAGCATGATCTCAGCTCACTGCATCCTTGACCTCCCTGGCTCAAGCGATCCTCCCACCACAGCCTCCTGAGTAGCTAAGACTAGAAGCTTGCACCATCATGCCTGGCTAATTCTTGTATCTTCTGTGGAGACAGGGTTTTGTCATGTTGGCCAGGCTGTTCTTGAACTCCTGAGCTAAAGCCATCCGCCCACCTCGGCATTCCAAAGTGCTGAGATTACAGGTGTGAACCACTGCACCCAGCCAGGGCAGCCTCTCTTTAGCTACCCACAAACTCATGATGTATGGATAAGTTTGCTAGATCTGCTGTAACAAAGTAATTCAAACTGTGCAACTTAAACAACAGAGATTTATTTATTTCCTCCCATTTCAGGACCTAGAAGTCCAAGATCAAGGTGTCGGCAGGTTTGATTTCTCCTGAGGCCACTCTCCTTGGGTTGCAGACGGCCACCTTCTTGCTGTGTCTTTATGTGGTCTTTCCTCTGTGTGTGCATTTATCTTCATTTTTCTATGTAGAGTGTCTAAATTTCCTCTTCTTATAGGGATACCAGGCAGATTGGACTCATCCAAATGCCATTATTTTAACTTAATCACCTCTTTAAAGACTCTATCTTTAATACAGTCATATTCTGAGGTAGCCAGGATTAGGGCTTCAACATAATGATATGGGAGTGGGGGTGGGGACACAGTTCAGCTCGTAACAATGTGTACATAGACCCTAACATTATTAGATGTTCCTGTGGGTAAGTCTCTTTCTTAATCTTACTCTTCATGAATGTCAGGATATTTAAGCTCTAGGGATTCCATTTGTGGCATAATAGAATCTGCAATCAGAAAAGCAGGTTTTGAAGTCCAGGTACAAAACCTGGTCAGTTGCAGGAATGAACCTGGATGAGCTACATAGGCTGCCAGTGTCAATGGTAATTCACACAGAGGCAGCTGTGGGAGGCAACGATATATGTGAAGGCCCTCTGTGATCTCTCTGCCCACGGGTTTTTGCCTCTGAACTAAGACAGTACTAGATGGATGGTCTTAACTCTTCATTCCATCTTCAACATTCTATGACTCTGACTCTAAGGGTGGAAATTCAAGTATCAAGGATAAGCTGCCAGTAGCCGAGCCCAGTGGTATGTGCCCGTAGTCCCAGATACTAGGGAGGCCAAGGCAGGAGGATCTCTTGAGCTCAGGAGTTCGAGACCAGCCTGGGAAAAATAGATCCCTGTCTCAAATATAAAATAATAATAAAAAAAGAACAAGCTGCTAGGGAAGCAATTTCTGGGTCCAGGGCTTTAATAAACATTGCAGAACTGGCTAGGCGCAGTGACTCACACCTGTAGTCCCAGCTCTTTGGGAGACTGAGGCAGGTGAATTGCTTGAACCCAGGAGTTCGAGACCAGCCTGGGCAACAGGGTGAAATCCCGTCTCTACAAAAAATACAAAAAGTAGCTGGGCATGATGGTATATGCCTGTAGTCCCAGCTACTTGGGAGGCTGAGGTGGGAGGATCACTTGTACCCAGGAAGTCAAGGCTGCAGTGAGCTGACATCACGCCTCTGCATTCCAGCCCTGGGAACAGAGTAAGACCCTGTCTCAAAAAACAAACAACAATAATCACAATAACAACAGAAAACACGGCTGGGCGTGGTGGCTCATTCCTGTAATCCCAGCACTTTGGAGGCCGAAGCGGGTGGATCACCTGAGGTCGGGAGTTCGAGATTAGCCTGAGAAACATGGAGAAAACCTGTCTCTACTAAAATACAAAATCAGCCGGGTGTGGTGGCGCATGCCTGTAATCCCAGCTACTTGGGAGGCAGAGGCAGGAGAATTACTTAAACCCGGGAGGTGGAGGTTGCAGTGAGCCGAGATCACGCCACTGCACTCCAGTGGGCAACAAAGAACAAAACTCCATCTAAAAAAAAAAATTAAAAAAAAAAAAAACCAGAAAAAAGTTATGGAAAAAACGAAGGAAATCATACCATCATAGGGAACCACTCACCTGAATATTCACAAGGCCCAAACTGGAACAGTGCTAAAGCTCATCATCCATTTCCTGGGCTCTGGCACGTGTGGCTGGACTGTTTTGGCAAAAACTCACAGGCCCACAAACTAGGATTGAACAAAGGAAAGTCCCTGTCCCAACAAATATTACATTCTACTGGATGAACCAGGCCAAAACACACACACACACACACACACACACACCCCATCATACAATGCTAGGTCATGCTAAGGGTGCAAAGAAAGATAAAGCAGGGTGAGGGTGGCAGTGACTGGGGGTTATGCTATGTAAGATGTCCTAGTCAGGGAGGTCCTCCCTGAAGAAGGGGCATTTAGCATCCACCTGGACCATGACAGCAATGTAGCTGTGGGACTATCTAGGGGAGAGCAGGCAGAAAGGCCGTGAGGAGGGGCTGGGCGTGGCAGGAAACAGCAAAGGGCCAGAGTTCCTAGAGCTGAGCTGAGCTGGGTGAAGAAGCCAGGGGTGGACGAAGTTAGCAGGTCTTGAAGGCCAGGGTCAAGATTCTGGATTTTCATCTAAATGTCATGAAAGTCATTCGAGGATTTTGTGTAAGTGAGTCATCAACATCTTGAAAGGATCTCTTCACGTGGTTTTGAGAGAAGACTTTAAAGAATCATGGTAATCACAAAGCCGATGGCCAAATATCTCTTGCTCTCTACCTCCTGGGCACATACTGGCTTCCTGTTTATGCTTCCTGTCATGCAGGGTGGCCATGAAACTCTGACCAATGAGTTGTGAGCACAGGTCACTGTGTCACTTCCAGGCCAGGCAGCTGATTGACAGAATGTGTGACTCCAGAGCTCCTTTACAGCCACCAGTGATGTTCAAGCTAGATGCAGCTCAGAAAGCCTGGGTCTTTATTTGTGCTGCTGTCACAAAGTACTCAAGACTGCTGGGTAATTTATAAAGAACAGAAATGTATTGTCTCACAGTTCTGGAGGTAGAGAAGTCCAAAATCAAGGTGCTAGCATTTATTGAGGGCTGCTCTCCGCTTCCAAGGTGGCAGCTTGAACACTGCATCCTCCAGAGGGGAGGAATGCTGTGTCCTCACATGGCAGAAGGCAGTAGGGCAAAGAGGATGAACTCCCTCTGCCATGCCCTTTTATAGCACCATTAATCCATTCATGAGAGTAAAGCCCTCATGACCTAAACACCTCTGCAAAGGCCCTACTTCCCAACACTGTTGCATTGGGAATTAAATTTCCAACACATGAATTGTGGAGGACACATTCAGGCCATCACAGCCTAGGTCCAAAGAGTGAGGAGAGACAGGGTGGAGGTGTTGACCTGCAGATATGTGGTTTCAGCAAGAAATCCCTTTAATCACTTTGTTGGGATAAATCAAGAAGATTTGGGAGGGTTACCATAGCATAACCAAGCATATCCTGACAGTACAGAGTGCAAGAAGAGAAGACTAGAAGTCCTCCTCTTTTCAGTTAGAAGGCTGAGAAATAATTCTATGTTGGACTGGAGTGACAGCAATAGAGATAATGGGAAGTGGTCAGATTCAGGATATATACTGAGGGGAAGTGCAAAGGCTGGACTGATGTAGGGTATAAGAAAAAGAGAGAAGTCAAGGAAAATTCCAAGGATTATGGCCTGAGTAATTGGATAAATTACTGAAAAGAAGAATACTCCGAAAAGGACAGGAGTATTCACAGTGCCAGGCACATAGCAAAGCTACAAAATGCTAGGTCTTATGGTTATTACTTTAAGAGGGGAAGGAATATGGAATGTAGATGCTTAGGGAGCTTTTCAGTCCAGAGTTACTGAGATGTGACTTACATACAGTAAAATGTACTTAATTTTTTTCAGAGACAGGTTCTTGTTCTGTCTCTCAGGTTGGAGTGCAGTGGCGTGATCATAGCTCACTGCAGCCTCGAACTTCTAGACTCAAGCAATCTCCCTGCCTCTGCCTCCAGAGTAGCAAAATTTACTCTTTTTGGTGTACAGGTCTGAGTTTTGACAAATGCATTCTATCTTGTAAGTACCTCCATAGTAAAGATGTAGATAACTTCCACCCCTCGTATTCTTTTTTGCTGCCACTCCTTTGTAGTCAAATACTCCCTCCACCCCTAATCCTTGGCAATCACTGATCTGTTCTCTATCCCACTGATTTTGCCTTTTCCAGAAAGTTACGTAAATGGAACCACACAGTATGTGACCTTTTGAGACTTTGTTCTCTCACTTAGGATAATGTATTTGAGATTCATCCACATTGCATAGATCAGTAATGTGTTCCTTTTAATTGATGAGTAGTATTCCATGGTATGGATGTGCCACAATTTGTTTATTGTATCGCTAGTTAAAGGGCATTTGGGTTGTTTCCAAGTTTTGGTGATTATGAATAAAGCTGCTATAAATATCTGAGCACAGGTTTTTATGTGAACATATGTCTTCATTTCTCTTGGTAAATCCCTAGGAGTGGGATTGCTGGCTCATATGGTAAGTGTATGTTTAACTTTATAAGAAACTGCCAAACTGTTTTTCCAGAGGAACTGTACCATATTGCACTCCCACTGGCAATGTGTGAGGGTCACTCCACATCCTCCCCAGCACTTGGGATTGTCAGGTGTGTGTGTGTGTGTGTGTTTTGCCATTCTGATGTGCAGTGGTGTCTCTTTGTGGTTTTAATTTGCATTTCCCAATGAATAATGATGTTGAGCATCTTTTCATGTACCTATTGTGCATTTGTGTATCTTTTGGTGGAATGTCCACTCCCATTTCTTGTTCATGTTTTCATTAGGTGGATTGCCTTCTTATTGCATAGTAAAAGTTCTTCATGTATTCTGGATATAAGTCCTTTATCAGATATGTGTGTTGCAAATATTTTCTCTGTCTTTGAGTTGTCCTTTCATATGCTTAACAGTGTCTTTCAGAGAGAAGTTTTTAGCTTTGATGGCATAGAAGCTATCAACTTTTTCTTTTATGGATCATGCTTTTTGTTTCATATCTAGGAAACCTTTGCCTACCCAAGGCCAGAAAGATTTTCTCCTATATTTTCTTCTGGAAGTTTTATAGTTTTATAGGTTTAAGTTTCACATGTTGGTCTATGATACAGTTTGAGTTAATTTTTGTCAAGGGTGTGACGTATAAGCCAGGACAATTTTGACTTGTGATACTTCCTACTGTAGAAGAGGCAGATCAATGAAACTTCACATTTCTGATAAGCACGTGCACAGATGACACTGTAAAATGTCACCAGGTTGCAAAATCTGGTGAAGGTTCAAAGCAGATGGTCAGGGAAGTTCCATCTCGCTCTGACTCCAGGAGAGCTTCTTTAGAAGTTAATCTTATCTTCAGCATTAGTTTCCAGATGTCCCTAGTGATACCAGCACAAGCCTGAGGCTTTAAGTGAAATGAGCTGGGTTTTCCCCAGTTCCTAAAACCCTCCAGCTCCAGGTAGGTAGTTGCTCCAAGCAACAGTTTTCTCTCTTAATCCACTGAAGGAACATTATGTGCAAAGTAGGGCATTAATTCCTAGCGATTAGGATTGACATTTTAGCCTTTCTGGCTTCACTCCTTCTTGGGTGGCTTTTTCAGTCACCTCGTGATACTGTTTTCTCCCTCCTCTTCCCCTCAATCACACATAACTCAGAAAGCTTCATTAAGATCATTTAGGTCTTGGTGCCCTTAAAACTTAAAAGATAAAATCAGCAAGGGGAGAGAATTGAGAAATCAACACCAAATTGCCAACTAGTGATTTGGCCAATTCAGGACATTTTAGGAAAGGCACATACTATTGCCATCATTCCATTAAAGAAGGGACGCTTAAATTACCCAAACCTCTGAGAAAAGAAAAAAGGAAAGAACGTAATCTCAGAATAAAAAATAATCTTTCCTAAGAATCAACCATTGGTAATTTATCTTGTCATAGGAAAGTACTCATACATTTACCCCTTATTTTTCTCATTTCACTGCAGATTGTTGAAAATGTCACCCCAGATCACGGTGTGGGACTCAGACCATAAGGAGGTGTATCATGGGTGGGGCAGGGGCAAGCACTGAGGTGTTTGCAGCAAACTTTGTTTCTCTCACTTGTTTATAATACCTTCACTGGGGATTCCTAAGGTTCAAAGTCCTAGGCTTAGTGAGTATTCAGGTTTCCCTCTGGGGAGTAGCACTTGCAAATTTAATGGCAGGAGGAAGTCTGAGTTGATAACTTTCCAGCCCTTCCCATTGGCAAGCCTCAGTGGCTTTCACTTCTTTCTTGAGCTGAAGATAGGAGGGAAGCCCTACCAAGCTGCCCTTCATGGTCTGAATCTGGGCCATTTTAAAGGTCCTTCCACTACCTCCTCTCCTCCAAGGAGTCTGCTTCTCCCAGCATCTAATTCATTAAGGCAGACACGGACAGTTCCAGGTAGACATATTCTTGGTAAACTCATCCATGGCTTCCATTGCATTCAGGATAGAGACCTCACTCCCAACTCACTCCCTACCCTGCCATATGGATCTATCCAGCACCTGCCTCTCCAGCCTCATTTCTCCTCTCCCGTGGGACTCTGGCCACAGCTGCTTGCCTTTAGCTCCTCCAAAGTGCCAGACACCTGACTGCTTTTGCCTTTTTTTCTTGTGGGCAACTTAACTTTTTCTGGGGAGCTTCCCAGTTCCACCGGCTACATCAACACCCTCCCTCTCTTAGTACCCTCTCACCTCTCATCTTGTATTTGGTCTTTGTAGCAACTGTCACAATTGTAATTACTTGTATAATGTCTGGCTCCTCAACTAGGATGTAAACTCCAAAAGATTAGGAATGAAGTCTATTTTGTTTATCTGATCTTCCAGTCCCTGGCACGAGCATGATAGCTAGTTGTTACTCAATATATTGTTAAATGAAAGAGTTTTTTTCAACGAATATACACTAGTCACTGTTGTAGGCACTTGATATATACTAGCAGTGGGAGGTGGTGGGGGAACACAACAAAAAGATAAAATCCCTGCCATCATGAAGCATGTATTCTACTGGGGCAAGGATCTGCTTAAACAAGATAACTGAACTGTGGGGAACGTTAGAGAGAAAGTCTCCTCATTATAAGAGCCAAATGTAGGGTATGCTAAGGAGAGAAAAGTAGAGCAGGACAGAGGGACATGAGACATCATTTTGTGGGTTGGTGTATGAAATTTTTAGATTGGGCCGGGTGCAGTGCCTCATGCTAGTAATCCCAGCAACTTGGGAAGCTGCGGCTGGAGGATCACTTGAGCTCAGGCGCTCCAGACCAACCCCGGGGAACATGGTGAAACCCTCTCTCTACTTTAAAAAAAATACAAAAATTAGTTGGGTGTGGTGTTACATCCTTGTAGTCTCAGCTACCCGGGAGGCTGAGGTGGAAGGATTGTCTGAACACAGGAGGTTGAGGCTGTAGTGAACCATAATCATGCCACTGCACTCCAGCCTGGGTAACAGAGTAAGACTCTGTCTCAAAAAAAAAAAAAAAAAAAAAAAAAAAAAAAAAAAAAAAAAGGAAGACAGAAAAGGAAAAGGAAAAAAACGAAACAAAACAAAACACATGTAGATTGTGTGACCAGGGAAGATCTCAGTGAGGATGTGACTTTTGCGTAAAGACCCGAAGGAATTGAGGCAGCTGACAATGAATGTGGGTATCTGCGCAAAGAGCATTCCAAGCTGGGAATCAGTGTGAAAATCTGTGTATTTTATTCTATGTATGAAATAATAATAACAAAGTCTCCTTTCCTCTACGTATGGCTCCCAGCTACCTCCCCGGAGGCCACTCTTCCAGTGGGGGTTTCTTAGTGCCCCGTTTCTTTCACGACCTTTATGCCAGGGGAAGAGTCTTGGGAGCATGCCAGGGAGACACCAGAGGCCAAGGCTGCTCCATGGCGCAGCTGCACTGGGCCATGGCTTGTGTACATACCCTTTGGCTTTCTACGGCCCTTTTACCCCCAGAACCCTATCTCTCTCTTCTCCTCTTCCTTCTTTCATCCCTCCCCTAAGGAGGCAGCTATGGCATTGAGGCCTTGAGAGGTTGCTGATCCTTGCTAAACAGTGTTGCTTCTCCTGGCCCTCCTGGGTGCGCCTGCCTGGAAAGGACACTGCGTGCTGATCAAACTTATTGTTGACACATTCCTTCTCTCTTTTATTCTCTCCCTTCTGATACCTGGACTGATCCGTAGGACTTCCTGCTCCCTGGGTGCTCAGTCTCAGTGAGCTTCCCTGGTCGCAAGCCCTGATATGCTTCCCTTCCACGGGGCAGTCTTGATAACAATCTATTTTGTATTTGCACATAAACCCGGCTGAGGGTCTGTCTTATCTCCAAACCCCCCATCCCCGGGCCCCAACTCCTAGCAGCATCCTAAGATTCCGTCCCTCCCCTAACCTGGGGCTTCAGCCCAGCCCCGTCTGTGTCTTTTATCTTATCATCTGGGGTCCTCCTCCTACCAGATCTCCCGGCCTGAGGACAGAGGGTCCTGAGTCACGTTCAAGACAGTCTGGCAAGCGTTTTTGGAGCAGGACAGAAAGTGAAGGGCACTACCCTGTTCCTCGACTTCAACAATCGAACGCAGGGGGAATGGTGCACAATTCAGGCCCAGTTATAACAGCTCCTAATACCCAATATCTTGTTTTGGTCCTTCGTGAATACCAGGCATCCATCAGCGAACCTTCCATGCATGATTTCTCTGAATTTTCAAAACAACCCTGGGAGGATTAGCCCCATATTGGAGATGAAGGAGCTGAGGCACGAGGTTTTAATGCCTGCATGTGGTCGCCAGAATTTGAATAGCAACTTCCCTAAGGAAACGCCCTATTTAGCCTCCAGGGGAGAGGAGGATCCCAGTAGGAGTCCGCCAGCAGGAGCTCAGAGTCTGGCCTGGGGCATTTAGTTATGCCACACCCTTTCTGCACAGTTCTCTCCCGCGTCAGGGGCCTGACAGGGAAGGGGGCTTCGGGCTAGCGTCTCGGCTGGAGGCAGTGACTTCAGAAGAGGCAAATACAAAGCTCCGCGTGGCAGAGGAACAGAAGGGCGCGGGGGAAAGCGGTCCAAAGGAGGACCTTGTCGGCCCCCAGGGCACTGCAAGCCTCGAGGCGCTGCGAGCAGTGAGGCTGTTGAAAGCTCCCGCGGCGCGCGCAAACTGCGTGGAACTACTTCCCCGGGGCGGCTTCGGGGCCGGGGTCCCAGCAACAGCCTCACGGGGCGGCCGTGCGAGGCCCGAAGCCAGTTGCCAGCTCCCGGGCGCGGCCACGTGCGCCCCGCCGGGCTTGCACGCTCCGCCGCGCCGGGCCGCGGGGCCACCGGCAGGCACGCGCGCCCCCAGCGCGCACACACTCCCGGGCACGCACACCGACGGCCCGGCCCACGTCCGCCACGCCCCGCCTTCCCCCGCGCCCCGCCTCCGCCCTCGCGGCGCCGGCCGCCGCCCTCCCATTGGCCGCACGGCGCGTGACGCGCGGCGCCCGGCCCCGCCCCTCGTCAGTCACTCGGCGGAGGCGGCGCTGGCGGGGACTAGTCTCGTCCGGAGACTGGCAGCGGCGGCGGCGGCGGCGGCCGGAGCTCGAGCCCCAGCGGCTGAGGGCGGGCGGGCGGGCGCGGGGGAGGGAGGGGGGCCGGTCCGCGACGACTCCCCGGACGGCGTTTCTCCTCCGAGCGGCGCCGGTTTCGGCTTGGGGGGGGCGGGGGTACAGCCCATCCATGACCATGGGCGACAAGAAGAGCCCGACCAGGTACCTGCTCCGAGCGGAGGGGGCGGAAGGGGAGGGAGGGCTGGGGGCGGGCGGGGGCCGGCGACGACTAGGCCCCGGAGCCACCCGGGGCGGGGGGAGGCGCTGCTAAGATGGAGATCCGGGGGCGGGGGGAGGCGGCGGGCGGTGGCGGCGGCGGCGGCGGCGGGAGGCGGTGTCGCTCCCGCTCGGGCCGGCGGCCGTGCGCGCCGCAGCCATGGCGGCTCCTCCTCAGCCGCCCTCCGCCGCCGCCGCCGCCGCCACTCCTCCCAGACAAAGGGAGATTTAACCAGGTGGGGAGGGAGGGAGGGCGCGAGCTTGGGAGGAGAGAGGGAAGGAGCCGGCCCACTCCCCGCCGCCGGCCTCGGGCTGCCCCTGCGCGCCCCCTCCAGATCCGGCCCGCGGCTCCCCTCCCGGCCCCCCCAGCCCCACGCTCAAGTCCACAAGTCCGCCCGCTTCCTGCGCCCGCCGCGGCCCTTCCCGGGGCGCCGCCGCCACCGCCTGGTGTGCAAGGCTATCCGGCCCGGGCCCGGGGCTTGCAGGGTGCCAGTGGGGGCGCCCCCTTCCCTTCCTCGCTCCCTCTTCCAGTACCCGGAAAGGGTGGGTGGGTGGTCACTCGAGCGAAGTTTCCAGCATTGGATTCCTGCGAAATTACGACGGCTCACCCGCGCCTGTGTTTTGCTGTCTCTCCCCCGTTTTCCTGCTCCCTGCCTCTTCCCTCCCTTTCCCCCCACTCTCCACTCCTCCGAAGGCCAAAAAGACAAGCGAAACCTGCCGCAGACGAGGGGTTTTGGGATTGTAGCGTCTGCACCTTCAGAAACAGTGCTGAAGCCTTTAAATGCAGCATCTGCGATGTGAGGAAAGGCACCTCCACCAGGTACTTGAAGATCTGTGTTACCTTTTGTTAAAGGACTTGGTTTTTTTTTTTTTTTTTTTTTTTTTAAAGTGAGGGAGAGGGTAGTGAGCCTTACTTTCTGCCCTCTTTCCAACTTGCTGATTAAGGCTTTTTTTGCATTTGGGGGTGGGTTGTGTGTGTTTTTGGGTTGAGTGTATTAGGTGTTGGGTGAAAAGCCTTGTGTTCACTAAATGATTTATGGGAGGGAATTTTCCCAGGTTTTCATCTTATTTCAAACAGACACTGAATTTATTTGACACTTGTGTCTATTGGCTTATTGGTATTGGCTGGGGAAGAGAGGAAGCAGTACTATCGCTATGGATTGTAGGACATAGACCTTTTGTATTTTTGCCATGTGTAGAATGGTTTTAATTTGCCTGTCCCGAGTTATTTTTCTCTCGTCTGAGAAATTTAGGGGGGTAGTAAGGCTGGCTGTGCTTTTCCTGTCTTGAGCTGCAAATGTCTGTTACTTTCTTGCACTGGAAAATAAACGTCGGTATTTGATAAAGTAAGTGCATTTTGTGGGAGGCTGAGCTGTCAGTTTTGTTTTGTTTTTTTTTCCTTTGACTAGCTTATGTGGGGTGGTGATGGGGGACGATTTTGTAAAATGGTGAAATGGGCAGTAACTATATGGAAGTTTGTGTTTAAAGCTCTGTTACGATTAAAAGAATGTTGAAAGAATTCCTTTCCATTTTGATGAAGGTCGTAAACTGTATGTGATATTAAAACGAGTTGAACTACTTTAGATTTAACATTCATAAATACTTGGATAAAATGTCAAGACTGATTTAGTAGTCTTCCGGTCATGTCATTTGTGTCTGGAATTTGTGTCATTGGCGTTAGAGTTTGAAGTTAAACTGTTCTTCGTGTCATTTAGTGAACAGGCATTGGCTTGTGTGAGAGGCAGCATGAGTTTTTGGTGAATCCTTTAGAACATTACAGTTGATTGCCAAAAGTCTCATTTTATCAGGTACTTGTTTTTGAATTGGTGACATTCCAGTGTGACTGTGTAGTAGTACTTCACAGTGCCAACTGGATATTGTTCTTTGATTAGATGAATATGTCATGTTAAGATTTCATTGGTTTATTTATACCTGGGATTAAATAAGATTATTGGGCAACCCAAAATAATCTAACTCTGGGATTAGTTGGCCTAATTATTGTTTCTGTGAATTGCACTCTTTGAATAATGAGACCTTTGAATAAAAATACTCAGCTAAAAATATTACCCCATACGTTGTTTTAAGTGCATTTTTGTTGGTGTTTTGTATTACCATGGAATATATCTAAAGTAAAAAACACGCATCAGTAGTTTCATAGATTTTGTTTTGCTGTCTAAAATAGGGAATTCCATCAAATGGCATGAAAGTTTTTAGAAATGTATTTGTTACTTAAAGCAGTAATGATTGTATATTATTTATGAGTAATGTTTTTTACATGTAGAATCCCTCAGAGGCCAAACCTCTTTATTGTGGTTTTGCTTTGAGTGTTACCGTAGATGGTGTTCAAGTAAATGACTAGGAAACTCCTAAGAACTTGAGAACCTTACTGATGAAGAGAAACGTAAACCAAATTCAGAAGTTTATGTCTGATTTATTGCTGGGAATGATTATCTCATAATGAAATGCATTTCGGTTTTTAACATGTATTTTTAAAAACCTTACTCATCAGTTTTTCGGAAGCACATGGAAGGTTTTGACTTTTGAAAACAGTATATATGTTTAAAGTTTTTTCAGAGCCACAGATGACAGTTGAAACTTAGCTTAAAAATACTGAATTATTCACAATGAAAATATTTTAGAGTCTATTCAGGAACAAGGAAAGACATGTACTTTAAGGGTCTTGGAGTACTTTTCTGATGCCATTTAATAGGATTTGAGTACAGATTTAACAGGTATGAGGACTGAAAACTGTGTCCATTCATGACACTCTTAGCTGGCCACAATTTGTTTCAATTTGGTTATTGTCAATATTTTGGTGTTCTAGAGCTATTCAGAAGTCATCATTGGTTGGAATACAAATAACGTTTTGGTTTTCCTACATTATGAACAGGTTTTGTGTGGAGAAGTGAGTTTGACAGGTTTTCATCCTATCCTGTCTCGTGTGTTAACTGTTGGTTAATCTCTTTGTGGTATTGGTTACTGCCATGTTTTTTTCTTGGGCTTCTTGTATTTTTTTTGTACCTCAAAGGTTTGAATATGAACTTGACATTTTCTGTCTTGTGTAGTTTTAATCAGACTTGGTATTGATTGATGGCAGTAGAAAACTTGTGTTTTGAATGCTGGGTAATAGGCAAATATTTGTGCTTTTTAGAATAATTTGTTTCAGGGCACAGAAATTGTGTTTCATTGCTCTGAGCTGGTGTTATGTATTTTAACAATTCTAGCTAGTTGGCTAGCCTGTGGTTATTTGGTAGTTTTTGATCATTCTCGTCACTGTCACCATCATCTACCAGTCAACCAAGGAAACCGCCTATGAGTTAGTGGTAGGCCAGTATGATAGAGAACTATATTTGCCCCTTGAGGGTAGAGTTGATATTGCTGATTTGATCGGGAAAATACTGCCATTCGTCTAAAGAACACCTATTAAATTCGTAGGATATGAAAGATGCTGTTGAAGGGATTGGACAGAGGAGAGGGGAGTGTTAAAAAGTTGATAAACCATGTATGGGAATGACCATAATTCCAATTATAAAGGCTCTACGGAAGGAGGGGTCTGGCTTAGGGAATCAGTTAGAAGGATTCCTTCTCCATTTCTTTTGGACAAGGATAATTAGTTTTTACAAAATCACCTGTCACCTTTTCACTATTACCATGTACATCAGATATTTTTAATTCTGCAGGTGGAAGTGTTAAGGTGATTGAGAATGAAGTCTTTTTTCTTCTTTTTGGAGCAGCAATAGAGCAGAATGAAAGATGAGATGGTCTTAAGGAATCTGTTAAGGGAAGAAGGTGGCCTAGGCTGTGTGGAGGTTCAGGGGCAGCAGGAGAGATCTGTATTTTAGATGTATTGTGAATATGTGTTGGGTTTCTTTGGTTCTTTGATACACTTGTTTTTCTAACTAGACAGTCTACTCTTGATGCCTTTCTGGTTATGTATATCCTTTTTTTGGAGACAGGGTCTTGCTCTGTCATCCAAGCTAGAGTGCAATGGCTTGATCGTGGCTCCCTACAGCCTCAACCTCCCTGACTCAAGCGATTCTTCTACCTGAACCTCCTGAGTAGCTGGGACTACGGGTGTGCACCACCACATGCGGCACATTTTTCTATTTTTTTGGAGACAAGGTTTCGCCCTGTTGCCCAGGCTTGTCTTGAACGCCTGACCTCAAGTGATCCTCCTGCCTTGCAGCTGTGAATGATAATTTACTTATAACACCCATTGTAAGTGTGCAAATCAATGATTTCTAGTCATTTTAAAGAGTTGTGCAGCCATCCCCACAACCCAGTTTTAGAACAGTTCCATCATGTCCAATGGTTTCCTCATATCCATTCTATAAGTCTTTAACACAACAGAATGGTGACATCATGGGTAACAGGTGTTGTTTCCCTACCATGCTGATGTACTCTGAGCCTTTCAAGGTAGAAAATAAAAGAGTGTATGTTAGAATGTGTGTGGAAGGTGGTAAGTGGCTGGGGGAGAAACACTATCCGTTTCTGAAGTGTGCTAAAGTAGTATTTCCCATCCTGCTTTTCCAGTCTCAAGAAAGAGGATACCAGCTTCCAAAAGTAGGAAAAAAGCTGCAAATGAATGAATGTACCCAACTGTGTTTTTGTTTTGTTTTTTTTCTTTGTATTTTCCACCTTCCTACAGTTCCAGCTGATGTTTTTTTGTTGTTGTGTTTTTTTTTTTGTTTTTTTTTTTTGTTTTTGTGGAGAACGGGGTCTTGCTGTGTTGCTCAGGTTGGTCTTGAATTCCTGGCCTCAAGGGATCTTCGTCCTTTGGCCTCGCAAAGTGCTGGGATTTGCCCAGCCCCTAACTGTTGTTTTGTTAAGTAGTATTTCTCAAGATTGGGCAGAGTAGCTTCTTAGACTTGGTGATGTAATTTTACTTTTGTGGTCTTGTTATTTCTCTGCATTCAATGTTACCTTAATTGTAAAATAAAAATTACCAAGACATTGCTGAATATAGTTGTTGATTAGTGTTCCCTTGATAGTAGTCCTGCATTTTTACTTTCAGCTACTGCTTAATCACAGTCACTTGCAAAATTGGAAAATTTTTCTTTTGGCTAATTACTGTAGGTTTAGAACTTTCTGGTCTTCAACTCCAGAAATGTATCACTGTATTGAGATCATGTTTTATTTCATCCCTGTTTATTTGAATACTGCCCCTCTGAAAAGTTGACTGTTTTTGGAGCTTTTGTAGACAAGTATGAGTGAGAAAATTAGGTGTAGAATAAAATTGTGTAGAAATAATTATCTTTGGAAAAAGTTGGTATTCAGGTTATTGAATTGGAAGTGTTGAAGAAGCAGTTGTTTTATATGTAATGTTTCCCTTTAAGTATTTGAGAACTTACCAGTTTTTCACAGTTGTAACTTTGGACTGTCCATCCCCTCCTTAAATTGAGATACCCTGCAACCCAAAATCTCTTGAACAGTCATGAAGTACTTTAGAAGTTTTATGGAAAAACATGACATAGCTATGATCTTTGCTGGAAGCTTCAAAAAGGCATCATCTTGTGATACTTTTTAGGTAGAAAAACTCCCAGAATAAGATAAGGTACCTGCACTGGGCAAAGCCAAGCCTCTTACTCATGTTTCCTGGTAATCCACAGCAGTGGTTTTGCTCCTTTCGTCATACTGTTTTTGTTGTAGTGTTTGTCTTTCATAAAAATTCTCCATAAAAAATACATAAAAATTAACTGTCTTCCAAATCAAACTTTATCAAACCTTTTAAGCTGAAAGCTGATACAATTTTAAGATCATTCTTACCCAGGAACAGAGTAATAATTTATTTTGTGTTTACTGTTGCATTGGACTTACTGATTTATTGGTATGACTTGATGTTATGTGTACTTGGTGACCTTAAAGTAAATTACCTGAGTAGTTGTGGTCATTTGACAAGTTTTTATTGAGCACACAGCCATTTGCACTCTTGGTGTATAGTGGTGTAAAGACAGACCAGGTCCCTGTTCTTATGGAGCTTAAAATACTATGGACAGGAAGAGAAAATAAACAAATGAACAGAAAAATAACAATTTCAGCTAGCGACAAGTGCTATGAAGAATTTAGAGCAGGATAAGGAACTACACAGAGTGATGAGAACTGGGTGGAGTGACTGCTTTATAGACAGTGTTGAGATAATGCATTTAATTTTTTAGGAAAAAGTAAGGCTACTTCCTTTTGGAGCCAGGGATAATTCTTAAGTAGGTTTACCTGTGCCATTTAGCTCATTTGGTTGGGGGGACGGACAGCTTTTAGATTTGGAGCCCTTGTGCATAGGCTACTAAACTTGTAAACTTAGTTGCATGTTGTAGACTAAGCCCAGGCCAGCTAATTTACTAGTATTTTTATTAGTCATTAAGGTGGAAGATTATGAATGGATTCACTTATATATTATTTATTCATGTGGCATATATTTGTTGTGTATTTCAGTAAGTGCTGAAGAAATTCTAAGATTAAGAAAAACTTTCTCAAGTAGCTGTAGTTTGCCAAAATAGTTATTAGAACTAATTCAGTTCATTAGTACTTTCAGTAAATAGTAGGTCTGTCGTGTCCTAAATGACTTGAGCTAATACATTCTACAGTCTTTCTGGCCCTTATTTTCTCCTTTGCCTCATTGCCCATGCTTTTTCTCTTTGTGGCATCTTTTGTGTTACTTTTCATAACTAGTACTCCCACTTCCCTTTTTACCTATAGATACAAACTTTTTCTACTGTAGCATACATAGAAGTGCTCAAGTAAGTATAAGGATTTGATAAACTTTTGCAAAATGAGCACACCTTTGCAACTAGCACCCAGATAGATTTTTTTTTTTTTTTTTTTTTGGGAGACAGGTTTCTGGCTCTGTTTCCCAGGCTAGAGTGCAGTGGTGTGATCACAGCTCACTGTAGCCCCAACTTTGGGGCCCAGGTGATCCTCTCACCTCAACCTTCTGAGTAGTTGGGACCATAGACATGTGCCACCATGCCTGGCACATTTTTAAAAGCTTTTTTTTTTTTTTTTTTTTTTATGAGACGGGGTCTCCCTGTGTTGCCTAGGCTAGTCTCGAATTTCTGGGCTCAAGCGATCCTCCTGCCTCAGCCTCCCAGAGAGGAGTTATTATAGGCATGAGCCACTGTGCTGGCTTGCACCTAGATTCTTAATCAGATTCTTAAAGAGAACCTTACTAGAGTATTACTGGAAGCCCCTTGTACACTGTCCCCTGTGGGCCACCTCCCCCACCCCCATCCTGTCTTTTAATACTAGAGATCAGTTGTGCTTGTTTTTGAACTTTCTGCGAGTGGAGTATACTATGAAGTATACTGTATGTACCACTGTGTATATATGTATATACAATATACCCCACAGTGAGTGAAACAAGCCAGACTCAGAAGTGTATATACTGTATGTACCACTTTGCTTAGTAGTCACAGTGTATGCACTGTGGTCCATACATATACTTCTGAATCTGGCTTATTTTACTCGTGGTTAGGTGTGCAGGATTCATCCATGTTGTTGTGTGCAGTTCTTATTTATTTTACCAGTGCTGTTCTATCCTAAGAATATCTTAGGCATTCAGCTCTGCGTGCAGACCCTTCCTTACACGTTCTAGAGGGAGGACCTGTCTTCACCCTGTGTTTATTACCCACATACTTGAACAGCTGTCTCCTCCAGGCATCATTATGCAAAAGGAATGAAACCCGGTGTGTACAACTTTCTAGAGGACGTAAAAGGAGTCAGCTTTTGCCTCTCATCAGTAGTATTGTTTATCAGTCATTTCTCTTTCGAGGCATTGGTTGAATAAATGGGAAAATTCCTGCTTTCAAGGAACTTAGCAGACCTGTTGACAGATAAGACTATAAGAGGAAAGCCAATGAAGCACCCAGTGATGTGAACGCTATGGTGGGCATGGAATGAGCAGGTACATAATAGAGACTGCAAGTGCTTTTTAGAAGTTAGAGATTCATTCTCTGGGGCTTCATCAGGAAAATCCTCACTGAATCTGGGATCTAAACTGCACTGAATCTGGGATCTAAACTGGGCCTTATGATTCTTGGATGTAGAGTTTGTTGTATAGGTTGATACAAGTTACTTATTAATAGTTGTTTGCCCACGTCCCTATTCACTATCTTCAGGTGACAACATCCACATCTTCCCACATCTCCCCAGGAGCTGGTGATTCCCAGATGCTATTCGTTAACTAGCGTCACCACTCCCATGCACACGAACACAGTACAAACAAATCCAGCTGCTTCCTGGCATCTCTACTTGAACAACTTAAAGGCAATTCAGATCCCACAGGGTGAAAAGCTGAATTCATCTGTCAGAGTGTTTTCTAAAATCTCAAATTGATTATGTCCCATTCCTGCTTAAAATGATCTCCTGATTCTCACTGCCTTTTGGATAAAATCCAATCCTGAGTATCATAAGGGGCTTGTGATTTGGTCCTTCTCTGTGTTGTTCTTTAGAATTTCTGGAAGCAGCCTATCATCACTCCATCTGCCCTCCATAGACAGCGTTTGTGTGTGTTATGCCACACTGGTTGGTGTTTTCCAATAGTGGACCATGATATCTCACTTCCTTACCTTACCTTCATATACTTTTCCTCTGTGTCTTCTTCTGAAATGCTTCTTCGTTTTGTCCAGGCCGACTCCTGTTGGTCCTTCCATGTGTCTCAGGAAGCCTTTCCATTCCCCTCCAGTCATTCATACCTCTGTCATAACACATAGACTGTATTTTTTATTTGATTTCCAATCTGCCTCTTTTAGGTTGTCACCTTTTTTGAGAGCAAGACCTTTTTGTTTCATAGCTTTAGTTTGCTGTGTCTGTTGTTTTTTTCAAAGTCTTGGGACTTTCATCTTGTGTTTTGAAAGTTACTGGATTAGGGGAAAGTTGTCTTTATGAAATGTGCCCTTAAAACTAGTTTTCCTGTTATAGTTCCCACCCCCCATACCCCCCAAAAAAACAAGTACTAGAAGTTAAACACAGAACTATAGTCTTGGAGGCTGTAGGCAATTCATTTAAAGTACTTCTGGAGTGGTTTTGAGCTTCAGAGCATTGACACACTTCCCTAAATAACTGTGACAATTCTATTTGCTGTTGCCTATCAATGATTTCAGTGGCCAGTAGTCATATTGGAAAGTCTGATAATAAAGCGGGGGATCAGTCATGTGGTACCAAACCAGTTGTGGGGAATAAAAAATAAGATGTGATAAGCAGCTACATTCCCGTATGTAAACTGGCATCTACGGCATTTTAAAAATGGTGGCAAAACCATTTTGAGTATTGTTGGAAATGTTACGTTGTCTGTTCTGCCATGTTAATATACCTATAAGTTGATAGTTGCATCTTGTACCCTTGGTAGTCATACTTTGTACGTTGTGTATGCCACTATTCTGTTGAGTAATTTGGATTAATTAGTTTGGTTAGCTTGAAGTCTTGACTCATTCACTTCACTCATTTATTTAGCTGTATTTTCAGTTCCATGCAGTGAGTGACACAGACTATGGTGCCAAAAAGGAATTCTCAGTAAGGGCAATGCACGTAAATTACTGTGTTACTCAGAAATCATGAATAGTTGAAATCACAAGGTAAATGGTGAAAATTTTGTTTTTAAATAGGATTAGATACGACTTTCTCCCCTCCTTTCTTCCCTCTGTCAATTTAGAAAATCTACTTAAATTATCCTGTGGTTGGGAAAAGAAACTAGTGGAAGGAATATGTTAAAAAAGCATCTTTATTAAAATGTATTCAAAATATTTTTCTCTACAATTCAAGAGCATTAGCAAATACAACCTAGGATGAAACTTTAATAGCCTTTGAGAGGGACGGGAAATGAAATTAAGGGTGCCAGTATCATCGGTGTATTGGGTCTCATAATACATACAATGCATGGTAGTTAGTCATTGGGAGAAAACAAACCCGGTGACTGGTTTTTAAGAACAAATCAGATTTCTTGTGTATCTATGTGGTTTAACTGTTCTTGTCCTTCTTTTACAAAGAACCTTAAACCTTAAACAGGTTTAATATCATAAGTGCTACAAAAATAGTCAAGATTGTAATAATTAGGAATCTCGCTCAAACTACCTTAGGTCAAAAAAGCCAAAAATGTACTGGCCCACGTAGCCAATGAGAGAAGGTTGATGTTTGAACTCAGGGAAACGGGAAGAACTACAAGAATCAGGATTCCTGTCACTTGACTAGTCCCTAGATTAAAACAGAAAAACAAATAAACAAAGCTCACCCATCATCCTGCTATTCAGAATTATTTATTGAGCAGTTTGTTCATTGGACCTCACATACTTGAGTAACTACGGTTTTCCAGGTACTTTGCTTTAATAATGATATTTCATTGAATTTTCAAAATGATGATTCCCTGTGGGAGTGGGAGAATTATGCTATGTGTTATATGAAACAAATTGAGTTTGATTTTTAAAGGCATGTATTCAGGCTTGTTGGTTGATAGAGTTCATTTTGGTTTCTTCTAAGGGAAAAGTTTTAGGAACACTTAATGGTTTTAGAATTCTATTTGTAGAAAATAAAGATAAAATCTAGATTTCTTTCAGGATTATTTTCATTTTGGGAAGAACCAAAACATTGGATTCTTATAGTATAGTTAACTTTGCCCAAATCTTCCATTAAAGAATAATTATGTATACTAGGGAACTCAGACTTAATATTTTTGTTCTAAATTTGTTTAGAGTGCTGGTTCTCAAACTTTAGCATGTTATCAGAACCACTTGGAAGCCTTCTTCAACACATTGCTGGGTCCCATTCCCAGAGGTTCAAAAAATTAGATGTTGGGTTTTTTTTTTTTTTTTTTTTTTTTTTTTTTTTGAGACAGAGTCTCGCTCTGTCGCCCAGACTGGAGTGCAGTGGGGTGATTTTGGCTCACTGCAACCTCCGCCTTCTGGTTCAAGGGATTCTCCTGCCTCAGTTTCCCGAGTAGCTGGGACCACCGGCACCTGCCACCGCACCTGGCTACTTTTTTTGTGTTTTTAGTAGAGACTGGGTTTCACCTTGTTAGCCAGGATGGTCTTGATCTCCTGACCTCGTGCTCCGCCGCCCACCTCGTCCTCCCAAAGTGCTGGAATTACAGGTGTGAGCTCCCACAACCTGCCGATGTTGGCATTTTCAAAGTAAACTTAAGTGGTCAGCATTTATAGGAACCATGTTTTTGGCATTTGAGGTGATTCCTTAATTGATGAAAACATTGTGCAAAGTGTAGGCGTGTTTATAAATTAGGGAACCATATCAATTAAACTCGTATCTTTTTGCATTCTAAAATCATCTATCTTGCATTATTAGCATTTAGGATTGGATTTCAGATATGTTTTAAAAAAATCTCATTTCTGGCTGGAATGTGGTGGCTCATGCCTGTTATTCCAGCACTTTGGGAACCTGAAGCAGGAGGCTTGCTCACAGTCAGGAGTTTGAGACCAGCCTGGGCAACAAAGTGAGAACCTGTCTTTACAAAAATAAAATTAGCTGGGCATGGTGGTGCACACCTGTAATTCCAGCTACTTGGGAAACTGAGTCAGGAGGATCCCTTGATCTCAGGAGTCCGAGGCTACAGTCATCTGTGATTGTGCTCCTACACTCTAGCCTGGATGGCAGAGCAAGACCTGGTCTATTGTATTGCACAGTAGAGAGATGGAACCAGGTCTTATAATCAGTAAACAATATTCCAGTAAAAAGCCTGCAAAGAATGCAAATAAGTAATAAAAGAACTACAAATTAAGCCAGTAAATATGAAAAATGTATAGCCTTCCCATTACTCAATGAAATACAAAATAAGATAACCTTTTTTTTTTTGGCAAATCAAGTTTTAAAGATTAAAAAAAAAAACCTTTAGTGAGACTGAGAGATAGGCATTCTCATAGACTCTTTGCGAGTATGGGAGTTGATTTACATTTTCTGGATGCCAGTATGGCAGTTGGTATCAAATGCCTTTAAAATACTTGTACCCTGTGATCTGGCAATATAACTTCTAGGAATTTGTTTGACCTGCACATAAAAATTTCTGTTAGGAATTACATCATTATTATAACAAAAAATTGAAAATGACCTAAATAGGGATCATTAGGGAATTGCCAAAATTATGGAACCACCATGATGGAATATTTTGCAGCCATTAAAAATGTTTTGTAGGTTTTCGTGCCTGTCTTTTTTTTTCAGATCTGCCACACACTGCTGGCAAGAATGTAAAATGGTACATTCCACTTTGGAAAATAGTTTGGCAGTTTCTTACAAAATGAAACATATACTTACCATATGACCTAGCAGTTGCCTCCTGAACATTTATCCCAGAGAAATGAAAACTAATGTTAACAAAAAACCTGCCCACAGCTTTGTTTGTAATAGCCCAAAACTAGAAAAAACGCACATGTTCTTCAGTAGGTGAATGGTACCTTCATACCGTGGAATACTATTCAGCAACAAAAAGGAACAAACTATGGATACATAGAATAACTTGGGTGGACTCCTGGGACTTTATGCTAAGTGAAAAAAGCCAATCTTAAAAGGTCTCATACTATAGGACGCCATTAACATTCTTGAAATGACAGAATTATAGAGATAAGAGAACACATTCGTGGTTGCCAGGAGTTAGGACTAGTGGCGGGAGGGAGGGAGATGGATATAACTGTAAAAGGGCAGCAAGAGGAAGATCTTTGTGGTGATGAAGTAGGTCTGTATCTTGATTGTGGTGGTAGTTACATGAATCTAAAAGGTGATAAAGTGGACATGCATAACTACCCGTGTCAATTTCCTGGTTTTTTAACATTGTGCTATCATCAAGAAGGTGCACATGTTGGGAAACTGGGTGGAGATTACATGGGACCTCTGTGTACTATTTTTGCAACTTCCTGTGAATTTGTAATTATTTTCAAAATGGCTAAAAATGTTGAGAATATGTGATGATAAAGGAAAAGGTTTATAATCAGTAAAAGTTACAAAATGATAAAATTATATGAAACAAATATTTCATACCGTTCATCCTAATACATATGCCTGGAAGGAATGACATAAAAACCTTAACTCTGAGATGATGGATTCATTTTTGTATTTCTGTAGTGTGTGTGTGGATGAGTCTGCATCACTTTTATAGTTGGAAGAAAGCAATTTTCCTAATAGGAAATTTTTAGAATTAATCTGGAATATTTAAGTGACAATGTGTTTTTACATTAAGGGATTAAAATTTTTATTGGGCACACTACTAACTTAGTATTAAAACAGCTGTTAAGATTGGAAAGTATCTGAATGTATTCTTTAAAATGTATTTGTAAATTTAAAATTATTTTGTACTCTTCATATGTATTGTAAGACATTTTATGTGATGTTCTAAATCAGTGCTATCCAAAATACATTGTAAGCCACATGTAATTTTAAACTTTCTAGTAGTCACAGGAAGAAGGTAAATTAAGCAAGTGAAATTAAGAATACGTTTTATCAAACCAATTATATCCAGAGTGTTATTTTAACATGTAATCGGTATAAAATTACAGTGAGATAGTTTACATTCTTTTTTTCAAACAAAGTTTTAAAAATCTGGTGTACATTTTAGGTTTACAGCAAAGTTTAGTTTAGACCACATTTCAAGTGCTCAGCCACCTGTGGCTAGTGGGTACCATATTGAAAAAGAGGATGAGTAGTTGGGAATGTGGGCTTTGATGTCAGACTCAAGTTTGAGTAACAGCAGCTCTGCCATTTGCTCACCTTGTGACCTTGGGTATGTTACATGAACCTGTGCTTTCATTTTTCATTAATAAGATAGGGATAATACCATAGTGATATTGTAAGGATTAAATGAGTCAATGTAGGTAGCATGCTTGGCGCAGGACTGGGCACAGAATATGTACTATAAGTAGTATATGTTATACAGTGGTAATTTTTAAAATTCCTATATATTGTGTACTGAATTGAATGAGTAACCGTTCTAAAAGTGTGACTGATTTCTTAACAGTAGTAGTGAGTAAATATATAACCAGTTCATGAAATAATCCTTACTTTTTACAATTAAAGTTTTGGGTCCTTTTAAGTTATGACTGATCGAATGGACAAATGTTTAGTACTCATGTGCAAAATTTGGTACCAGCCACTTGAACATTTAGAAGGTAGGTCTTAAGATGGTATCCTCAGATAGTGTATATTTACGTAAGTACTTTACATTTTGCATGCCACTTTTGTGTCTTTTTTTTTCAATGTAATATTCAAAGCAGTCCTGAGAGAGAGTTGTTACTCTGACTTTCACAGTTGAAGAAGTTGAGTTTCAGAAAAGTAACTTACTTGATGTCATACCCAGTTAGTAGAATAGAAGACAGGTGATTTAATTAAATGGACAATTTAATATGATATTTAAAGTGTTTCAGCTACACTCCTCTGATTCTTTCCCTTCCAACTTTGCCATCGTTTCCAGGAACATTTGAATTAGAGGAGGACAATATGATGTCGCTTAAGGAGTTACCTTGCTCCAAATTATCCTGAGGTTATTAACCTATTCAGATAATCTATAATGTAAAAAGTTAACGTAAGCCTGCATAGATTAGATGATTTATTTTGCTCGTTGCAGTGTTTCTCTTTGTAAAGTTGAGTATTATTCATCCTGTCTTTTGGATACATATACCTATAAAAACGGGCCAAGAATATGCGTTCTGTGCTGACTGCCTTAAAGTTGGATTCTTTGAAGTGTGGTTTGTCGCTTCACTTATTCAGAAAATTATACAATTCTTTTAAGGTACTGCGTGCCACCATTAAAATCGCTAGTGAAAGGCAGTAAGTTTGTGAGTGATTGACTTTCCCAGGGCAGGGGTGCAGTGGAAGGCACTTGTTACCTGGGCAGAGTTAGATGGAGCTATTTCATTAGGCATTCAGGCTCTGTGTTCTAATATGTAGATTTTGTTTGCACTGTATGCGTTGCTGGCTTTATTTCCAGTTTCTTCTCCAGTTAAAATATGGAGGAAGTCACAGGACATCCAGTTTGTTCTTGGGTACTATGGGACAAAATATATGACAGTAAACTATCAACTCTTCTTGGCAAGTACTTTCGGTATGGACCACTGAAGCAAATTTGTAAGAAGGGAATTATATTTTGGTGCTTAGGATGGGAGTGATGATAGTTTCAAAGATTTCTATTTCTATTTTGGAAGAGGGATCTCAATGCCTAGGATTTCTGAAAAATTTCACTGTACACAGTTTCTGCTCCTGCAATTATGTTATAAATGCTTTAATTATAAGACACAACTTTATGTATGTAAAGATGTGTATGCTAGGTTGAGATTTAAAACCGTGGGTTGCAATTAAAATAAAAGATTCCCTGAAATTCATGGAACTGGACGATGTCTTTCTTTTCCTTCTTTATGTTTTTTAAAGACAGAGTCTCGCTCTGTTGCCCAGGCTGGAGTGCAGGAGCATGCTTATAGGCCACTGTAGCTTGAACTTCTGGGCTTAAGCAGTCTTCCCACTTCAGTGTCCCAAGTAGCTAGGACTACAGGTTTGTGCCACCAGGCACAATTTAATTTGGTTAATTATTTTTTTTTTGTAAAGATGAAGTCTTGCTATGTTGTACAGGCTGGTCTTGAACTCCTGGCCTCAAGTGATCCTGCTGTCTTGACCTCCCAAAGTGTTGGGATTACAGGCATGAGCCACCGAGCCTGGCCAGAACTAGAGGATGTCTTTGTCCTTTCCAGTTCTAAAATACTGTGCTATGTCAGTTTGAGCAATTTATCATAGTAAGATGACTCTTAAAATTTTGCAGTACCAAATTACTTGTCTGAAAATATATAGAGAAAATAATTTGTCATTTACTCTCCCACAGTGTGTTGTATAAATATTCATGCATTTGGGGATGACTTCTTTTTCTTTTTCTTTCTTTTTTTTTTTTTTTGATGGAGTCTCGCTCTGTTGCCCAAGCTGGAGTGTAGTGGTGTGAGAGTAGCTGGGACTACAGGCATCTGCCACCACGCCCAGCTGATTTTTTTATTTTTAGTAGAGATGGGGTTTTGCCATGTTGGCAGGCTGGTCTCAAACTTCTGACCTCAGGTGATCCACCTACCTCTGCCTCCCAAAGTGTTGGGATTATAGGCATGAGCCTGCGTGCCTGGCTGCATTTTGTGACTTCTGAAGAGGAAAGCTTTATCTTAAAAATTTTTGGTAGTGTTGTTTATGTGTAGCTGAATGGTTTTATTTAAGTTATAATTAAGGTTTTAATTTTGAAATCTTCATTCAGGGGTTAAGAAATCCTTGCGCCATTCTATTAAACTCAATGCAGACTGACGAAAGACCAGATTCAGTGAATCTCCTTTTCAGAATCTCTGAGATGAGGGCTTCAGGACAGAACACCTGGTGTGGAAGGCTAGTGTTTTCAAGTATAAACAGGTGTACTGCAGCCCTAAGGCTCTTCTTACTTAGACCTTGGTTATATTAATTAAAAGAATGACACTGATAGATCTTTTTTTTTTGAAAAGTGTTTTTATTACTGAAATTGTTAATGCTGGATCATGCCCCACAGCAAAGCTGTTCTAATAGAACAGGGTGTACATTGGCTGTTTTTCCTGCTTAACATTTATTGATAACCATTCCTAGTATTCAGTCTGATACCAAGTTCTGCTGACTTTGTCTAGTATCCCTGCTGCGATTACCTTAATTTAGGTTCTCATTATATTTCATTTTTTATTTCAATTGTTAATTTCAAGCCTGTACTGCCCAGACCTGTACCATTGCACTAGCCTTGAAGCTGTTCTGCCAAGTCTAGTCTGTTGTGCTGCCTAGAGATATCTCTAGAAAGCACATAGATCATGTAGTGTGCTTAAAAAACCTTGGATACTGCCTCATTGCCCAAAGAGGTATTGCCCTTCTTATTGGCCTGCACTTTCTGGTCAAACTGTTCAGTGTTCCCTGAACATGTTCTTTTATGCCACTGTGTTGCCTGCCACGTGTATTTCTAGAACTGCTTGAAGACTTACCTCTTTGCTACCTGGTAAATGCTAGCTTCTGCTTCAAGACCCAGCTCATGTTAACTCTTAGGGGAAACTTTTCTTGATTCTTTTGTTTCTGTGACAGGATCTTGTTCCTTTGCCCAGGTTGGAGTACAGTGGCATGATCAAAGCCCACTGTAGCCTCAGAACTCCTGGGCTTAGGCAATCTTCCCACCTCAGCCCCCCAAGTAGTTGGGACTCTACAAGCGTGTGCCACCATACCCAGCTAATTTTTTTCTCTTTTTTGAGAGATGTCGTCTCCCCCATGTTGTCCAGGCTGGTCTTGAACTCCTGGCCTCAAATGATCCTCCCACTTTGGCCTCCCAAAGTGCTGGGATTACAGATGTGAGTCATTGCTGGGCCTTGAGTTTTGTCTTTTGTGATCATTGAAGCACTTTGTGATATATTATACCACACAATCATTTTGTACTAGAATTTCTTGTTTACATTTGCTGCTCCACAACCGCCCCTGTGTGAGGCTCTCAGGGATAGAGACTGTAACCTGATGTTGAATCTTCAGAGGCAGGGTCTTACTGTGCTGCTTTCGTGTTCTTCAAATGTATTTAGAGTGCAGTCTGTTCTTCTGATTTCTTATTTAAAATGTTTTGTTTTTAAAATAATTGTATAATATTGGTTAACCCCCTCTGCAAATAGGTTTATTCACTTAAAACCTTTGGGAAATGCCTTGGAAATACTGCTACACTACTTTCCTTTTCACTTCAGTTTCCAGTTTTACTCTGTGCATCATCTCTGTTGTTACTCTTAAGATGATTCCCTTGATTATCTGTCTCTCTTTCAAGTTCATGCCTGCTTTTCTGTTCATAGCTGATAAAACAGTTGATTGCTAACTAGGATGCTTCTGAAGCAGTGTCTGTTTTAAAACTGTGATCCCTCTTAGGAGGGCTCCCATAGAATGCCTTCTGAAGTTCTTTTCTGCTCTCTGCTCTCTGGCTGAAAGTTTTAGAAACAGAGCGACTGGAGTGGTCTAGAATTAGAATATAGTGTAAGGAAGCAAAGGGGATGAAAATTGAGAAAATCGTGAAGTCTGTATTCTTCATGAGATTTTGCAGCTGAATAGAACTCAGAATAGTTGTAATTCTCTTGGGCTAGATAATTGTTTGAACTGATAAATAATTTAGATACTGGAATTTTTTCTCTTCTTTTTCAGAAGCCACCTCCTAGATAATCTTCCTCTTCAGCTGATACTGTTTTATAAATAAATGAAGCCTCTGAATTGTTCTTAGTATTTTCAGAACTCTTTGATCTAGTAAGTTTTATGAGAAGACATTTTTCTTGATGAATTGGAATGTTTTGATTAAACATTTTTTTGTTTTAAGTTAATTTATTGGACATTAGTAAGCACTTAATTTTGGGGGCACAGTACGTGTGGAGACTAATGCTCAACTACAAAGTTTCTCAGTAGATGCTGGGTAGAAACTTCTGTAATCTCAGTACCTAGTTTAAAAAAATTAGAATTAGGAAATGTTCTATATAGAAGTGAATAAATTTAGTACACAGTGACCAGACTGATCCCTAGATTGGGGGATTTTTGCTAATTTAATATTAGATTTAATCCTAATAGTTAAATCAACTGGTGATGCCATGAATAATTTTGATCCTTTTGTGGTTTTGAAAGATGTATTTTCAGAATTAATTTTATTACCCTCATAACATGCTCAGAGAACTTTGGTGTAAAGATAATGCGTTGTTTTTCTTGGTGGCCAATATAATCTTTTAAAGTGTACTTTTTAGTTTAGGTATCCCTGGAAGTTTTTGTTCTCAGTTTAATGATCTTGTCAAGTAAATACCACCTAATTATCTATTCCTATTCCGCTATCATTTATCCAGGCAAGAGAGTTTTATATTGAATAATGCTTTAGGAATGAGCTATTTGTAATTCCTGTTCAGCTATCTTGTCTATAAAGCAAAATTCATACTTACAGTAGTTTTTATTCTCTAACTTCTCAGTTAATAGTGTGGTGAAATTGAAAAACCCTGCAAAGTAACACAATGACAAATACATCTTGGATATTTTTGTGTAGTTCTCTTGTCATTTTAACTTTTCTCATCTGCTAATGAATCAGACTTTAGAGGAAAGATGAAGAGCTGACTTTCTGATGTCCTCCGCATAACTGAGTAAACCTATCTGGATTGTAGATTTCATTTCATTTCTTTTTTATTTTTTGATACGATTTTGTTGCCCAGGCTGGAGTGCAATGGTGGGATCTTAGCTCACTGCAACCTCCACCTCCTGGTTCAAGCGATTCTCCTGCCTCAGCCTCCCGAGTAGCTGGGACTACAAACATGCGCCACCATGCCCGGCTAATTTTGTATTTTTAGTAGAGACGGGGTTTCTGCATGTTGATCAGGCTGATCTCAAGCTCCCGACCTTAGGTGATCCGCCTGCCTCAGTCTCCCAAAGTGCTGGGATTGCAGGCGTGAATTACCACGCCAAGCTATAAATTTCATTTTTAAGAGAGTGATACTTGTGGTATTCTTGTGTTTATACATTTTTTCCTCTAAGAAAGTGGGCTTTTTTACTGATGACTTGTTCTTTAGAGTCAGAATATCTTTAGTGTATAGATAAACCAAAATTCTTCTGTAGTTCTGTGATGGAGGACATAATTTGACCTTCAGGTTCATGAATATTTGCACTGAGTTGTGCATTATTTCTTCATTGTATATGAATGAACACATTTTTTATTCTTGTCACAGGCTATTTAGAATCAGAGGAAGCAAGGCTTGTTGGTCTCTGCTGCTTTACTGTAAAAGCAATGTGAGAGTGATGAATGCAGAACAGTTAGTGTAGCTGCCAGTTTTCAGTTGTCTTATATGATTGGAAAGTTCCTCATGTAAACACAATAATTTATTTTAATCATTAACCTTTTCATTATTTTCTCCCTCAAAGATGTACCTCCCCTCCCCCTATCAAAAACAAAAACCTGCCCAAGCCCTAAAATTAAACCAAAAAAAGACTCTGGCAAATAAAGTTGATTTACTTTTCTTTCCTTACCTCTGGCCTTTCAAGATTCAGAGACTCAAAAGTAGTGAAACAAGTCACACTTTTCCCTATATCCTGCCCACAAAAACTTTCAGATGACATGAAGCAAGAAAGGACTAACTAGATAGTTGACTTTTGAGTAAACTCAGGCTTTGTTTCTTCTCTGTCTTGTGGTAGATAAGAAAGACTTTGGACCAGATACTGGTATGAAGATAAGGAAGAGTAGGATTACTTTATTGTTGGGAATATGGGAAATATATTAAAAATATATGAAGCTGTGTTCCAGTGTAAATATGCTAGGTTGATTATCTCTTCCAGTCACCATGAAAACCGCTTCATGCCTTGGTGAAACTGGCAACATGGGTTGTTTCTGAAGAGATGCATGTTATAATTTATGGGGTGCATTTTTTGTGTATGTGTGTGTAATGATAATGATGGTATTCATACCAAATTTACTGCTACAATGTTACAATCTATTGCCAGTTAAAATTACCCAGGAATGAAGACAGCATTTTGAAAATACAAGTTTGTGGTAAAATACTTTGCTGTACAAAAATAGAATTTTTTTTTTTTTTTTTTTGGAGACAGTCTCACTCACCCAGGCTGGAGTGCAGTGGCGCCATCTTGGCTCACCGCAAGCTCCGCCTCCCGAGTTCACTCCATTCTCCTGCCTCAGCCTCCCAAGTAGCTGGGACTAGAGGCGCCTGCCCCCACGCCCGGCTAATTTTTTTGTATTTTTAGTGGAGATGGGGTTTCACCGTGATAGCCAGGATGGTCTCAATCTCCTGACCTCGTGATCCACCTGCCTCAGCCTCCCAAAGTGCTGGGATTACAGGTGTGAGCCACCGCACATAGCCTACAAAAATAGAATTTATTTGTTGTATTTCTATACTACATCATCAAATAATATGAAACAATTAGATTTTATCTCCTGATAAAACTTGTCTAAAGTAAATGCTGTAGACTATTGTGCAATTTTGAATTAGTCTCTGTGTTTAAGAAAATCCAACAAGTATTATACTGCAACCATCATGAAAACACAGCATTTGCCATCCTCATTTAAATTTTTTCAGGTTTATTAAAGTGTAATTGGCATGTAAGTAACTTCACTTTTAAAATATTACCTGGGAAACTACCACCGTGAAGATAATGATCACATCTGTCATCCCTAAAAGATTTCTCCTGCCTTTTGGTAGTTCCTCCTTCCTGCTCCTTTGTCACAGGCAGCCACTAATCTGCTTTCTGTCACTATAGATTAGTTTGCATTTTCTTGAATTTTATATAAATGTAATAGTGTATGCGTTCCTTTTTTTTTTTTTTTTTTGGTTTGCCTTCTTTCAGTCATCGTGGTTATTTGAGGTTAATCCGTGTTTATTTTGTTATTTTTGAATAATATTCCATTGGGTGAACAATCTGCAATTTAACCTGTTGAGGGACATTTGAGTTTTTTTGCGGTTTCTAGCTCTTACAGATAAAGCTGTTGTATACATCCCTGAACAAGTCTTTGTGTGGACATATGCTTTCACTTCTCTTGAGTAAATACCTAGGAGTGGAATTGCTGGGTATTTTTAACTTTTTAAGAAACTAACAAGCTGTTTCTCAAAGTGGTTGTATCACTTGAAATCCTGCCAGCACTGTATGAACTCCAGTTTCTTCGTATCCTTGCCAGCCTTGATATGGTCAGTCTGTTTAATTTTAGGCTGGTGGCAGGTGTCTAGTGGTAAGATAGCTCATTGTGGTTTTAGCTTCTGTTTCCCTAATAACTAGTGATGCTGAGCCTGTTCTCGTGTGCTTATTTGCCACCTGTATTTTTATTTGTTTATTTATTTACTTATTTTGAGACAGAGTCTCACTCTGTCGCCCAGGCTGGAGTGCAGTGGCGCAATCTTGGCTTACTGCAACCCCCGCCTCCTGGGTTCAAGTGATTCTCCCACCTCAGCCTCCCCAACAGTCTCAGCCTGTAGCTGAGACTACAGGCATGCGTGACCATGTCTGGCGGCTGATTTTTGTATTTCTAGTAGAGACGAGGTTTCACCATATTGGCCAGTCTGGTCTCAAACTCCTGGCCTCAAGTGATCCGTCTGCCTTGGCCTCCCAAAGTGATGGGACTGCAGGTATCAGCCACCGCAGCTGGTGGCCCCCCTGTATATTTTTTAAATGTTTTCATATTGTTTACTCATTTTTCAATTTGGTTGTTTGGCATTACTGAATTGTCCTTTATCTTAGATTCATGTATATATTTTAAGGGTGTCTTCTGAAGAGCAGATTTAATTTTTGCTTTTTGTGTCATAGTTAAGAAATCATTACCAAACCCGAGAACACTAAGATTTTCTCATAGCTTTACCTTTAGAAGGTTTATAATTTTAGCTCTTATATTAAGTACTTGGATTCATTTTGAGGTAATATTTGAATACATATTTCTAAGGGTGAGGTAAGTTCATTTTTTCTTTTTTAAAAACATACGGCTATCTAATTGTCCTGGCATCATTTATTGAAAAAATTACCTTTTCTTATTGAATTGCCTTGGTATCTTTGAAACAATCAGTGGGCTGTATATGTGTGAGTCTCTTCATTGTGTTTCATTGATCTTTCTTTACACCAATACTATCACTTAAAATAATGTAGCTTTATAAGTCTTGAAAATTAGGAAGAGTAAGACCTTCAGTTCTTTTTAGAGTTATTTTGGATATTCTGCATCCTTTGCATCTCCTTTAAAATGTTATAATTAGCTTGTCAATTTTGACATAAAAGGGATGGTCAGGAATTTTTATTAGGATGCATTGCAAATATAGATACATTTGGGAAAAACTGACAATCCAAAACATTGGACTTGGTATTCCAATCCATGAACATAGGTATCTCTGCTTTTATTTAGGGCTTCCTTCAGCAGCGTTTCATAGTTTTCAGTCTCATTTGTTAGACTTATCACTATTTCATGTTTTCGATGCTGTGTAAATGTTACTGTTAAAATGCCAATTTCTGATGGTTTACAGGTAGTTTATATACAGATTATTTTTGTATATCTTGTTTCCTATAACTTGGCTAAATTTAATAGGTTCTAGGAACTTTTTTTGTAGATTCTATAGAATTTTCTCCATAGACAATTTTGTCTGTGAATTGAGACAATTTTTACTTTTCTTCCAATGTGGATGCCTTTTATTTCTTTCACTTGCCTGAACCCTCCAGTACAGTGTTGAATAGAAGTTCTGAGAGTGGACATTCTTGTATTAGTAAGCGTGATGTTAGCTGTAGTAAACATTTAAATAGGTGTAGGGAATTCCTTTCTGTTTTAATTTGCTGAGGGGTTTTTCTTAGTCTGGGTCTTGCTCTGTGGCCCAGGCTGGAGTGCCGTGGTGCAGTCACAGGTCACTGTGACCTCAAACTCCTGGGCTCAACCTGTCCGCCTGCCTCAGCCTCTTGAGTGGCTGGGACTAATGCACCGCTATGCCTGGCTAATTTTTTGGGGGGCCAAGGGGTAGAGATGGGATCTCACTGTATTGACTAGGCCTCAAGCCATCATCCCACCTGGCTTCGGCCTCGCAGCGTGCTGGTATTACAGTTGGGAGCCATCGTGCCCAGCCCACTGAGCCTTTTTATTAAGGAATAGAAGTTGGACTTTTGTCAAATATCTTTTCCTCCTGCATTTAGTAAGACAGTCATATAGTTTTCCATATAATGCTGGGTTACATTGGTTGATTTTTGATTGTAGGAATCCTAAACCAACTTGGCATTCCCGGATTAAATCTCACTTTGTCATGATGTATTTTCATGATGAATAATCCATGTTGGTTTGGTTTGTTAAGAAAATTTGCATCTGTGGTCATGAAGAACATTGGTCTGTACTTAGTTTTACCTTCTAGGCTGTTTGTCTGGTTTTGGATTCACGGCAATGTGGGTCTCGGAATGAGTTGGAAATGTTCTGCCCTCTTTTCTGGAAGAGTGTGTGAGGAATTGAAATTATTTTTTTCTTAAATGCTTGGTAGAATTTACTAGTGAAGCCATCTGGGCTAGGATTTTCTTTCTGGGGAGGTTTTACTACAGATTCAATTTATTTAAAATACATAGGGTATTCAGATTATTGATTTATTCTTGAGTGAGCTTTGGCAGTTTGTACCTTCCAAGAAACTTAGGAATTTGTTTGTTTTATTGAAATAATGTTCATGAGATTTCCTTATCTGTACCTGTAGAATCTGTAGAGAATGTCACTTCTCAGTTTTCATTGGTAATTTGTGTCTTTGTCTTTCGATGAGTCTGGGTTGTCAAGATTTTATTGATCTCAGCAAGCTTATGATTTCACTGTCTTTTTTGTTTTGTATTTCATTGATATCTGATCTTTATTTTCTTTCGTTTATGTTGAGTTTCATTTGCTGTTCGGTTTTTGGTTTCTTAAGGTGTATGTATACTTTGCTCCTTGTTTTGAAACTTCTTTTTTTCAAGTGTGGGTGTTTGGCGCTAAAATTTTTTCCCTCAAGTTCTTCTTTAGTTGTAACCCACAGAATTTGATATTTTTGTGTTTTCATTTTCATTCAGTTTCAGATGTCAGATGCTTTCTAATTGTTCTTTTAATTTTTTTTAATCTTATGGATTATTTAGAACTGTCATTTAGTTACTAGATATGTGAGGATTTTCCAAATACCCTTCCGTTTTTGCTTTCTAATTAAGTGATGTTCAGCTTTGTTACTTTGGTGCATAAGCATTTAAAATTATGTCTTGATGAATTGATCCCTTTTTCATTCTGAAGTAAACCCACTTTATCCCTGGTAATAGTATTTGCTCTGAAATGTACTTTGGCCAATATTAATATAGCCACTCCAGCTTTGTTTCAAATAGTGTTAGCATGGCATCCCTTTACTGTGTTTGTGTCTTTGTATTTGAAATGAGTTCCTTATAGGCAGTATGTAATTGGGTTTTGTTTTTCTAATCAGATATCGTAATCTCTGCCTTTTAATTGTGATTTGTAGACGATTTGTATTTAAAGTGATTATTGACGTGATCAATTTTAAATCTACCATCCTGCACTTTGTTTCCACTTTTGGAAACAAAACGTATTTGTGTGGATATACGTACTCTGGGATATATGCCTAGCAGTGGAATTGCTGAGTCAAGTAAGAACTGCCTTTAACCTTTTGAGGAACTGCCCCAGTTTTCCGAAGTGGCTGTAGCATTTTATGAATAAATTCCTTCCAATAGTGGTTTCTCATTTCTTGCCCTTGTTTCAAAACGTATTTTCAATGTGTATAAAATGTCCAGGTTCAGTTTGTTTCTTTTAGTTGTCTTAAAAGATGTTACTCCATTGTCTCCTGGGTTACGTAATATTTGATTATCATTCTTTTTTGTTTTGTTTTGTTTTTTGGGGGACAGTCTCACTCTGTCACCCAGGCTGGAGTGCAGTAGCGCGATCTCTGCTCACTGCAACCTCCCTCTTCTGGATTCAAGCGATTCTCGTGCCTCATCGAGTAGCTGGGACTAGGCCTGCACCACTGCGCCCGGCTGACCTTTGTATTTTTAGTAGAGACGGGGTTTCACCACGTTGGCCAGGCTGCTCTTGAACCCCTGACCTCAAGTGATCCGCCGGCCTCCCAAAGTGCTGGGATTACAGGTGTGAGCCACCATGCCTGGCCAATATTTGATTATCATTCTATCATTCTTATCTTTGTTCTTTAACGTGAGTCTTGGTTTCTCTGACTGCTTTTAAGATTTCACTTAATCACTGCTTTTTTAGCATTTTGATTATAAAGGGCCTTGGTATAGTTTTCTTCTTGGTTGTTGGACTTGGGATTTGCTGAACAACATTTTGCCTTCTTATTTAAAGCGTATATCCTATTGGGAAATATATAGAATTTTTATGAGAATGTTAAATCCTCATTCATATTAAGAAATATGCTGTAGCCTATCAGGCCAAGAAGAGCTAGACTCTTTTAGATTGCCCTTGGTTGCTACTGTATCTTTCTACTTGGAAAAATTTCTTTAAGACAGGTTTTAGAGATATTGTCCAACCATTAACTAAAATCCAGTGATTGGCACAAGGTTATGGAGCACATTAATAGTAATAGAGCCTGCACTGGACTCCTGGTCTAGCCTTGGGTCTTCCCCATCAAATTACACCACTTCTCTGACAAACCAAGTACTAGGAAGATGACCAGGGATACTACTCTGGACCCTGTGAGTGTGACTGCTGCTGTGCTTTATCTCAATTTCCAGCTCTTTCATTTCTCCATACAAACACTTCTGTGAAACTATTTTTTTGTTGTAGTCCACAATGGTAACTATCTCAGACTTACAGTTATGTTACTTTAGGAAGTCTATGATTTGGGTTGGCTTGCTATTCTCAAACAGCAGTTAGCTTGACCAACTTTTTTATTTGGTACGATGGGCTTTGGGGTGTGAACTTTCTTTTTCTTGACATATGTTTCTGTTCTTCTGCCCACCTAATTTCCCCCTAACGGGAAGTATGTATGAGTGTGGGTTGGTGATTTTAAGTTACCATCTGTATCACATCCATAGCACTTCCTTTCCCTTTGTAAGATTTCCTTTGTTTTTAGAATCCTCTCATTGGTTATTTGACATTCTTTGTAGATAGTTGTGGAGTACCTGGAGCATTTTGGCTGAAGTGGAATGCTTTACATGTCTTTATGCTTTTTGAAGCTTATCTGATTGGTTGTACATTCCCATGCATTAGAAACAGATTGTCTAGTAATATGGAACATACAGTCACCTTATCTTGCAGAGTTCAGGAAGTACATGTATCTTCCTGAAGTATCTTCCGGAGTTCAGGAGGAATTTTCTAATGGAAAACCAGAATGTTGTAATTGTGAGAAATCTTTTTAAAGTTACATTTATTGAGGTATGATAATATAGTAAGAGTAACCCTTTTTGCTGTATAGGTTCTGTGAATTTTGATGAATTTAAGTCCTGTGATGACAACCAAGAAAAAATAATGTTTTAATTTTCATTTCCCTGATGACTAATAATAAGCATCTTTCCTGTGCTTAGATGAGTCATCTATATATTTCTTTGATGAAGTGAGTTCAGATTTTTTGCCACAATTTCTAGATTGTGTTGCTTTCTTATTACTGAGTTTTTAGAGTTTTCTGTATATTCTGAATAACAGTTTTTAATTAGGTATTTGTTTTGCAACTTTTTGCTGAGTCTGTGACTTTACATTTCATTTTCTTTTGATTTTGACTTTCCATTTTCTTAATGGTGTCTTTTGAAGAGCAGAAATGTTTAATTTTTATGAAATCCAATATATCAATTTTTCTCCTTAATGGCTTATGCTTTTTTAGTTCTTCTATATGGAGAAAGATACGGATCGAGGTTCTTAATTTTGATGAATGGATGCTTCATTTTTTTTCTGCACCATTTGTTGAAAGACTCTCTTCTCCACTGAGTTAGATTGGCATATTTGTAAAAAACCTGATTACTATTAATACATATGTGTGAGTTTATTTCTGGACTCTGCTCCGTCGACTCTTAAGTGTCTTTTTGCCAATACCACGCTGTCTTAAAAATTGTAAATAGGTAAATCATGAAATCAGGTAGCATCAGCTCTTCAATTTGGAACTTTTTTTTCTAAAATTGCTTTGACTTCTAGGTGTTCTCTTTTTCCATGTAAATTTTAGAGTCAGCTTGTCAATTTCTATGAAATTTGCTGGAATTTTGACAGGATTGCATTGAATGTGTAGATCAATACTGTTCAATAGAATTATCTGTAATGATGGAAATGTGTATTTACACTGTCCAGTATGTGGTAGTCACTAGCCGTGTATGACTGTTGACTACATAAAATGTTGCTTGTGAGTGAGCAGAGATTGCGCTACCACACTCCAGCCTGGGCGACTGAGCAAGACTCCGTCTCAAAAGAAAAAAGAAAAAAAAAAGAGAATGTTGCTTGTGAAATTGGAGAAATGAATTTTAAAGTTTATTTCATTTTGATTTATTTAAATTCAAATACAGTCACATGTCACTAGTGGCTATTGTATTGGACAGCATAACATAGATTATTTTGGGCACAATTATATATTACTTTGACTTCTGAAAGTCAGTATTAAGCCTTAAAGCCCACAAATGTGGTATATCTCCCTATTGAGTCCAAAATTTGAGATTGCAGCATACATAACAGATCTTATAGTATATATTTTGTTAAATTTATCTTGGAGTATTTAATGATTTTTGGATGTTATCGAAAGTGATATTTTTTCTTTAATCTTTTAATTGTTCATTGCTAGTATGCAGAAATAAAAATGATTTTTATATATTGACTTTGTATCCTATGCCTTGCTTAGCTTCACTTATTTTATTCTAGTAATTTTTTGTATGTTCTTTGGGATTTTTGCATAGACAGTCGTGTAAACTGTCAGTAGAGAGTTTTATTTTTTCTTTTCAGTCTGTATGTGTTGAGTGGATATGTAGGAATAGATTGCTGAGTTATATAGTAACGAGATATTTTAACTTTTAAAGAAACTGCCACGCTGTTTTTCCAAAGTGGTAATTTTATATTACCACCAACATATGAGGGTTCCAGTTTCTCTATATTCTCACCAACACTTGGTATTTTTTTAATTATAGCCGTTTGAGTTGGTGTGTTGTGAAACATTGTGATTTTTTAAAATTTGCATCTCTCAAATGACTAATGATATTTAGCACCATTTCTTGTCATTAGCCATTTGTAGATCCTCTTTGGTCAAGTGTCGTCTATTCGTATATTTTACCATTTTAAACATTGGGTTGTCTGTCTTATTTATTGAGTTGTAAACAGTTGAGGAATGGGCTTTACCAGATACGCTGGTGTCTTGATTTGGGACCTCCAGGGCTCCAAAATGTGAGGAGTAAATTTCTGTTATTTATAAATTACCCAGTATCAGGCATTTTGTTAAGCACCCTGAATGGACTAAGATTATAAATCTATAGAAATGTGTTTTTCAAGAAGGTAATTTTATCAGTGAAACAATGAGGTATATACTTCATGAGCCTTTTTTAGTTAGTTTCTAAAACCATGTTGGGATACTGCCTTGATTCTTGGTTTTTAGTTTTCTTATCCCAAAACGAAAAAACCATTTAATGTATCTGTATTTCTGTTCTGAACCTTCTGGATGTATACTAGTCTTCCCCGCCCCTTTAGTGGGAGATACATTTCAAGACCTCCCAGTGGATGCCTGAAACTGTGGATAGAGCTGAACCCTAGATAAACTCTGTTTTTTCTTGTGCATACATTCCTGTGATAAAAGTTTAATTATACATTAAGTACAGTTAAGAGATTAACAAAAATAACCTCGCTACTCTTGCATTTTGGGTCATGATTAAGTCAAATAAGGGTGACTTAAACACAAGACTGATACCACCACAGTCAAACTGAAATGGCTTATTGACAGGCAGATGGTGTCTACAACACGGATATCTTCAACAAAGGGGTGATTCATATCCCTTGTGGGACAGAGTGGAACAGTGAGGGATTTTATCACGCTGTTCAGAACAGCATGCAGTTCACAACTTAAGAATTGTTTATTTCTGGAATTTTCCATTTAATATTTTTGGACCATGGTCAACTTCAGAAAGCAAAGTCTCAGATAAAAGGAGCTTACTGTATTACAAATCTGTGAGAAGTTTTCATTGTATTAGTTTGTAGTGAAAAGCAATAGATATTCTCTCAGCCTAGGCCTGCTCAGGTCTTTTTCTTGAAGAACAAGTAATCAAGCCACAGACTAATTTAAAGTTACAAAAAATAGTAGAAATTTATTTCTCACAGTTCTGGAGACTGGGAAGTCCAAGATCGGGATGCTGGCAGATTGTCTGGTGAGGGCTGCTCTCTACTTCCAGCTTTGTTACTGTGTCCCCACATGGCAGAACGTGGAAGGGCAGAAAGGCCTTTGCTAGTTCCCTCCAAGCCCCTCTTTTTATTTTAATTTTTTTATAGAGATAGCATCTCCCTGTGTTGCCCAGGCTGCTCTTGAATTCACGGCCTCAAGTGATCCACCTTGGCCTTTGCAAAGTGCTGGGATTACAGTGCACCCGGTCCCCCTTTTAGAAGGCACTGATCCCATCTATAGGGCACAGCCAGAATGGCCTAATCACCTCTTAAAGGCCCTACCGCTTAATGCTGTCACCTCAAATGCTGTTGCCTTGGGATTTTCAACATGAATTATGGAGGGGACACAAACATTCACATCATAGTAGGAGTATACATTTTCCAATTCATACGTATTTTTTGCCTGCAATAGAAAAATTTTTCTTGCTTAAAAAGTAAAATTGACCTCCCTAAACTGGTGGTTAGATGGGAAAAAAGTTAATAGGGATTTCATTGGTGCTTTACAGCGAAGCTTCTTAAATGAGAACTCTACGAGGGAGTAAGTGAGTGACTTGGAGTGTTGGTGGATTAACATATAAGCTCTGGTGCAAGATTATTCCCATCAGAGAATTGGCTGTGCCTTTTTGGAAGATATCTCTTTTATTTTGTATGAAGATATCTCTTTTATTTTGTATTTTACAGTTATGTGAAGATTCATGTAACAGATGAAGCACCTGCTTCTTGCAGACATTAACTTAGCACAATGTTTTTCCAGCATAGTTGATGCACAGAAGTGCTAATATGGATAATAAGGACAGTGTTTTACTAAGCATGTTACAATCTTTTAAACATACATTATCTTGGAGCTTGCCTGAAATGGATTTTGAGTGTTTTCAAGTCTTCTCTGGTGATGATGGGTACTGCTGAGTTAACCACAGTCTTTTGGTTAGGCTACAGTTAGTTAGCAAAGAGCTACATGTAGCTATGTAGGTAGTCTGATTTTGTCCTCTTACCAAGCACTGCCTAATAAACTGAATGGATTGTCCAAGCTGATTTGGATGTTTTCCCTCAGTTACAAACCAGGAAGCATGTTTTGCAGGCTGTTGAAATGTGGATAACAGGTGACTGGACTTGATTTCCTTCTTTAATTCTTTACCAAGCATGACAGGTTTTGCCCTCATTAGCTGCATTTTCACTGTATGGTTTAATTACATTTTCCTTACAAGATTCAGCACTAATGATGATTTTTACTTTTCTGTTTTTGAAACATATTCTCTGACACTTTTGTTTATTAGTGTCTTTGGGAGTGGGGAGGGAGGGCATTTGGGGAAGGAATGCTGATATGACTGGGAGACTTACGCTACTACCTCAGCTCTAGGCTGCTCTACTTCATGTGGGTATAATGTGTATAAAAAGGTAAACCTGCTGACAAATAATGGACTCTCATTTGGTGCAGTATAAATGTAGTATCTCTTGTCTCTTATTCTCATCATTAGTATAGCTGCAAAAGAGGATTGATTGGAACCCTTCTGAATCTTTCGAGACTGATAAGAATAAAGCAACTTCACGACCTCCCTGCAGATCGTGGCTGTTAGTACATCTAAAGTGCATGTGTAGTTCCTGTCACCGATGAAATGGCTTCATGGAATATGGGGGATCCTTTTTTTTTTTTTTTTTTTTAAAAACATTGGTTTCCATAGATAAACATTGAGATGGCTTCTTGCAACCGATTTGTGAATTGGCTGACCCATCCTTAATCTTTGCTATTTGTTGGTTTAGAATTTGTTATCTGGGCTAAAGTTGATTTCTCATTCTCTTTATATGTATGTAAAATGTCCGTAGGTTTGTATTCTGAGATGTCTATATGGTTTATAATACACTTGAAAATTTCTGAATAGCTTAGAGTAAAAGATAAGTAATTATCTGATAAGGCTTAACAATTAAATTATTTGCACATTTTTATAGATTGTGGAAAACAGCATACCTTACTGCTTTTGTAATCACAGTGAAAGTTCCTTACTGTTTACTAGCTTTCAGATAAGAGCACAAACCTCAGGTAGAGTTCTGTGTGTTCAGTATTTGGGTAACTGCAAAGAGTTCTTATACCCATCAGCCTTTCTTAACCAGCTCTGAGAGAATTAAGCCCTCCTGCTCTAAGACTTCCATTGTAGACAGTTACTTTTTCTCATATGCATTCAGAGTGGTACTGGTTATAATAGATACTTGGAAAAATTGAGAAAATGATCACTGTCATCATTTTTTGGGTGTTCCGTGGTTCAGACTGAGAAGGACCATGGACCTAGAGAGTACACTGTGATATAATTATTATTTCTCATTCAGATTTACAAATGCAAAACAAAACTGGCTGCAGAGTTGTTCTTAGTACTTTGAGACGTCACCTGGCATATGCTTTTGGCTTTTCAATAACCCAAATACTTAGTGAACCTCCTGTAGTCCTTTCTTTCACGGGCAGTAATGTGCTTTGGCTGCTCAAATTATTTGGAATTCCTGTACTTTTTATTTGTCTCTCACCTTACATAGGTTTTCTTCTCTGTTGGGGATGTTCCCTTTGTTCACCTAGTTCACTGAACTTGAAGAGTCACTTGCTTTGTGAAGCCCTTAGTCATCTGCCAGCACAAGGTTGGTATTCCCTCTTTTGTGCTGCAGTACCTGCACTTAAAATCATTACTTATCACATTTAAAAATAATATTTTACAGAATTGCCTCACCATTCCTATTTCTATCCATCCCTGGAAGGCAGGGACTGTTAGATTTGTTAACGCGTAATGTGTGTTGGTTGAATGTTGAATGAGTGGTTGATACACTTTTGCCGTATAAGGTAGGCATTTTACAGTAAAGTTTTGCAGTATTAACAATGGCAGTGGCCAGGCGCGGCGGCTCATGCCTGTAATCCCAGCACTTTGGAAGGCCGAGGCAGGCGGATCACGTGAGGTCCAGAGTTGGCCAGCCTGGCCTACATGTTGGTGAAACCCTGTCTCTACTAAAAATACAAAAAAATTAGCCGGGTGTGGTGGCAGGTTCTTGTAGTCCCAGCAACTCAGGAGGCTGAGGCAGGAGAATCGCTTAAACCCGGGAGGCGGAGGTTGCAGTGAGCCAAGATCGTGCCACTGCACTCCAGCCTGGGTGACAGGGTGAGACTCCGTCTCAAAAAACAAACCCCAAAAACCCAGAATGAAACATTCAGAGGGCACCAAACAGCAGAACATGTTGGCCTTTGTGGAGATAGAAATACCATCATGGCTTCATTAAAATACCACGCTCAACCCAGCTGAATCTGTAACCGTAGCCTGACTGGGCATAAGAACATTAAAGCATATTCTGAGTGATGTAAAACCATAATACTTCAAATGCAGGTATGTAATTAATTGCAGTGAATGAGCCAGCATAGTATTTGATAGATTAGATTAGATAGATAGATAGATAGATAGATAGATAGATAGATAGATAGATAGAGCTTCAAAGGAGGTATGTACCCAGAAGACCTAGATGAGATTGCCTGCATTGTCACCACCTGATATCTTGAAAGGTCACCACCACCTCTGGGCTTCTCATATCATTTTCTCATTTGTGAAATTGTTGTTTTGGGAGAGTTTCTTGAATATTTGAGCAAGTGTGTTGAAAGTGAGATGGCAACAAAATAGATGCGTGAACTGTAGTGAAACTTAACAAATTCTAAGTGGATTGTTGAGAGGTTTCTATCACTTGTCAGTCAGAGAGACTAATATATAAAGTCTGCCATATAGTGGATGTTCAGTAAATGTTTGTCGAGCCAATGAAAGAAGTGAAATTCCAAGATAGAATTAACAAGAATGACACTCTAGGTTGAATTGGGGCCCAGAAAGAGTAGTCTAGGCAAAAGGGGCCTCTGGAGAATGGAAGTACCAGTACTACATGGGAATGGATTGTGAAGTTAATTAAAACCTTAGATGTGGCCTGTAGTGCATTGTGGTAACCCAAGCTGATACTTCCAAGGTAGCTGTACTTTGATCTGATGCAGGAGGTGGGATACTTACAATTTATTGAATGACCGTTTTATGTTAGACCAAGTACAAAGCACCTTATAGATGCTTTTTATCTTGACAGCAGCTGAAGACACCTGTTTTTATCCCCATTTAAAAGATGAGGATAGAAATAAGCCATCCAGAAAATACATAGAAGGTAGTATGATACAGTAACTTAAGTTGCAGAGGAAGTAGTTACTGGAAGAGAGGGAGGAAGAAGAAAGCAGGAGGGATGGTAGTTGTAGTGCTGCAAGGGTTGCCCTTCACACTGGATCTCTCAGACTTTGCCTTTACAGATTTGGTGGGGAACAAAGGTGAAGCAGATTTTCCTTCTTTTGGAAACAGTTACTTGTTTTTGTTTTAATTATTTACTGAAGGATTTAGTCAGACTTTTACGTTTGTTCTGTTATATTGAACATTGGTCATACTGTCAGGAAGGGTCACACTTGATAATGCTTATTACGTATTTTTAAAAGATCAACTGATGAATGAGTAGTAGCAGTGTATTGTGAAAGCTCTGAATTTGCAGAGGAAAATAACAGTTGGATTTTCTTGAAAGTAAAGCTAAGAACTGTGTGTAGTAATTTAACTTCCCACGTCAGTAATTTAACCGTATTAACCACCCAAAGAAGTAATGAAAATAGAACTTTTATTCAAATATTTGGCTGTACACATATCTGTTGTTTTACATTTCAAAGCTACCTTTATGGAATGGACAACATTTTTTCTCTCACACTTCTTTACCTTCTGTAGAACAGATAGAGCGAGTCACTTGTTTTTAATTCCTACCTGCAAACCTTCTTCGTAATTACATTTATTTCTGAAATGCCTTAGAGCATCTTGTCAGCTTCCTCCCCTCGGCCCCAGAGATTTAAATCCCCAGGTAGATTCATATGATATCAAGAAGTGTTTAGTTTCTTCTGTAGAAAGTCATGATTTATTACAACATACTGCTATAACTGCTTTGCCAATTCATCCACTGCGAATCCACTGACTGTACTCTCTAGTGTACATCTTAGTACATTTTGTGTTGCTATAACAATACCTGAGACTGGATAATTTATAAAGAAAATAATTTTATTTGGCTCATGATTCTGAGGTTGGAGAGTCCAACATCAGGCAGCCCCTTTGGTTGAGGGTCTTGTGCTCCTTCAGTTCATGGCAGAAAATGGAAGGAAGCCAGCATGTGCAAGGAGAAGGAACAACCCACTCTTGGAGTAATGAATCCAGTCCTGTGAGAGCAAGAACTCACTGCCACAAGGTGACATAGTCTTATTTATTAGGTATCCCTCCCATGACCCAAACATCTCTGACTAGGCCCCACCCACTAACACCGCCACATTGGAAATCAGATTTCAACATGAGTTTTGGTGGAGACAGACCACATCCAAACTATAGGCACATGCATCAAATATTTTTGCTTTGTGTGCTCTGAATATTTTGTGGTGTTCATAGGTTTAGCTCATAATCTCCAAAAGGGAAATTGTAATAACTTCTAACTTGTAATTGAGCTGAAACCAGTATAAACAGGCTTATTACTTTTTAAAAAAGTTTTAGGAAGAAGTGGTAGTTTAGTATTTTAAGCTGTATCAATTGGATGAAATAAAGTGGAGGAAATGGTTTAGAAGTGTGAAATTGCTGAGTTTATAGAAATAACATGTACTGCATGAAAAGAAATGTATTTGAAAAAGATGCCTGATGTACGATAAAGCAATCCAGCAGTATTTCAGTCAGCACAGAGATTGATTTATAAGTTAATACTTTAAAGACATACCATTGCTTTAATGGGGATGGTGGAGCAGAACACATTTCTTAGAATTTACCTATTGTTAAAACAAAGATTTCTATTGGAAGACATATGTAAGTCATCCTTTTTTTTTTTTTTTCAAAGTGTAACTGTGTTTGGGAAGGAAATAAAAATATGAATAAAATGTGTTTTAAATTATGTCATCAAAAGGTGGGATGTAATGTTCTTCACAGATTTAAAGAAACATTTCATGTGTATTTGAACTTAGAAGTTTTGGAGACTGAAGGCATTTGCTAAGCATTGTTTTTCTTTTCATTCATTTAAGGCTCCGTATGGCATCTGTGTCAGGCTGACAAAATCACATGTGTTACAGAGTTCAGTCATGAGGCCAGGTGTGCACCCCTTAGCTAACAGGTGGGACGAGCGTTAAGAAACCCAGTAACCTGTTCTCACATCTGTCTCTGTGTACTGTGGTCAGTGAAGACTGTACAAGTGTAGCTGTGGAAAGTTTGTGGACGGTAGGTGGGATAGGTATTGAAAGACACTTCTGGCATTGATGGGAGACTGTTTTAGTGAAAAGCGACTTCAAACAATAGTGCCAGGATGGTGTAATTTACATTTGGCCCAGATTCACCTTAGTTCCTTGAGAGAACTAATTTTTCTCATTATGGCAATTGTAATTGGCCCTCAGAATGGATCTGTTTTTAAAATAGAGAAGTGAACATTACATTGCATTTTTTACTTTTGAGATAAATTTTGGTAAACAAGTCTTGGTTTTTTTCATGTGTAAAACTGCCTGCTTAAGTCTCCTTATGCTTTAATGTGAACATTTCTTATTAAAGATGTGCGACAGCCTGATGGTAAAAACAGATGCACAGATAAGCCCAAGTAACCAGTGAAATCTAAAACTATTCATAAGGGGAGTTAAGTTTTGAATTATTATATACATTAACCTGTGTATGTAACCAGTATTGGGGGCAGAGTCCTATTGGTACAGATAACTAACACTGGCTATCAATTTTCTTATATAACAGAGCACAGGCTTTTTAGCCAAGGTGTCTCTACTTGTATTTAGGCAATTGTAATAGCTTAAGAGTTGACCTATATGTGACTTGCATTTGAATTCTTCTAACTGTAATATGCCAGGAACTTTAGGAGTAGTTTTGAGTGCAGCTCCTCTCTTCCAGTCTCTTGGGACCCTGCGTCTGTCCTTAATCTATCAGATTCTCAAAAACTTTACCTGGGACACAAGCAACCCTGGGTTCAGTAGTTTCCCTTTCTTTTTTTCCTTTCTTGAGAGTAGGGGAGAAACTTCTTTGTTGGACAGAAATCACTCATCTCATTTTTTTCTGCCACTTTATGGATTTCATGCCATCTCCTACAGAATAGAGTTTTGATTAGAGTATTCAAGACCAAATTGCTTACTTTCAGGGTAGCTTTATTATTCCAGCCCGATACTGCACTCCCTACTGAATTTTTGATACAAACTTGCTAGTTTGAAAGGGTATGAAAACAGTGTGGTTCCTGAGATTTAGCTACTTAGATGGGGAGTAGGAGGAGACCGCAGGAGTTGGGTTAAATCTAGGAGGAATGAGGTGGGGGAATGTCTAGTGTTTTGAGGAAGGGCTGTGAGAAACAAAGTTCTATTTTCTGAGAAGCTTGTTAAGAGAGTTGTCCCTCAGGCAAATAGTTCTCTACTGGGATTTCACCTTTCTAGAATCTCCTAGGGGGAGCTGTTTAAAATACCTGTTTAGGTGGGCCTATCTTCTACCCATTAAATCAGTGTCTGTTAAGGAAACAACATTTCACCTGTTTAAACTTAGGAGTTTTAGAGGTTGAAGCCATTTACTAAGCAGACTTTGATTTTCTTTTAATTAATTAATTCAAAGACTTCATCTGACACTTGTGTCAGGGTGACAGATCTCCATTTGTGACATAGTTTAGGCTGGACCAGAACCTCATTGTTCTTTTAAAGGCTCCCCAGCTGATCTAATGTGCAGTCGGATTTTTGAGCCACTGATCTCTAGGACAAGCATGGTTGAGAATCAATGATGTGATCTGGTGTCTTTGTCTCCCAGGTTGCTTATTTTTTAGTAGTGTGTGTGTATTTTGTTTAATCTTCAAGTGAATTTTAAGTTTCCAATTAGATAGTACAATAGTATGATATAGGGATTCATAGTAGCTGAGTACATACATGATCTGTAAGTAACAGTGCTGATCTGGCTCCTTGCCTTCAGTTCCTGCCTTGTTTTGTCAGCCCAGTCTTGCCAGCCCAGTCTCTTCAGCTTAGCCACCCTAGTCTTCTTTTAGTGTTAACTAACGTATGATTTTTCTTCCTACCACAGGGTCATTTTCCATGTTTTTCCTGACTGAGACCACCCATCCTTGGCCACCCCATACCCCACCCCTGGCCCAGATGTGGCCACATTTTTTGAAAAAGTCCTTGATGTTCCTGTCTTTTGGAACACTTCCTTCATTTGCAGTTTTCTATCTGTGTGTGATTATTTGCTTGTTTGGCTCCCTTATTAGACCAAGCTTTTTGAATCTGCCTATTCTTATCCATCTTTTATTTCTAGCATCTCCTCAGTGCCTGAGATATAGCAGATGTTGAATGAATGCATAATGAAAAGCGCAAGGTAACTAGACAGAAATTCAGTTAGTTGTATGTAGAACCGAATAGGAGAGCAATGCAATAATGTAAAGGCTTCTGGGGCTGGAGAAATTGTAATGGACAGGAATAGTCAGGGAAGGCTGTAAATTGGAGGTAGAAATAAGGAAGAGGGTAATCGTTGTCAGGTTTGGGGGGTGAGAAATAGTGGGAAAATGGGTAAAGTAACCAGACCTATTTGTTTAGGGTATAGGGATCTTGCTTAGGAAAGGCAAACATTAAATCGGTATCAAATTGAGGGGTTTAGGCTTTAGTTGAAAGACATTGAGGGTCTTAGAGGAGGGATTAAAGCAGTATTGTTAAAAGATGAATTTAACTTTAGGGTAGAGGCTAAAGTGGGAACGGTAAGGAAGGAACTGGAAATACTATGTGTGAGAAATGAGTAGGATATAGGTTTTATTTTGGCTTCCTGGAGTGTAGTTTTGAGGAATCTGGAGCCCCATTTTCTGCTGTGTTTCCTGTGGGGTTTAGGAGGGAGAGCATTTATTTATGCTTGGGTGTTTGTCATCTCTGGGCTTTTGAGAAATGACTAAGGATGAATGGTAAAGTCAGTGTGGGAAACCTTGTGGAGGAGAAATAGCTAGTGTTTATAAAGGGTGGTTATTTTTTAGAGGAATTGTTATCAGATGATAGTTAATGCTTGTTGTAGCAAAATTTAAGTAGTTTGGATTTCTTTGGGTTGATCTTTTTTTAAAAAAAAAAAACAGGATAATCCAAACCTTTTTGAAGTTCTAAATTGGCAGGCAGACTACTTGTTCATTCTTTTGATTGTTTATTAATAGCAGATGAATCCCAGGACAGATTTTTAATATTTTAGAAATATATTTTCATGTATTTATGAACATTAAATCTAAGATATTTATATGAATTTTATAAGGAAGACAGTGTTACAGGATTTTTTTAAAAAAAGCAAGACTACTGTACCCAGAAGTTAGCAGACACTAAATAGCAGTAAAACTTTTGGCAAATCACTTAGTATTTGCATTTCATCTGTAAACTACAGTAGTCCCCCATATCTGCGATTTCACTTACCAGTTTGTTACCCACTGTCAACTTCTATTGGAAAATAGGTGAGTACAGTAAGATATTTTGAGATAGGAAGAGAGAGCAACATATACCATGTTCACATAATTTTTAATACAGTACATTATAATTGTTCTGTATTAATATTGTTAGTCTCACTGTGTCTGATTTATAAATGAAAGTTTATCATAAGTATGTAAGTGTAGGAAAAAGCATAGTATGTAGGGTTCAGTACTGTCCGAAGTTTCAGGCATCCCCTGGGGGACTTGGAACATATCCTCCACAGATAAGATGGACTACTGGTAGAAGAAATTGGACTACATATATTCTAAATGGGGAGGGACAACAGAATATGGTTGCCCACTATTTATTGTCTGGACTTACCCCACAGCTTAAAAGAAAACAGACCCTAATACAAGGAAAAATGGTAATCATGATTGGTGCTTTTAAATTTTTTCTATAATTGTTCCTGTTTTTAATTGTTGTGGGAGTAAGATGCATGGGGATTGATTATCAGTGTTCTTTGCTAATGACTAGCCTTGCAGGAAGCCTAAGCCTATTTAGTGGCTAAGCTCATCCGAATGCATTGTCAAAGCCAGAATATCCATGGCAGTATCTTGAAGGCTTTTCTGTGATCCTGGTGGGCACCTGGTCGGAAAATTTTCCATGCAAAAGTTACCTTAAATGACCTGTGATGTACAGCTTTGGGGAGTCAGTTTAGTATTGGTACATGTGCTGCAGTAGGCCCTCCAGATACCTAATGGCTTTGCCTTCTGCTGTCTCTACTATTTACCCCACAGTGGGGTAGGATGGCCTGACCTGGTTTTAAGTTCCTTAATTTTTAATTTTTGCCATACTTCAGCGCCTATCTCTATACCTAAGGTTTCTAATATCTAGACCCCTTAGAAAATGCTTCCTCTACTGCTTTCTATCCAGCTTCTTCCCAAAAGTGGCACCAAAAAAAAAAAAAAAAAAAAAAAAAATTGCATTTAAGGAAGATTAGAGGCAGTTTAGTCCCTTTTCCCCCAGGCTGTCTTTCCTGAAGGATCAAATGGAGCTAATCAGAGGCTGTTAAACCCAGAAGAGTGTCAAACTTGCAGGGACCCTCTCTTGTCTTAACCCTAAGAAACTCATTTGCTTTGCTGGCTTCTCCTGTGTCCCCATCCTTAATTCATCCCCCTCTTCTGTCCTTTTTCATTAGAGCTACCTGGAGTTCACCCAACCGTAGCAAACATGTTGTATATTGTATATTTGCTCTTTTTCCTAGTCCCAATTTTCTACTAATAAGCACATTTAAAATATTTGTTTCCACTCTTTACTTTGAAACATCTAAGTGTTTTCTATCCCTGTCTTAAACCTACATTAAAGTAATATATAGAATAGGTTTATTGGAAGGGAGTTGATTAGCCATGGAACAGGGCTAAATTTACTAAAAACTACATTTTTAAAAATAAGATTTCTTAAAACATTGAATTTTCCTAAGGTACTTAATATTTTTCAGTTTTTAAAGAATTTCACTTTAGTATATACCCTATGTAAAGTACATGCACAACTTTAGACTAAATATGTCTGAAATTTTGAAGACTTTACACAATTTATCAGTGCATATTGTAGTTAGATTCAAGCTGGATCCTTACCTGTTATTGGATGTGAAATATAGGACAATGCTCTCAGCCACCAAATATAGCCAAGCAAATTCAAGACTATGTATAATTTCACAATGAGCACCCAGCTCTCCATTTGTGGCAGATGTAACTTGATCCTGTTATTTTTCCTATGGGGATATTCAGGATCATAGATTGGCCCACTAGACTGCTTTCAAGTGCTTTCAGTGATATTTTCACTTGAGAAAAGGACATTTAATGGGAAGTTTCTATTGGGGAAAAAAGAATTCTACTGAGAAGATTAATGGGTCTATAATTTTAGAGACAGAGACAAAACACTGTTTTAAGACAAATTAAACAGGGGGACTGGCATTCCCTTCAGAAACATTTCACTGGGTTCTTGGAAAGAAAAATTTTCCTAATATGAAAACCTAAGCAGTGGCGCATTTTCCAGACCAAAATTTCTTCTTGTCATTCAAAGGTTTCAGATATAACAAATTACAGCCCCGTCATGAAGAGGCTGAATGCCAGAGAAAACAAATGACGGGGCAAGGATCGCATGGCTAGTTACTATGCATGAGGGCTAGACGTTGGTCACTTCACCACCTTACTGTTATGAGGGCTAATTTAATCAGATTAACTTCATCCCAAGCATCTATTGGTTTAAATAAATTGAGTTTACAGAGCTGTGTGCTTTTTCTTTTTTTAAAAAAATATGTTATGAAGCCTGTAACCAAAGAATGTGATAATATCAGTAGTCAAAGGTAAATTGTATACTTGTTTGCTTACATGGGTCACCAGTATGTCAGCCTTGCTACTCAGACCCCTTACTTGCTTAATGATAGATATTTGCTAGGAACATTACCACCACCACCCCTATCTTAGTCCGTTCAGGTTGCTATAACAAAGTATCATGGACTGGATAGTTTATAAGCAACAGGAATTTATTTCTCACAGTTCTGAAGGCTGTAAACCCCAAGATCAAGGTGCTGGCAGATTGAGTCAGTACGTGGTTCATCACAACTTTTTGGCTGTTCTTACAAGCTGTAAGGGGAGAGGGACCTCTCTCTATGAGAGCACTAATCCCATTCATGAGAGCTGTGACTTAACTACCTTCCACAGGCCCTACCACCTAGTATCATCACCTTGGGGATTAGGATTTCAACATAGGAGTTGTGGGGGTGAGGAGGACACAAACATTTGTATCACAGTAAGTCCGTTTTCCCCAGTATCCTAACTGAAACAAATGTGCATTTTTCCAGTTTGACAGGATTGTATGTCTTTATTCTTTAGGGCTGTGTGGTTGAGTGGATACCAAATATTGTTAACTTGAGAATAGCAAACTTTGCTCTCATGAAAAAGCAAGGTTTGCTATTCCAGGTAGCTCTTGTCATCTAGACTGTAGTTGCCCTACTTACCCTCTGTATTTTTTGGGTCTGGGAGCTCAGGATGGTTTTTTACAGTTTTAAATGATTGTGTATGTGTCTACATAATATTCTTGATTTTGTTTCTTGGCCTAAAAGAGTTATTATCAGACCCTTTACAGAAAAAAATTGCTGATCCCTGGTGCAAAGGAATACAATACATGGCCAGGAACAGTGCCTCATGCTTGTAATCCCAGCACTTTGGGAGGCCAAGGTGGGTGGATCACCTGAGGCCAGGAATGTTTGAGGGTGTGGAAAATGCATGTCTGTCTATTCATTGTCTGTTGCTGTGTAACACATTACTCTGAAATTAACCACTTAAATATTATCTCACACAGATTTTTGAGAGTCAGGAATCTGGGAGTGGCTTAGCTGGATGATTCTGGCTCAGAGTTCCTAATGAAGCTATAACAAAATGCTGACTGGGGCTGCAGTCATCTAAAGGCTTGACTGGGGCTGGAGGATCTGCTTTTCAAGATGACTCACTTACATGACTGCTGAAGACCTCTGTTCCTTGCTGGTTTTTGGCAGGCAGGTCTTAATTGTTGACCATATGAACCTCTCCATAAGACTTTATGAGTGTCCTCATGATGTGACTGCTAGCCTCCACCGGTGACCCGAGGGAGAGCAAGGTGGAAGCCAGGATTTCTTTTATAATCTAACTCAGAAGTCACTTACCTCATATTCTGTTAACTGTGATTCTCTAAGTCTAGCGCCACAGTCAAGGAAGGAGAAGAGAATTAGGCTCCTTATTTTCTTCTTTTAAGGGAGGAGTATCAAAAAATTTATGGACAAATTTTAGAACCACTGCAATCTATTTCAGTGGTAGTGGTGGCAGTGGCAATGGCAGTGGGCTGTAGTATATATGCATTGGAAGGCATTGATGGATTGTATTTCTTTTAGGGATATGGTTGGGTTACATATAGTAGGTCTTGGTGACCTGTCTAGTCAAGCAGCAGAAGGGAGGCACATGAGCATGTATATTTTGGGTGAAATTAGCAGTGTTTATTTGGATGGTGTGTGCATTTTTTGTTGGTACCTTGGTGTGTGTATGTGTTTGAAGGCATGTGCATTTGAGGGGTGTGTGCACTTGTGTGGGGATAGGTTGCTTGAGGGGCATGGGCAGGTTTGTGTGTGTGTGCATGTGCGCACATGTACCTCTCTGAAGGGCGAGTCTATGCTGGTGTGTCTGAGATGAGGTTGGGGTAGGGTAACACTGGGATGCTGTGTTATCTGGAAGGAAAGTTGATTGGTGGGAAAGAATAGACTCCCCACTGTCATCAGGTGGGTTAGGATTTCATTTGGAGGCCCCTAGGAGAGGCCATTATCTCTACTTTTGGGGGATGCTTTTGTCCTGAACTGGGATTATTTCATTACAAACGCATATATATACGTACATACATACACATGTGAATTTTATATGGATGACTTCGCTGCACAAGCCTGTGGAATGCATCTCACCCAAGCCACCCCATTGTAGTTTCCTCCATCAGCTCAAGGGTTTGCTTGAGGTATCTCTGGACTCTTAATTTTCATGTTTCCAAATTGGCCCAATGGATTTATCTGTGAAGGAGATTGATTAACATACAAAGACTTATTCCCTCCTATTGGAACATACCCCAGAGCATCTCTGTTCTGAGAAGACCTTAAAGTGTGAATTTTAAAATCAGGCTATTGGTCAAGTGTCATCAGAGGAAAGAAACACAGTGGTGATTGATCCTACAATACCAGGTGTTGACATTCTTTCTTCCTCTTCGAGATGCTATTTTCCAGAGGCTTGGGTTTTAAAAGAAAGAGTGAAAACTGTATTTCTTGATCATGAGGTACTTAAGATTTAGTTACGAAATTAAATACCCCAAAACTCAATTTAGGAATATATAAGCAAGTAAAAACAGAATATAAACTCTGTCAATTCTTCTGCAATAAAAAGCAATGATGGGGCTGGGGTGGAGAGGGAAATTTCTTGGGTGTAGATATTAAATTGCTCCATGATTGTGTCACTGTGTAGATGAAAATACCTGCAGAAAAGAGGTAGATGGCATTTGTGTGTGGTCATTTTCAGTCAATTTAGCTATGTTTTCGAATAGTCGTCAAGGCATAATCCAATGTAAGTGCTATGTTTTTTAGTTCTCATAGTTGATAACTTGAGAAAAATTAAAAATCAGACATATTAAATGTACTACCTGAGATTCTGCAGGTCCCACATGGAATCTTAGCCAGTCATCCCTATTGTTTGTTTTTTTGTAAATGGGGATCTGCTCTACCAGACGTTCATTATTTGAGATCCACAAGGCCCCTGAAATTGCATACAGACATTTTTGTGTGTACTTATTTCTGAGTAGGTTGAAGTTTCAACATACAGTCCTTTGTATCCCAGGTTTCACTCCTCAGATTCAGCCAACCACTTGTTGAAAATATATTCAAGAGAATAAAACCAATAAAAATAACAATACAACAATTAAAAATAATGCAGTTTGATAATTTCCATAGCATTTACATTGTATTAAGCATTATTAGTAATCTAGAGATTAAAAAGCATATAGGAGGATGTGCATGGGTTAAATGCAAATATGCCATTTTACGTAAAGGACTTGAGTACCCACAGATTTTGGTATCCATGGGGGTCCTGGAACCAGTCTGCACAAGGAAGATTTTGGTTGGCAGCACCACTGTCCAGGCTAGTCATTGCAGCTGTTGGTCTGAGTGTGGATAGCTACTCAGAACTAAAAAATTTAGAGGGGGAGATCACCATATGCCGTACCTTCCCTCACAGTCAAACACTTATTACTTCTGTTTTAAACGTGTTCATAGTTAATCTGTGGGACAGTTTGTTCAGTTCTGCCAAAACCTTGTCAGCCGGGGGGTTTGTCATGATCTTAAATATTTGAGAAGGTTAAATAAAGTTAATTGTTATTATGCAAACAGATCAGTTAAATTGATAATTATTGAGTATTTTTTTCTGTGCCAAGGCTTATTTTGAATTTTATGCTTTTGGAAATACTCTTAGTTGAATTTGCTAATTCCTTCAGAGAAGATGGGTCATTTGTTGGATAGGCAACACCTGTTTTATGATTTAAGGTTTTGGTGGTTAGTCCTGATATGTCCTCACTTATATCCCTACCAATCCCAAATATATTTCCTAACTCTTGTTTGAAAGGGAACGGATTTAGCTCCGGTTGACTGTATTTGTTGTTCCCATGAGATGATACTTCATATAAGAGACACTATTGATGTGTTTGAGTATTCTTGAAGTTTTTCTTACTAAAGGTTATGTTTGGGATGTGGAAACATACTGAAATAACATGGTGTTGTGGTTGCTTATTAAAAATAGTTGAGTATGAAAGGAAGTTGGTGGTTTCTTTGTTTGTTTTTTGTTTTTGAGACAGAGTCTTGCTCTGTCACCCAGGCTGGGGTACAGTGGCGCGATCTTGGCTCACTGCAACCTCCGCCTCCCCGGTTCAAGCGATTCTCCTGCCTGGCCTCCAGAGTAGCTGGGATTACAGGTGTGCACCACCATGCCCAGCTAATTTTTGTGTTTTTAGTAGAGACGGGATTTACCATGTTCTCCAGGCTGGTCTCAAACCCCTGACCTGAGGTGATTTGCCCGCCTCAGTCTCCCAAAGTGCTGGGATTACAGGTGTGAGCCACCATGCCTGGCCATAGGAGGAAGTTTTAAACATGCTTTTTATGACTGATAAATTTAATGCAGGAATACCTTATTTAAGAGGGTAAGTCTCTTTAAAGGACACTTGGAGAAGATGCTTTGTTATTGGTCATGGATGGAACTCAAAATTGTGGTCTGCTTCTGAAACAATTATATTCTCAATTCTAGTGTGTTGCTTTAAATGCGTGTATCTGCCATAATGAGGGCTGGGTGCTGGTGTGGAAGACACAATAACAGCAGGAACCATGGACAGCTGCTAGAGTAACAGGTGGGACACTGTCATTGCTGTAAACCATCAAAACAGTGGCAGGAGCTGTATTGCGTAGGGCAGCTCTGAATACTTCTTCAGGGAATCTCACCATAATAGCAACCTAAAGTAATCAAAAGAAGAAAACATTATTTTCCATGTAGTATTAAATGATACAGAGTCTATAGAATACAGTTTTCAAAAACTAGAATCAGTGGTGGTGCTCAATAAATGTAGTGTGGCAATTAAGGCTTTTTTTCTTTTGGAATATTTTTTATGTAGCATCCACATTCTGAGGCATATATTTGTCTGAAGCTTGGGGGAAAATATATTCTTCTGATTTCACTAAGACCAAAGTTTTTAAAACTTGAATTTGCTTTATTAATACGTATATACAAGTGTGTAAGAAAAACAGAATAGCACTTGTATACTTTTTCTTCCAAGTGTCTATTTTACTGATTCCAACCTTTTTTTCTCATATTGATGAGAATGTAGGACAGGTATTTTCTTTGTTTTAGCAGTTGGGAAAACAAGCTGAAGGCTGTGGTTCGTTCTTACAAGTCATCTGCAAATTAATAAAAGAACCAGAGCTAAAATTCCATTTTCTTGACATCTGTTACTCTTTTCACTAGAGTTACATTCAGATTAAGAAATGCAAGGGCTGATCACGTGGCTCATCCTGGAGTCCCAGCACCTTGGGAGGCCAAGGCAGGAGGATTGTTTAAAGCCAGGAGTTTGAGACCAGCCTGGGCAACAAAGCAAGATTCTGACTATAAAAAAACAAAACAAAACAAAACTGGACACAGTGGTACGCACCTGTACTCTCAGCTACTCGGGAGACTGAGGGAGGAGGATTGCTTGAGCCCAGCAGTTCAAGGGTACAGTGAGCTGTGATCACATCACTGCACTTCAGTCTGGGTGACAGAGCAAGAGCCTGTCCTTAAAAAAAAAAAAAAAAGCAAGCAGATGAGCTCTATAAATATTACTATGATGTGAAATCTTGTTGTCTGATCTCAAAATCTGTTATTCCAGTTTGGTGAACCCCTTCAGATTTTGGTTTGTCTCATCCAAAGTGCAGCATATCCATCCATCTCTTCTTTCCAGTCTTGTCGCTTGTCTTCTGTGTTTACTTCCAATTCACCGATTCTACAAACCTTTATGCAGTGCATACACCCTTGCTCATCTAGGTCAATGGTTCATTTTTAAGAGATGGTTGATAACACCTTCTTATAAAGCTGTTTAGCTTAGAGTAAAAAATGCTTTATTCTATTACTCTGCGCCAAAATTTGACAAGTAGCTGTCTTTACTTTCGTTCTCTTCTGAGTTCTTGTACCTCAATTAAGACATTCTTTGGGCATGAAACTCAGCGGGCTTCTAGTTTATTTTTAACTTTTAAAAATGGATATAACTGAAACACAAGAATGGAAATAATCTCCCTGTTCATCACCCAGCATCAACAGTTTGTATATTGGCAGGCCTCTTGATCTTCATAAATACTGTTTGGTCTTATTGTTTGTGTTAAGCCATCAGCTTAACAGTGCACTTGTATAAAAGTGCATTCTGGGCAAAAAATTGGCTCCACACCATTAATCATTGGGGAATTACAAATTAAAATCACATTGGGATGCTACTGTACACCCACTTTAATGGCTCAGATTAAAAAGACTGACAGAACCAAGTGTTGTTGAGGATGTGGAGCAATTGGAATGCTCATCCTTTGCTGGAGGGAATGTAAAGTAGTACAATCCCTTTGAAAAAGAGTGTGGCAGTTCATTATAAAGTTGAATATGTACTTGCCATAAAGTTAAACATATACTTGCCATAGGCATTTTAGCCAAGATAAATGAAAACATATGTCTGCACAAAGACTTGTTAATGAATGTTCATTTCAGCTTTATTTATAATAGTGGCAAGCTGGAAGAAGCCCAAATATTCATCAACAGGAGCCTGGATAAACAAAACACGTAACAACATGGTTGATTCTCAGAAATACTATGCAATGAAAGTAGCCTTACACATAAAGAAGAGTATATACTGTATAATTCCATTTATGTGAAATTCCAGGAAAGACAAATCAAATTCCTAGTGACAGAAAATATCAGTGACCTCCTGGAGCTGGGAACGGGGATTGTCTAGAAGGGGCACCGAAGAGGATTAGGAGTGATGATTATATGGTTGTATACATATGTCACAACTACTTAAAACTGTACACTTTATTGTATGTAGATTGTACCTCATTAAAATTTACCCTAGACAAACATTGGCCATGTCAGTAAACTGCAGCACCTATTCTTCTTCACCTTTTTTGTTTTTATTTTTGTTTGGATGGCAGGTGATCATTCACCTGTAAACAAGCAGGGTGTAATTTTGGAGGTACCTCTAGTCTTTAGTTCTGTTCCAGCTGTAGGGAGGGCTGGATAGGGTCAGAAGTAATGGGATTCTTTGCTGCTTTCTTCTACTACAGGCTGTTTGGGTCTTCTTTGGAAGGTGAAGCTTTGGCTCTTATATCCTTATTCCTGGGCAGGATAGCTCCAGTTTCTTTCAGAGACTGAAATATTTTCCTCTCCCTTCCCCACAATCCCAGAAAAACATGTTTAATGTTTTAGAGAACACTTTGTCTAAACTAATGAATCTATCATTATTTCTCCTGATATTTCTACTTTTGGCGACAAATTGTTTGATGCTTAAGTATGTCTTTAGAACACAGCAGTTTCCCACTAGCAGAGGTATTCGATTAGTGATATAAATTAGTTTAAAACTCTGAGAAAATATATTCATATGATATTCAGAGCTCCCACACCTAACTTTTGGTGTTGGTTGTGCTGTCTGGAATATAAGGCTGATTGGGGTAGGGTATAATGATATATCACTTCACGTAACTTACTGGTTAGAATATTGTAATCCTTCTTTAGGTGGCCTGTAATGGTTTTCTTTGAGTACAGTGCTTAGGAATGTGAAAAAGTCCAAGAAACATTTGTTCCTAAAAGTCTTCTAGACTTTTAAGGGTTCAAAAAAGGATGGGGGCTTGTCGAAGGGAAATAGGGACTGCGTGCAGTGACTTACACCTGTTATCCCAGCACTTTGCGAGGCTGAGGTGGGCAGATCACTTGAGTCCAGGAGTTCAAAACCAGCCAGGGCAACACAGTAAAACGCCCCCGTCCCTACAATTAATAAGCCAGGCATGGTGTGATGTGCCTGTATGTAATCCCAGCTACTCAGAAGGCTGAGGTAGCAGGTTCACTTGAGCCTAAATATTTGAGGCTGCAGTGAGTTTTGATCACTTCACTGCATTTCAGCCTGCTCAATAGAGTGAGACCCCATCTCTTTTTGTAAAAGAAGAGAAAATAGGAGACAGCCTGAAGGAGGAGCTCCTGATGGCCAAAGCTGGAACAATTTGAGCAAAAAATGCTCAAATGAGCATTTGACAGTTTTCTATTTTAACCTATAGGATAAAATAAGTATCCATTAATTCATATTGATGTAAATAATTGAGTAAATATATGGGAGAGTAGAGACAGCTCTTAAAGAAGAATTCCACTTAATAATTATAAAAGGAAAGAGGGAACTAGAAAATCACCATTAGGACAAAAATACCACTACTACCAACAGAAAGTTAGAGATGTGTGCCGAATCCACATTTGGATGCTAAAATTAGTATAAAGTTTCAGGAGAAACAGCTTATTTATATAGTCTCAGTATCTCTGCCAGAATATTTATTTGAAAGACAATAACTTTAAGGTGGAGAAATATAACAACATCATGAACCCTTTGATGTGATACACTGAGGAGGGCACATCATTGCCATGGCACGACCTTCATTCTGATCATGAGAAAACATCAGACCCAGATTAAGGAGCATTTCTGTAATAACTGACCAGTCCTCAAGAGTTTCAGGTTCATAAGGGACAAAGGCCAGAAAAATATCAGGAGGAGCCCAAAAAATGAGAAATAACAACAGAATGTGATATGAGACCTACATAGGATCCTGAAACAGAAAAAGGACTTAGTGGGAAAACAGGTGAGGTTCAGGAAAGGTTTAGTTAATGGAATTGTATAGATGTTAGTGTTCCAGTTTTGATCATTCTGTGTTTATATACGATAGTAACATTAGGGGGAACTGGGTGAGGGGTATATGAGAACTCTACCATTTTTGCAACTTTTCTGTAAGTCAAAAATTAGTTAATAAAGCATCTAAAGTTTCTGCTTCTAAAAAGGCATTTGAAAAATCTGTTTTGTCTTTGCAAATTAGTGAATCATTTTCAGCAAGTCTTTGCAGAAAGTACACTTACAGGGAGGGTATCTCCCTCCCTCTTTCCCTCTCTTTCTCCTAACAGGGTCTTGCTGTGTCGCACAGGTCAGAGTGCAGTGGTGCATGATCACAGCTTGCTGCATCCTTGACCTTCTGGGCTCAAACAGTTTGCCCACCGCAGCCTCCTGAGTAACTGGGACTGCAGGCATGTGCCACCACACCCAGCTAATTTTTTTTGTATTTTGGTAGAGATGGGGTGTTCCCATGTTGCCCAGGCTGGTCTTGAACTTCGGGGTCAAGTAATTGGCCCGCCTCAGCCTCTCAAAGTGCTGGTATTACAGGTGTGAGCCACCACACCTGGCTTCCCTTCCACTCCCCTCAAATGAAGACATTTCCAAGTCATTTATGGAACGTACAGAATCCTCACCTTGTTGGAAGCTTTTTACAGGTGATAAAAACTGGATTACACTGATGCCAAAGGTAGATAATTTGGAGTGGAATACTAAATTGAAAAGCTTTTGTGTCAGAATGATTACGGTCATGCAGGTACTTCCATGTATGCAATATACAATCCCAATTTTCAAAATATCCCTTTCTTAAAGCTAAGATTTTAGGTAAGTCGGTAATTGGAGATCTTACTAGTAGTGTGAGAATCTCACTTGATGCCGCAATACTTGGGCTTGTGATAACGTAGTTTCTCTGAGGTTAGAAAAGCAGGTGTATTACGCCCTGCTCTGGGGACTCAGTTTTTGCTACCTATAGACCTTTTCTGTTTTGATGGAGAAACAGAAAAAGCCAAAGAGCATTCCTAAAGGACTAGATTCAGCTTCCTAAGAAGTTTGTCCTTGCTGAAAGAAGTTCCTTGTTCTAAGATTTTTAAAAATCATAGGCATTCTAGAGCAGATTGCAAAAGTAGCTTTTTTCATACCAGTATAGGAGGGACATGTTTTGGTAGTTGCGCTATTTGAGGTAGGAGGAAAGGTGTGGAGGGTTAAGGGGCATGTATATAATCTGGTGAAGGAATTGGAAAAGAAACTTTTTGGAAGGATACCTTCCTGATTGCCATGCCCGGTTCATAGGATTGTCCTCAGGCCTTATTTGTTAATAGCTTTTAAGATTATTTTTAATATTATTGACCATTCTTTCCTGGAAAACTTTTTCCTTTTAAAATGGCATCTCGTTATCTTTGTTTTCCCCTCTTTTATTGGCTTCTGTTCATCTCCCTTCCTTCTTAAGGTTTAGTGGAAAGAGCAGAAACTTAGATTAAACTCTACTTGAGCTAGTCTCGTTTTTACTGTTGGGTGTTTGGTTTAATAACTTCAAGAAGTCATGAGGATAGTGAGAGGTGATGTATGTAGAATGCTCAACACGGTGCTTCCTCATAGGAAACATTCATTACCTGTTAATTTTTTTACTTCTTCCCTCTTTTAATGGGGAGCAGTTCTATCTCTTGGTAGATCTTTTTTTTTTTTTTTTGAGACGGAGTTTCGCTCTGTCGCCCAGGCTGGAGTGCAGTGGCCGGATCTCAGCTCACTGCAAGCTCCGCCTCCCGGGTTTACGCCATTCTCCTGCCTCAGCCTCCCGAGTAGCTGGGACTACAGGCGCCCGCCACCTCGCCCGGCTAGTTTTCTGTATTTTTTAGTAGAGACGGGGTTTCACCGTGTTAGCCAGGATGGACTCGATCTCCTGACCTCGTGATCCGCCCGTCTCTGCCTCCCAAAGTGCTGGGATTACAGGCTTGAGCCACCGCGCCCGGCCCGGTAGATCTTTATATTCATTGAGATCTCTCTGCCTCTCTCTCTCTCTCTCTCTCATGTATCATATACATTGAGATCTCTCTCTCTCACATATATAATATCCCCAAAGAGCTCAGTTCTGAGGCTCAGAGAGAGACAGTTAAGTGTATCATTATAATACAATGTTATGCAACATGCTGATGTAGCATCTGCTGTCTGCACTACATTATACAGAGGACATACACTCCTGGAGCCAGCATTAGGTGACCTACTGGCAGGAAATTACTATTTTGAAGCAAGTTTGGGGAGTATACATAACATTGAAAAGGTTGGTACTGTCTCAGAGATGTTCATCATCTAGTAGGGAGACATAGACAACCAGGGTGATAAGTTATAATGTAAAACCTTAAGTGGTGGAGGTATGTCACGGTGGTTTGGGAACACTGAAAACCTGGCCACAAACTAACTTACCAGGAGAAGTTGGGAAAGAAGCGGCATTTGAGCTGGATCTTAAAGCAGGTATGGGTTTTATAGAAGAAATATGGAGAAAAAGGGCATTGCAGAAGCTAAGGAATAGCAGATAAGAAATAAAACAAGTGGTAAAAGGTATCTTCTGAAAAAGATAAGATAAAGTTTAGTGTGACTTGAGCTCCTATGAATGAGAGGCCTGGGACAGTGAGTGTGGAGAAAAAGCAAGCTGAGAGAAGTGTCTGAAGAAACTTGTGAAGAGCCTATATATCATGCTAGGGAGTTAGGATTTTATTCTGTTAGCAGCAGGCTGTGGCAGAGTTTTAAGCAGAGGAACAGGCAATTCACCTTTTCTCTTTAGGCCCTTTGGCCTTTAGCATCATGTATAATAGCTAGAGGGAGGACTAGAAAAGACCAGATAGGACCGTATGGACATAGGAAGATACTTAGGTCCTGAACTAGCATGGAGGAAGACAATGAAGACGAAAGGTGAGTATAGGAGATTAGAGCGTCCTTTCTGAGGTTTGCTTGGCATGTGAAGAATGAGGGTGAGGGGAAAGTTCACATACTAGAGTATCCCCAGCAGTGTGTTCCGAACATAATCGTCTTAACTAATTGATGCTGAATACATTAGATGATACACATTCTGATACATTTTTTTAAACATCATTTCACCACACTTGCTTGGAAAGTTCTTTGGAGAATTTTGCTTAGGTAAGAAAAGTACTCATGAGTGGGAGCTGTGCAGAATTAAGTTTTTATGTAGAAATATTTGTTAACACTCCTCTGGTCTTTCAAAGTGAAAAGAGTACAGAATGAAAGAATTGGTTAAGATTTCCTGACAGATGTTTTCTTTAGTTAGAGTGGACTTTGATACTTGCATGATTAATTTCTTAGGCACTAAGATGTGCCTGCTTGGGTGTGTTAGGATGTAGTACATGACTGTTGATAGCCTTGAAGTTTCTCCTCTTTATTCAAGTTTCTATTCTTATGCAAATGTTTTCTGGTTATTCTGATAAATATTTCATCCATATGTAAAAAAATATGACTAACATTTTAAGTTCAAAGATCACTATTTAAATTGACATATTAATTCTCATCTACCTGTGCCACTCTGTGCCCTCCCAGCCCCCAGAAAAACAAAACCATTTTTATGGAGTTGAAGGAATTATCAAGCTTGGTGCTAGTGTTTCTAGTAATAGATACTGGTAATTTTAGAGTCTTCTTCACCTTCATTCATACCTGAGTTTTCAGCCATTTGACCAAGTAAATAAAGATACCCTAAAACTTTTTTCCCCTTACTCAAAAGCCATTTCCTTCCCTTAATGGAAGTAAAGACCATGATTACCAGAAATGTTTGAGGTATAGATGGTATTGTCAGAGTTGTAATTGTTTTTTTTTTTTTTTGAGACGGAGTCTCGCTCTGTAGCCCGGGCTGGAGTGCAGTGGCCAGATCTCAGCTCACTGCAAGCTCCGCCTCCCGGGTTCACGCCATTCTCCTGCCTCAGCCTCCCGAGTAGCTGGGACTACAGGCGCCCACCACCTCGCCCGGCTAGTTTTTTGTATTTTTTAGTAGAGACGGGGTTTCACCATGTTAGCCAGGATGGTCTCGATCTCCTGACCTCGTGATCCGCCCATCTCGGCCTCCCAAAGTGCTGGGATTACAGGCTTGAGCCACCGCGCCCGGCCCAGAGTTGTAATTGTATAGAGACCATCAAATTGTCTTTCCATCTGGCGGGAGAAGAGTGATCACACGTCTGAATACAGAGATAATCTAGTATCAGTATACTCAGTGTTCTTGGGATTCCTCTCCCTATGTCCTACCCTTTTATAGCCCCTACCAATCAGAACAGTGAACACATTGCAGATGTCTTGTGCAGGCATCTTTTGATAAAACTGCACAAGAGAAGTTCTCTTTGTTCTAGATTGCCCTCCCATATTTGCAAAAGTTTCTACTCCCTTATATTGTATTCCTGTACTTAAGGTTAGACAGTAGACCAGTGATGCTCACCTGGGAGTGATTTGTTTTCCTCTGGGGAACATTTGGCAATGTCTAGAAGCAAATTTGGGTGTCATAACTTGAGAGACAGTGGTACTGCTGGCAACTAATGGGCTGCTAAACATTCGCCAATGCATAGCACAGCCCCCACAACAAAGAATTATGGGGCCCAAAATAAGGAATAATGCTCAGATTGTGAACACTTGTAGTTAGTGAAGTGTTGAGACTCTTCTGAAGTGATAATGGGCTTCAAGAAAGTTTTTAATAACCAGTAATGTAATTTTTAATAACCGGTAATAAAATTGTAAAGTATTGAAACCAATAAAGTTTTAATAACCAGTAATTATAATAGATCTCTTGACCATGAATGAATTTGTCAGGGCTGTTATTTTGTATTATTTAAGTTTTTGTTTTGTTTTAAAGGTTAGATTTGAGGGAAACCTTAAAATTTACCTTAGGTTAGTTGGAATCTTAATTTGATAGGTGAGGAAACTAACACCTGAGGAGGGCAACTAGTTAAATATTTGTTAGACTGTGGCTTATCTAATAGCTTATTTCTTTGATAAGTTACTGATTCTTTTGTGTTTTGCAAGTACCCATGTTTGTGACATGAACTGTAATTTCAGAATCATTAAATGCATTTTAAATAGGATCTTTGACAGCTTTGAAGTAATTTGCAGAGCAGATTGGATTGCTTTAGTGTAATGTTTCTTGGAGAAAGACTTGATTTGTCACATTTATTTGCATCTGAAAATGGCGTTTGCTTAGAGATTCTTAGTTTCTGGGATTCATCTTCATCATAGACATGGTTTAGAAGGTACTTTTGTGTATCTTTTTTGGTGGGGGAGAAGGAACAGTCATGTCTAAGTCACTAAACCAACAGTATGTAGTTTGTAGAAGGTTTGTAAAAGCATGATGTTTATTTCTAACTTGCATGAGTTACTAAGAACATAAACTGCGAACTTGCCTGCACCTCAAGAACAAATACTTTATTTAGTTGTCTTTATTAAATACTCAATACAAGTGTCTGAGCTAAAGGAACCTTATAGATCACTTACTGTAATCTTTTTGTCAACAAAGAAATTGAAGTTTGGAGAGATTATCTAACTTATCCAAAGTCACAGACTTAGGGTTCCAAGATAATATGAAAGCAAAAAGGGGGAGGTCTAGATATCTCTTCCTCTAAAGGACTGTGTCCCAGCTTGTGTGACAGGGGAGACCCCATGTAAGACAAAGGTCCTCACCAGAGGTCTGGGCTGTTGGAATCTCTTGTGTTATATCTCAGTTGGCCAGTTGGAAAATGAGCATGTATCCACACACATCCAGAATGCACAGCACCGTGCCTCTGCATTTACTAGGCACTGGGAGAAGTCTGTTGCATGAGTTTAAAAACGTAAGTCAAAATGCTAAAGGTGAAACTGAGATGGAGAGGAGGTGGCATAAACCAGAATGCCGAAGATAAGAGTTGAGATGCGAGAGGAGATGGCACAAGAAATGTTACATCTCTGACACAGAGAGTAGGGTTGGATGTCCACGTAGGCTTTTGCTCCTTCCAGGGACTCAGATGAGGAGAAGGTTGCCTCTACCTCGCCCTGTAGTTGTAGTACCAGCAGCTGCTGTTGTGCTCACACTGCCTCAGATGGGACAGTGATCCTGCAACACTACTAAACCAGATGATCAGCAAGCAAAATAAATCTTTTACCATAGAAGAAAGTTTATGTTGAAAATATGGAATGGAGGTATCAAAAAGAAATGTAGCCATTTTCCAACAGAAGTCCATTTTCAAAATGATTTAGGAAATGCTTTTCTTTACATGATACATTGAACTAACACATTCTTTGTTAGTGGGCATGTTCTTTGGAGAAGGGCTGAGGGAGAGCTAAAGGGACTATTTATTATGGGACATTTACTTAAAATATTTGAATAACCACAAATAAAATTCTGTTATAGGCACCACAGGAGAGAGGAAATGGAAGGAAGCCAGCTTTATAGTCTATGACTTAAATACTTGAAGCCCACTTTTAGAAAGTTGTTCTAGTGTTAAATAAGTTTAAGATTTTTCTTTATTTTCAAAATGTTTCCAGCAATTGGAGTCAATGCTGCTTTTCACTTTTTTTTTTGAGGAAAAATTTAAGCCTGAGAAGTTGCCTTCTCAAGACTGTCTCTTTCTTTACCCGTGGTGCGGTAAAGTTGCGCAGTCCAATATTTGGCATGGTGCTGCGGTGGCCGTTCGCAAGCGTTTTGGTCAGAAGATCTCTTAGGTTTCGTAAGAGTATTAATGACCCCAAGGAGCTTTTGTTCATCTTAGTTATATGTATAGATACTTCCCATATCAGAAATTAAAACTAAGAAATGTGGCCGGGCGCGGTGGCTCAAGCCTGTAATCCCAGCACTTTGGGAGGCCGAGACGGGCGGATCACGAGGTCAGCAGATCAAGACCATCCTGGCTAACACAGTGAAACCCCGTCTCTACTAAAAAATACAAAAAAAAACCTAGCCGGGCGAGGTGGCGGGCGCCTGTAGCCCCAGCTACTCGGGAGGCTGAGGCAGGAGAATGGCGTCAACCCGGGAGGCGGAGCTTGCAGTGAGCTGAGATCCGGCCACTGCACTCCAGCCCGGGCGATAGAGCGAGACTCCGTCTCAAAAAAAAAAAAAAAAAAAAAAAAAAAAAAACTAAGAAATGTTTAAAACATGAAAATATACAAACTCTCAGACCAGTGATGGCAGATGTCATTGCTTTGGAAAGCTCCATTGTAAACTCTTGAAGGAAAGAAAGTGAGAAGGCAAGTAATGTTTTAAAATTATTATGAAAATAGTTTTGTCTCGTAGATCCTCCTGAAAGGATCTTGTGGACACCCAAGAGTCTGAATCAACACTTTGAGGCCCACTGGGCTGAGATAACTGTGTGTTGCTGCCAGATTGATTTATAAAATAGGTCTTTTTGTTTCCAAAAATCAGAACCACTTTTAGCTCTTTTTATTTATTGAATATATGTTCCTGAGTTGCAGAAAAGTTATGGTATTTTCACCTGTTGGTGCTCAGGTGAAAGTCTGTTTTCAGGGCATAAGAGACATTTTAATATCCAAAATGAAAATTTAAGGTGAAGGAGAACATTTCAGAATCTGCTGTTTATTACGGTAAAGATACTTGTTAGTCGTGTTGGAGCCAGTTGTTTCTAACCAAGCTGTATCTGGTGAGAGTTTGTGTAACACCATGTGTGGATATTGTACAATTGAAGTTCAGTGGCCTTCCCTAAAGGCATCCTCTTTTAAAAGGGATTTCTGCAAAACCAGAATTCTCTCTGAAATATGCAGAAAAACTGGCAGCTATGTTGGTGAGGCTCCTTAGTGCTGCTGTTGCTGTTAGACAGCATAATTAACTTTAGGATGCTAACATATGCGAAGGATTTATGTCTCTAGAACCATTTCCCAGGGCAGACTTACCAGCTTCTTTCACTTGTAAATCTTTCCACTTGCCTTCCAGTATCTGAAGAAGGGTGGCAGACACATCTACGACTGGAAAAGTAGTGTTTTGGAATGTATGTATTATTTTTACAGGGAGTTATCTTGTGGATTATCTATCTACATGTCCTGTTACAAAGAGCTAAGTGAATGGTACCTAATTTCATCCTCATTTCATCCTGACCTCAGCCCTATGAAAGTAGGTGTGGCCTTGTTCTCATTTCAGGTAATTTACCTAAGCTCAGTAGCAGGTCTGGATAAAGTCCAGAGGCTGTCTTAACTCCAAAGTCTAGACTCTTCCTTTATAGTACTCTGTTTCCCTTTTACCTGTGAAGATGACGGAAGGAAAGATCAGGAAGAAAGGGGATGACTTGAGTTGTGAAATTTTGATAGAATTAAATTTGAGGGAAATTTTTAATTTTCTGATACAGAGCAGAGTGATTCTCTTGAGTCGAGGATGTATGTGGGAAAGAGTAACCTAGAATGGGACTAGGACCCCCTTCAGGTCACTTAGTAGCTCCTTGTAGATGGGCCAAAGGATTTGAGAAATGGAAGAAAAGTGTTTACATGAAAGAGGAAAGTACTATTTAAGAGACAAAAGAACTGCCAAAAAAATACTGTTTGGGAAGCAGAGGGAAATTAATAATCTCCTGAAACATATGATCTTGGTAAAGTGACAGTTGAGTTTTTAATTACCCATATTATAATGATGGTTGGCTTCAGTCAAGTCATGAGGTCATATAGGTTCCTTGGTATATAAAAAATATAATAGAACAGAGTATATGGGTTAAGTGAACAGAAAACAAATTGTATTAATCATCAAAGCCAGAGACCAGTAGCGTTTACTGGACAGTGCTATTGGGATAAAACAACTCCAATGCTTTCACACTTTAACACTGCTTTCCTTAGAAGTAAATATACATGTTGCCCAACTTAAACATAGATTGTATTCCACAAACATATTTGCAATTTGGTTATTTAAAACTTGGAATATGTTATCTTAGACAAGTCCAGACAAAGATTTAGCCTCAGTATGGCTTTAACAAGGTACTTTTGCAAAGAAGAAAAAAAACTTGTATGCAGTTTATAAAGCATTTTCACACATGTGACCCACCTAGTTTCCTGCAGTTGGATTTTACTACCATTCCTATTTTGTTTTCAGAATGTTTTAGTCGGCAGGTGTTACAGAATAACAGCTGAGTTGTATACTTTGGTAGGTTCCAAGGTGGGATATATGCATTTTGGGACATCAGTAATATAAAAATTCAGTCATTATTGGATGGGGTAAAATCTGTCCTAGCCAACCCAGTCCACATGTGTGTGTCTGTACAGTGTACATGTATATGACCTTCTGGATGTAGGGACAGGAAAACAGGTCATGTGAGAAGGCTAATTACAGTATCATAATGTGACCTATCATAAAGAATCCTGATAAAGGGTGCATTCAGTGGAGAGACTTGCCCAGAGTTGTTAAATTCTTGAAGCTGCTAATTCTTAGACTAATAGATTGCCAAAGCAAGGAAGGGTTAGGGGGAACATAAAAGCAGCATACAAAGAACTCAAGGGCTCGATGTAAGCTGATTTGATGAAGGCATTTTGTAGGCTGTAAGGAACTGTGTTAATTGTAAAGTACCTTTTGTTTGAGATGGATGGGTTTATTGTCTTAATTCCACAACCCGTGGGTATTTTAATTGAGAAGTGAAATGCCAGGTGGAATTCGGAAAGTGAGCAAAATGGACACATGGTTGGTAGTTTATGAAAGGCTGGACACATAATCAAGGAAAGGATGCAATTTATTAGAGACTCTTCTTGCTCTTTATTGCCTGAATCACAAGATGGCTTTTTCATCTCCTTGCTTGTTGTGGTAGCTGAGATCCAGAGAAGTATGTGAGAAATGAGCAGTAAGATCTCACGTTGCACAAGAGGAAAAGGAAAAGAGTAGTACACAGGGGAAATGCCTCTTTAAAAAATAACTGTTTTACCTGTGCTCCCTGAAAGTGGTATCAGTACACATACCAAAGCAATCCAGAAAAGGTGTCTTGTTTTCTGTTCTCATTTGTGGTTGTGTACATTTGAACTCTCTGAAGTTTTTCCTTTCCAGACACTAAGGATGCCCCAAATAAAGATCTGCTTCACTTTTTATAGGATGGACTCTTCTGAAATGTTAGCTACTTAAATGCAAATAAATATTTTCCTGATGATGTCTATTATTGTAGTTTCATAGCACATTTTCATTTATATGCTACTAAAATGGCAACAATAAACCTGTAAAATATTTCAAGAAGACACCCTTTTCATAAGAAAATACAGTCGTGAAGAAGACACAAAAAGCTTGTTTGCTAAATTTATGAGGGAAACTGTTTACTATCTTGAATCTCTGGTCATTTTTGTTTTGTTTTGTTTTGGAGATTGGTAGTGCTGGTGGTGGTGATTGATTGGTTTTAATTTGAGACTTAGACACCAAAAGTTGTAGGCCATGGGCTCTGATCTAACATTCACTGCTTACCTGCTTGTTTAAGGTTCGTTGGGGAAACTTGAATAATCTCGGAGACTAAGCTGTCAGCTTCGTATTGAAGAAGTGACTTGCCACAACATGTTGAAAGTTTTGCCCATTAAATGAGTGCTATTTACAGTGTGTTGTATGACACTTAGAAGACTTCATTAAGCAATGTGAATTTGTGGGAAGTCACTGTTTCTCACCGATCAGCAGTGTTAAGTATCATAATATGGGTTCATTCCATACAGAGAATGTTCCAAAGGCAGTGGAAAGCAAGGAAAACAGTCTTGCCTGTTCCCCTGCCCCCTTCTTTTTTCTTAAGGACAACCAAGTAGTCCCCTTCTTGCCAGAGTAAGGCATGGTGAGGCTAACAAAGGTGGCAGTGCTGTTCTCAGGGAGGAGTCTAGCTAAACGGTAACTTGGACCTGAGTTTTTCAGTCCCTAGTACCCTCATCACCCTTTTCATCTCACATTGCCACCCCTGACAAACGCACGCCAGGCTGCGCTCTTCAAAGGCATAATTGTAGAGTGTTCAAGGATACCTGAAGATAAGAGGAGTCCATGAAGAGTCCAGATGGAGCTGAACCTTGGATGTATTTCTTACTCTTTCTGCTCCTCAGTCTTCCTAATTTGTAAAATGGAGATGACAATTCCTCCTTGAGGGCATGTTGTGCTGACTCTGACTTCTTGATGTGCCTGTCCTGTGATAGCTTTGAAAAGGTTCCGCCTCTCTCCCATGTTAGGTACATTTGTAATGTTTAACCTGGAGAGCCTGGCACAGCATCCCAGGAGTGGAGTGTGGGAGTGTGCATAGCTCTGAATGGAAAATTGGACTTTCTCATTCTTCCACTTGCCATGCAGCGAAGAGAGTATTAGTCTAGAAGTGGGGAAGGGGACAGATTGCAAGAGCCGCCAGAACATCTCTGACAATGTAGCTAGCATCTTTATATGGGAGGGCTCAGCCTGGTGGCCCTTGTATTTTTCTTTTCCTTCGCCTTCCAAAAGGTGAATTTCCCTACCTCATCCCCTGCTCCCCAACTCTAGGAGTACTGTGTCATTTGTTGGGAGAACTAGTTTGAAAAAGCAGTTGCACTAGTTAAGATAATAAATGCTTACCTGTTGTTGAGGGATTTGGGTGGGGAAGTGGGGGGCAAGTGATGGTTTAAGAGTTAGGTTGTCACTTAAGGACGCACACAGGACATTCGGAACACAGCAGTACTTTTCAAACAACACAGGTGGTTTAGCAGATGCCCCATTTTTCTTGGTAATAACTAGATCCCAAATAGTCTTGTGTCCTTTTCATTTGTGAAATTTTGGTTTGTTGACCAACAGAGGGAGAAACACTTCATCATACTAGTCAAACATTTTATTAGGAACGAGTGAGACTTTCACCCAGTTGTGCTTATATGTTGCATTTTAAGAGGACTTACAGGTGAAATTTACCTTTTGTACATACAGACTTCATCCTGTAGATACCAGATTGTGTTGCGTGCACTGAAGAATTCTGAGTGTGCATTTGCTGAACTGTTGAATGATATCAGTGGCAGAACCATTCAGAGGGCACCTTACCTGTTGTCTACAGTGTGCCAATAAATATTCCTGGCAGATGGGCCATGTTTTAGGGAATAAGCCATTTTGGATAAGCATGATCTCTGGGTAGTGGAGACCTGCTTCTTTTAGGCATACTATATTCATGCTATTAAGAGTAATTTGTGAGATGCAAGTAAATTTCCTTTTCTCTCTCGTTCATCACCTGCTCTCTTTTCTCCTATACTGTTAGTGCCTGCTACTCACCAAACCAGGCACTGCTTTTGATCTCCATGGTTCATTTAATCTCTTTTCTGATTTCTCTTTTCCAAATTCCGCTCACGACCCCTACACTACCTCTGCCGTGTTGCGTGCCTCCCTGGAAAGGGAGAGACCAACTGAGAGAACTTGCTCAGATTGTCCTCTTTTCTAGTAAAAATGTCACTTTATCTTTACCTAGCATCCCTCTCATGTCTCAGTAGAAAGTGTCCCTATTCCTTTCCCTAGGCCTTTTATTTGTGTTCTTTCTCTCCCTTTGACCGATGATTAACCCCTCTGTCTTGCGTGCCCTCCATCGTTCTCCCTCTTTGGTTGTACAGCATCATCCATGACACTGTTTCCTACAGAAATCCTCCTCAGTTTGCTTGGGTAATGAGCAGAGCAATCCCTTACTTCAGCATCACAGTTCTGTGGTGAGGAAGAGCTCCTGTCCTCTTCCTCTGGCAACCTTCAGGCTCTTAATTCTTGCCGCCCTGATCCCACATAGCCTGCTCTCCTAAAAGTCACCAGTGACCTCAATCTCCAAAGCTTGGGCCCTCTTCTCAGTTTGCATCTTACTTTGTCTTTCTCTGCGGTGTTCATTTATTCATCCAGTAGATAATTTTATTGAGTACCTAGCACTGCCTAATGCCATGATGACAAAGATGATTAAATGTGGTCTTTGCTATGGAGTAGTACACAGTTGATTGACAGTTACAGTGTAACGTGGTAAGTGACAACTTTTATAGGTTGTCCCAGAGTAAGGCAGGCTCCTCCGTCTCAGATTGGGTGGGCCTGGTGATTAGGCTGAGATTTCTCTGGGACCAAGCACCTGGCTTACCTTTGCTTCTCGTGTTTAGGATAGTCTTAAATTGGTGTTCAGGTGTCCTCTCTTGTTCTTGGATCGGATATCTCTGGCGTAAAGTACCCATGTTGGCTTAATTAAAACTCTTCTTCATCAGGGTGTAGTTTCTCATAGTTTGAATGGTTTATTCACATTATTAACTCTGGCTACGGTATTTCATTTTAACACCTGAATATTGGTTAATGTATGGTAGTTTATTTTAGCACCAATTTAAACTGTTTGGTAATCCCTGTAGACAGCTGATCTGTGTCGCCAGTGAGTGCATGTGCAGTGTCTTGTAGTGGTCATTATTTTTTTAAGTATTAACACAATCATGCTTCCTCTTTAAAAGGAGTAAAATGTGTTAGAATGACTACTGCTGCTGTTAGAATCTGTGAAAAAGGGAAAGTCACCTTTCACCTAGGGGGTCCTGTGTGTTTCTTGGAAGAGAGGGGCTTAGAGTAAGTACATGCCCCTTCTCCAGGGTGCTTTCACATGTGTTTGAATCCCTTGTCACTTGTGATCCAGGCTCAGGTAATACAAGGTTTCGTGGTATGCCATCCCATGACCAAAACTTGTATTGCTAGAGACCAGTGGTAAGCTTGCTCTGAGCTTGCTCCTTTTTCACAGTGTTTTCTTGCAAAGTCATGACCAGTACTGAAACACTCAGAATATAACCAGTTCCTTCAATGCTCAGATTAACTGTGATACTGTCATGGCATAAGCATCTGTCCCCACCTGTCCTGTGGCCCCTGTCAGCTATATCATAGCCACTGCCCAAGGGGTGCTTCAGTAACCACACTTGGCTTAGGGAGCCAGCATGTCATCTACCTAGTGGCTCTCATTTTGTTTCCTGGTAAAGAATAGCAAAATTGGCCAGGCGCGGTGGTTCACGCCTGTATTACCCCAGCACTTTGGGAGGCTGAGTTGGGTGGATCAGGAGTTCGAGACCAGCCTGGCCAACAGTTTGGTGAAACCCCGTCTTTACTAAAAATACAAAAATTAGCCAGGCATAGTGGCAGGCACGTGTAATCCAACCAAGCTACTCAGGAGGCTGAGTCAGGAGAATCGCTCGAACCTGGAAAGTGGAGGTTTTAGTGAGCCAAGATCATGCCACTGCACTCCACTCTGGGCAACAGAGTGAGACTCCACCTCAAAACAAACAAAAAAGAATAGCAGCGTTAGGTAAGAATGCAGCAGCTTTGTTTTGGGTTTTGTTTTTAGGTTTTTGTTTTCTAATCCTCCACCACTGACTCTCCTATTGATGAGTCAGACTTGGTTTGTCCAGTTATTTTTCTCCTGGGGAATTGGAGAGGGAGCTATCCGATCTGAAGGAGACTGTTACATTGTGGCAGCCAGTTGTTTTACTTTGTTAATGAACCATTTCTATATTTGTTTTCCATCTTAAACTTGGAAAGTTTATTATATTGTAAGTGTCTATCTAGATGGGAATGTCTTGGAGAATTAATATTATGTAGAAATAAAGCATAGGCATTCCTGTCTCCCTTTCTCATTTAGGGCTGTGAATGGTCATGCATTGTGAAAGTGTTTGGCATCCCTTAGAATTTGTGAACAATAGTGCTAAGAGCCAGTGTCAGTTGGAGATTGGCACAGACATAATGGTTTATGGCACAATGAATGTGTCACTTGTGTAAGTTTTTTTTACAGTGACTTTCAGTCTTCACTCCCTTGGGAGCTAGTATGAGCTATAGTTATCTTTATTGCTCTATATATGTTGTCTGTGCCAATCACAGAGCTGCAGGGGAGCAGAACAAGTTGGAATAATTAGATTGAGGAGTGAATGTCACACTTCTAATTTCATTCTCTTTTCAAGGGATTACTCGTGTCCATTTAATAAAATGAGATTAACCCTCTGCAGCAGGAGTATTTGAAAGCTGTCAGTCAGTATAATCTTGACGGCTTGAAAGAAGTAGTGTTCTCAGCACTTTTAGAAACACTGTCATGTTTTATTGGCTCAAAGACTATTTTACTGCACAGGGATGTGTATGTTAGTGTTATCACTTGTGAAAGTATCATTTCCTTTGAAAAAGGAAAAGTTTAGTATCCATACTAAATAATCCATACAAAATCATGCAGAAATAACACGTACCATATAATTTAGTTTTGAATTGGCAGATATCAGTAATAAAATACCCAAGGAATTGTGAGACCAGATACAAATGTTAAAAAAAAAAATTATAAAGCAAATAGTGATATATATTTTTTGAACATTTTAGAAAACCTCGGATCAATTCTCAGCTGGTGGCACAGCAAGTGGCACAGCAGTATGCCACTCCACCACCCCCTAAAAAGGAGAAGAAGGAGAAAGTTGAAAAGCAGGACAAAGAGAAACCTGAGAAAGACAAGGAAATTAGTCCTAGTGTTACCAAGAAAAATACCAACAAGAAAACCAAGTAAGTTTCTGGTTAACAAAGTACAGGATATTACTTTGCAAGTGAATTCAAGATATCTTCTAAATGCCTGTTTTTTGTTTGTTTGTTTTGTATCTCCCTCATTTAGACCAAAGTCTGACATTCTGAAAGATCCTCCTAGTGAAGCAAACAGCATACAGTCTGCAAATGCTACAACAAAGACCAGCGAAACAAATCACACCTCAAGGTACTTGGAAGCTAGAATGACATACTAAATTACCGCTCTGATTTACTTAATCGTAATCATGAACCTGGGGTGGTTTTGTCCCTTGGGTTTGTAGGCTAGTAATTTTACAGTGGTCTCAAACTTTGCTGTCTGTGCTTGTTGATTGATTATTGCTAAAGCTGAGCAGCACACTTTGTAGTCGGCTTTGGCATGTGCGGTAGGCAGTTCAGATTCATTGCCACAGTGTCGTGAAGTCTTGTGTGTATTGATGACATTCTGCCAGAAGCTGTTTTTGATCCATAACTTATTTAATTGGCTCTTCCCCTGTGGTGTTCCTTCTAGGCCCCGGCTGAAAAACGTGGACAGGAGCACTGCACAGCAGTTGGCAGTAACTGTGGGCAACGTCACCGTCATTATCACAGACTTTAAGGAAAAGACTCGCTCCTCATCGACATCCTCATCCACAGTGACCTCCAGTGCAGGGTCAGAACAGCAGAACCAGAGCAGCTCGGGGTCCGAGAGCACAGACAAGGGCTCCTCCCGTTCCTCCACGCCAAAGGGCGACATGTCAGCAGTCAATGATGAATCTTTCTGAAATTGCACATGGAATTGTGAAAACTATGAATCAGGGTATGAAATTCAAATCCTCCACCTGCCCATGCTGCTTGCATCCCTGGAGAATCTTCTGTGGACATCGACCTCTTAGTGATGCTGCCAGGATAATTTCTGCTTGCCATGGGCATCTGGCCACCAAGGAATTTCGCACCCTGACGATTACTCTTGACACTTTTATGTATTCCATTGTTTTATATGATTTTCCTAACAATCATTTATAATTGGATGTGCTCCTGAATCTACTTTTTATAAAAAAAAAAAAAAAATCTGCTGTGCACAATTTTCCATGTACATTACAACTGGTTTTTGTTTTTGTTTTGTTGCGGGGGGAGGGTTGGGAGGGGGAGGGAACTTTTATTTATTGTGTTCACAAACTCCATCCTTTCAGCATATCCTTTTAAGTTTAGTTCTTTCTTCCAGTTATACTATGTACTATCAGTTTTGATATAACTATATATATATAAATATAAAATTATATATAAAGGGTTATTTGAAACCAATCCATGGCAACGCTGGTGCTTGATACACTGTGAAGTGAATACAACATTGAACAGTTACAGATCTGGGACAGTCCCTTCTATGAAAGTGCTGAAATTTAACTAAAATCAGTCTTACATGAAGTATGTTCCAATCCATGTGGGAACTTGACTCTCTCATCTGTCTAAAGAATACTGGACGACATAAAAATATATATTTTTTAAACAATGTGATCTCAAATTTAAAGACTGCTCCAGATAGCCTGCATTTGCAATGAAATAACTGACAAATCACAAGTGGTTTAGTTGGGGAGGGCTTTGATCATTCAGAAGTAACTAAACTAGCTCCAGAATGCCAAGTATTCGTGTAAATTATGGTTACATGTTATCATTTGCTGTTCTTACATAAATACTCATGAAAATATGGTATTCTGTAACTCGAATTCCATCCTCCATTTTCCAGACCTCTACTCATGTCTGAGGTAAATCTAGAAATTGTTTTAGTTTTAGGATTGAAACGGTCTATAAACTGTATTTTTGGTCCATGCAGGAAGCTGTCCCTTGTTTCTACATGACATTGCAGTGGTGGTTTCTGTAATTAAAATTTGTTTGCCTCATGTCCCTTCGTCTCATAAACCTTCACTCTACCGATTCGGTTGTGAGCATTCTTTGTTTTTCCTTCTCAGAACCTACTATGAGTTGTTTTACTGAACAAAGGTTATCAACCACACATCTAGTCCTGACATGGAGCTTTTCAGTGTTTGGAGACGTTTCTCAATCTCCTGCTGTGGTAGGAACTCCAGTGGTGAATGGCTTGCGCGCCTGCAGCCAGAGTTGCAGGGAAAGCTCGTACTTACTGCGAGCAGCATGTAATCTTTTTTCTTCCTGGACGTAAAGATAGCTTGAATAAACTGTTCTATTTCATTCTCTTCACTCTCTTTACTGTCTTGCAAAAAAAAAAAAAAAAATAATATAATGATAATCGAAGACCACTAATACAATTCCACCTCTCCTTATTAAAATAATTTTTTAAATTTTTGTTTTGCTCTTGTTTGGATGTGGGGTCTCTCTTCTATTTGACTTTTACATTTAGATACAGAGTTTGTAGTACTTCAGAGACATTTCAAGCATGAGAATTTGAGGTTACCTCTCTTTATTTGACGTTTAGGGACTCACGGGAGGGCAGCCTAATTTGTAATGAAGCACCACATTTTGGTGTTAAAAACCTGGTTTGCTTAATAATAGAAGTAATTTCTGTCTGTGGAGGCAACAAATAAAAAAATTAACAGCTTGAATTGAGTAGCCAACAGGAAAGGTTCCTTTCACATTTACATTAAAACTATTCTGTAGTCACTAATGTACCATAATTTAAATTCTTTTCTCAAAGGTATAGATTATAAAGCAGTGCCATTTGTTGCTGTGGTCCTATTCTCAAATGCATGGACAATGTTCCCCCGTTTTTAAAATAATGCTTGTGTCTGGGATGCAAGCTACGCTTATCTTTTTAAATACATTTTTAAGGTATTTATTAATGAACCAAAGGAAATCAGATGCTTTCTTTAGGCATCAGAATATATAATACAAAGTGATTTGACTATGAATTTTCAATCCACATTTTAATATTAGTGGGATATTGCAAAGACATTCCTTCTAAAGTTTTAATATTCCTTTTATTAAGGGTCTCAGGGAGGGTAAATTAGTCAGCCATATTTATTTTCCAGAGGTTTAAGGAATTGCTGTTTTTAACTTTTTAAAAAAAAAAAAACTTAAATGCCACCAAACTCCTGTAGGTTGCACTGCTTTTTGAACCAATAAGTGTTGGTATGCACTTTGTTCAGACACACTGTGTACTTTTTCAAAAACTAGTTTCATGTAAAGTGATTGGACCCCATAGATTAGTGGAAAAAGCTGATTAACCAGCTACTCATAGGCTGCTAATTCATTCATGCCAATGTTTTGGTTTTTCAGTTTTGCCTCCGTGATAAATTAAAGAATGGGGAGGGGTGAAGGAAGGGGAGGATTGCTTTAGAACAAGTGGCATGAAATTACCATCTTCATAGAAACCACAGCTAACAGTGGGAGTTATCTAAGCAATCAGATTGGATAGGGCCAGCCCTTTAGTTGCTGTGGTGTATTCTGTTGGGTAGTGAGGTAGTAGGTACTTTATAGACTTTTAATTTTGGAAATTGATGACATCCCTCAGGCATGTATTCTGGAAATGGAACTCCTGTAACTTCCTGTGTCTGCAGTTTGCCCTACAATTAGTAGGCAGCGTGTAAAAACACTAGTGTAGATTATAAAGATATATATTAAAAGAGGACCAGAAATACTTGGTATTCAGTGGCACAGAAAGCAGGTTAAACAAAAAGCACAGTGTTATGCTTGCAAGTTTCCATTTGTTTTAATACCACGCAATCTTTTACACTCGTGCGTGTGCACGCGCACAGAGCTTACCTGACTTTGCTCTGCTTGAGTCATGCAGTTAAAAAAAAAAAGACATCTTGACACCCACACAATATTCTAATCAAAACCTTTCAGTTTCAATCTGGATATTTAAAAACATTGGCAGAAGCTTCTGTGAGTTTAGTTCCACTAAGATGTTTCACCTGCCTTATCAAGACCATTCTCAGTCTACTTTTTTAAGCTACCGTATCTTAAATTATTGAAAATTTATTAATTGCTGAATATATAATAACCTTTGCTTGTATGTAACCGAAAATGGTTTAAGAGCCAACATTTAGAGTATGACAATGGAGCTGAACAGTTTTTAATGCGCAAGCAGTTCTGTTCTTGTGTATGACTTGTAACCTTAATTTACTGTGTAAAGATGGTTACATTATTTCCTTAGCTTTGTTTGTTGGAGACAAATAGAGAATGCTTGTTAAGTATGTCAAAACAATCTTATCTTGTGAATTTTTGTTAATGTATTATACGAGCTATATTTTTCATTTGCCCAGAAAGACAGCTTGTATAACGCTTTTGGAAGTTTCTGCTCTGTAATGTCTTTAGAGCTGACAGTCTGTTAGGTTTGTTTTTTTTCTTCATGCTAAGGTGTCAGTTGGTGGTTTTGTGAACTGGTCAAAAATTCACAGGTCTTAAATGTTTTGGGGGAAATTTATATTGGACACTGCTCTTTGTCTAGCAAATAAAAGATGTTAATATATTCCTGTTACTGGCATGTGCACGACTATGTTATTAGAAGCCACTTTATCATTTTCCTGCTTTAAATAGAAATGTCTATTTATGAATTCTGCTTGTAGTTTTTTCACAAATAAAATAGTAAAATTTACATTGGAAATCTCTATTTTTGTGTGTATAGATTTTAGCCTTTAGAATAATAGTTAATTTTTAACCTGTGGAATATTTCCAATGTGAATAGGGAGCTCACTTTGTATTTTAGAACTTGTTTATCAGAAGCTGAAGTAGCTGGGTGCATAAGTACATGCCTCAGTGATGCAAAAGAAGACATAATTGAGCAAAAGAATCACCAAAAATTTGAAAGAAAATGGACTGCCTAAGTGTAACCTTTGAGATAAATTGCAATGATGTAAAGGAAGGAAATGGGATTTAAGGAAAGAAAATGGAGATGATGCTAAAAATTGCTAATTGAGGACTGAAAATCCTCAGAAGACAACCCCTGTTTCTGGCCAACTGGAGTTAGGTCAACTCTGTCTCAGAGATGTGAATAAAGTGTGTTACTAACCTAAAAGCCACACAAGCTCACTTACTGCCCCATGCTAGGGAGACTCCTGCCTGCTGCTGCAGGTGCTGAGGCACACCAGTCTAGAACCTTCCAAAGAATTAAGAAACCACTTAAAACACGTCAAGATCCATCCCTGATTATTTTGTCCTGGGTCTCCACCTGAACTAGCGCTGGAAGGAAAAGAGTGTAGATAACGCAGGATGTTGAGCTGAAAAATGGGTCTGTTTTGATAAAACAAGTTCTGTTCTTCGTCCTCATTTTTTAATACTGAACATGACCCAAGTTTGGCCCCTCAAAAGTCTTGGAAAGGATCTGGAAGGGTTGAAGGACAGGGATTGGAGGGGGTCTCTGATGTTTCTCATAGGGCATTTTGGATACACATGTGCAATCTGCTAGCCCCGTGCCCCTCTGCTTGCTTTTGTGCCTGAGGAGTTCACTGTGAGGGTCCCCACTGCTGGTGGCACTGGTACCACCCTTTGGAGGAGGATGGGAATTGTCTCCCATACCAGGTGTGGGCCAAAGCAAGCACTTGGCCTTTACAGGGGAGGCACAAGGAAGAGCAGTTTCTTACCAGTTGTGTGGACGGAAAGGGAGGCAAAAAGGTTTTCTCTAGTCCTCAGCCAAACTCTAGTGTTAACACCAAGTGTCCAGACCCCCTATTGAGAAATCTCATGGATAGAGTGTGACAGGATCATGGAAGCAGCTCTTGCTCAATTATTCTTGATCAAGGGTGGAGTGGCGACTTCAGCCAGCAATCTGAGGCTTGTGCTCTCTGATTTCATAGCCATGCAATGTGGAAATAGAAACCAGTCAGACTCCACCTTGGGCAGTGAAGAGAACATAAGGGACGTCCACGCCCCTGACCTCCCAGTGGTTCTGGAAGGCCACTCCTAACCTTCAAACCATAGCAAGGAAGGTTAGAGCAATCTTTGTGTTAGGATCAAAACTCCTGAGAAAGTTGTTTGCTAACCACGGAAGGAAGCCCACGGCCTGTCTTTAGGGCTTCTGTCAGGAAAGTACAACGGACATAGACAACTAGATACTGCAGGAGGGCTCTGATTTTCCGAGACAGGATCCTAGGATGTGTCTGGAAGCCTGGGGAGTGAAGGTAGATATGCAGATGTGATGTTCTGCCTGATAGTGCCTCTCTCCAGGCATTAACTACAAGGCTGGGTGGGGGCTCACTACAAGGCATCCAGTCCCTAAGCATTTATACAGTCCCAATTGTGCATCAGTGCAGTGCTGGTTATAACAGGGAAGAATTTGTGGAGGGGAGGGCACAGGCTGAAATTGACCCATTTCTACCCGTGCTCTTGACCTAGACCTGGAGTGACGCTGACCCCAACTGTCCCCCTACCCACCTCCAGCTTGTGCCAGACATCACTAATCAGTCACAGTGCTTCTTTCCAGCTGAATCCAGACTCAGAATCCTCATTAGAGCTCATTGTTAGCATGTCTTCCTGAAGTGCAACCCGTTTGCCAGTCCTTCCCTGGACGAAACCCACCCCAAAGAACTGGGAAACTCTTCAAGGCCGTTTTTAATCAACGCTTCAATTGTGGAACTGCATGAATCCAAGAAGGCCAGCTGAAAGGCTTGGAGGAGTCAGGAAGGAAGAAAACTAAATATCCAGCACCCAACTCTTCAAAGAGTTCAACTTCCTGTTGAAAACAGGGACAGACCAGGGGATTCTTAGGGAGGCCAGTATTGAGCACTGTAACTTTAAATGCAGTTCTGAACCCCAGACCTGAAGGCCTGCCAGTGTCTTATCCTACAGGCCAGACCAGGAGCTACTTGCCCAAGTTGTCCCACTGGTTCTCTCAACCCAGGGCTCTCAAATAGCAGAGTAGAACACCGCACGGATATGATTCCTGGAAACCACAGAACTAGGCGAGACTCTTACCTCTGACTGCCTGGGTGTCCTTGGGCAAGTCAGCCAACTGGGCCATTTCCCTCAGTTCTCAAATAGGGATTAGAGGTGTATGCGCTCCTGCTGTGTTCTCTGCTGTAAGGAATCATGGCGCAGTGCCCCCAGAGGTGGGTTGTGTGTTACCATGTTTTTAATAACGGGGAGCAAAAACTTTTTCTGAACTTTCATTCTGGTGCTTCACTGATGACATCGGAAACGAAGAGAATTTGTTTTGTGATTTATTGTGTTTTCAAGTTTTAATTCATGAATTGTCCTGTACTAAAACAAAGAGAGCAAAGTTGGTTAAAGCCTGCATGTAAATAAAGTCCAGTGGGATTTTTGACACCTGCTTGATGTTTCTGTGTCTACAAATAGTGTTGTAATGGATACGACCTTTCATCATTAAACATTTGATTCTTTAAAAATGACGTTTACTGTCCTGTTGTTATTGAAAAGGTAAAAGTTAAAAGTTGATGGGAGAAGTAGAGACATGCATGGTACCTGCCGTGATCACACAGTAGAAGCTTACTAAGCATTAGTTCCTGGGTTGTGCATAAATATATGTATATGTACATACATGTATATGTTCTTGAGAATGGGATTTTTTTTCATTGGTGCATAAATGCCACAGGCTTTTTGCACAGAGAAGTTTGAGCTACAAACCCTTAGATCTGCCACAAATACACTTATGGAGTGAATTCTAGATGAGAATCATTTTTTCCAGCCTGAGTAATTCAACCATCACAGCAGCCTCAGAATGAGGAGCGCTCGGTGTCTGGGAACCAGGCAGATTTATAAATTGTATTCATTGCCTCTTCACATTAAGAGGAATTTGTACCCGTTTGGAGAAGTCTCCAATAAAGTTATCTTATTGGTTGGAATTATAGCAATCTAGAAAATGTGTGAATTCAAGGCATTCCCAAGAGGCAAAAACCTCTAATAAATTATACTGTGAATTTTCAAGCAACTCCTGCTTGTAGAAATCATCCTGACAATGCACACGAAGGCAGCAAACAAATAGGGGAATAAGAGGGAGAATTACAAGTGGCTTCCATCCATCTTAGAACAATCAGCGGCCTCCGGCGCTGTTAATGCTGTTAATCGTGTCGTGTCGTGGTGTTGCGTGTGGCCTGTGCTGGCCGGCAAGATGGGGACAACTTTGGTGGGCTGCTGAGCAGAGGCAGGAATGCCAACACCCTGGCTGGGCTCACCCCTCTTCTGCAGAGGTTGATAAATCCCGAGGGGGGACTTAGGCCCAGTTGAGACTGAGTGAACTGGAAATGGAGACACACGTGAGTAGAAGTGGTGGGAACAACAGTTCACTCTACAAGCTTTGTTTATGTTCGCAGCCCTCTGACAGTTATTCATTAGTGGTTTGTTTTTTGCTTTTTTGTTTTTCATTTTTTTTGAGATGGAGTTTTGCTCTTGCTGCCCAGGCTGGAGTGCAATGGTGCAATCTTGGCTCAGTGCAACCTCCACCTCCGGGGTACAAGGGATTCTCCTGCCTCAGCCCTCCAAGTGGCTGGGATTAAAGGTATGTGCCACCATGCCCAGCTAATTTTTTGGATTTAATAGAGACAGGGTTTCACCATGTTGGGCAGGCTGGTCTCAAACTCCTGACCTCAAGTGATCCTCTCGCCTCAGCCTCCCAAAGTGCTGGGATTACAGGCGTGAGCCACCATGCCTGGTCAGTTATTCATTAGTTCTATGCAACATGGATTGGTATCATCATTGCAAAACTTACTGAAATAGAATGGCACATTTTATTGGTACTGTTTTAATGCCTTATGTAAACACGTTTAATCTTCACAGTGACTCTATTGAATATAGCAGGGGTTGGCAACTACAGCCCATGGGCCTAATCCATCCCTTTGCCTGTCTTTGCACAGCCCTCAAGCTAAGAATTACTTTTACATTTTTTTAATGGTTGAAAAAAATATTTAAATAATAATAATTTAGGCTGGGTGCAGTGGCTCACACCTGTAATGTCAACACTTTGGGAGGCTGAGACAGGTGGATCTCTTGAGGTCAGGAGTTCAAGACCAGCCTGGCCAACATGGTGAAACCCCATCTCTACTAAAAAAACAAAAAATTAGTTGGGCATGGTGGCATGCACCTGTAATCCCAACTACTCAGGAGGCTGAGGCAGGCAGATCACTTGAACCCAGGAGGCAGACGTTGTGGTGAGCCAAGATCATGCCATTGCACTCCAGCCTGGCGGCAGAGCGAGACTCCATCTCAAAAAATAAATGAAATAAATAATCTTAATGATTATTGAATGATTTTTGAAGAATAATTGTGATGTGAAAATTATATGAAATTCAAATTTTAGTGTCTGTAAATAAAGTTTTATTGGAACACAGCACAATTATTCATTTATGTATTGTCTATGACTGGCTGTTTTCCCCACCACGACAGCAGAGTGGAGTCATTGCAACAGAGACTGTGCGGCCCAGAGCCTAAAGTATTTACACTCTGGCCCTTTCTAGAAAAAGTGTGCTAACCTCTGCAATACACTCCCATCTTAGTCACATTCTGTGAGGTAAGCACTGATACAGCCCTCCATGTCTGGAGACTCAGTAAGAACTCAATAAATAGTTGTGGAATGCAGGAATCCTAACTCCCTGCTTTACAAATGAGGATGCTTGGGCACAGGAAGGTTACCTAGCTAGTGAGTGGGGAAGTCAAGGTTTGAATCAAGGCTGTCTAATGTAGAGCCCTGGCTTTTAGTTTTCAAGAGACTGAATGCACAGCTTGCCCCAAAGCGTGTTCCTTGAAACATCAAGTAGACCAGATGCCTAGCTTTGGTCAAATGTGTTTGGCAATGACTGTTTGACATAGACGCCTTCTTGAAGTTTCACAGTGATCATTAGCGTATCAAAGGCTCTGAGAAGTGCTGCAGGAAAGAGACCCATTTAACTTTCTTTACTATGGTGTTTTAAAAACTTAAAAATCGGCCGGGCGCGGTGGCTCAAGCCTGTAATCCCAGCACTTTGGGAGGCTGAGACGGGCGGATCACAAGGTCAGGAGATCGAGACCATCTTGGCTAACACGGTGAAACCCTGTCTCTACTAAAAATACAAAAAAAAACAAAAACAAAAAAAAAAACCAAAAACTAGCCGGGCGAGGTGGCGGGTGCCTGTAGTCCCAGCTACTCCGGAGGCTGAGGCAGGAGAATGGCGTGAACCCGGGAGGCGGAGCTTGCAGTGAGCTGAGATCCGGCCACTGCACTCCAGCCCGGGAGACAAAGCAAGACTCCATCTCAAAAAAAAAAAAAAAAAAAAAAAAAAAAAAAAAAACTTAAAAAATTTGACCTACCTTCCACCAACTTATATAGCTTAGGTGAAAGCTTAAGTGAACAGAGCGAGGGACTTGCAGGTAAGACATACTAGGTACAAATTGCATCTGTGACCTTGAGCGCATCATTAAACCTCTCTGAACCTCCATTTCTTTCTCTGTAGAATGGTAAGACAGTTGTAAGGATTTAGTGAGCTGATGAGGTCCTGGCTCCTGGTAGATGCCCAGAAAATGACAGTTCCCTGTTCCACTTGGGTACTAACTCAGATGTCCTGCAACCTGCTATTTCCCACCGTAGGGGCCACATTGGAACCACTGTAGCTTTGCAAAGTGACAGCTCATTTCATGTTCAGGTGCCTAGTGGTTACAGATAGGACCATTCAGAGCCATCAAATGCAATTCCAACTGCAGAAGAGGGAAGGTTCTGGCATCGTAACTGCAGACCGGAAAATGCTCCCGGAGCATCTGCATGCCAACAGCAGGGCCCGGCCCAGCACCGTGGCAGGGAGCCGCACTCCCCGCCTTGTGGGTTTCTCGTCCATCATTTTCTGGGAGAGATCTAACAGTGTACTCTGGCTGTCAGTAGCGCTCTTGAATCCGCTCTCATCTTAGTCACACTCCTGCTTAAGTGAGTCGTTCTTGACTCCCTGGACACCAGAAGCCTTTCTTCCTGACAGCAGGTGAGAGGCTGGCAGCCTCTTGACGTGACCATTCACTTCAGTGCTTTCGAAAATCCCCGGCTGCCCCGCGACCCAGACATCTGAAGATTTTGCTTAATAGACTCTGCTGCCAGAAGGTGTGTTGGGACTTGGCGAGCCCAGCCTTGGACTTACTCTGCCTGAGCCAGGGTAATTCCCTCATCAGTGCCTATGCTTGCCTTCCTGGAAAAGGCTGGCCCTCCCCAGGGGGAAGAGAGGGAAGGTGGCATACCACCTGGCACACAGCAGGAGCTCAGTAGATGATCTCACTACCCAAATTATGGAGTTTGGTGAAATGCAAATTCAACATGTATTCTAAGAACAAAAGGGAAGAACTCAGAAATTTCCTGTTCTTAGTATACTCTTCTGCCCTGATGGCACTTTGGCTGGAAAGTTTGAAAAAGCCTGCTACCTTCCTACCTCCCACCCCACAGAGTGCCTAGTTTGGGGAGGGTTGGAAGGAGGGGGAGGTATGTATTTGACAAAGTATGAGTTCCCAGGCCCTCCCATGAGCAGGTGTTTTTGTTTGTTTGTTCCAGATTCCATGTGCATTTGCTAGTCTCTGGCAGCTGGCAGATCGAACCAGCGGCTGTCTCTCACACATACTCCTGAAGGCCTCTCAAAAGCATGAAAATTAATCATCCCAGCACCCCAAAAAGCCAATGGAAGACCAGCACTGACTCTCTTGTCGTTTTTGTTGTGTTTTGTTTTTGAGACAGAGTTTCGCTCTTATTGCCTAGGTTGGAGTGCAATGGTACGATCTTGGCTTACTGCAACCTCTACCTCCGGCTTCAAATGATTCTCCTGCCTCAGCCTCCCGAGTAGCTGGGATTACAGCTGTAAGCCGTCACGCCTGGCTAATACGCCCGGCTAATTTTTTGTATTTTTAGTAGAGACAGGGTTTCACCATGTTGGCCAAGCTGGTCTTGAACTCCTGACCTGAGGTGATCTACCCGCCTCGGCCTCCCAAAGTGCTGCAATTATAGGCATGAGCCACCACGCCCAGCCTCTGCTGTTGTTTGGATCAAAGGACACAGTTGCAAGACAGTGACCTGGTCAATACCCTCACCCCCTTCTCCAGCTCCTCCCTGTCCTGCCTCACCACCCTCTTGGGGAACAGGTGCTCCCATTCCAGGGCCACCCATCCTGCTGGGAGTTTGTATCCTAAGCAGCAGCAGGCCCTTCGGGAGGAGGGGAGCCAAGATGGCAGTCAGCCTTCCACTGTCGCTTTGAAAGGTGTAACATTTTATTCCCTGAGTTTTGTATGCCTCTGCTTGGCTGCTTTTCTCTTAGTGCACAGCCATGCTGAAAAGCAGGTTGGTCTGATGAGAAGGGCTTGTATTTGAATATAAAAGCAATGACATCTCTCAATTACTACATGGTAGAGAATTTAAATTGCTTCTCAATCTCCTTTCTTCCCTTTCTTTCTTTCTTTTTTTTTTTTCGACGAAGTCTAGCTCTTGTCACCCAGGCTGGAGTGCAATGACATGATCTCAGCTCACTGCAACTTCCGCCTCCCAGGTTCAAGCAATTCTCCTGCCTCAGCCTCCTGAGTAGCTGGGATTACAGGTGCCTGCCACCACGCCCGGCTAATTTTTGTATTTTTAGTAGAGATGGGGTTTCACCGTGTTGGCCAGCCAGTCTCAAACCCCTGACCTGAGGCAATCCCCCTGCCTCGGACTCCCAAAGTGCTGGGATTACAGGTGTGAGCCACTGCGCCTCGTCTTTTCTTCCCTTCCTTTTTCATAATGGAATCCCAGTGATTAGCCAGGCTGATTGCCTTCTGGGATGAAGACAACAGTTTCCAGCCTCTCTTGTAGCTAAGCATGGCCATGTGACCATTTCTAGCCAATGTGAAGCAAGCTGAAGTGCCATGTGTCTCTTCTGGGAGGTGTTCTCAAATGATGGGGGTGGAAGTGGAGAAACAAGCATCCTCTAGCTTTCTAGCTTGGAACTTGAATGTGATGCCTGGAACTCTATCAGTGATCTTAGACCATAAGGGGAACGTTAAGGATGGAAGCCACATATTAAGTATGGCAAGAGCTGAATGACAGAAGCCCGGGTCCCAGGTGAACCACAAAGTTGCTGTTCCAGGTCAGCCCTCTCTAGCATTTGACCTCTTACAGATGATGTAAGTAAACTTCTCTTTTATTTAAGCCACTATTACTTTTGAGTTTTCTTTCTGTTATATGTAGATGAAGTTGGTATTAACTGATTTTTAAAATTTCTAGTAAAACTGATGCTCCCCTCCCCCCAGAAGAAATAGGCCACATTTCTCCTGAAGCCTCCTGTAGCCCTGGGTTTGAGTAGCTTGGAACTATGGACAATGCAAGGGTTTAAGGTCAGTGGATTTTGGGTCCAAATCCACCTGTCACTTAATAACTAGATGACCTTGAGGATTTTTCCTATACAACCAGGTCATATTAATCCTTTGTTTCATAGGGCTGCTGTGTTTAATCCAATACATATTTCTTGACTGCCTGCTTTGTACTAATTACCATATTGATCCAGAGCTGAATAATACAGTCCCTATCTTCTAGCGGAAATTGTCTTAAGTGCTAAGTTAGGTTTCAGCCGACTTAGTCTCTGCTGCCGGGAGTTTTTGAAGATGAGACTGAAGTTAGATCTTAAATGAAGGATTCATGAATGGCTTCAGAGGGTCTGTGACACAAGTTCCTTCTTGAAAATTTTCTCAAAAATATGTGTGTGTGTGTGTGATGGCAAATGTGCATTTTTATTGGAGGCAGGGTTTGTAATTTTTTTTTTTTTTAAGACAGAGTCTCTCTCTGTTGCCCAGGCTGGAGTGCAATGGCGTGACCTCTGCCTCCTGGGTTCAAACGATTCTCCTGCCTCACCCTCCCAAGTAGCTGGGATTATAGACGCCTGCCACCATGCCTTGCTAATTTTTGTATTTTTAGTGGAGATGGGGTTTCACCATGTTGGCCAGGCTGGTCTCACACTTCTGACTTCAAGTGATCTGCCTGCCTTGGCCTCCCAGTGCTGGAATTACAGACGTGAGCCACCGTGCCTGGCCAGGTTTGTAATTTTTATTAGAGTCTAGAATGCTTCCATGGTCTTAAGTGGAAGTGCTACTGCGAGCTAAAAAGGATCCAGATAATCTTGGTATGGCTCTCACTTCTCTTCTGCTAAATGGCTTCTTCCTTGAAAAAGAATCTGTATAATGCAGAGAATGTGAGGGCCACATAAGTTAATGGGGCACTGTTGGGCTGCTTCGAATGGAAGATATGCCCACCAGAATCAATCAGCTGAGGCTGTGTTTTGCTACTGTAACAAATGACCTCAAATCTCCAAGGCTAACAACAAAGGCTTGTTTCTCACCCATACCAGTGTATCTCTGCATTACTCTGGAACCCAAGCTGATGGAGCAGCCTCTCTCTGGGATATTATTGTCAACCTTGAGGCAGAAGGGATAGCAAACCATGCACTGGCTCTTCAACCTCTGTTTAGAGGCGACACGCATCACTTTTGCTCACATTTTACTAGCCTAAGAAGTACATGATCACTCTTGACCACAGAAGACTGGGATGTATAATCATCCCACGAGGAGGGTGCCAGAGGGAGAGGAAACACACATTCTGAGCATTAATCGATTTACCACATGATTTTATTGCGATACAAGAACACAAACAGAAATTGATCAAAAACGAGCAGGAATTAAACCGAACCCAGCTTCCTCAGTTGCACTCTACTCAACCCTCTGCAGCCAAGGAGACACGCTCAACAGAAAAACCTGGTTTTCCATTCTTGTCACATTGTTAAAATTGGAAGAAAAGCAAAACCAGGTACAGGCACTTGGACTCTGGGAGTCTTTGTGATGGGCAAAAGAGAAGACTAGTAAAATGGGTGTGTTTAACAAATGTCTACAATTAACCAAACTTGGGGCCTGCCTCTTTATGCCCCCAGTATTGGCCTTTATATCAGGATGATTTTAACACATAGTTCATGCTCCCTGGATGTACCTTGCTTAACATACTCATAATTTAGAGAACTTCCTAAATCTACACAGCATGCTAAGTGTAATGGATTGGATTGTGTCCTTGGCACCCCAGCTACCACCACCAAATTCATATGTTGAGGCCCTAACCCTGTATTTGGAGACAGAGCCTTTAAAGAAGTGATCAAGGTTAAATGAAGTTACAAGGGCACGGCCCTAACCTAATAGGACTGGTAAGAAGAGGAAGAGACACAGAGGAATGGCCATGTGAGGACACAGCATGAAGGCAACGATCTGAAAGCCAGGGAGAGAGGCCTCAGGAGGGACCAGCCCTGCTGGCACCTTGATCTTAGACGATCAGCCTCCAGAACAGTGAGAAATAAATGTCTGTTGTTTAAGCCACCTAGTCTTTGGTATTTTGTTATGACAGCCCAAGCATCGCAATACATTAAGAAAAACATGCTGGGTGCAGTGGCTCACACCTGTAATCTCAGTACTTTGGGAGGCTGAGGTGGGAATACTGCTCGAGCCGAGCCTGAACAACATAGTGGGACCCCCATCTCTGCAAAAAGAATTAAAAAATTAGTCACGCATGGTGGAGTGCACATGTAGTCCCAGCTACTCAGGAGGCTGAGGTGGGAGGATCACTTGAGCCCAGGGGGTAGAGGCTGAAGTGAGCTGAGATTGCGTCACTGTACTCCAGCCTGGGTAACAGCGAGACCCTGTCTCAAAATAAAAGAAAGAAAGAAAAAGGAAAATAGCAGTCCCAATCCCCAGCCCTACCCTCTTCCCTTCTCCCCTTCTTCAGAGGAAACATTTTCTGTTGTGTATCATTATTTCTTTGGTACTTCTTTCCACATCTCTTAAGAATCATGCCTAGAGCTCCTTGCTGTGTTTTCCATCTTAAGTGTTTTCTCTTGACTTTCCACTATGGAAGATGAGATTTTAGCCCTTATTCCTTCTGTCCATCCTCATCCCATGTAAGCAGACTTTTCTCTCACTCCCTGCCCAACTCTCAATATTATTATACTGTATTTGGCTAAATCAATAGTCACTATTTCTATTGTTTTGGCTTTATTAATGCGCATCATCATAGTGGTGTTTTATGGTAAAACTATGATATTAAGGTAAAACCTTTCCTACACAATTTTTTGCTTTCCTAGAGTTTATGATTTTTTTTTGTTTGCTTCTTTATCATCAGTTCTACCACAAACATGGGCAGGGTGAGTTGGAGTCCTGGTTGGATGTAGCATTTCACACAGATGTTTTAATCCAAGGGTTTGTAAATGAAGGGGCTGTTGAGAGAGGTGTGGACGAGGATGGAGAGGCATCCCAGGACTTCAGCAACAGTAGGATGCTGTTGACAGTGCCAGGCCTGAAGGGCAAGGGAAGGAAATAGTGTTACTGGAGCCTAGGAGATTGAGCTGTGGAGGGGATGCCTGTAGGAGCTGTGTTTGGGGAGGGATGACATAGCCACTGCTGAAATGGTGGTTTATCAGTCTGCTCCCATACTGCTGTAAGGACCTACCTGAGATTGGGTAATTTATAAGGAAAAGAGTTTTAATTGGCTCTCAATTCTGTATGCTGTACAGGAAGCATGACTGGGGAGACCTCAGGAAACTTGCAATCATGGCGGAAGGTGAAGAGGAAGGAGGCACATCTCACCATGGCAGAGCAGAAGGAAGAGAATGAAGGAGGAGGTGCTACACACCTTTAAACCACCAGTTCTCATAAGAACTCACACACTATCACAAGAACAGCAAGGAGGATGTCCACCCCGATGATCCAGTCACCTCCCATCAGGCCCCTCCTCCAACATTCGGGATTGCAATTTGACATGAGATTTGGGTGGGGACACAAATCCAAACCTTACCAGGTGGCATCAAAGCAGTCAGGGAGAGGCATGGAATACACTTGGCCTCTCTCTTTTCTTCTGCTCCCATGTCTTCCCAGTGCCTCCCATTAGCCAAACTCAATCAGAACCCAGGTGGGGGAGCCAGGAGTTTCAATCCGCAGAGACAGCCTCCTGGAGGCTGCCGGCCAAAGAAAGGCAGAAAATGAATGAGGTGGGCCATGGTGGAGACTCCCAGCACATTCATCCAGTAGTCTCATTCCTTCTCAGCAGATTCACAGGCTTCAGGTATTATAGCAGTTTCAGCTTTTGGAGACATGTCTCCCAGAGCAGAGCCTCCTGACTTGCTCCATCCAGGCTGGGGGGCCCTGCTCTCACAGCGGGATCTCCTTGACCGTCATCCTGGGACTCCCTTCCTTCTCTTCAGTGTTGTATGTCCTACTTCCTGCAGGCTTTGTCTTTCTCCTTCTTTGCTTACTCCCTCATTTTGGTGGAGCTCATCATGCAGTAGCTTCCTGAGAAAGGATATGTGTGTGGGAGGTACATTCTTTGAGACCTTTCAAGATTAATAATGTCTTTATTCTTCCTTTACATTTGACTGATAGCTTGACTGGCATAATCTCCCAGGAGGAAGTGGTTTTCCTTCCTCACAGCTGGTGACACTGATGAGAAAATCAAAGCCCTCTGATTTCCAGAGAGAAACTTAAAGAATCTTCTCTGCATCTTCAGTATACTGAGGTTTCATGACTATGCGCTTTGGTGTGGGTCTCTTTTCACCACTGTGCCAAATACCCAATGGGACCTTTCAGTCCCAGTGTTGGGAAATTTCCTTGAAATATTTCACTAATGACTTCCTTCTCTTCATTTTTTTTTCTGTTTTCTTCCTAAACCTCCAGCTATTCAGGTATTGGATCTCCTCTAATTTTCTTGCAATTTCTGTCTTGTCTTGTGTTGTCTTGTGTATCTCTTTATGCTTTTGTTCTTCTTGGAAGGACATGCCCCTCATGTTATGCAGGGGTTGCATTGTGTCTCTCCAGAAGATGATGAAGTCCTAACCCCCATTGCCTGTGAATGTGACCTTATTTGAAAATAGGGTCTTTGCAGATGATCAGGTTAAGATGAGATCATTATTAGGGCAGGTCCCTAATCCAATATGACTGTATCCTTATACAAAGGGAAAATTTGGGTATGGAGACAGACACACACACAGGGAGAACACCATATAAAGACAAATCTGGCAATAAATCTACAAGCCAGTGAATGCCCAAGAGTGCCTGCAACCCACCAGGAACTAAGAGAGGGGCAGGGCACAGATGGGCTCTCACAGCCCCAGGAGGAACCAACACTGCCGATTTTCACTTCTGGGCTTCAGAAAAGTGAGATGATATATTTCTGTTGTTTAAACCACTCAGTTTGTGGTACCTTGTATTAAGCTTAGCCTCTACTTTAGCCCAAAGCTGCCTCCTTACATATTTCAAGTTCAACCTAGAGGTTTCTCTGCACACAGTGAACGGTAACCCAACTGGATGTGGAAACAGACTGTAACCTACTCTTGTACCGATCACAGAATTTTAGCCAATCACAGGCTGCCAGCTGTTCAAACCGTGTTCAAATAAGGCAAACACCCAGGTGTAGCCAATTCAGCTGTTTCTGTGCCTCACTTCCATTTCGTGTACCTCACTTTCCTTTTTCTCTCCATAAATATTACCCCACCATGTGGCAGCCCTGGAGTCTCTCTGAACATGTTCTGGTTCAAGGAGCTGCCCAATTCTCAAATTGTTCTTTATGCAATTAAACTCCATTAAATTTAATTTATCTGAAATTTTTCTTTTCACGTGTGTTGTGGCAGCCCTAGCAAACTAATATACTCCATCGTTGCCTCTAGTTCTTACTGTTAAGTTCTTCATTTCTTCCATCATGTTTCTAATTTCCAAGAGCCATTCATTTGTACATATCCTTTTGGTCACCTCTACTTCTCTCTCTCGCTCTTTCTCTCTCTTTTTGTTTTTGTTATTTTTAAATTAGAGATGGGGGTTTTACCATATTGGCCAGGCTGGTCTCGATCTCCTGACCTCAAGTGATCCACCCGCCTTGGCCTCCCAAAGTGCTGGGATTACAGGGGTGAGCCACCGCTCTCGGCCCTGTTACATCCTCTTCTTATTTCATGCCTGCAATATATTCTTTCATTTCTCTGAGAAAATTAATGATGCATATATTCAAAGCTTTCTTTTCCCAGATTAGTCTCTGTTGTCAAGTTCCTTGTTTCATGTCTGTCCTGTTAGAGGATTTTCTGAGGTGTGTCTAAAACTCCTAAATTTCTTATTTAACAGTGGAGGAGAGCCGGGCACAGTGGCTCATGCCTGTAATCCCAGCACTTTGGGAGGTGAAAGTGGGAGGATTGCTTGAGGCTAGGAGTTCGAGACTACTCTGGGCAACATAGTGAGAGCTTGTCTCTACAAAAAATTTAAAAATTAGTTGGGTGTGGTGGTGCATGCTGGTAGTCCCAGCTACTCAGAAAGTTGAGGTGAGAGCATTGCTTTAGCCTGGGTAGTCGAGGCTGCAGTGAGCTCTGATGGCACCACTGCACTCCAGCCTGGGCCACAGAATGAGACACTGTCTCAAAAAAAGAAAAAGAAAAGAAAGAAGTGTGGAGGACAATAAAGGTGAAAACACCAACCCAAGAGCAGAGGGCATTAAACTTAGAGGGAGGTGATTGGCTCTGTTTGGGGGAAATCCAAATATAAAAGTCTTTAGGTCTTTCCCCTTGGCCTAGTCAGCCCTTCCAATCTTCTGCCTAGACAGCAGTCTGGAGTCTCAGTCTTCATTATGTAAAGTCACACATCCTGCCCTGGGGACCTCTGTGTCACCCTCTCCAGAGGGCAAAGCCCCACCTAGAGTGGATTGGGGAGGACAGTGTTCTGCAGCCTGGAGTGAGGGCCGGGACTAAGGAGCAGATCTGGGAAACCATCTACTCCTTTAACAGCTTTAACCCACTCCTTATTTAGTCCTCCCCACCCTTCACCTCCACTTCTGGAATTATAAGAGCAACAAATTTCTGAGCTCTGGAGGATTCCATTGGTTCTTGGATTTTACAACTTGGCTTAGGATTTGGCTTTCTCAAGGTAGTGCCTGCCTACCCATCTATTTTCAGCTTAAAATATTTTCTCGTTGTCTCCTCTCCATTCTCCCAGTCCTGTGCGGCTTTTGTTTGTTTGTTTTTCGGTAAAGAAAAATATAAATCCTTTACTCTAGTTTAAGTGGTTCTAAGAGGGAACAAAACGACCTGTGTTCAAGGGTCCACCCTTACCTGCAAGTCCTAAAGTCTCTTTTTAAAACTCACGTTCACTTTTATGATAAAAAACACTTAACAAATGAGGACTAGAAGGAAACTTTCTTAATGTGATAAAGGGCACCTATGAAAAACCTACAGCTGGCATCCCACTTAGGGATGAAAGACTGAATGCTTTCCCCTGAGATCAGGAATGAAATAAGACAAGAAGTGCTCTTGCCATTTCTGTGCAACATTGTACTGGGACTCCTAGCGAGGAATCCAGGAATTAGGCTTAAAAATGACATTAAAGGCATACAGATGGAAAGGAAGAGGTAAAATTATTTCTATTTGCAGATGACATAAGCTTGTATATGGAATATCCTAAGCAGTCTGCTAAATACCTATTATAGCTAATGAACAAGTTCTGCAAGGTTGTAAGATAAAAGACCAATATACAAAAATCACTTGTATTTCTATACACTTGTAGTGAACAATCTGAAAATGAAATTAAGAAAACAATTCCATTTTACAATAGCATCAGAAAGAACAAAATACTGAAGAATTAGTTGAACAAGGAAGTGCAAAACCTCCTTTGTGTGGGTCTGTTTTTGGACTCCTTACTCTCTCTATCTGATACATGAATCATTCCCTTCACCAATGTCACATCATTTTGATTATCTTCCTCCAATTTTACTCTTCTTTGCAAAAATTGTTCTGATTATTCTAGTGTCTTTGCCTTTCTATACAAATTTTAGAATTAACTTGTCTACATCAGCAACAACAGAAATCCTGCTGGAATTGTGTTAAATCTATTCATCAATTTGGGGAATGTTGACAACTTTACTCTGTACAATCTTCTGATCCATGAACATAGTATGTCTCTCCATTGCTTTAGGTCTTTGATTTCTTTCATCAGTGTTTGTAGTTTTCAGCATACAGATCTTATATGTATATATTGTTATTTTTATAAATACATGTATAATACATATTATTTTTATAAATGAAATAAATTCAGGTTGAGTATCCCTTAAAATATAAAATAAAATAAAATTTAAAAGTGCAAAACCTATGCTTTGAAAACTATATAACATTGTTGAAAGAAATTTTTAAAAGACCTAAATAAGTAGAAAGACACCCCATGTTCACCAACCAAAAGATTTAATATTTGTAAGATGGCAGGACTTCTCTGAATTGCTCTACAGACTTAACACAGTCCCTATTCACTGACTTCTTTGCAGAAATTGATAAGCTGATCCCAACAGTCATAAGAAAGTACAAGGGACTCAGAATAGCCAAAACAATCTTAAAAAGAAAAAACAAGAACAAAAAGAAAATTAAGGGGCTCACACTTTCTGATTTGAAAACTTAGTGCAAAGCAACAGTAAACAAGGCAGTCTTGGTACTGACATAGACATATAGATCAATGGAATAGAATTGAGAGTCCGGAAATAAATTCTTACGTTTATGGTCAATTGATTTTTCATGAGGTTACCAAAACAGTGCAATAGGGAAAGAATAATATTTTCCACAAACGTTGCTGGGACAATTGAGTATCCACATGCAAAAGAAGAAAGACAGATCTCTATTTCACATGGTATAAAATATTAACTCAAAATGGATCAAGATCCTAAATGTAAGAGCTAAAACTATAAAACTCTCAGAACAACCTGGGCAGCATAGGGAGGCCCCATCTCTACAAAAAGTAAAAATAAATGAATTAGCCAGGTGTGGTGGTGCACACCAGTGGTCCCAGCTACTTGGGAGGCTGAGGTGGGAGGATCACTTAAGCCCAGGCAGTTGAGGCTGCAGTGAGCTGCGATCATACCATTGAACTCCAGCCTGTGTGACAGAGTGAAGACCCTGTCAAAAAGGAGGGGGGGGGGGGGGACAAAAAACACCTCTTAGAAGAAAACAATGATAAATCTTCATGGCTTTAGATTGGGTTTTTTTACATTGTACCAAAACAAAAGCAACTAAATAAACATTGATAAATTGGACTCCACTAAAATGTAAAACTTTTGTGTTTTAAAGGATGCAATCAAGAAACTGAAAAGATAACTCATGAAATGGGAAAAAATAGTTGCAAATCACATGATAAGGGACTTGCTTATAGAACATATAAAGAACTCTTACAATTCAATAATAAAAAGACAATCTAATTAGATGGGCCAGACAATCTAATTAGTGTTATGCACCTGTAGTCCCAGGTACTTGGGAGGCTGAGGTGGGAGGATGACTTTAGGCCAGGAGTTCAAAGCTGTATTGCTTCTGCACTCTAGCCTAGGCAACAGAGTGAGACCCTGTCTCACAAAAACAAAAAACAAAAAGACATTGTAATTAAAAATTGAACCAAAGACCTGAACAGACAATTCTCTAAAAAATTACAAACAAATGGCCAATAAGCACATGAAAAGATGCCCAACCTCATTAGCTATTCAGGAAATGCAAAAGACAGATAATAATAACAATAACCAGTGTTGCTGAAGATGTAGAGAAACTGGAACCATCATACATTGCTGGTGAGAACGTAAAATGGTGCAGCCACTTTGGAAAATAGTCTGGAAGTTTCTCAAAATGTTAAACATAGACTTACCAAGGAACCCAGAAATTTCTGGGTGTATATAACCAAGGAATAAAAACACGAAAACTTGCACACAAATATTCACGGCAGAATTATTCATAATAGCCAAAAAGTGAAAACAACTCACATATCCCTCAACTGATGAATGGATACATTCAATGTAATGTTTCATATAAATTCCAATGTTGGGAATAAAAAGAAGCAAAGTACTGACACATGCCTCAACATGATGAACCTTGAAAACATTCTAAGTAAAAGAATCCAGACACACAGCTCACATATTGCATGATTCTATCGACATGAAATGTCCAGAACAGGCAAATCTGTAGAGACAGAAAGTAGACTAGTGGTAGTTTAGGGTTGGGGAGGGATTTGGAGAGAAACATAGAGTTACTGCTAACGGGCACACAGTGCTTTTGCGGAGGGTGATGAAAATGTTCTGAAATTGATTTTGGTGATGGTTGTATATTCTGCCATGAATATACAAAAATAATTGACTTGTCCACTTTAAATGGTTGAATTGCATTGTATGTGAATCATACATATATTAGTCTTTTTTTTTTAATTAAAATTTTTCCCTTTTGCTATGGTGCTGATGTTATTTTTTAAGCCTAATTTTAACTGTCTTGGCTTCTGTGTTCCGACTACAGCCCTTTATGTTAGCTTTTTTTTTTTTTTTTTTTTTTTTTGAGACAGAGTCTCGCTCTGTAGCCCAGGCTGGAGTGCAGTGGCTCAATCTTGGCTCACGACAAGCTCTGCGTCCTGGGTGCATGCCATTCTCCTGCCTCGACCTCCTGAGTAGCTGGGACTACAGGTGTCTGCCGCCACCCCCGGCTAATTCTTTTATTTTTATTTTTATTTTTAGTAGAGACGAGGTTTCAGTTAGCCAGAATGGTCTCGATAACCTGACCTCATGATCCGCCCGCCTCGGTCTCCCAAAGTGCTGGGATTACAGGCGTGAGCCACCGCGCCCGTCCTCCTTTATGTTAGTTTTTGAAGTAGTTGGGCTATGCATTAAAATTAGTATAATGGCACTATAGATTTAGAAGGAGGATTATGGACAGTGAGTCAGGTGGACCTGAGTGAATTCTGGCACATCTGCCTCTTGTTTGGTCTATAGTTTTAGACAAGTAACTTAACTTCTTTGGGCCTCATAGTTTCATAGTCTGCAGAATGAAATTACTAATAGAACCACAGGAAGGGGTTTTGTGTTTATAGGAGCAATGTGCTAAACGGACTATGGGAAACACTAAGACGCTTTTAGCCTATCTTCCACCCAGGAAGAACATGTTAGAAGTATGTATTAAGCAAGACTCTTTTGGTTGTAAGATACAGCAAAACAAAGCAGCTTAGAGAGAGTGAATTGGCTTGTTACCTGAGAAATCCAGGTGTAGCTTCAGGCATGGCTGGGTCCAGGGGCTTAATTGATGTCATCCCTTCCTCTTTCCCTTGCTCACTCTCTGATAATGGTTAAGAGTAAAGACTCTCAAATCAGACACCTGGGTTTGAATCTTACTTCTTATGTGACCTTAGGCAAGTGGCTTAGCCTTTCTATGCCTCAGTTTATTCATCTTTATAGAATGGGTGGTGGTAAGGGTGCTGAGGAGGAGGAGGAGGCTTGTGGGGATTCAGTGAGGTAATATGTGTAATGTGCTGAAAATAGTGTTAGGCACAGTAAATACTAAATTAGTTTTTGTTATTATCATTATTATTATTTATTTTGTGATCCAGCTGCAGCCAGGAATATTTCATCAGGCCAGAGAGTTGGTTCTTAGAAGCCTGAATCTATATCCCTATAGCACAAAAATGTAAGAAAAAAACAAAACAAAACAAAAAGAGGGAAGGACTATTTTTACACACTAGCTTTGAATCCCTGGGAATGTGGGTTATGTGCCCATCCCTGAACCAAACAGAGGGACACAGCTGCACTACGACTGGCACAGTCTGAGGCATGTACCCATGATGCCCAGGGTCTGGGCACCGTAATAACAGTCTGTTGAGATCACGTGGAGACACATGGAGTTAAAGAGGGCAGAGGAAGCAGAAAGTAGTCAGGTAGACATAAACCAGTACTACGTCCACCTACTGCAAGGAAGTTTCCAAGCATTGCTGGAGAGAACTGAATCTGGAAAGGCTGTGATGGGGCCATGGCTCTTTGGTACAGCTTATGGTGGGGAAGAGGCTGAGCCTTGGTACTGGAGGCCTGCTCTGCACCCTGCCATTCCAGTTATCTCTAGAAATATGAGGCCTCTGAGGCTTCCGTGAGGCTAAGGAATGCCATGTGGTATGCATTATCTGCCAAGTAATAGGCCACTTACCTTCCCCAAAGCCGGGAGCAAGCAGACCTAACTGGTGTAGCCACTGGAATATTGTATGTCTCCCACTGGGGTCCCAGAACTTGAGACCCTCTTACTTTTGCAACCAGGACAACATGTTGAAAAGATGGTGGTCTTTGTTCTAAATGGAAAAAGCAACAAAACCACATTTTAGATGGTTATGGATGGTTTGAAGTGGTTTCTGGTTAATTCCAGCTCCATGGAGCCATCTGAGAGGTTTGCTACATCTGGGGTCTGCTAGAATGAGGAAACGATTTTGCTAAGCCAGCCTGCGTCTGCATTCCCAAATATGGAGTTCAAGGACTCATCTTGGAGAAACTGAAATAGAAGCTTCCAACAAAGGGTTCTTGAAGTCAGTTTGTAATTAACCTTTCTGTGTAATGTGAGATTTCTCAACTAAATAAAGGGGAGAAAAATAGATTCAATTTCAATAATTAACAGATACTTATATACAGGAGTTCCAGTGTGCCTCGCAGCATTTTGGTTGCCATATGCTGCGGGTGTTAGTCGACAGCCACATATAAACTGATCCGACCTATCTATTTTTTAAATTTCGGTTTCCCCTCTATGTGACAAGCAGGCTGGCCCTCCTCCGGCTCTGTGAGAGGCAGCAGTGCAGCTTCTGGAGCCCGGAGCAAGAACACCACAGCGAGGCCCAGGCTGCAATCCCTGCCCTCATTTAATCTGTGACCTCATGGACTTGTCTCCAAACCATAATTGAATTCCCATTTGATCTCTTTGACCTCAGCTTCCCATAGTGCCGATTCCCTGGTGGACAGGGTGTGCTCTGAGAACTCTCCAGGCTGCAGGGGTTGCCACCTGCGCCCTCTCGGGCAGAACGTGGCCTCCAGACAAATCTTATTTGGCCTAGCCAGGGTCGAAAAACGCTTTTGAACGTGGATGCCTTTGGATGCTGTATTTGTTCCCTGGGGCTGCCATAACAAAGTACCACAAAGTGGGTGGAGTAAACAACTGAAATTGTCTCATGCTTCTGGAGGCTGGAAGTCTGAGATCAATACGTGGGCAGAGTTGGTTTCTTCTGAGGGCTGCAGGGGATGGATCTATTCTGTGCCTCTCTCCTTGGCTTGTAGATGGCCATCTTCTTCCTGTGTCTTCACGCTGTCTTCCCTCTGTACATGTCTGTGCTTGAATTTCCCTTTTTTATAAGGACATTAGTCACACTGGATCGGGGCCCACCCTGATGACCTCACGTTAACTTGATTATCCTTGTAAAGTCCCCATCTTCAAATAAGGTTGCATTCTGAGATACCAGGGATTAGGACTTCAGCATGTGCATTTTGGGGGGTGTAATTCAGCCCATAACAGATGCCACGGCACTTCATTTTGCCATGGTACCATCCATTTGTGAGTACCTTACACCAGTGCTTCTCCTCTCACTTGTTTACATTCCCTCATGGCTCCTGTATATCTTTTTTGGGGGGATGGGGTCTCACTCACTCTGTCACCCAGGCTACAGTGCAGTGGCGCAATTTCTGCTCACTGCAACCTCTGCCTCCTGGGTTCAAGCAATTCTCCTCCCTCAGCCTCCCAAGTAGCTGGGACTATAGGCAAATGCCACCAAGCCCGGCTAATTTTTGTATTTTTAGTAAACATGGGGTTTCACTATGTTGGCCAGTCTGGCCTCAAGTGATCCACCCGACTCAAACTCCTGGGCTCAAGTGATCCACCCGTCTTGGCCTCCCAAAATACTGGGATTACAGGTGTGAGCCACCACATCCAGCCTCCTGTGTGCTTTTGGATGGTGACTCCTCCCTTATTAGTTCATAGTTCATTCATTCATTCATTCACTCATTCATTCATTTGTTCAATTACTCATCCTCATAAGATTGTTGAAAAAAATGAAATAATGAGTAAACAACTGAAATTTATTTCCATGTTAGCTTAATATCTGGCATATATAGGTATTCAGCAGCATTTACTTATTTATTCATTTACCCATATTTATCAAGCAAGCATCCACCAAATGCCAGGAACGCGGCAAAGCCAGACAAGGTCACTCCCCCGATGGAGTGTATAGTGAGGCAGGGGAAGAGACTCGATCCGGTATTCACAGTGTAAATGTATGAACCAACTGTGATAAGTGCTTTGAGCTGCAAGGGGCAGCGGGAGGCCAGGCCGTGTGGAACCTGCAGCCCGTGGGAAGGCATCTGGAGCTTCCTTGGAATGTACCAGATGGTGAAATTGATAACTTATCAGCAAAAGGTGACACTCTCAGGGTAGCACTGGGGCAATCAGGTTGGAAGTGGGCAAGAAGGGATTCCAGAGACCTCGGGGAGGCTGCTGCAGATGCCCCAAGAGCGAGCTGGGAGTTTGGCTTCAAGGGGAAAGGAAAAGATGGAGAGGGGTGGATGACTTTGAGAAATTAGGGACAGATTGGCAGGACGTGGGGATGGGAGGGATGTGCCAGGGATGGACAGGCTTACAGATGTGGCTGGGTGGTGTGGCTTCTCACTGAGAGAAGCAAGGGGATCTGGTTTACAGGGATATGTTGAATCTGAGGAGTATGGACTTCATAAAGCACGGGGCATCACAGTCAATCACCTACTCATTCATTCGACAGTTATTTATGGGGCACTTGGACATAGGCAAGCATGGTGTTAGATGTCAGGAATACTGCAGGAAGCAATGCAAAGTGTCTTATGCAATGGACATTCTAATGAGGAGGCAGACAGTAGATAAGTGAGCAAATAGATAAGACTATTACAGAGTATGATAAGAAAATAAGGCCAGGGGACGTGCTAAGGAGTGATTGGGGGTAAAAAGGGTGGGCTAATTAAGCTGGGGTGGACAAGAAAGGCCACTGTGAAGGGCTGCCATTTGAGCTGAAGCGTGAATGGTGAGAAAGAGCTGGATACAGAAGAGCTAGGGGATGGTCATCTCAGGTAGGGGCATAGCATGTGCAAAGGCCCAGAGGTAGGAAAGGCTCAAAATAGGGTTGGTGTGAGAATCAGGGAACAGAATGTGCACATACTTACAGGCTAAAGTAAGGCATTCACCAGGTCCTTTCCCCAGGTCCATTTAAGAAGGAAAGCCATTTAAGAAGGCCTTAAGCCGGGGAGTGACAGAGTCTGCTTTTCTCGTTATAAAGATCGGCTTGATTTTGAGAAAACACAAAGTGGAATTTTAGGGATCTTGCCCATACCTTTCTCTTTTTGCTTAACTTGGTTTGAATTGAGTTTTTGTCTCTTGCACCCCAAGAGTTTTGATGAGCACATTTGGGAAGAAAAACCTTTCTGGTGAGACAGGTGTCAAGATCCAAGATTCACAGAAAGTCAGAGCCGGGTGGGGCCTCCGGGATGGGCTAGGTCAGGAGTATCATGACTGCTCCCCGTGGAGACTGTGGGGCGCCAAGACCCAGGCCTCTTTTGTCTGGAACAGCTGCTCTTTCATTGGTTTTGCACACACAGAGATCTGCGAGTGCTTTCATCTGTGCTTTCCTTGCCTGACAGTGTCTGGAAACCACTGAGACAAGTTTGTGCCACTGCTTTACAGATAGGGAAACTGGGGCTCAGGGGGATTAGGCCACACGGCTGGGAAAAGGTCAGACATAGCTGTGCCACTCCTAACTCAGTGCCCTTGGCAGTGGAGAAGCCCACTTGCCTCTGAGGCTGGAACTGGGCAGTTTGCTGTGAGGGCAGAAGGTTCTTCCTTTCTTTCCTGGATGTGGCCAGAGAGGGCCCTGAAGGAGCTGCAGCTTTGTGATCCACCCCTTCCAGGAGATGAGGGGAGCCACGGGGCCAATTCACAGGCTGGGACAGATCATGCATAAAGAGAAGGCACGCCGTGGAGCTGAGCTGCTTTCTGGGGTTCCGCACATGATGGAGATGACTGTCACTTACCCAACCTCCTCTGAGGACTCAGGACTTCAGAGTCCTCGGGACCGTGGACCATGCAATGTGGCCCAAAATAGGGTATGGGGCACAAGCTTTGGAAGTAGAGCTGGGTTTAAGTCCCAGATCTTCCCCACATCTAGCTGTGGGCACATCATTTACATTCTCTGAGTGGCAGTTTCCTTGGCTGAGAGAGAATGCATAGCAGCCTCCCAGCAATGTGGTGAGAACTAAATGAAGCACTTAACACATCAAACACTGAGCGTGGTGCTTGGTACCTGGTCAGTGCCCAATACGTGGCTGCTGTGCTATTATAATTTAGCAATGATCACTATTTTCATTCCAAGCTGCACACCGCACAGTAAGGGACAGAAGGCTGAGGAAGGCAGAGCCTGAAGGAGTCTGAACTGGGGGCTGGTTTGTCAATTGGCATGAAAATCCCACCTCACAGTAAATTTCCGATGGAAATGAAGCGTGAGAGTTCAGTGTTTTCCCACTTAATGGAATTGTGACTTTTCTTCTAGCCATGGTTCTTTGTCCTGAGTTAAAGTTGTAGCAAAGGCTGTCACTGTTTGCACTTCTTTGTTTTATTTTTACTTGTGTGAAGAGCAATCAAAATAAATAAATCGGCTGTGTGATTTCAAGTAACCAAAACAGAAACTGAAAATCGAGGGAGAAAAAAACCCAACAAACCAAAACAAAACCAATCAAAATTTGCTTCTTCAGTGGCCCAGATGCCTCTTCTGAGTTTAGGCACCTGGGGGTTTGTCTGCTCCGGAGTACAGACACGCCAATTGCATGGTGTTCCCAAGGCTTAGAGGAGCAGACTGAACATTCAAATGCATTTTTGCTCCTCCAGCAATTTCAAAAATAAATAATTATAAACCTAACAGTTTTTGATCTATTTATCATGTGCCAGGTGCTATAAATGTGTGTTTTGCGTGCATTCTCTCCATTAGTTCCCCCAAAAAGCTAAGGATTAGTATTATTCCCTTTTACAGGTGAAGAAACTAAGGCTGAAAGAGGGCAATTAACTTGCTTATGGCCACACAGCTGGTAAAGATCCCGGGAGACTCAGGATGCAGGGTAGGGCAAATTGCTCCAGAAAAGATGCTGAAACTCCTTCTGGAGACTCCGCTGGGTGGGGGTTGAAATATGGTGGCTGAGCCCTTCAGTGTTCCTAGGGCATCTTGGGAAGAATATAGAGTGGCCACAGCTCAGAGGACCCACTTCCTGACAGACTACTTACTTCCAAGAGAGTGGCCTCCCTCAGCGGAAGAACTCCCACACTTTCAAAATATGTTAGTCAGATTTGGCACTGTGATATGCTGCATGACAAGCCCCTCCCACAAAATCTCAGGAGCTCATAACCACTACTCTTTCTTTGTCTTGCTCCTGGGTCTGTGGGTCATCTGGGGGTAGACCTGCTCTAGGCTTTGGGTTAGGATCAGGAATGTTCCATGTGCTTCATTCTGGAATCAGAGGTTTCACAGAGGATGTCTTATGGTGAATGGCAGAAGTACAAAAGACCCAGCCAAACCAAGCGAGCACATTTAAAACCTCTGCTCACCTCACATTCACTTAACGTTCTGTTGGCCTAAGGAAGCCAAACATTCCATCACTGTAATGGAGATGCACAACCCACTTCCTCTGCAGTCCAATCTGCCACACAATGGCAGCTTACTGCAAGACCACCTGGCCTTACCATGGTGGGCAAAAGTTTTGCCTCTTCTTTCCATGAGAATGAGGTTGGTAATTTTCCAAAAAAAAAAAAAACTTTACTAAAGACTAAAGGGAGAAACACAGAGAGGCTGTAGGGGATGTCCACCGGTTCTGCTTGTGAAGCCTCCATTCAACTGGCAATTCCCAGTCTCCTCTTGGAGAATCACCTCTCCTCGTTCTTGGTCCCTGTGATTTGAGGGTGAGAGGTTGCTGTCCTGGCCTGCCAACGTCAAGGGTGGACACCTGATCCATTCCTGGCCAATGGAAATACTGCTGCAAATCCTTGTTCCAAATGACTGTCTCTGGTCATCTCACCCAAACTGGGCCAGTGACTTATACTAGGGTTATTAAAACAGGGGTTCTCATTTCTGGTGAGTCTGTAAAACTTCTAGTATAAAAGCTTGGAGCCTCTGGTAGCCATGTTTGGTACCTTTCGTACCATAACGTGAAGCTCACACAGAGGCAAACAGGGCCAAAAGATGAGGCAACATTGAGAGAACATTGAGCATCTGGATCCAGCTGTGCCTGAAAGCCCTAAACTACAACCAATTTCTTTTTGGGGTAGGGGTTGGGGCTAAACCAGTTTGAATTGGATATTTGTCCCTTGTAACCAAATAACACCTTACTAATTCAGAAATAGAGGCAAAGGTAGAGTAAGATGGTTGAGATCAGGCCTGGGTTTAAATCCTGGCCCTGCCACTTAGAGCTGTGTGCCCTTAATAAGCCTTGATCTCCGCATCAGTCAAATGGGAATGGTCATGCTGCCTTTGAGGTGGTTGTGAGGGTAAACCATACAAAACGGGTTGTCTGGGTCTGGTGAATGGCCGATGCGTATGCTAACTTGAGGATTCAGAAGCAGGCTTCCTGTCTTCCCTGGGCGAAAGTCCAGCCTCACGGTTTGTTTGCCCACAGATCCCACAAGTCACGCGACCTCTCCTTCCTGTTGCCTGCAGGAGGCTGGGGTTGGCACGGGCTCCGAGCTCTGGCAGGCTGCGCCTTCTCTCCCAGAAAGTCCCTCTCGTCTGCTCTCCAGGCCACCTCTGGGCCCAGCAGCTCTGTACCTTGGAATGCGGCTGTGCTCTCCCTGCAGGCCAGCCCCGCCCTGCCCCTGGCGGAGGAGCTCTTCCCCTTCACAGAACTGCAGGCCCTTAGTGGCAGGAGACCAGGGACCCTAGAGACTCCCTCAGTTTTCTTGGAGGGAAATCTCAGGCTCCCAGGGCACAGAGCAGCAAGTGGCACCCCCAGAATTCAAACCCTGGCCTCTGCCTCCATGCTGCTTCTGCTTCTGCCCTCAACTCCCTCCCAGGGAGCACTGCCCCATGTGGGGGTCACAGACAATCAGGGGACATAACAACCAAGGAATTTTTTTTTTTTTTGAGACAGGGTCTTGCTCTGTTGCCAGGCTGGAGTGCAGTGGCATGAACATGGCTCTCGGCAGCCTTAACCTCCTGGGCCCAAGTGACCCTCCCACCTCGACCTCCCAAAGTGCTGGGATTACAGGCATGAGCTATCACGCCTGGCCCCGAGGAACATTTTTAACCTTAACAGCTATAGACTCAAGTCAGCAGCTATTCCCAGCTGCTTCTGCATGAGAATGCAAGCTCCACAAGGACGGGGGTTTTTTGTCTGCTTCATCCCTACTGTGTTTCCAGAGCCTTAAATAGCACCCCATCCATAGTCAGTGCTTTATAAATGTTTTGTTGAATAAGAGGATGGAGTGAATGAATGTATGCGGTGCTGCTTCTCCCTCTGATAGGTGACATAAAGTTCTACGTGTGAATATTTTATACGGCTTTTCTTTTTTTTGACATAGAGTCTCGCTCTGTCACCCAGACTGGAGTGTAGTGGCGTGACCTTGGCTCACTGCAACCTCTGCCTCCTGGGTTCAAGCGATTTTCGTGCCTCAGCCTCTTGAGTAGCTGGGATTAATACACTCAACAAATATTCATCGCCACCACACCAGGCTAGTTTTTAAAATTTTAGTAGAGACTGGGTTTCACCATGTTGGCCAGGCTGGTCTCGAACTCCTGGCCTCGAGTGATCCGCTCACCTTAGCCTCCCAAAGTGCTGGGATTACAAACATGACCATGGCTCCCAGCCTGTAAATACAATTGAGTAAGAAAGAGTTAGGTCAGTTAGAAGGCAAATGTTAAGGGAAGAGCAGCAGGGTGGTGAGTGGAAGCAGAAACAGCAGTCAGGTGGGGCCAGGATGCCAGGATTTAGGCAATGTCGGGTGACTCAGCTCTGCTGTTCCTTCCAGCAGAAAATTCTGTGGTTCTCAGAAGCATGCTGTTCATGGGCTGAAGCAAGAGGTAAGTTCGCTCTTCCCCTGTGTATTCGTTTCCTGTGGCTGTCATAACAAATTAACTACAAACTGGTGGCTTACAACAACAGAAAAGTATTCTTTTACAGTTCTGGAGGCCGGAAGTCTGACCAAGTTGTCAGCAGAGCCACGCTCCCTCTGAAGGCACTGGGGGAGAAGGCTTCTTAGCATTCCAGATTCTGGCTCCAGGCTTTCCATGGCTGTGGCCCCATCACTCCAATATGTGCCACTGTTTTCACATGGCCTTCTCCTCTGTGTCAGTGTCTTCTCCTCTGCTCTTTCTTAAAAAGATGCTTGTCATTAGATTTAAGACCCGCACAGGTAATCCAAGATGATCTCATCTTGAGGTCCTTAATTTAATTACATTTGCAAATACCTTTTTCCAAATGCAATCAGGTCACATTCACAGGCTCCAGGGGTTCGAACTTAGACATGTCTTTTTGGTGGCCACCGTTCAACCCACTACACCTGGATCTGGTCCCTAGTCGGCACCAATCCCTGTTCTGCAGTGCTGCCCTCTCCAGGGAGGCCTTGCTATGTCCTGAGGCCCCTTGGGGGATGAGGATTGGGGCCATCTTTGTTGGGGCCTGGGTGAGGAGCAGCAAGAGTCTTCCTGGGGAAGCGACTTGCTCCCAGACAGCCATCTTGGGGGCCTGTTTGCTCTGGTCATCCATTTCTGAAGGAGGAAAGGGGTTGAGCTGGGAGAATTTGGTCCTCAGGGAGTCTGTTGAGGGTGGGGGCCTGCTTATCCACCTCTTTAGAGTTGTCTAGTTCCTCTGCAGACTTTGATGAGCATTGCTTTCTGAATGCAGCAGGGGAAGGAAGAGAGGAGAGGAGGGTCTGCATTAGGCATGTGACTTGGGAGTCCCATAGCCTGGATGCCAGTGCTGCATTCACTTGACAGATATTCATAGATCACCTCCTGTGTGATAGAGCAACAGTAACACAGCGCCAGGAGCTTGCAGCCCAGAGAAATTAGACAGATAAAATAATGACAAAACCGTGATCACTGCTAGAAATGAAACAGACTGGGTGTGGGGATGGAGAGTGACAGGGAAGGCCTCTCAGAGGAAGTACTATTTGAGCTGAGACCTAGAGCTGGAGGAAAAGCATTCCAGACAGAGGGAGCAGCGTGCACAAAGGCCCTGAGGTTAGAAAGAGCCCAGCTCATAAATGGAAAAAAGTCCAGTGCTGGAATGTACTCAGTGGGGGGTGAGAGTGGGAGAGGTACTGAATCCTACCGGCCTCGTGGGCTGTGGGAAGGAATTTGGATTTTATTCAAAAGATTTTAAACACGTTGTGCCATGGCTTGAGTCAGCATTTTTAAAGATCCCTTTGGGGACCGGCAGAGAATAAATTATAGGGCAGTGGTCAGAAACCTTTCTCTCTAAAGGTGCAGATGGAAAATATTTTTGGCTTTAGGCTGGGCATGGTTGGTCATGCCTGGAATACCCACACTTTGGGAGGCCAAGGCGGGTGGATCACTTGTGCTCACGAGTTTAAGACCAGCCTGGGCAACATGTATTTTTTGTTTCTACAAAAAATACAAAAATAAGCCAGATGTGGTGGTGAGTGCCTGTAGTCTCAGCTACTCAGGAGGCTAAGGTGGGAGGATGGCTTGAGCCTTGGAAGCGAAGGTTGCAGTGAGCTGACATCATGCCACTGCACTCCAGCCTGAGTGATAGAGCTAGACCTTGTCTCAATTAAAATAGAAAGAAAGAAAATATTTTTGGCTTTGGGGGTCATATAGTCTCTGCTGTGACTACTCCGCTGTTATAGCCCCAAAGCAGCCAGAGGTAATACATGAGGAACCAGGCATGGCTGTGTGCCAGTAAAACTTTATAAAAACAGGCCGGGCACAGTGGCTCACACCTGTAATCCCAGCACCTTGAGAGGCCGAGGCGGGTGGATCACGAGGTCAGGAGATCGAGACCATCCTGGCTAACACGGTGAAACCCCGTCTGTACTTAAAAAAATACAAAAAATTAGCCAGGCACGGTGGCGGGTGCCTGTAGTCCCAGCTACTAGGGAGGCTGAGGCAGGAGAATGGTGTGAACCCAGGAGGTGGAGCTTGCAGTGAGCCCAGATCACCCCACTGCACTTCAGCCTGGGTGACAGAGTGAGACTCTGTCTTAAAAAAAAAAAACCAAAAACAAAAACAAAAAAACACTTTATAAAAACAGGCAGTGGCTGGCCTGGCCTGGGGGCTGTGCTTTGCTGACCTCTGTTGTAAAGTGGAAATAAGAAGAGTCTTGTGGCCCGGGGCAAGTGACTTAACTCTGTGCCTCAGTTTTCTCATCTGTAGAACAGACACGTCTTACCTCATAGAGATGTTGTGAAATTTCTGAGTGTTAATGGAGATAAAGTTCTGAGCGCAGAGCCCTGGCCCGTGGTAGGTGGTCGACTCTCAGTGGCCATACCAACACTAGTGGCTGCACTAATTATTATTACATCCAGCTGGAATGATCATCACATTTATAAAGCAAAGACTTGGAGTGAATATAGTTCACCAATGCTGGCCATCATACTACTTCAGTGGCAGGTTGGAATGTCTGTGTGTGGAGTTGAATGAATTCCACAGTGACATGAATTAGAGCTTCCTCCTTGGGTGTGCCAACACATCTTCCTCAAATCTTGCTCAAAGGCAAGATTGTCCTGAAACTTTATTCTTCAATGTAGCATCTGCCACCTCCTGCCCGCCAGCCCAAGTGGCCCTCCTGTCATCCTTTCTCCTTTGGGGAATATCTTTCCAGCAGCAGCAGCTCCCCTAGGCTGTTCTTCTGGGCTGCATATGAGGTTTAATTAATCTTTGTTTACACCTTCTTCTTGCTTTTTTTCCTCTTCCAACACGGGGGGTTTCAAGACTTCTCTTTCCAGTAGCTTGGTAGGAAGGAAACTGTAGTGAAGGATAAGGGTCTGTTTTTCTCAAAAATCTTGCCTGGGGAAGGAAGAGGTAGGTACAGAAGAGAGAGGTGGGTGGGGAAAGTGGGGGTAGGTATTTGGGGGAGTCTGAGAGACCACATTTGTCTACATGTTGTGGCTGATTTAGAGGGCACAGCTCTCAGGCTGAGAGGCAGGAAGGGTAATGTCGGGCCTTTTCCTCACCTGCCTGTCTTCAGGGTCACTGTTATGGTCCCTGAACTCTGAGACCAGGTGCTTCAGGGGAGGTGGGAGGGGCCTCATCCTAAGGCATTTCTGGGTGGGACCGATCACAAAACCAAGAGGGACAGAGGCAAAAGGGATGGACACAGATGCAGGGAATGTGGCTAGGACTTCAGGGCAGAAAAATAGGGGTTCCTAAAGTTTTCTCCTAAGACTGCTCTCCTAGAGCAAAGACCTCCATGGTACAGTTTGGGAAGAAGGGAAACCTTGTTCAGAATTCTGTGTTCTTCCAGTTGAATGTCCCAGGGTTGGGTAAATGTTGTGAGTCTAGGAACTGCTACAAAATAGAGACAGTCAGACAGATAGATAGATGGGTGTGTGGATGGATGGATGGATGGATCGGCAGACGAATGGATAGACAGACAGAAGATAGATGGATGGATGGCTAGATATATGATAGATGAACAGGTGAATAGATACATATAGAGCAGATCTTCTCTGTACAATAAAGTGAGAGTCATTCATCATTTATTAACAAAGATTTCATGAGCACCAACTATGTGCTATGTGTCTGGTTCTGATTAGACAATGTCAAGTGAAATAGGTGGGCTCTCTGCTCTCGCAGTGCCCTCAGTCTGTTGTAAAATCTAATGCTCTGGGCCAATAGAAATGATTACGATTCCCTTAGTGTGAGTCATAAAGGAGCCCACATCCTCCACCAGGAGAAGACAGGGAAGGGCCTGAAGGCCTGGTACTCACATAAGTAAATTTTAAGAGGCTGACAGGCGTCATTGAGCCAAACCATTAAGGCTTGGGAGTCAGGCCTTAATTTGTGACCTTGGGCAAGTCACTTCACCTCTCTGAGCTTCAGTAGCTGCATTTGTTCACTCATTATTGATTTTGAGTTCTTGCTAGATACTAGATACTCTTTTAGGTGCTGAGGAGGTGGCAGCCAACAAGATAGACAAAGTCCCAGTCTTCATGCAGTTTATAATCTACTTGGGGGGAGACAGAAAATAAATAAATACATCAATTTCTAATACACCAGTTCGTGATGAGTGGATGGAGAAAAGTCAAGCATGGGGTGAGGGGTTTCATATGAGCAGCTCCCTGAAGGGTGCGAAGAAATGAGCCATGTGGATGTCTCGGGGAAAAGCATTTCGGGTGGAGGGAACAGCACGCACAAAGGCCCTGAGGCAGGGGGCACTTTGCAGATGTGATTAAGCTCAGGATCTTGAGATGAGATTATCATCCAGGGGGATGAATGTGATCACAAAGGTCCATCTAGGAAGGAGGCAGGAGACTGGAGGGACAGAAGGCAATGTGACAAGGGAAGCAAGAGGTTGGAGGGATCCGAGGAAGGGACCATGAGCCTGGGAACACAGGCAGCCTCCAGAAGTTGGAAGAGACAAAGGGGACGGTTTTTCCCCTGAGGCTTTCAGAAGGAAGACCTTCGGAATGCAGACCTGCTGTCACGCTGATGCTAGACTTCAGACCTCCAGAACTCTAAGAGAATCAATCTGTGTTTTAAGCCATTGAGTTTGTGGCAACTTGTTCCAGCAGCAATAGGAAACTAGTCCAAGAATGCCTTTCTTCTTTTGTAAAACAGGACCGTGAGAGTCCCTGCCTGAGGCCCTGACCGTGAGAGTCCCTGACTGAGGCCCTGTGGAATTAGTGGACTGGAAGCCTGGCAGCTCTGCCCGAGGAGGGAGAGCTGGCTTGGAGATGGCCTGAGACCCAGGCTACCCCTGGGACCCCAGCTCCTTGGCTACCCCTGGGACCTCCCCTTGGCAGGTCCAAGGTGCCCCTGGAGGTTCCACTCTCTCCTGCCTCCAGGCCTCTGCACAGGCCCTCCTCCCTGCCAGGAGCTCCCCCATCTGGCCCCATTCATCCTTTGGCTAAGCCTGAGATGGCTCTGACCCCTTCTTTCCCTTCCTCATCACCCCACCAAGTGTGGAGCTCCTGCTTCTAGGTTTACCCCCTAACTGAGCCCTCGCATACTCTTAGCATTTAAATGCTTGTTTTCTTCTTTGCTTTCCCCTCTAAGAGTAAGACAAATAGCTCCCCATTTATGGAGCCTTTACTGTTTGCCAGACAGTGCCACTGTGAAGAGCTGCACAGGCCATGACTGATCAACCCTGGTGTGAACAGCAACCACTAGAGCTGTGTGAGGTGGTAGCAACAGTGCTAAGTGCTCATTCATTCTTCACAGTGACCCTATGGGGTAGGGCCTTATGCCCATTTTACAGATGAGGAAGGAATTGTGGGGCAGAAGGGACACACTCACAGCTCCCTGAAACATATTTTCTAATCATTTATTGAACATTTTGTTAAATCCTCACCATGACCCAGTGAGATTGGTGCCATACTATTCCCATTTTACAGATAGGAAAATTGAGGCTCAGAGGAGCAAAGCCACTGGCCCATGGTTGCAGATCTAGTAAACATCTGAGCTGGGATTCAAGAGTGGGTCTGCCTGGCTCCTGAGTCTGAGGTCTTAAGCCTCTGCTGTGCTGTCCTCCCGACTACACACCCCTAGAGCCAGAGACCGGGCCTTCATCACTGTTGTTTCTGCCTGATTCAACAGAATAAATGCTCTTAAAAACTTGCTGAATGAAGGAATGAATGAGGAAGGAATGCAGCAGGAGGTGGCCCTGAAGTTCCTTGGCTATGACCTTGGGGATGCTTTATTACCTGGCGTGTTGTAATTTAGAGTTATAAGTGGCTGTGAAGGTCAAATGAGCTCACCTCCTCAGCAGCCCTTTGAGAACAGGACAGCAGTGTTAGCGTGGGAGGGATTTTTCTGGGCCCACACCCAGGTTCTCAGCCTCCTGAGGAAATTCTGCCTCTCTGGCTGCCCTCACTCTTCTCAGCTTCAGAGAAGAGTTTGGCGCTTTCTTCAGCTCCTGGAGGGCCTGAGACCCTGGGCGTTCCTGGAAGAGGCTCCTGTCCCCACCAAGGCCTATTTGTGATAACTGGGCCCTTGGCTCTTCCCTGAGGTAACCCCAGAAAATTTTCTATTTTCACCTCCCTGTCCCTGGTGACCAGGCCCCCGTGGCTGTGGTGTCAGGAGAAGCTGGTGCCCCCCAGAGAGTCTGTAGGATCCTTTGGGGAAGCAGGTGGCATTTCAGGGTGGCTGCGGAGGGCCCAGCTGGGCTCATCGGTGGCACTGTTACCAGGCTGTGCAGCTGCCTCCCAACACTTTGGGGCTGAGTGTCATGGCTTCCCAAGTACACTCACGCCAAAGATCTTGATTAATCCTAATGCCTCCCAAGAGATGAGGATTAATCATTGTGCAGGTTCACATTTCTGAGTTGTTTACTAGGTGCCAGGCACCGAGCTGAAGTCTTCACGTGGTTTGTTTTTTCCTCCTCATGACAAGCTTATGAAGTAAGTGCCTTTCTTGATCCAGTTCCCATTTGTGAGTGGGGACACCGAGGTGCAAAATTCAAAGCTCCCTGCTGGAGACCACATAGGTGGTGGCAGAGGCATCTGGGCACCCAATCCGAGTTCTGCCAAATGGCTTCTATCAGAAACAGCTGTTCAACCAATGAGGCAACTGAGGCTCAGACAGGTGGAGTAACTTGCTCAAGGTCATCAACCCTGCCCCCAGAAGTCTGCTGCCCAGTATCTTGTGGGAGAGTAAGGGAGGGCTGAGGCTCACCACCTGCCCAGGCTCTGGGGGACAGCCCCGGGGGGCCAGGTGTGGGAAATGCCCTGGGCCCTTGAGAGCTGTGGGCCTCTGTTTCCCCAGCTATAAAATGGTGGCAGTAACAGAGGTGTGACTGACAGACACATTGCTCCTTGCTAAGGCTTCTCCAGCCCTGCATTCCAAGGCTTGGATTTTCTAGGGCAGCGTTTGGCCCCAATCCAAGCCCCATAAATGGCTGCCAGTGGGCCTGCCCCGCCCCCACCGGCTATCCTCCCTCCCCCAGCCTTATAATTGGAGTCCTGTAGGTGAGTTATTGGCTCAATATGTTTATAGGTTCTCCCAGCTCCCCTCCCCCTTCACCCCCAAACAAAGGAGCTATAAGACTGGAGCCAAAACACAGCTCCAAGAACATGTGTCTGTGACCCAGCCCCCGCCAGGGTGAGGTGGAGAACTTTCCATGCGGCCCAGCCCTGGGGCAGGGCCTACTCCTCTTCTCCCTCCTGCGGCTCCTGCTTCCCTCTTCCTGTCCCTGCTGCTCCACAGAAGCAGCTCTGTCCCCTCAGGCTGGGTCAGTTCCCACTACACACTTTAATGGTTTTGGGAAGGGTAGGGACTGTGTTGACAGGCTACCTGGAGGCAGTTGGCCAGGAAAGTCAGTAAGTCCACCCTTGTCTCACAGTCAGATTCCGAGACACAGCCAGGGCCACACAGTGAGGCATGGCCATGCACACCATGAGTCCCAGGCACGGTCAGCTGGTCTGTTGGCCGGCCTCAAGCAGTCAGCCAGTTGGCACGCCCGGCCAGTCAGGGAGTTAGCCGTTGTCTCACAGCCAGGCTTGCCTATACGAGTCAGGGCCACCCAGTCAATGTCCACTCACATCAGGAGTCGCAGTCACAGCTGGTCAGTCAGACACCCAGCCAATCTCAGTCAGTCGGTCAGTCAATTAGTCATTGTCTCTTGGTCAGATTGTGTTACACAGTCAGACATGGCTGCTCACACCGTGAGTCACAGCCGTGGTCAGCGGGTCTCCTGCTGTCTGGTCAAACTCGATCTGTCAGCCCGTCAATCAGTCAGTCAAGGCAGGGTCAGCCAGTCAGCCAGGAGTCATCAGTCACCCACACGGCCAATCAGAATCAGCCACCCGGTCAACACATTCAAGTCAGTCAGTCCATAGGTTATTGTCTCACAGCCAGACTTAGTTACATTGTCACAGCCATCAAGTCAGACAAAGCCGCTCACACCACGAGCCACCCAGCTGTCTCTCAGCTGGCCCGTTCCTCTCAGTCTCTGGCAGTTGAGTCAGCCAGAGTCAGTTTTCCATGACTAAGGCAGGTGATCAGTCCACCTGGTCTGTCCTGTGAGTTGGGTGTAGTCAATTTCTATGGTAGCCATAGTTCGTCATGGGTAGCCATAGGCTGTGGCCTGTTCAGTCACAGCCACAATGAAACACAATGAAACCAGCCAGTCAGTTGATCTCAAAGTGTCAGGTGTGCAATCAAGGCGGTCAGTCAAGACTCAGGGGTCAGTCTGGAAGAGATAGCCAAACCCACAGCCAGCTAGTCAGTCAGTCAAGATCATCACTGACGGCTATCAGTTAGGAGATCAGTCAGTCATCCAGACATCCAGTCAGTCTGAATCAGCCTGCCGGTCACACCAACTCAGTTATTCCCTCAGTCAGCCAGGCAGGCAGGCAGGCAGGCAGGCAGGCACAATAGTCAGTCATAGTAAGCTGCCTATTTATCCAGTCAACTTGAATTAAACAACCAACCACTCAACCATACACCAAACCCATTGTCATCAACTGGCCAGTCAGTCAATCACATGGTCAATGAGTTGGTCTCCTTGTCAACCTGTCACCTCACCAGTCAGGCTCAATCCACTCAATCCATCAGCCCAGTTGCAGTTGGTCCAGTCATAGTTAGTCACAAGCTCCCACAGTCCATGGCCTGGTCAGTCTGGATCACAGCCATTCAGCCACAGTGAAACCCATAGTGACCATCAGTCAGTCAGTAAGTCAGTCAGTCAATCATCTAACCTTGTCAACACTAAGGCCCTGACTGACTTCACATGAATCACTAGTGATCACTGACAGAAACCCTAGATCAAACCGAAAGCATGCCTTGACCCCCTTCAGCAATGTCCAGAATAAGTGGTCCCCAGTCAGCCAGCTGCTTCTGTTCATCAGGAAGGATAGGGGCAAGGGGAGGCAATTAAGATGACATATGAGTTCAGGGGAACCCACTTGTCAGCCAGAGAGGCCATGGGGCTGACGGCCATGGAGAGGGCAGAAGACCCTTGGGCCAGCTTTCCAGTCCCATCACCTGGATGCTCCATGAGGGTTTTCTCGGAGCAGGGACCCCCAGTGCCCTTTCCAATACCCCTGCTGTCACCAGGTAGGGGAGAGTGAGAGTATGAGATACCCCTGCAATCGCTGGCCTCCTCCTTTTTCCTCCCTCCCTTCCCTCTTCCTCTTCCTCCCCCTCCTTTTGCTCCTCCACTTCCTCCTCACCTCCTCCTTGCTCTACATAGGTGAACCTAACCCACCCACACACTCAGATCCTGTCCTGGTGTTCCACAGTGCCAGTCTCTCCCCCCCACACACACCACACAATTACAAACACTCCCACCACGCACATACACACACCACACAGTCACAAACACCACCCACACACACCCACACAAACCAACAAAACCCACACAGACACACACGCACACACCACACAGACACAACAACCCACACAACAAACACACACACACACACCAACACAGGCACAACCACACCACACACACACAACAACACCCACACAAACACCACACAAACACCACACAAAACACATGACAAAACACACCACCCACACACACAACACACACCAACACAGACCAACCACACCCACACACCCACACACACACCAGCACACCACACACACACACATAACACAAACACCACACACACCCACACACACCACACACACCACACACAGGCACACCCACACCACACAACATCAGAGACACACCCACACACCCACACACACCACACAGATGCACACCCACACCACACATACACATATACACACCCACACACACCCACACACACCCACACACACCACACACATGCACACCCACACCACACATACACATATACACACCCACACACCCACACACACCACACCCATGCACACCCACACCACACATACACATATACACACCCATACACACCACACACCCACACACACCACACACATGCACACCCACACCACACATACACATATACACACCCACACACACCACACCCACACACACCACACGTACACCACACACACCACACACATGCACACCCACACCACACATACACACACCCACACACACCACACACATGCACACCCACACCACACATACACATATACGCACCCACACACACCACACACCCACACACACAATGCACACACCCACACACACCACACACATACGCACCCACACACCACACACCCACACCACACACATGCACACCCACACCACACATACACATATACGCACTCACACATACCACACACCGACACACACCACACACCACACCACCACACACCAAGACACACACCCACACACACCACACAGACACCCACACACCACCACACATGCACACCCACACACATACACAGAGACGCACCCACACACACCACACACACCACACATACACACACCCACACACAATACACACACCCACACACACCACACACACCACACCACACCCACACACACCACACACACCACACATACACACACCCACACACCACACACCCACACATACCACACACCCACACACCACACATCGACACATATACACACCCACACACACCACACACCCACACACCACATATACACACACCTACACACACAATACACACACCCACACACACCACACACATACACACCCACACACACCACACCACACCCACACACACTACACACACCACACATACACACACCCACACACACCACACACCCACATACCACACATACACACCCACACACACCACACATACAACCACATGCACACCCACACACCACACATACATACCCACACACACCACACATACACACAACCACACACACCACACACCATACATATACACACCCACACATACCACACATATACACACCCACACACACCACACCACACACACACACCCACACACACCACACACACCACACATTCACACCCACACACACCACATATACTGCACATATACCCACACACCACAGTCCAAACACCACCACACACACCACACACATACACACCCATACATCACACCTCACAATCACAAACACCCCCACCACATCCACCACACAATCACAAATACCCCTGCCACGCACATACACATACCACACAAACACCACCACACACACACCCACACACACCACACAATCACAAACACCCCTACCACACCCACCACACACACCACACAGTCACAAATACCCCTGCCACGCACATACACACACCACAAACACCACCACACACACCACACACACACCCACACACCCACACACCACACAATCAAACACCCCCACCACACCCACCACACACACCACACAATCACATACACCCCCACCACACCCACCACACACACACCACAAATCACAAACACCCCCCAAACACACTATACACACACACATACCACACAATCATAATGCCCCCCCACCACACACACCACATATGCCAACACACATACACAGGCCCACGCACATATGCTCACACACATGCACACACACCACACATACACAAACACTCCCCACCACACACCAGACACCATATGCATGTGCACATACCACATACATATACACACCCACACATACCACATACATCACATATGCCACACATCACACACAGACACCACACTCACACATAGCCCTCGCACACCGCACCCTCCCACATGCACGTGCACTTACAACACAGGGCACACACACCACACATGCATATACCACATGCACATATGCGCACCACGCACACACACACATACACTACGCAGACACACACGCCCTGCTTCTTGGCTTGCCTTCTCGTTTTGGAACATCCTGTTCCAGGCAGCCTGGGAGAAGGCGCTCAGACACTCCTTGGGCCGGCCCCTCCCGCTCTGCTCCCAGGGTTTCCGCCTCCTGTCGCCGCCCTTGCTGGGCGGTGGGGAGGGGGGCGGCCCTCCTGGCATGAGCCTGAGCGCAGTGTCCTGGATGTGGACTCTTTTTGCAGCAACTCCTCCTTCCAGCTCCTCTGGAGGAGAGGGATGAGCAGGGGAAGGCTGGGGAGGGGAGGTGTCTTGCTCACTTCATTTCTCTGACCAGGGCCCCCCAACTTCCCCTGGAGTGAGCACAGCTCCCCAGGCGATCTCCTTACCTGGGCGAACACTGGCAGGAATCCAGCCCAGAGAAGCAGCTGGGAGTTCTAAGCCCGAGGGAAGAGCTGTTCATCTCAGGCAGACTGGGGCTTCTTTCTGCTTGAGCGGGCCACACTCTAGGCAGAGGGGCTCTCTGGGCCTCCTTCTAGCACGGACTCCACCACTTACTAGCCTTGTGATCACATTAGGCACATTAATTGGGGTTTAGGAGCCTCAGCTTCCTCCTCTTTAAAACAGAGAGGATAACAGAGTCCACCTGCTTGGGTCTGGGTGACGACGAAATGAAGACCATGTGGAGAGGGCTCAGGGCAGAGTCTAGTAGCTCCTGTGACTGCCGACTTGGGGCTCATTTGTTCCAACCAGGCAATTTGGTGGCCAGGCCCAAGGGGGGCTCTAGAAGCTTCTTTCCATGCCCCTTGTCTCACCTGGCTCCATGACCCCAACCCTGCCCTATTTCAGCTTCCAGTCACCGAGGGTTTCTCAGTGCCCAACACCATGCTAGGTGCTTTGTTGACGTTATCACCCTGCACCCTCACAGTAGCCCCATGATGTCGGTGCCCGTGCTATGTCCATTTTCCAAAGGAAGAAACTGAGGTTCTGGGAGTTAGAGTAATATGCCCAAAGCCGCTGGTAGTGTGTGGAAGAGCCAGAACTGGCTGACTTCCTGAGGCCCGTAGGCTGGCATGGTGCCTGCCCTGGTACTGAAAGCCACACGTGCATCTTTGGGGCCTTTGGGGAGGGTGGGGAGGTGTTTTCCCTGCCCCAGTTACCCCAGGTTCCCAGCTTCTGCTGTATCTTGTACTGGTTACCTGATATGTTTGTTGACAACATTCATTGACTTTGGATTGGTGGAGTTGAGTGGATATTGGTGGAAGCACAGGCACTCCAGAAGCTGGGGGGCGGATGGAGGCACTCCTCAGCCTGGGGAGGCCCTAGGAACACTTCTAAAGCTCTGGTTTGGCTGAGCAGTTCATATCTGAAAGGAATGTACAAGAAGGCTTTGGGAGACACAGAAGCTATCTTTTATGGGCGTAGCGGAGGCCGGAGGAGAACGGCATCCAAATCTCCACATCACGTGGACCTTGCTGTCGATAACAGTAATCTTAATGATAACTCTCTACAGGCCCTGGGCTCCACAGGAGGTAGGAGGAGGTGTCTTTATCCAGAAACCCTTTCTATTAACAGTAACGACGTAAGGATGCCCCCCCAGTGCCTCCGGGGCTGGCAGCAAGAGGACTCCAGTTTGGGGCCACCCCCTAGGAGAGATTCCTGTGAGGAGCCCTCCAAGGGCCTCGCAGTGATGCCCCCCAGCCTTCCAGCTTTCCCTCAAACCCCAGGTGGCTCTGCCAAGGCCTCTCGTTATTTGGAATCGCACTTGGCAGTGATGACACTTTTTGAAGGGCTGCAGGGTGGAAGTCGGCAGCAGAAGCCCTTAATTCCCAGACCCGAGGGGGCTTTGCAAAGACAGCTCCTCTCCTGCTGAGCACAAACCCACCATTTCTCTCACTTCCAGGCTCCAAGGAGGAGGGCCAGGCCACAGTGTGAAATGCTCTTAGAGGACTCCCGCTGGGGTGACAAGGCTCAGAAGAAAAAGGCAGATGGCTCCCCACTGCCCTCGGATGACATCCAAACGGCCTGCCTGCTGAATTAACAAAGGCCGTCCTCATCCTGCCTCCAGGCACTGCTCCAGCCCAGGCCTTTGCCACACACACCATTCCAGCTACTGCGAGCTTCTCAGTCCTTACAGCAGGACTCCTGGCACCCTAAGCTGCCCCCTCTACAGAGAATACGCTTTCCTCCCATCATCTCTCAGCTAACTCGTATGCATCCTTCAGGACTTAGGCATCACTTCCTCCAAGAAGCCTTCCCAGAATGCCTCTCTCCTAGCTTCTAGTAGCTTCAGGCGTTCTTTAGCTTGTACATTGCATTCTCGTGGTGTCTTCTCACTGTCCTCCTCTGTGCATGTCTGTCTCTGTCCATTTCCCCTTTTCATAAGGACACCAGTTATATTGGATTAGGGCCCATTCTAATCAATTATGTTAACTTGATTACTTCCGTAAGAGCCTATCTCCAAATAAGGTCACATTCTGAGGTTCTGGAGTTTAGGAGTTCAAAACATCTTTGAGAGCGAGCACAATTAAACCAGAACACTTGCTTTGTGACCTTAACTTCTAAGCTAAGTGTATATCTTAACTTCCCTGAGCCCTGCTTTTCTGTCTGTTTAAATAGGGATCGTGAAAGGGAGAAGAATTGCCCCAGGATGCTGGGGACTTTGGCTCAAGACTGGGTTCCACTGAGCGGCTGTGTGACCTTGGGCAGCCCCTTATCCTGTCTGAATCAGTTATCTCCTGCTGCAAACAGACCACCTCCAAGCTCAGTGACTTACAACAACATAATATATTTTGCTTGTAAATCTGCAATTTGGGCAGGGCACGGAGAGGAGGGCTTTTCTCAGTTCCCATGTGACAGAAGCTGAGGCAGCTCCACTGGGTTGGAGGATACGCTTTCAAGATGGCTCGCTCATTTGGCTGTGGCTAGCAAGTAGGTCTGTCTGTCGGCTGGGAGCTCAGCCTGGAGCTGTGGGTTGGGGACCTTGGATTTTCTCTGTGTGCAGGATTTTGTCCATGGGCTGTGTGGGCTTCCTCATAGCATGGTGGCTAGATCCCAAGAGTGAGCATCCCAAAAGAACCAGGCAGAAGTTGCATTGTCTTTTATGACCGGGCCTTGGAAGTTGGGTCGTGTCACTTCCACCATAGTCACAAGCCTGCCCAGATTCCAGGGGAGAGAACCCAGGCTCTGCCTCCTGGTGGAAGAGTGCCAAAGTTATGTATTTTGGAAAACATGATTTGCCGCATCCTTCACTGACTTACGCAACAAGAGTTACCACTTAACCAGGCACGGGTGGTGAGCTGAGACCTTAACACATATTATCTCTTCTAATCCCCACAACAACCACCTGCTGCTGGCGGTATTGTTATCTCATTCCATGAATTAGGAAATTGAAGTTCAGAGAGGTGACTTGCCCAAGGTCACCCAGCTAGACAGTGACAGAGTCAGACCTTCCTTCCCTCCAGAGCCTTGTGTTACTCAGGTGGACATCACTAGTCACTGCTGTCTAGAAGATCCTGCCCACTCCTCCTCCCTCCTCCTTTGGAGGCCCCCAAACTTAGTGCTTATAGTGTTCTTGGCCTTGTGAAGTTTGCCTTTTGTACCCAGTCTTTTCTCATGTAAGAAGATCCAACTGGTGGTGGGGTGAGGCTGGTGTGGGCCTCTGAGCCAGCCTTTAGGCATATGGTGGTTTAAAGAAGCTTTTGTGGGCTGGGAACACTGTTTCTACGGGCAAAGCATTCAGAGTCCATCCCATTGATTTTCAGACACTTCTGGAAACTTCTAGAAACATAGACACTGCCTTTTTCAATAACTTCATCTAGATTGATATGTAGGTAAACGTGTGTGTGTGGTGGTGGTAGTGTTTCTTTAAATATAGGGTTTAGAATCTGACAAATTGGGTCTGAGTTTCTTTTTTCTTTTTTGAGAGAGGGTTTTGCTTTTACCTAGACTAGAGTGCAGAGACATGATCTCGGCTCCCTGCAACCTCCATCTGGGTTCAAGTGATTCTCCTGCCTCAGCCTCCCGAGTAGTTGGAATTACAGCCACGTACCACCATGCGCAACTAATTTTTGTATTTTTAGTAGAGACAGGGTTTCACCATGTTGGCCAGGCTGGTCTCGAGCTCCTGACCTCAGGTGATCCACCTGCTTCGGCCTCCCAAAGCGGGGGATTATAGGCATGAGCCACCATGCCTGGCTGGGTCTGAGTTAAATTCTATAATAATAGTCAAAGGGCATTACTTTATAATCAGAATACAAAGACCCAACCCTCACCACCACCCCATTTTACAGATGAAGAGTGTGAGGTTCAGAGAGGTGAACTGACTTACTCAAGGTCACAGAATGAGTAAGGGTAGGAATGGGGAATTGACTCTTGTGCCGGAGCCCTTTTCATCTTAACTCCTCCACTTAAGGCTGAGTCACAAATTAGCCATTGGATGAAAAAATGACAGTGGTTGCACGGCTGGTGAGAGGAACCCGGCTCCTCGAGGCTCTGTACCAGCTGGTGTTCAAGGGTAGAATGAGCATTTGTGCAGCTTGGTGGTTAGGTCAAGGTTTACCAGACTCAAGATTCCCAGAGACCTGGCTTGGGATCTTGGCTCTGCTGCTTACTGACTGTCCTGTCACCTTGGAAAAACACGTAGCCTCCCTGAGAATTCAATTCCCTGCCTGTGAGAGGGGTCTAATAATATCGACTTTACTGGGTCATTGTGGGTAGGAAGGAAGAGAATGCCTGTGCAGGTCTTTGCACAGGGTCTGGCACGTGGGACACCTTCAGTAAAGGCATCTGTTTTATTCATATCCAGAGATATCTGAGATGGAGCTGGTGTCAGAGGCTTGGCACATGGAGTTGCTCCATTGCTCCATAAATGTTTGTTGCCTGAATGGAAAATCTTATTTTCTAGAGATGGAAACTGAGGCCCACAGAACGAACTTTTCATGCTCATACAATTACAGATAGGCAAGGAGGACCTGAAGCATGAATGAATGCATGAACAAGTGAATGAATGACTTCTGTGTTAAGCTGGATTCCCTCGGAAGCAGACTCTGAGGCGAAGATTTGAGGACCAGTAGTTCATGTGGGAGGCGACCCCAGGAAACTCTGGGAGGATGTGAGAAGCAGGAGACATTAATAAGCAGGTTACTGCTGTGGGTGATGGGGACTCCATCCCATCAGGGACCCTGGGAGACAGTGAGGGACACGTCTTAGAACAGTAGAACGTTCCCCCTGAGGATGGAGGAATCTGGGTGCTTAGCCTCCAATTCCCCCTGTGTATCCCTGCGGCTGCTCCTGGGGTGCTAATTCCATGTCCTCCCCTGGCCAAGCATGCTCCTGGACAGAGGGCGCCATGCACAGAGGGGTGTAGGCACTTGCCCAAGAAACCTGTGGGTGTCAGGGAGCAGCGAGGGCTGATGGGGTATAGGCAAGGCACCAACAGACTCGACTTGGGCTCTGGTAGCTCTCTGATTCTAGATGTCCTTGCAAGGCAAAATATGATTCTGAAAACAATCTCCCTGTAATCCTTCCTCTTCTCCTGCATTCTGAAGCACCCGTACTAACTCTCTGGTCTCTGTCTGAAGCGCCTTCTCCCACTGCCACCTTCACCAGCATTTTCTCCCCAGTCCCTCTGTAGCAGGGGGATCCTGCCTGGAGAGCAAGCTGAACCTCTGAGGTTGCAGTGGGGAAATGGGTGGTCAGAGCTAGAAGGAGCTGGTTTGGACAAGGCCACTTAAAGCACTTTTGGCTAAGGGAGCAAGGAAGGGGATCCCTGTACAGGTGTCCAGAAACCACTGGCCTGTTTTTTGCCCACACCACTGCTGCCTGCATATCTAGGCTGGGCTCTGAGTCTTTGAAGGAAGAGGCTGGGGTGGAAGCTGAAAGTCACCCTTTTCTGTGGGATAAGGGGACAAGCTGCCTGCCTAGCATGGGGGAAGCTGACCTTCCCACTAGACTTGGAGTTAGGCTTTGGTACTAATCGTGGCTGTGCCACTTCTGGCTGTGACCTTGGGCAAGTCTCCAGGTTCGTTCTTCTGCATCTATAAAATGAAGGCAGTTTTAATGCCAATTTCACAGGGCTCATATGAACGTGACATTAGCTATGGACACATTTGATAAATGACAGAGTGAAGGTAAAGACTGTCTCCCTATGTCAGCTCGAAACCTGGGGCTTCCTTGGGTTTGTTCTTGGAGGATTTGAGCTTTTGAGGATCCTTGGGAATCACATGCTATTGGCTTAGACGTTGGGGTCCACTCAGCTGACTTGACATTGGGGGCACAGCTAAGGACCCCCATCAGAGATTCCAGGCAGTGAACACTGATGGCTGCAGACGAGGGGAGTCCATGGCAATTGCTGCAGCGTGAAGCAGGTTCATAAGCCAATGGGAATCACCCCCTTAAAACACCTAACACACCCAGGGAAAAGTGGGCAGGGCAGAAAAGGTACAAAATGGTGCGAGAAACCAAGGGCAGAGCCAGAAGCTGTTAACTTTCTTTACACACAGTTACAGCTGAGCCCCAGCTGAGTATCTACTATGTATCTGGCGCTGGGCTCAGTGATTGCCACAAACACACACACACAAATTTCATCCTTGCAGCAATGAAAGAGGTAGACACTATTACTGTCTTCATTTTTATAGACAAGGAAACTCAGGCTCAGAAAAGTGAAGGTGATTCCTGGGAGTGCACAGCTAAAAAGTGGCAGAGCTGGGATTGGAACCCAAGCCTGGGTGACTTCAGAACCTGAATCTTAGCTGTGAACACAATACAAAGAAAGTCCCCCTTGATTCTGAACAGGAGGAAGAAACATTGAGAAAATAGTTGAGTGTGCAGATTGGAGGAGCTTGCGAAGAGGGCAGGAGGGTTCTCCAGCAGCATAGGTGGCATCATTTGCAGGGCCCAGTGCAAATTGAGATTGCAGGGCCCCCTGTTAAAAAATCATGGAGAATTTCATGACGGTGACAGCTGAGCATTAACTAAGCATAGGGTCCTTCTAAGTGTGGGGTCCTGTTTGACTGCTCAGGTCACATGCCCCTGATGCTGGTCCTATGCCCCTGTTTTGAACAGTGAGTGGGTACAGATGGGGTTTCCTGCAGCAGGATGGGTAAGGGGCAGACTCCTGGGTCAGATAGCTTGGGTTTGAGCCCCTAGGAATTCCCAGCTTCTTAGCTAATGACCTTGAGCAACTTTAACTCCTCTGGGCCTCACTTTTCTCATCTGCAAAATGGAATGTTGTTGGCTCTTCTTTTCTAGGAGTATTGTGGGGCAGATGCAGTAAAGTGTTGAGCACAGCGCTTGGCCCGTAGTACTGACCAGCAGTACCGGGTATTAGAGTTAATAGTCCCTTCTGCTCCACCTCCCCAGGGCACAGTGCCCATGGAAATACCAGGTCCCTGCTGTCTTTACCTCTGTGCTGCTCAGCCTGGGTTGGAATCTTGGAGGCTGTAGCCTCCCTGCTCTGGCAGCCCTTCTTTCCCTCCCCATCCCCCAGGTTTTTAATGAGTTTAGTATTTTCATCAAATCATTCTTCTTACAACACAGGGCTGGGGAGGCTAAAAATAGCTCCCCGAGTCACATGACAGCTCCAAATGCGGAGGCTCCCAGCAAAGGTACAAGTGCGACTCCCTGTTTCCTAGGAAATGAGAGTCATTGTGATGCCTGACGCCAGGCCGCCGCCAACGCAGCCGGGCCCTCGCAGGGGCACATTGTTTCCTGTGACATCCTTGAGTGTGACAGTCAGAGGGCGGGGGGCGGGGAGGGCAATAGCACCCCAGAACTGGCAGATCCCAGGTCTGGTGTTGCGGGCTCAGAGTCAGAAGCTGCCCCTTCCCTTCAGGAGCGACGGTCTTGGAGGCAAGGACTTCTTCATACCTGGACACCGTGTCCCCATCCCTTTCACAGCGAGCAGGCAAGGCATGTCTTTGCCAGCAAAAGAGATGGATTTTTCTCTCAGGTACCCACACTCCCTGCCCACTTGGTTCCCTCACCAACTCCTTGGAACTAAAGCTATTTTATTATTTGGGAGTAAAGGTAAATCTGTTGATGAATACCCCCCAAGGAAGCCTCTCTGGACTCCTCCCAAGTTCCTCCCCCGAATATAGAATAACTTCCAGCACCCTGGACCAGTCTCAAGAGTCCCATACTTGAGGGTATTACAGTAACGTGGAGGGCTTCTTAACACACTGGATGCTGGGCACCGGCCCTAGAGTTTCTCCTCCAGCAGGTCTGGGGTTGGGCTCAAGAATCTGCATTTCCAGCAAGTCCTTATGTGATGCCGCTGCTGTGCTCCAGGAGCAACCTTTGAGAACTGCCATCCTAGATTCCATGGCCCTTGTCCCTTTCTTCTTTTTCCCCAGCCCCTTTTTTTCTCTTCTTTTCCCTGTCTTATCACTGCTTGTAGCAACCCTAAACTACTTTTCGTCTCTCCATACCCTGGTCCTGCACTCACAGTTTTGTGGCTTCTGGGCCTTTGCTTTGGGTCTTTCTGGCTGGAGTGCCCTCCCCCCCTACTTCTCCCTTGGCTAACTGCTACCCTTGCTTTAAGTAGAAATAGTGAGAGCTAGCACTTATTCACAATTCTGTATGGTAAGCACTGTTGTTATCCCCACTTCACAGATGAGGAAACTGACATTCAGATGGAAAGTCACACCCCCTAAGTTACAGAACTAGAAAACAGACAGGGGATTTCAGGTAGTTTAATTTCACACCTACAGGTGACTTACAGTTCACCTGTTGACTCCCATAGGAAGCCTTCTCTAAAGCTTCCAGACTGGATTTCATACACCTTCTTGGAGGTCTCCTGCACTCCCTGAGTGCCTTTATCAATTCACTAACAGCCTTGCACAACAGTTTTCTATTGATGGGTCTGCCTTCTTGCTTAGGCTGTTCGTTGCTAAAAGGCATGGACTTTGTCCTAATAATCACACTATCCCAAGTGCCTGGAACAGGGTCTGACACTAGTAAATGCTCACTAAATGCCAGCTTGCTGACTGATTGACTAAATAATGACTGCACAAGTGTTCACTGAATAAATAAGTAAATGTTTGTTGCCTAATTACTATTAAGTGAATACATAAATAGTAGGTGCTCAGTGCTGAATAAATGAATGAGATATTAAATTCTCTATACATGCTGGTTGGCTGAGTGAATGAATTAATAGTAGCTCTTAATAAATATTTTCTGGATAAATTAATGAATACATGAATAGTTAGTAGGTACTCATTAAGTGTCTGTTGCCTCACTGGGTGAATGGATGGGTTGGCTGGTAGATGATAGATGGGTCGGATTGGTAGGTGGATGGTAGAATAGTTGGATCAATGGATGGGTAGATTGGTATATAGATGGATAAACAGGTGAATAGATGGAGGTAATGGGTAGATGCGTTGGTGAGTGGATGGATAGGTTGGTGTATAGATGGATGGATAGCTAAGTAGAGAGAGACAATGGGTGTGTTGGTATATAGATGGATGAATAGATGGATAGGTGGAGGTGATGGGCAGGTGGGTTGGTGAATGGATGGAAGGATGGAAGGGTAAGTTGGTATATAGATGGATGGATAGGTGAGTAGGTGGAGGCAATGGATGGATTGGTGTATAGATGGATGAATAGGTGAATAGATAGGTGAGGTATGGGTGGGTTGGTGAGTAGATGGATGGATGAGTAGATGGATAAATGGATGGATGGATGGATGGATGGGTATGTAGCATATAGATGGGAGGATAGTGAATGCATAGAGGCAATGGGTGGGTAAACTGGTATATAGATGGATGAATAGGTGAATAGATGAAGGGGATGAATGGATGGATGGATGCATGGATGGATGGGCATATAGATGGATGGACAGGTGAATAGATGGAAGCAATGAGTGGGTGGGTTGGTGAGTGGTTGGATGAATGGATGGATGGGTAGGTTGACATATAGATGGGTGGATAGCGAATATATGGAGGCAATGGGTGAGTAGGTTGGTGGACAGATACATTGGTGGCTGAGTAGGCTGGTATATAGATGGATGGATGGTTGAATAGATGGAGGATGAGTGGGTAGATTGGTGGATGGATGGATAGATAAGTGGGTTGGGAGGCGGGCCCATGACTTCGACATTGTTAGCACAGGGCAATCTGTGTGATGCCACTTCTGCCAGATAAATGACAAAGAATAAGTTATCGACAGAACCCCAGGGCATGCTGGTTCTGCACTAAGCAGGACAGCCTGAGGGTTCTCTGGGCCACCAGCTATGACTTTGGAAACCAGATGGATGATGCATCTTGATCATCAGGAGGAGGCTGTGGAACTGTTTTAAATGTCAGGATATCACCCAGCTGTGAGATTGGGGCTTGACGTTTGTCATGTTCCTGAGCATTTGTTTTAATGACTAATTATTTCCCTTTTCTGACATGGCTCCTTGGAAGGGGAGTAGGGGAGCTTGGCTGGAAACCGGAGACTGTGCTTGCTCTCAGCAGTTGAATTCACTAACAAGCCAGAAGTGAGTTAACCCCAACCTGCCAGGTGCAGAGCAAAACCTGGAGGCCCAACTCCCAGGCCAAGCCAGGTACTGCTCAGCTGGGAGTCCCTTACAGGGTTGGCTGGCACCTGCAAAGAATCCAGAAAGCTTAAGCCAAAACCCAGGAGAATATCTGAAGAGTTGAGGAAAGGTAGATTGTTGACTTGAAAGTTACTTGATTTTTCCCCAACACAAAAACAAGATAAATGTTCAGGTGATGGATATCCCAATGATCCTGATTTGATCATTACAAACTGTATGCTTGTATCAAAATATCACATGTGATCCTAAAATATATACAACCATGATATATCAATTAAAAAGAAAGTTACTTGATTTTGATCTATGTGAAATGATTAACCGTGTGTGTGTGTGTGTGTGTGTGTATTGCAAGTACTTACTATGTATAGAACATTATATAAATGCTTCACCTGAATTATCTCATGTCATCCTTGCAACAGCCCGTTGAGGTAGACTGTATTATCATTTTTCTCATTTTTCAGATGTCAAAACTGAGGGACAGAAGTTGTTATAGTGGTTTTAAAACATGCCTGCAAATTCTTTGATATGCTCTTCAAGAAGTAAAGCCTAATTCCCTTCCCCTTGAATATGGGCTGTGATTTGTGACTTGATTGCAAGGGATTAGAACGAGGTATAGATGGCACGTGTGACCTCTGAGACTAGATTAAAATGGTGATACAGCTTCTACCTAGCTCTGTCTCTCTTGAGGCAAGTGCCTTTGGAGACCTGAGCCACCGTGAAAGAAGCCAGGCTGCCTTGAAGCCATCATGCTGGAGAGACCATGTAGGAAGACCACACGCACAGAGAGAATGAGCCCCCAAGGAGCCCCAGTCACTCTAGTCCCAGCAGTTTAAGTCTTTCCAGCTCAGGCAGCAGACGTGTAGGTCAGGAAGACTTGGAGATGACTCTTGCCTCAGCCACTGCCTGACTACAACTGCATGAATGACTCTGGGAAACAACCACCCAGCTGAGCCCAGCCAGCCCCTGGAACCAGGAGTGATCATAATAGAATGATTCTTGCTAAGTTTGGGTGGTTTATTATACATCCATAACTGATACAATGGTGAAATCAGCTGCTCTGTATCAAGGAGCTGGAGAAGGATGGAAACAAGATTGGAGCCAGACAGGCTGGTTCACGAGCCGTGAGCTCAACCCATAGAGCATCCAGCCCTGCCTTCACGGTTTTGCAGATTTAATCTATCCATTGCATGGACTGGCATGGTACTAGACTCACCCTCATAGGCTTGGAGGAGAATTAATTTAAAAATTCAAGTAAAGCATTTGTGTTCAGTGTTTGGGACATGGCAAGTTCACCATTTTAGTTAATGGCAACTTCATCCTTGGAGATGCTTAGCCATAAATCTTGGCATTATGCTCAGATTCCTCCCTTTCTCACATATCTCACATCTAAGGTGTCTGCAGACCTGTCTGGTGCTACTTTCTTTTGGGTTCAGAAAGCTATGCCTTCTCCCTCCCTCCCCCGTCCCTTCACTGCTACATACTGGTGGGAGCCTGCATTACTGCAGCAGTTTCCTGACTCTTCTTCCTGCCTCAGTCCTGGTCCTTTTAGTCTCTTCTCAACACAACACCCAGTGAGATCCCCTTACAATGTAAGTCAGATCATCTCTTGCCTCTGACCAAAACCTTCTTGTGACAGCCCATTTCTCTGAGCCCAAAAACCAAAATTCTTGCTTTAAGTGATTTCCAATGCCCTACACTCTCTGCAACTCCCTCTCCAGTGCTTACCTCCCTGACTCATCTTGACTCACCCACTCTGGCCTGGTTTACTCCACTCCAGCCACACTGAGCTCCTCGCTGTTCCTTGAACATCCTGGGTGCATATTCACACTACCTTGAGGTTTCCAGCTGCTCTTCCCTTGGCTCACATTGCTTTTCCTGTTGCTGACTGCATGGCTCACTTTCAGCTCTTTCAGATCATGGCTCAAATGTCTTCTTATTGAGGCTACTCCTCACTACCTGTTTAAAATGATGCTCCCCCCTCTATCTTACCCTCTTTTTGATTTTTTCTTCATAGCACCTATTGCTGTAAAACATACCAATGTCTTTTTTCTCATTCTCTCTCCACTAGAATGGAAGCCTCAGCAGGACAGAGATTTTTGTCAGTTTTGCTCCCTACCCCTAGGATAGTGCCTGGCACATAATAAGTGCTCACTAAAGAGTTGCTGAGTGAATGAAGGGATGTTGGCTGTTGTTATTAGGGAGGCCAGTTAGGAAGTTGTTGGGTTACTCCAGGTGAGGACAGACTGTGCTGTGGAGATGGAGTGGGAAGCGCTGTGGTATCTAGTGGGGAGAGGGAGGCATGAGGATGTTCTGGGTGTTTTGGCCTGTGTGGGAGTGTGGAGACAGGGTGGGAGGAGCCAGCTGCAAGGGAAGGGGAAGATAGTAGGTTGGTGTGGGAGAAGCTTGAGGTGTTTCTGGATGTCCATGTGAGGATTAGGTCCCTGATGGAAATGCAGGCAGGAGGTGAAAAGTCCAGCATGGAAGAACCCTGGAAACCTCAGAGAGTGGTAAGGTGAAGCTGCTGGAACAGACAGAGAGAACAGAGTTCCTCACTCCAGTGCCCACGTGGTCAAGTGGGTTGCGTCAGGGAGCAGTAGGGCCAATGGCAAAATAAAGTGCGAGTGTCACTGCCAAAAGACACAGGGGCATCTCCCAGTTTCTGTCAGTGTCAGTGTGTTGTCATGTGGGAGACAGGCCCAGGCTTGCAAGAGCTTCTGGTTCATTGAGGGAAGCCATAAATCTGAATTTTCATGTGAATTTTTTTGTTTTTTTGAGGGCGTGCATTTGCAAAAGCACTGTATGGGCCAAGTAAGCCACACCTGTGAGCAGAATGCAGCCCATGATCAATCAGCTGGCAAACTTGGGGGTGAGAGGAGCAAGGAAGAAGCTGGGGCAGAGCCCTGGGGCCACGGTGCTGCAGGGTCTGCTCTCTGAAGGAAATCACAGGTGGTCAGAGGTTTTAGGAGGGAGTGGGTTGGAGTGCTGGGTATCACAGAAGACCACGAGTTTGAGAACAGAAATTTGGCCTACAGAGGACCACAGAACAAGTTCGTGCAATGGTAGGGGCAGAAGCCATCTTTTCAGAGCCATCAGAAAGTTTCCACCTGCTATGGCTGAACGTTTGTGTTCCTCCCAAATTCAAGTGGTGAATTCCTAACCCCCAAGGTGATGGTTTTAGGAGGTGGGGTCTTTGGGGGGTGACTAAGTTATGGGGATGGAGCCCCCCATGACTGGGATTAGTGCCCTTATAAAAGAGACCCCAGAGAGCTCCCTTGTCTCTTCCACTATGTGAGGACACAGCAAAAAAATGTTGTTTATGAACCGGGAAGAGAGTCCTCATCAGATACTGGACCTGTCAGTGCCTCGATCTTGGACTTCCAGCCTCTGGAACTGTGAGAAACAAATTTCTGTTGTTTTCAAGCCACCCAGTCTGTGGTATTTTGTTATAGCAGCCCAAACATACCAAGATACCACTTATTTACAAGGGACAATAAGGAACAATGAAGGAAAGTGTCCTTGCTTCAGAGCAGAGCTACCCTAGAAGGGAGTGGCCCAGGACTGCTCAGCCAGTGTGAAGCCCATTCCCCACCAATCCCATTTGAAGGGAGACGGAGCTGCTGACACCTTCCAGTGGCCTCCTGCGATGTTGTGAATCACAGATTTTGTTAAATGAAAGGTTAATGATGTTCAAAACAGAAGAATAAGGTTCATCATTCCCACCCCCAACTCCTGTTCCAGGTGCAAGGCCTGGGGTGGGCTCCTTTGTCTGTCCACCTGACAGTATCTGTGAGAGGAGGAAGTAGCACTGCCCAGCGGTGCTTTCCTCATGAACAGCCACCTTCTCCATCTGTGCTGCCCAATACAGTAACCACGTGGCTGCTGAGCACGTGAAATGTGGTTACTGTGACCGAGGAGCTGGATTTGTTATTTTATTGAATTTTAACTAAAATAGCCTCATGGGACTAGCAACTGCCATTCTGGATCATGCCGCTCTAGAGGTTTGGAATAAACATCATGACAACATAGGCAGTGACTCTGCCCTTCCCCATCTCCTTTCTCATCTCTCCCCAGGAGGAGGGAAGGCCAACAGGGAGCCTGGTGTCCTGGGTTGTGTCACTCTGTATTGACAAGACCCTGTGAATGTGGCTCCCTTTTCTCTCTCTTACCTCCCAGGGCCTGGATAGCAAGGTTGAGGTTGTGCCTGTACTCACGCAGCATGGCTTCCTTAATCACTCCCTGTGAATGGGTATTTGTTTTCCCCCTAAATTTCAATATCACAAACTGTGTTGCAATGAGCATTTTTGTACATACCTCTTATACATGTCTGTGAGCATAAGCAGACACACACACAATAGGGAGGTGTGTAGACTGTGGTTCAGCAAGTGTTCACTCCTCCCCTACTCCAGCCTCTATGGGAGGGGTGTACCTCCTATCCAGTTGACATCCAGCTTGGCCCCGTGACTTGCTTTGCCCAACAGAATGAGGGTAGGAGTGAGGAGCACCAGTTCTGAGCTTAGGCTTGAAGAGGACTTGAAAGTTCCCACTTGTCCCTCTTCAGCTTCTACTTTCATCATGAGAGTAACACTCCCCAGGGAGCTATTGGTCCAAGAAGCCTGAGAGACACAGTCCAGAGCCTAGCCCAGCCATGTCCAGCCTAGATCAGCTGAACCCCAGCCGAACAGCAGGCAAGTAAGTGAGAAAATAAATGCTTGTGGTTCTCTCCAGTGGAGAGTTCAAGGTTGTTACACAGTAAAAGTTGCCTGACACAAGTGAAAACTGGTAGAGCTCTTACTGTCTATCAGAATGTTTCATGACATGCCCTTTGACCTAGAGTTCTACTTTCAGGAGGCCAGCTTTCTGAAACATTCCATGGAAGACATATGGACAGTGATCTTTGGATGGACTCCAGCTTGAGTCCCACCAGTCCAATTGACAGGTGGACCGTCCAGGCACTGAGCTTCCTGGTCACTTAGCAGCTCATACAGAGTGTCAATGGGGAGGCTAGGAAGGCCTTTATTGCTGCCCCCTTCCCCAATCCCTATCCCTTGTGCAGTGTGATAGCTCCAGAGGTCAAACAGCTCCCATAGCTACACACGTGTGGGCACCACCTGGCTTTTCTGCAGCCACACAATGCTGACTTGAGAGAGAGCCTTCCAGTCTTATCATCTTAGGAGCCTTCCCCAGCAGGACCAGTGGCTCCCACACAAGCAGTTCCCATCCCTGGAGGGCTGCGGAGGCGTGAGGCTGGCCGGGGAGACTCATAATACAGAATGCCAGCAGAAAGAATACTTTCTCACTGGGTTGAAGTTGACTATTTTCCACTCACCTCTAAGATAGCCAATCCCTTTTACTAAACAACCACATTTCCAGACCTCCTTTTCCCCTCAAGGTCCTCCAGTGGCCTCTAGAATTAGGTCACGTGGGAGCCTTGTTGGGTGAGAAGATGCTCAGGGTGGTGACAAGGGGCTTGTTGCCCAGGTCTCCCTCCTCGTTCCTCAGCTGCTCACAAAAGGCTGAGGGGTATAAAATTGACTCCCGACACCTCTGCAGATAAATTCCTGTTTTGTTGGGGGGAAGCCCAGATGGAATCTTGGAGCCGGGAAACAGATCTGCAGGCTGGCTGTCCGCACTCACCTCTCGGTTCATCCGTCACTGTTCGCTCACTGCTGGTAATTCTGTCAAGTTGGAGCACTTGCCTGGTTTGGCAGCAAGTTGAGTGGAGAAGGATTCTCCCCTATTCCCTGGTAGAAACTTACTGCGTCCACGGATATTGGGGGTGATGCTTGAGTTGGGACCGGGGGTGGCTTCATGGTGTGGGCCTGGGGTTATTGAGGTCTTCATATCCAGCCAACATTATGAGCATCTGCACATCAGCCTGCAGTGGCTGCCCACTCACAGGGACCACCAGATGAGCCGAGAAAGCTGTACTCATCAGTCATCCCTGGATGTCCACTAGCCCATCCCAAAGGACCTGCTTCATCCCAGCCTCTGCTAAGAAATCCTCCCACATAATAACAAAGGGGAGGCCCATTCCTTTTTAACTGCTTCGTAGTATTCCATTATGTACACGTGGTGTGACTGCTACGTTGTGGGAGAGGTGGACATTGATTGAACTAATGTGGGGACATGACTGATTATTCACAGGCTGGTCAGTGATTTACTAGGTGCCAGGCACAAAGCCCTGTCTAATTGGTACAAGAGCATCTCATTTCATCCTCCAAACAACTTGTAGGGTAAGTACTATTATCCCCATTTTACAGGTAGGGAAATTGAAGCACAGATAAGTTAAGACATTTGCCCAAGATGACACAGCTAGTAAGTAGCAGGGCAAGAATGCAGCCCAGGCCTGACTTAACCCCGAAGGCCACCCTTGTAGCCACCGCCTCTCTCAAGGAGAAGCAGAGGAGATGGCTGCTGAGTCATATCCAGGACCCAGTACTGAGGAAATTTGCTGAAGTCTTACTGTTGAAAGAGAAGATAAGAGGACATGACTGCACCTCACTCTTTGTGCCTGTTAGAGCCCCAGGTATGACGATACCTCCCTGTCCATACTCAATAGCTGTGAGGAGCCAGGGTGGGTGTCTGGCCCAGTGACAAATAGCTGAAACTCAGCAGCTGGATCCAAAGCCTTTGGCTTTTGGTTTTTTTGCTTTTGCCTGAAATAATCAGATAATTACAGCTGAAGCAAGTCACTCAGCTTGACTTGCAGAAGCCAATTGCCTCCTTCCTGGACTTGTTCTCCCCGAGGGAAGCCTGGGTTCTGCTGTCCCTGACTCTGGTGTGATCATCATCAAAGCCAATACCCTAAATCCCAGCCTCAGCTCTTGTTTTGCTGCAATCAGAGAGCCTGGGCCTGTGGCCTTCATGGAGGTGCTCAGATTGACCCTTCCTGGTAGCAGGGTGCGGGATGGGGTTGCAAATATTGCCAACTGAGTTCTCCCCAGCTCCGACCATCCTGTAAGCAACCCGGAGTGCTGGAGGGCCAGGCTGGGCTGGGCCTGGTGCCTGACCGCTCCTGGCAGATGTGCCACTTGAGACTCCAGCATGCTCACTCTTCTGCCTCCAGCAATCCCAGGCTGGGCCAATGCTAATATTTACATTCAAAGGCAAGGCTGCAGCTCAGGGCTGCTTCCGTCCCTGTGGCTTTCCTGGGCCCAGGGGATAGATTTGCAGAGCAGGGTGTTGGGAGACAGCTTGTGTGGGCTGAGTGAGATAGCAGGCAGGGAATTAGGCCCAAGGACTCAAATAGCAAAAATAACTGCAGTGATGATAATAGCAACTATTTATATAAAGTACTTATGATATGCCAAATGCTGGGACAAGTGTTTCCCATGCTATTTTTTTTTTTTCTTTCTTTCTTTCTTTTTTTTTTTGAGACAGGGTTTCAGTGGATCACCCAGACTGGAGTGCAGTGGCCTGATCATGGCTTAGTATAGCTTTGACCTCCCAGGCTCAGGTATCCTCCCATCTCAGTCTCCCAAGTAGCTGGGACTACAGGCACATGCTACCACACCTGGCTAATCTGTGTATTTTTAATAGAGACCGAGTTTCGCCCTGTTGCCCAGGCCAGTCTCAAACGCCTGAGCTCAAGCGATCTGCCCTGCTCAGCCTCCCAAAGTGCCGGAATTACAGGCATGAGCCACTGCCCAGCCATCCCATGCATTTTAACTTTAGTTCTCACCCAAGTGCTCCAAGGCAGGTGTATCATAGTTTTACAGGGTAGAAAACAGAGGTAGAGAAAAGTAAGTTGGCTAAAAATCATACAGCCAGGAAGGAAGGGATCTGGGTGCACAGCTGAGCAAATGTATCTTGAGACTCCTAAAATCAAATGCCTACAGGGGCTGGGTGGTTTAATTCGATGAGTAAAATCTGGTAAGTTGAAGGCACTAGGGAGGGGTGGGGATTGGGGCCCACTAGGATGGAACACACCATCTATTACCCACCTCCAGCTAGTTGTTGCTGCAGGGAAATGTGTGCCCTGGGGGTCAGCTTGTCTGATTTTCAAAAGAAAATCTTAGCATGTTTGTTTCTACAATCGGGGAGAAAACACATATTTATACATCTACAGGTTTTTCTTTGAAGTCTTCTAATTTTTCAATGTTGGCAACACATTCCTTTTCTTAAAAAACCACAGCAGGAGCCAAGTCAAACATGTGTTCGGGTGACAGCACTGCTCTAACTGCTAAGCCCAGCTTGCTTACACTGTGCTCTACCTCCACCACGCAGGAGGCAGGACTGCGACTTCAGCTTGGAGAACCACAATCTGGATTGTCACCCCCGAACCTCTTTTGAGGTGGATGTTTGGGCGCACCCTTAGATTCAGACCACTAGGCCTTTGCTGGGCCCCGTACTTCAGAAGGCTTCACTCTGGTCCTTCTACAGCCGTGCCTCCTTTCCACCAGGCGGAAGATCTGCTGGGCCTAGAGACCCACGAAGTTCCTGCCCCAAAGGCCTCCAGCCCACTTTCAGGACCTGTGCATCAGTTATCTGTTGCCGTGTCATAAGCCACCTAAACTTAGGGGTAGGAGGCACCAATCATTTCAATATTATTCTCAACCCTCTCCGGGTTCTGGGGGTTGACTGGGTCAGTGGAGAGGCTCTTCCTTGCACCTCTCCGGAGGTCCTGTCAGAGGGTGGCTGGGCTGGAATCACTCATATCTGCAGTTGATCTGGCTGGGGCTGACACCTTGGCTGCACTGTGGCCAGAGGATCCACACATGGCCCTTCTATGTGGCTGGTGCTTCCTCACAGCCTGGCAACAAGGTTCAAAGAGGGAGGACCAGGAGGAAGCTGAGCCATCTTTTATGACCTAGACTTGGAAGTCACACAGTGTCACTTCACCATGCTTTATGGCCTGAGGCAGTCACAAAAATTCATCTGGTTTCAAGAGGTGGAGGCAGAGACTCTACTCCTCTTGAGGTGGATGGGTAAGGTCACATTATAAGAAGAATCTATGGGATGGGAGATACTTCTAGGGCTGTCTTTGGAAAATAGACTCCATCTGCAACAGCCTACATGCTGTTCTCCCGCTGAGGTCTTCCTGAGGATGCACCCTGTGGGAGGCAAGGCCAAGGAGCTACTCCCGGGGCTGGGGTGGATGGAGCCAGCTGCAGGCTGGTCAGGCACCTGCTGGGCGTGCACACGCCACACACAAGGCCCTCTGACCCTGCCGGTGTTAGGGGCAGGCTGCCTGGAGAGCAGCACAGGACCCTTGGACTTGCTTTGAGGAGTCCCTACTGAGAGCAGCATGTGGACAAGATAGAGGACCGCTCCTGGGGGATCTGAGCGATGGCCTCCACTGAGAAGAAAGGGGTGTGGGGAGGAGAAGAGAGATGGAGATAAATGAGCCTGCTGTGTGCCCACCAACGTCCTGACAAACAAGTCTTGATTGAAGTGGAAGGGAGGCTCAGAGCTTGCAAGATGCTCTGTGGGATTGTTCGTGGAACTCCAGCTTGCAATGACACACAAGCCAGTTATCACACAGTGAAAGTCACTGGGCGGATTTGGGCCAAGCTGCAGGCCTCTGTAGAATGCAGGCGTTAAAGCACCTTGTTGTACATATCTAAATCACCTGGGGGGGACTTGAAGACCTACTCGTGCCTGGGCCCGCCCGTCTTCAGGATTGTGATGCAATTGGCTGCTTTGTGGCTCATGTGTGGGGATTTTTAAAAGCTCCTAAATGATTCTAATGTGCAGCCAAGTTTGGGGTCCACTGAGCCAGAGGAGCAATAGCAATAACTTGGACCTTAATGAGGGAACGGCTGGAATAGGTCCAGATGGCAAGGGAAGGAGTTGCAGGTGGGAACAGCTGCGGCAAGAAGGGGCCGTGGGAATACACATTGCAGAATTTGGGGTAATATTGGGGAGCAGTAAAACATAAGGTCAGGTATTCAAAGGTGCTAGTATTAGTAATAGTAAAAAAAATAGTGGAGTTCTGCAATCATGTGCTTTGCTGATACATTCTTATTAGGTTCTTACAACAACCCTGTGAGGTAGGTATTTTAATTCCCATTTTACAAATGAGAGAACAAAGGCACAGACAGACTGCATGACTTGCCATAGCTAACCCTGAGTTGGGATTTCAATATGTGACTCTTGAATTCTGAAGGCCATACTTGGAGGGTTCCTGGTGCAAATGTGGGTCATTCCAGACTTGACATAGAGGTAACATAAAGCCAATGTAGTGAACTGGGGTTCGAGCGAAGTGGCACGTTGGAATAGGTATCTATGAGGTGGTGAGCATGGTAGGGTAGTGTGGAGGGGAGAAGATGCGATGGTGTGTGTGTGTGTGTGTGTGTAAGGGAGAGAGTGAGCGATTAAGCAAGAGAGAACGGTGGCCCATATCCCCTAGAGGAGGGTTCAACTCCGGGGACCTGAACAGCTCCTTTCAAGCTGTGGTTCCCTTTCTGCTAGGGGCAAATCACTTGAGGAGGCCTGGACAGTCTTCTATAGCCTGTGTGCCTGTGTGGTCTCATAGAACTTCAAGCCTCCCAGCCTCAGCACGTGCTATTCTCTTGAACTCTCACATGTTTTCCACCTTTTTCAATGCTGCTCATCTTTGCACGCGTTGCTGAGATGTCACTAGCTCCTGGGGTCAAACTGAGTTTCAAGTTTGAGCTCTGACACATACGAGCCCTGTCTTCCTGGGCAAGTTACTAAACCTCCCTGATTCTCAGCTTCTTCAACTGTAGGAGGAAAATAGTAAAAATAGTCCTTGCCTCAGAAGGTGCTGGGAGGTTCCATGTTATCATGCATGCAAGCTCTTAGGACAGAGCCTCATTCAGAATGAGCGCTCCTCAAAGGCTGTACCCACCATGCCCTCGTAGTGCCCACAGCTGTATAATGGCTGCCCCTCTTTGAGACTGGAAGCCCCTTGAGGGCAGAGGCCATGCCTGGTCACCACTGAAGTTCTGTGCCCAGCATGGAGTAGGCGTGTTAGGGATTGTTGAATGCTCACTCAGTACCTCTTCCCTCCTTGCCAAGAGAACCCCAATGTTGCTGGGAGTGGGGATGTAGCTACCCAATACATCCCACTTTCCATACTCCTTTGCAGCCAGAGATGGCCATGTGATGCATTCTGTCCCACTGGGTCATCTTAGTTTGGGTTCCTAGAAACAGACTCCTTGAAGGCAAGAGTCAAGGGCAAGTAGCTTATTTGGAAGGTGATTCCTGGAAGGGGAAATGAGACAAGGAAGAGAAGCCAAGTGCAGAGAGTGTGAGTGAGCAGCCTATTATTGCTGGGGGGCAACACTGGGGCCCTATCCTGCTGGGAACCTTTGAGAGCTGCTGTACAATTTTCCCACCCGAAGGCCAGAAAGCTGGGGTATTTGCCCACCAACCACTGTCTGTCATTGGTTGACACTGCTTCTGGGCAGCTAACTCTGGCCTCTCTGTGTGACAACCTGAGCAAGTGACTGGGGCCAAAGAAAGGTGTTTGTAGAAGGAGGGTTCTGTGGAGCCCAGATGATGAATGCCAAGGGGATGTGGGTAGGGCAGGCACCGGTAGTGTCTGTTGTGGAAGCGTAAGTCTACATTGTTGTAAGGGATTTCCAGAAAAGCCCCCCAAATGGAGACTGAGTCATCAGATATGGCCCCTTTTGCTCAGGATCTCTCCACTTTCCTTTTTCATAGAATACAGACTTAATGGCTAAAGCTGTGGCAGCCTTCTATGTACATGAGGCAAAAGCCAAGAGAGCCACCAGGACTTCTCTCTGTTCTGACACCTTTTAGTTATTATTTACTTGTGGACATTATGTCTTATAAGAAAAATAAAACCCCTCTCTTTAGCGTTTTAGGTGGCCATTGATATCTGGATTTTCTGTTACTTGCAGTGTAACTCAATAGAAGTTCAATAATTCAAAAATGTTGAAGAATGAGGAAGCAGTGGGGTAGAATGGAGTGGAGAGCATCACTTACTTATAGAGATGCCCAGAGGTTTGACTATTTTCCTGTACTGTAAGCTCCTGAGAGCTGGATGGGGATTATTTTTGCTCATTATTTTATCCTCGGCATTTAGATCAATGCTTTGTAGAAGAGACTTGTGATCATTATTTCCTGAATAAACAAATAGCCCATGATCCTGGGGAAGGAGAGGAAGCTACAGATGCTCTAGACACAATTTATTTGAGTTTGCATTTATGGAAAGTCTTTTCATATACCAGATTGTCCTTCCCTTTCGCTAGAGGGAGAAGGGTTGAGGAAGGGAGAGAAGTGAGAGCAAATGAACTAGGATCGAGTATTAAAAGTTGAGTAGGCTTGAGCCACGGCTGAGACAGGAGAATGGTGTAAACCCGGGAGGCGGAGTTTGCAGTGAGCTGAGATCTGGCCACTGCACTCCAGCCTGGGTGACAGAGCGAGACTCCTTCTCAAAAAAAAAAAAAAAAGTTGAGTAGGTTAGATTTCCTCTCTCTGAGCCTCAGTTTTCTCATCTGTAAAGTGGGGATAATAACCATACCAGAGTTTGTTGTGAGGATGAAATGAGAGAAGGTATAATCAGTGATTTGCAGAGTTCCTGGCACACAGTAGGTCCTCAAGAAAGGATACTTGATTATTATTATTGTTTTTGTTATTACTAATAGGTACCTCTACTGGACCCTGTAGAACATAACTAAGACATGGTCCTTATCCTCAGCTCATGATTCTGATAGGAGGAACTCACTGTATTATGAAGGAGGATAAATCGTATGATTCCCAGTTTATAACTGGAGGCATGGACTCTGAAGTGTTATAAAATGTACCTGAGGGCCTGGTACAGATCTGTAATCCCAGCACTTTGGGAGACTGAGGTGGGAGGATCGCTTGAGCTCAGGAGTTCAAGATCAGCCTGGGAAACATGGTGAAAACCCATCTCTACAAAAAATATAAAAAATTAGCTGGGTGTGATGGTGCACAGCTGTAGTCCCAGCTACTCAGGAGGCTGAGGTAGGAGCATCACTGGAGCCCAGGAGGTTGCATTGAGTCATGATCGTGCCACTGTACTCCAGCCTGGGAAACAGAGAGACTCTGTCTCAAATAATAATAATAATAAAATAAAAAATAAAAGGTACCTGAGATCAGCTGACTGGTTTGTGGCAGGGATCTCCCAGCAGCACCATGCAGGAACTCTGGAGGAATACTTGAAGTGTTACTAATTTAGGGACACATTCAGCAAAAAAAATTCTGTGACTTGGTCTTGTACCCAGGATCAACATTTGACAAGGGTCCCAGGGGGCTTTCTGTGATGGCAGCTCTAAGCCCAATCTCGCCTCACCTACTTCCCTCCCATCCTCTGGGCCTCCAAAACCTCCCAAGGCCATTCCAGCTCTGAACTGGAAAATGTGTTTGTTGAAAGGGGTTGAACTGGCATGAAATGACTAAAGGAGGTGCAGTTTAGCAAAGTCATGAACTGGAGATACCTTCTACATTAGAATGAGGGACTTTATTTCCCAGATTAGTCACTGAGCAAGCTCCTTCATTCTCAGAACTGCCTCGGTGCTGCTGGTTGGACAGTTATTCTCACCAACAAGAAGGCAGACCACGGTGAGTCTATCTGCAGCTGGTCCCGCTTACTGAGGGGAAAAGAGAAGACTTCCCCCTGTAACCTGGCTGGAAGCCTTCCCAAGGTGGGTGAGGACATTTCCAAAATATTTTTATGCTAATTAATGGAGGTATTAAAATGTACTGGCTAAATAATGCTGCCATTGAAAGAAGCTCAGGATGAAAGCATGTCTAACTTCCCTGTAAGTAGGCTTCCTCGTTGAGCATTAAAACTCTCACAAATTCCCTTGTGGCTGCATCATAGACCCTGTGGTGACCACTACCTATGGACCACTATTATGAGACCACTGTCTCATAAAGTGACTTTCTAAAGGCCTCAGACGGTCATCTTCAGAGCGTGGAGGAAGAGGGGCCTGGGGCTGAGAAGACTTGATTGGTCTCAGGCTCAAGAAATCAGTACCAGCCCAGGTAATGCTGGACTTTGGGTCTCTCCCTGTGCCTCCTTTGATAGTTTGGTGTCTTGAGGCACAAGGCAAGGGGACTTCTCCTTCCTCTAGCATCTTGTCACCTAAGAGATGATTTTCCTGTGGTGACACATTCCCACAGGCATAGGTCAATTCTTCGTGTGAAACAAATCAGCAAAAAAAATCATCATGGGACTCGCCGTAAATCCTCAAGAGCATGTAGTGGGGTGGTGGGTGACTCTGAAAGTATGAAGGCATGAGGTTTTTGTTCCTGGTGTTTCTCTCTACCCTTGTCCCCTCCTGCATTCTGGCTGCTGTGTGCTTTTTGTTCTCATTGCCTCGGGAGAGGATGGTCCAGCAGCAACTCGGAGAAAGAGAATGTCAGCTCTTGGCCTTGGAGTTGCAAAATCTTAGGCCTGTGGGGATGAGATGAGAAGGACTGATGGGCATCGGTGATGGAAGTGGGGAGGAGAGCTGGGAACAAGTTGAATTTCTGGGCCTGGAGATGGCAAGGTTTCTTCTGGGTGGGGAAGGAAGAGAGATGGAGGGGACACAATAAAGGAGAGAGGTCCTGAGGCCATGTGGGCTGGAGGAGACTCAGCCTCCAGGCACTGCCCAACCCCTCCTGGAGAGGGGACTTGGGTCACCCACCAACGATGCCCAAGGGCTCTCAGTCAGCACCTCCACACCCTCCAGCTTATTACTGCATTACCATCCAGCATCAACACACGGGAGTTGCAAGGGTGGTCCTTTCTGTGGATGGCTGGTGAGACCTCCTAGCCCAGAGGAGAACCTCCAGTCACATCCCGAGGGCTTGTCTGGCACCTTCTACTTCTGCCTCATGGAGGTTCCTGTTTCAGCATCTCAGGCCATCTGCAAACTGTGGAGATGGGGTGGGGGTCTGGACGCCTGCTGGGGTAGCAGTGATAGAAAGGACAGGAGGACAGGGCCCCCAGCACTTCTACCTCCCTGAACCTGCCAGGGTCCACCTGCAGAGGTGGGGCGATGGTGACCCGCAGTCCCCAGGAGCCCTTTAATTACAGAAGCTCATGGCGTGTAGAGGGAGGTGAAAGATGGGCCATGGGGTCACGCAAATCTGAGGACCGGCTCCAACTCCACCTTTGTCTCCCTCTTCAGAAAGCTGAACAGGGTGCAACGTGAGAAGGCCGTCTTCCTTCCTGCCTTGCAGGCACTCTGGGGATGCTGCTTGTTTGCTCTGCTCTGCCAACTCTCCCCTGGAGACTCTCCTCTCGGCCAGGCTGCCCTGGAGGGTGGAGTCTCCCGGCTGCCCTCCTGCTCCACCCCCCAGTCCACAGACCTTTTCATTTAAAGAGTTCATTGCTACAGGAAACAGATGGGAGTCACAAAAATAATAAACAGAGAGAATTTCAAAGGTTCCGGAAGCTCAGAGTCATGGTCTCAGGCCCATCGTTAAAGACTTCCTTCTGAGATGGGGCCTGAAAATGACTGCAGCCACTGTCGTTTCAGCCACTGGGATGGCCAGGCAGGGACCTGCAGTGCTGCAAACTGTCAGCCCCTGGACTAGTGTGTAACTCTGACAGTCATCCTGCAATGGGAGGGTGTCATGACCCCCACTTTACAGATGTAAAACCTGAGTTCAGAGAGCAGGATTGGCCGCATGATTTAGGACATCCAGTGTAAAATAAAAGTGTGGGGTCCTTGGTTCAAAAATTAAGAACTTCAAGACGGAAACCACAGCAGAGTGTTAAACCAAGTGAGGTGTCCTGATCACAGGCCCTGAGTGAATGCCTGGGATACAGGCTGGTGAAGTCGGCCCCGTCGGAGATTAGGTAACTAGCCCAAGGACACCAGCTAGTGAGAGGCAACCGCGGTTTTCATACAAAGTCTAGGACAGCCTTCAGTTGAATTTTGCTGTCTTCCTGGTCTTTACCTGTGGACACCCCCATCCCTCCCTCCCACCCACCATGGCTTGGCTGTTGGCCTTATTTTTATAACTTAAAAAGAATCATTAAAAAGTAAAGCATGACTTCAAGACACCAACACTACACAAATCCTGATGTTGCTCCAAGAAGCCCTTTGGCTCTTGCTAAAACAGAAGCAGAAGAGGCGATTGGGCATTGCCCCACCTCCCCCTCCATTCAATTAACTTGACAAGGAAACATTTTTGAGACAGATGATTCTCATTTTTAATGCAGTTTGAAAGTCCCTAGGGGCAGGAAGACACTCGGGCTTGCCTACTTCAGGAAGTGGTGTCTTCCCTCCAATTTATATGAACTTTATTTTAAGAGACCTCAGCTGGTTCAGCCCACATAGATAAGCTTCCCCAATGGGATATGCATAATATAGGGTTTACGGCACACATTCGACGCAATAGCTTAATACATGTCTATAAGAATATATATTTGTATTTTATGCTATTATCACAGTGGTTCTCAGAGGAGAGAACGACTTTACACCTTAGGGGAACATTTAGCAATGTCCGGAAGACATTTCTGCTGTCACAGCTAAGAAGCAGCTGCTATCGTCTTGTAGTGGGTGGGGCTTGGGGGTGCTGTTAGACATCCTACTGTGCACAGGGGCGCCCCCAACAAGAGAGAAGTATCCAGCCCAAAATGTCAGTGCTGAGGCTGAGAAGCCACAACAAGCAATCATAATGAATTTTGGCATTGTCAAGGAATGAAATAGATTACTGGGACTGGAACCCCACTTTGTAAAAACTCTGCCCTTAGGAAATAAATTTTTGAGTGCTGCCAACTGAATTTGTGACTATTATGTAATAACTAACTGGGTCTCAAGTTAGGAGTCAGTTGAACCTCAGATAATCTTCACAACTCCACCCAAGAAGTTTGAATTTTCTTTCTTTTTTTTTTTTTTTTAGAGGCGAGGTCTTGTTATGTTGCCCGGGCTGATATCGAACTCTGATACTCAAGTGATTCACCTGCCTCGGCCACCCAAAATGCTGGGGATATAGGCATGAACCACCACATGCCTGGCCAGAAGTTTGAATTCTTACACTCATTTTGTTGATGGGAACACTGAGCCTCAGAGAAGAGAATTAGGGCAGGACTTCCTGCAGGTGGTTTTACCCAGAGATGCTGTCAAAGAGTCAACCAGGACAACCTGGGTTTTTTTTCTCAAACATCTACTTTTATTTCTTGGTAAAACTGGGCTTACCCCACTCGTCGGAGCTGGGGGATACCCACATCCCTACCTCTGGTTTAAGAATCTCTCCTCCTTGCATCTGCTCACAGTAGATCCTGTTTTTCCTTCCTTTCACATACCCCATCTACAGTACTATCTACAGTACTTGCTTTTTCTTTAAGGGAAGCACCCTCTTTCCAGAAGCTAGAGGTAGACAGATTCTGAGTCTGGGAATGGAGTGTGTAAACCAGGTGATAGCAGCCAATGTATTAAGTTATCCTGCCCACAGTGACTGGCTTGAGATAGTCACATAACCCAGTCTGAACCGTGAGAGGTTTGCTGCCCTATTGCTATCCCAGAGGACCCAGCCTAAGGCTGAACTCCAATGAGCTGCCAGATAAAACACAGGTGGCCCAGTTAATTAATTCAACAACGAATATGTTTTTAGTACAAGTATGTCCCAAATGAGCCAGGGACAGTGGCTCATGCCTGTAATCCCAGCATTTTGGGAGGCCGAGGTGGGCTGATCACTTGAGGCTAGGAGTTGGAGACCAGCCTAACCAACATGGTGAAACCTGTTTCTACTTTCAGTAAAAATGCAAAAAATTAGCCAGTTGTGGTGGCCTGTGCCTGTAATCCCAGCTACCCAGGAGGCTGAGGCAGGAGAATAGCTTGAACCCAGGAGGCAGAGCATGCAGTGAGCTGAGATTGTGCCACTGCACTCCAGCCTGGGTGGCAGAGTGAGACTCTGTCTCAAAAAAAAAGTATCTTCCAAATATTTAGCGGGACATACTCATACTAAGAAAAGTACTTCTTGTTTATCTGAAATTAAAGTTTAACTGATGTTTCATATTTTTATTTTTTTAAATCTGGCAACCGGTCAGTGGAAGCTAAAAAGGAGCTGCCTCTTGGTGACATCAATGTGAGCCCTGAACTGTACCTAAAGCCTAACTGCGCATGGACTTGTCGCTGAAAGATTGTTAAGGAATTTTCTGGACCTTATCAAGGCCTTGGCCTTAGGAAATGCAGAAAGTCTTGTGAGGTGACTACACTTCCTTGCCCGTCACAGTGCTCAGCGTCCAGCGACAATAAAGACTTACTGGGTAACAAGGCTCTGTGCATAGTTCGCTTCTAATAACTACCTTCATTTTTTTGAGCATTTACCATGCCCCAGACACTGTGCTTTAACTTAAACTACTTCCCACCCTTCAAATATATGTGAGATAAGTAACACCACACCCATTTCACAGGTGAGAAAACTGGGGTCTGGAAAGGTGGCTTACCCTTGACTTCAGGGCACAGGCTGAGAAAATGAGAAACAGAGAACTTGAACCAGGTCCTCCTGGCTGCAAAGCCCGCGCCACTTTCTTGACAGCTTGCCACCTCTCAGGCCCCACACCTTGCCTGCTGGTCAGGCCCCTTGGAAGGAACCTAGTGTTATCCCTGACCCCGTTCTTCCTCTCTCAGTCCCTGAAGGCCCCCATTAGCTGCCCACCTCCTGCTTGAAACAAGCCGCAGAACATCTGGAAGCCCTGGGAGGCCGTTTCTTTGACAACCTTCGATTTAAAAGCTCATGGAAATTCTTGCTCCAACTGCTGTGACGTGAGCAGCCCAGGTACACAGCCCTCTGGAGGCCAGAAGGGGCTGCCAACATCTGCTTCCCATTACCTGGAGGAGGGACTTCACCACCAGTCGCTGGTAACAGGAGACCCTGGCCTCTGATTTATGGCTCATTTGGAATGAGGCCTCGGAGCAATTACTTGTTGGATTGAGCCAGGCGAGGAGCTAGAGCTTCGCAAAGTGGAAAGCAGCCCCTGGCTGGCAGCACTGTCTCCCCAGGCAGACAGGGACCATCCAGTGAGTACCTTCTTACTGACTTAAGTTACCTAACTTTCATGGATCATTGCCTATGGACCAGGTACTCTTCTAAGTGCTTCATGAATATTCACTCAGTTAAGTCTCCCTAGGTGGGAGATGCTATGATCATCCCATTTTATGGTTGAGAAACTGAGGCCCCCAAAGATTATACAGCTTGCTGCAGTCACGTAGCTAGGCACATAGACTCCGCCGGATTTGAATCTAGGCCCCTCAACCTAGATTTTCATCCTCTCAACCTAGAGAATTCATTCAACCTAGAGAATTCATCCTCTCAACCGTTATGCTGCTCTGCAAATGAATAATCTTTAAAACATGTAAATTGGACCACTAGATTCCCAGCTCAGAACCCCGAGTGGCTTCTAATGACAGCGTGAAACCCAAAGTTCCCAAACTGTAAGAACCTCTGGTCTTCTGTTCTCTGTCTTCTCCTTGCCCATTCCCCTCCAGCCACCTTGCCTGTTCTTGCTTCTTTTTGTTCATTTCATTTCTTTTTTTTTTTTTTTAAAAGGAAAAAACCAGCTCTATTGAGCTATAAATAACATAAGGCTGGGCATAGTGGCTCAAGCCTTTATCCAGCACTTTGGGAGGCTGAGGTGTGGAGGTCACTTGAGCCCAGGAGTTTGAGGCCAGCCTGGGCAACACAGCAAGCTACCACTTCTACAAAAAATCAGCCAGGCGTGATGGTGCACACCTGTAGTCCCAGCTACTCAGGAGGCTGAGGCAGGAGGATCTCTTGAGTCCAGGAGGTCAAGGATGCAGTAAGCTATGATTGTGCCCCTGCACTCCAGCCTGGGTGACACAACAAGACCCTGTCTCCAAAATAAAAAATAAAAAAAAATCTCATAAAACTTACCCATTTAAAATGTACAGCTCAATGGTTTTAGTATCATATATTCACAGAGTTGTGCAATGATCATCACAATCAAATTTTAGAATATTTTTATCATCCCCAAATTCCCCATCAGCGGTCATTCCCATTCTCCCTCCCCTCTAGCCCCTGGTAACCATGAATCTGCTTTCTGTCTCTAGAGATTTGCCAATTCCTGGCATTTCATACATATGGAACCATACAATACATGTTTTTTTTGGTGACTGGCTTCTTTTACTTGGCTTAATGTTTCAAGATCCATTCACATTGTCTCATGAATCAGTACTTTATCCCTTTTAGAGGCCAAACCATATTGTGTTGTATCGGTATGCACTTTATCCATCCATTAGTTGGTGGGCATTGGGGTCATTTCTACTTTTTGGCTCTTATAAATAATGCTGCTCTGAACACGTGTGTATTTTGCCTGGACCTCTGGTTCTTTGGACATGCTAAACATGCTCCCTTGCAGTGCTGTTGCCCTTGCCATTTCCTCTCCCTCCCCACTGCCCTGCTGCCTTCCTCCAGGTCTTCCTGTGGCTGGCCCCTCACTTCACATCCCTGTCCTCACACCACTTCCTCATATGGGTCCTCCAAACCACCCCCTCTGTTTGCCATTCTCTCCCCCATCTTCTGCTTTAGTTCTCTTTCTTGGCCTTGCCACTACAGAAAATTACTTTATATACTTATTTGAGTACTGGGATTCTCTCTGTTTCTCTACCTAATGTGGTAGCTCCATGAGGATGGGGACCTCCTTGGTCTCAGTGCCTGGCGCATAGAAGGTGCTCAATCAGTAGACAACGTGTGAATCAAGCAATGCAATGGAGCATGGATGACTTGCTCCAAGGCAGCACAAGGCTTCTAAGTAGTGAGCGAGACACACCCAGTGACTCCAAATGGTAACCAGGGTGCTCCCAGGATTGCTATACCTGCAAGGTCTCAACTTAGTCTTTCTAATTTCCCTGCAAGAGTGTAGGGGAGAGAGAAGAGCAAACCAATAAACCAATAGGATGCTGCTACAGGAAGCAAGGACAATGTGGCTGCTAAGAGTAGGCACTTTTGCAGGAGACGTCTGGGTTGTTATTAGCTACTTCTGAGCTTGGTGACCATGAACCAATCCATTTTATTTTCTGGGCCTTGATTTTCTCAACTGTCAAAGGGAAGTAATAATAGTACCTTCTTTACTAGATGTTTATGAGGGCAAATTGAAATAATGTGGGTAAAATGTTGAACACATGTGTTGGCTATTTTTGTGTGGATGGATGTAGGCATCAGGGAAGCACAGACAGCAAGGAGGATGGGCAGGTAACTAGCCTGGAAGGGAAGGTGGGAGGAATCCGTGCTGGCTTCCTGGGGGAGGTAGCATCTAAGCTGAGACCAATAGGACGTGGTCCCGGGGAACATGACATCCCTTCTCTTTCTCCATCTCCAGTTCAGGCTCCAATACATCAGAGGAGGACTCTAGGAAGTCATTCCACCACCTCTGCCTCCCTGCTGACGAGTCCGATGTTTGGCAAGAAGGCTCATAGGACAAGAGGCAACTTGACATAGTGCTGAAGCTCAGAGTTCGGGTCAGATGGGGTAACCTGGTGTTCAAATATCTCTGGCTTCCTGACTGCCTAATTGTGTGCCCCTGGGCCATGTGCTAAACACCTCTGGGCCTGCATGTCCTTGCCTATAAGTGGGGGTGATGAGAACAGTGCCAACAGCACAGGGTGAGAATTCAGTGATGTAACGCCCGGCGAGCACTTGGCACGTGGGGAGTATCAGATCAGTGTCAGCCCTCAGCCTTGGCGGAATCCCTCTCTCACCTCAAAGTCTCCTTGCCTCCAGTGTTTTCCCAGAGCAGTAGCAAAAGCAGGCAAGTAGTTTTGCTTCAAGAGCTGGAGCAAAGACTGGGAGAATGGAGCCCAGATCAACCCCGTACTTGCCATGTGGTTTGGGAAGAGTGAACCCAACCCGCAGAGCCTGTAGGAAAACCGTCACTGGTAAGGGGGAAATGAGATAAAGACGGTCAAGCCCTTGCTGCTTCCTGTCTCCCTGGGAATCCCTAAGAACATTCCCCAGCCTCCTCCTTTGCCCTCATCCCTCTCCCAGGACTTAATTGGGCAGCTGCCGTCAGTTTGCACTTAACCTTCTCCCCATCTGCCCTTGAGGGAAAGAATTAACACTAATCCCTGAGCTGCTTCCCTGCCTGTTGATGGAAGTGTCAGAGTGCAGGGACTGGGAGCCAGCTCAGCTCAGGACTCCCAAGTAGTACAACCCAGCTCCAGTGCTCAGGGGCTCCCCAAACATGCCCACCCCAGAGTCTCTGCTCCTTTGTCCTGGAGCAATGGGGACAGCCCTCCCAGCCAGTGAGCTACCTTCCTCCTCACCCTGTTCTTGTCCCTCTAAGCCCAACACTGTCCTATAGAAATACAATGTCCTATAGAAATAATAGAAATACAATAGAGCCACATAAGTTATTTATAATTTTCTGGTAGCCACATTAAAAAAACCCCAAAGGGTAATAGATGAAATTTTAATAACACTTTAACCCAATATATCCCAAATATGATCTTTTTAACATATAACCAATGCGCACAATTTTTAACAAGATACTTTATGTTCTTTCTTTGCATACCCAGGCTCCCCAATTTGGTGTGTGTCTTATGCTTTTATGGCACATGTCAATTTGGATACTAAAATTTTCATGGGAATATTTGATCTGCATTTAGACTTCACAAAACTTGGAGCTGAAAAAGATTCACCTACCTAAGTTGATCCAGACCCTCATAAAAGTTTTCCAATCACCGAATCAACTATGAGTTTTTAAGTTTAAATGTAAAAAAAAATACAATTAAGTAACACGAACAATTCAGCTCATCAATCACATTAGCCACATGTCAAGGCCTCGGTGGCCATGTGTAGCTGGTGGCTACCATATTGGGTGGTGCAGCTCTGGCCTTCACCCAATTTCCCACAGCTGCTCCATGGCAGGCCTCTCCAGGAAAATGTGTGGTGCATTGGAGGTGGGAACTCTGCCTCCAATTTGCTGTGTGACTTTGGGTGAGTGTCTCTCTCTCTGTAGGCCTTTCTTTTCCCAGATCTCAAATTCTTCCATTTAAAGAAAGTGAGTGCCTATGACTCACAACACCTTGTTCTAGGCTCTGGGAGTGCACAGCAAACAGCACACAGTACCCTTCTCACAGAGCTTCATTCTGGGCTGGGAAATGGTCATCAGAACTGTGATTACATTTATGGAACCCTTTCTATATGCCAGGCACTGTTGGAAGCCTTTGACATTAGCCAACTCTTTTTACCATCACAGTAGCTTCATGGGGAAGATGCTGGCATCATTGTTTCTCACGGGAAAACTGAGCCACACAGAGCAGTTAAGAAACTTGACCAAGGTCACCCAGCTTAAATGGGGCCGTGGTGGGATTTGAACCCAGTCAGATTGGCTGTAGTGTGAGTGCTTTCATCACCTACTTCTACTGCAGGTTGAACATTCCTACTTCAAAATTCCAAAATCTGAAGCAGTCCAAAATCTGAAACTTTTGGGCCACTGACATGAAGCCACAAATGGAAAATTCCACACATAAGTACTCAACACGAGCTTTGTTTCATGTGCAAAATTATTGAAAATATTTCATAAAATTACCCCTTCAGCCTATGTGTATAAAGTGTATATGAAACATAAGTGAATTTCATTTACTGTTTTTGTACTCACAACCCGTCCCTTCCACTCCAAGCTCTGTAAGCGTCTGGCATCTTGGCTAGTTTGCTGCTTCCGAGGCACCGGGGGGTTCATGCATTTTAGACTTTGTGTACTCCCGGGACTAGACATGATTCCAAAGTGCTGCTGACTTGGGTCCCAATCCCCAAAATATCTCATTATGTATATGCAAATATTCCAAAATCTGAAAAAATCCAAAATCTGAAACACTGTGGTCCCAAACACTTCAGATATGGGATACTCATCTCTCTAATGAATGTAGAGTGGCAGAGATGGCTGATGAGAAAAGCAGCAAGGCAGAAAAAAGTGGAGGTGGGGGGGCCTGCTATTTTAGATGGAGGGGAAAGAGGCTCCCTTTCCTCCAGGCTACACAGACCATCCCTAGCATCCCTTGTACCTCTATCAAGGGCCTACCATGTGCCAGACTTTTAAAGGGTCTTGGAGGCCCCAGGCAGTGCATGATGGGCCAGGGTCTGTGAAGGTGTGCCCCACATTGAAGAGGAGCTGGACATCTGAACTGCCAAGCATAGCCAGACCTGCCAGGCAGGTGTGTCATGTGGGCTGGGAGCAATGGTCAACAGCTGCCAGGCGGAGCCAGGTGTGCCAGGGACTGTAGTCAACAGAAGCAGCTGCCCTCCAGTGTTTACTGAGCATTTATTTTCTCTCCTTCTTTCTTCTTTCCCTTTTTCAGCCCATCTTTCCTAGCCTTACCCCTTGCCCTTTCTTCCCTCTTTCCTCCCTCACTCCTTACCTCCCACCCACCCACCTACTCAGTGTTTATTGAAGGCCTACTATGTGCCAGACATGGTTGCAAGCCCTAGGGGACACTGTGGTGAATAAAACGTTCCTGTTCTCGAGGAATGTTGCAGTCCATTTGGAAGGACCCACAAATGAATCTGTAATATCTGCTGAGAAAAGATGTATGTGCTCTTTGAGAATAACAGTGAGATGAATTGGGGGAATTAATTACTCTTTGTACATGGAAGGACACTATAGATAAAGTTCAAAGGCAAATGATAGCCTGGAGAGATACTTGCACACTCAGGGATGCAGAAGGAGCCCACGTCTATGTGTAGAGCTCACCGTCAGGGCCTGGCACAGAGCACCATTCCCTTCATAGCGGGGCTTACTCTTATTTTTTTCATTCTTTTAAATGCACCCTCTGTTCTACATAAAATGATTGTGTCCTGTTGGTAGACCAGGGCCCCAACTTCCTGACTCAATGATTATGACATGAGGTCAAACAAGAACAAAGGTGTCATGGGAGCAATCCTCCCAAGCTCCAACCTTGAACTAGAGAGAGTCCCTGACCCAAGGATCTTGAGTCCAGTGTGGGTGACAGTGCGGACACTAAGCAAAGGCTTTTCAGGGTAGTTTATGGGAAGGGGTGGGATAGGTGTGGGGAGCTTCAAAGAGGGTCACGCTGTGCAGACTTTTGGGGGCAGGAAGGGATAGTGGGAAGAGTGACAGCTAAGGGGAGTCCTCAAGCATGGGGAATAGTTAGCTAGGTGCCAAGGAGAGGGGAAAATATTCTGGGCAAAAGGAACTGTTTGTGCAAAGGTCTAGAGACAGAAGAATTTAGACTCCTACACACACACACACACACACACACACACACTGCAGACACAGAGTTTCCTCCATTTCGCAGGAGTCTGAGTCAGGGAATCATGAAAGATGGGGGTGGAGAGGTAAATGTGTCAGATTACAAAGGGTCTGGTAAGTTATGCAAGGAGGTTGGACATCATTTGAAGATCAATGGGAAGCCTTTGAAGAATTACAAGCTAAGGAATGGTTGTTTCAAATTTGTGTTTTAGAAAGATCATGTTGGCCACGTTCTGAATAATGGAGTGGGGAAACTGGAGCCAGTTAAGACGCTGTTGCCAAACATCCAGGGGAAAACTGATACGGGCTTGAAATAAGGAAATGGCCATGGGGATGGAGAAACATGGATGGAGGTCAAGGTCAAGATCAATGTGAGCTGGGCACGGTGGCTCACGCCTGTAATCCCAGCACTTTGGGAGGCTGAGGCGGGCAGATCACAAGGTCAGGAGATTGAGACCATGGTGAAACCCCATCTCTACTAAAAAAAAAAAATACAAAAAATTAGCCGGGCATGGTGGCGGGCGCCTGTAGTCCCAGCTATTCAGGAGGCTGAGGCAGGAGAATGGCAGTGAACCCTGGAGGCGGAGCTTGCAGTGAGCCGAGATCACACCACTGCACTCCAGCCTGGGTGACAGAGCAAGACTCCGTCTCAAAAAAAAAAAAAAAAAAAAAAAAAAAGATCAATGTGAAAGGTTGAGGCTGCAGCTCTAGAAATGGGAGTCACAGGTGGACAGACAAGACCCGAATCAGGGAGCAGCGGCAGCCCCTCAGGGAGACTGCATCATGCCAAGAAAGAAGGGACCAAACGTTTGATGCTGGGTTCTGTGTTTGGATCAAAAGCTGGGAGATTCCTGGGTTCTTGCCTTTGTCCCTCCCTTGCCGGCTGTGTGAGTTTGGGATGTTCACGTCTGCTCTCTGGGTTCCTTCTCCCCATTTGTAAGATGCTATAACTTGAATAGGATCAACGATCCTCACTGTCCCATGGAGCCCTAGGAGTCCTTGGGAAGTCAGTCCTTCAGCAGCAGGTGCTGAGGTGGCATTTGGTGGCTGTGGCTTGGGACTGTCACCTCCTCTTTAAGTACAGTAGTTCCGCTTCAATTTGTTTTGTAATTTGGCCTTCTGACTCAGCTTTGATTTGAAGAAAGGGTTCCGTGATTCAAAAGAGTTTGATGAGGGATGACCTCTCATGTTCCATCTGGCAGAAGGTAGAGCCACACCCAGTTGGGAGTTTCCCTGATGCTAGGAAGAGTGACATCTCCGTGAGTCAGAGGGAATTATCAACTATAGACCTTATGGCACTGTTGGGTGCAGACTCTAGATCCAAGGAAAACTCATGACCCTGCACCCAGGGGTCTAAGTGGACCGGTCTGAAGGGTTAGCATCTCCAACCCAAGTACTCCAGGGGTGACAAATAAGATTCGGCTCTGGCAGTGGATGAGGCTGCCTGGGGCTGCACTGAAGAGAACTCGGTGAGGATAAAGTGGTGTGATTGATTAGCAATGTCTTCTCTGGACAGCAAATGGGTGGTAATGGTGTGTGTGCCATGAATCTGCTAGCTTTGATCTAATCTTTGCTGTTTAACAGGGGCATGAACTCTCATTCTCATCAGAGCCCCAGGCTGCTCTATTGTGCGATCTCTTATTTCTCCTTCTTTTGTTGTTGAGTACTTCAAAGGTCTACCCTGGCCCTCTTCCCAGTGGACCAGTCACTTCAGGAAACGAATGGGCTGCTCTCTGGAGGAAGCCAGATCACTCAATGAGTTCCCATTTCTCTAGAATTAGATGGTTAGTCATGCTGACCAGGGGCAGTAGGTGGGCTTAAGGCCAGGAAAGCACAATGCTTCTTTGCTGAGCCCCCAGGGCATGGGTCTTGTTTCTCAAAGATATCCAAGGCCACGTTCAGGAGGCTCTTGCCACCACTGGGATCCCACTTGCTGCATCTGTGAAGGACTGCCAATGCTAATGGTTGGGGTGGAGGCAGGAGGGAGAAAAGGGCACTCTGCTACTCAGGAAATTAAAAACCTGCCATTCTCTTTAATATTTTAAAAAAGTAATCTTCCTGACATAAATAAATCATGTTTATTGCAGAAAAGCTGAAAAACATGGATAAGCAAAAAGTAGAAAATAAAAGACATCTATGTTCCGATACCTAGAGAAAAGCATTATTTCAACAAGTTGGTGTGTATCTTTCCAGACTTCAGCAGCTCTAGGCACCAGCCCCTCAGAATGGATGATGGCTGTAGCCCTGGGGTGAGTGGAGGCCTCCCAGCTGTGCCAGGCATTAACCCTGTAGTTGCTGGCTGGTGGGAAGGTCTAGGGTTCCTGGGGGTGGAGCCAGGGCAAATGGGGTGGCCTGCATGGGGCTCAAGCGACAGCTCTTTCCAATGAGACAGGGACTAGTTTGTTAACAAGCTGAGCTGGCACTTTATGGATAATTCTCAGTGGTGTCTATCCCTACTTCTCCTAGGGTATAATTTGACATATTGGCTGGATGCAAGCCTGGGCTTAGAAATACTACTGCTGGTTGGCATTAGGAGGGGTCACTTCCTAGTCAACATCCCTATTTGCATTGGAAACTTTGTTGCTCCTGGAGGGTGAGTTGAGCCACACATATCCCTTTCTCTTTTTATAAATCCATATTTCCCTCATCACCCTCTCCCCACAACAGGGACTGAGAGGTTTCCTGGAAGAAAAAGAATCTGTGATCCTTGTTTTTACTTTAGGAGTTGAGGGTAAAAACAACTTCACCTTCTGGGCTAGGCTGGCCTCAATCTAGAGCACACAGAAAGGATCACAGGATTCTAGAACAGATACCACAAGAGAAAACACAGCCTGGACAGGTGCCAGGACTCAGCACCCAGGCCCTGGTGACCGGAGGTGAGGGTCCCTTCTGAGCATGGTTTGAGGCTGGCACTAGAACCTTCCTGATCCAGCCATCCTAGAGGAGTGCGTACCCCATGGGGAAGATCATGAATAAAAATTTAATAGTTCTAATACTTTGGAGCTCGGGCAACATTGCTATAGGGCCCTTCTCAACTGTAAGAGTACACAGTTCTGAAGGGACAAAGAGGTATCCCCAGTTTAGGAGTCCAGCCAGCAACTGTAGATCTTATACAACCTGATCAGATCTGGGAGGGGCAGAGAATGGCATAGAACCAGCTGCCCAGTCTGAGAGATTTGACTGAACTTCTCTCTCTCTGCCAGGCAGCAAAGAGCTCAGGGCTTATTTGACAAGTGGTTAAACTTAGTGATTAAGAGCACAGATTCTGGAGCCAGACTGCTTGGGTTTGGATCCCATCTCTACCACTTATTTTCTTTGTGACTTTGGGCAAGTGGCTTCACCTCTCTATGCCTCAGTTTTCTCATTTGTAAAGTGGGAGGACACATAGTGCCTATCTTAGAGAGTTGTTATGAGGATTAAATTAATATATGTAAAATTATATCTAGCTGATTGTTATGTTTGCTGACACACACATACACCCTTACGTGGTCTTGAAGTTGCAGCATTTAGGAATGGGAACACTGGAAAAGCTGGAAATTCTTGTTAATTTGGAAGGTGAGGCCTTGAAGTGGTTTTTTTTTTTTTTTTTTTTTTTTTTGAGACAGAGTCAGCTGGAGTGCAATGGCGGGATTTTGGCTCATTGCAACCTCCACCTCCTGGGTTCAAGCGCTTCTCATGCCTCAGCCTCCTGAGTAACTGGGATTACAGGCGTGCACCACCACACCTAGCTAATTTCTGAATTTTTAGTAGAGATGGGGTTTCACCACGTTGGCCAGGCTGGTCTTGAACCCCTGGCCTGAAGTGGTCCACCCACCTTGGCCTCCCAAAGTGCTAGGATTACAGGTGTGAATCACTGTGCCCGGCCCAGGAGTGGTTCTTAAATTTGAGGACGCATCAGCATCATCTGGTAAGCTGCTTGTTAAAGCACAGATTTCTTGGCCCCACCCCCAGTCGGTCTGGGTGTGACTGAGCATCTATATTTCTCACAAGCTCCCAGATGATACCCATGCACTGCGGTCCACAGATCACACCTGGAGCAGCACCAGTTTTGAATATTGTTATAAATCTATTTTATTTCTTCTTTTTACTGAAGTATAATCTTCTCTGACATTTTGTAACCAGACTATAAACTTGACAAGGGCGGGGGCCGTGACCTTACTCACCATTGAATACACAGCATCTGACATGCTGTAGATGCCCGATAAATATTGGCTGAAAGGAGGAAAGCAGCAAGCTTTTTGCACTCAACAATGTTCTTGTGTACATTTTTCATGTTAATAAATATTCTCCCACAACATTGTTTGGTTGGTTGCATAGTTTTCCCTTGTATGGATGTAAGTGAGGGAACAACTTGAGCTTGCTGGAACAAAAAGGAAGCATTCAGTCTAAGTAGGCAGGGTGCCTCAGCGACTGGAACCAGGAAGCTGAGAAGCAACAGAAGGATCTTTCCTGTTGCCTCCCATCTGCATCTCCCTGTGATGGCTTCTTTCCCCTTTTGTGACTTTTCTGTTCATATGACATCCAAGATGGCTGCTTACATCTCCCAGATCTCTTGTTACAGCACTTGCCATGTGGTCAGTCTGTCTGTCTGTCTGCCCTTTAGTCTCTCTCCTAGTAACTCCATCAAGGACTCCGACCCTTCTGGGGTTAGTGCTAACCCCTCATCCAATCAAGGAGGAGGGCCATATTGAAATATGGCTGCCAGGTGCCTCTGTGGTGGTAGTGGTGGTGGGGCGGGGTGGGGGGGTACAAGCAAAGTGGGGCCTGGTGATGGCCAAATGATCCATTCTAAATTGCCTTCCATTCATCTTCTCATCCGTCTCCTTAAACCTGATTTCAATTTCAATCTGGTGACCAGGATTTGGTTTCTGTGGACTTTTCTGGGCTCAGAGCAGGGATTTGACTGACTTAACCCCATCTCTCTTCCATTAGCGATAATGGCCCATGGCAGCGTCACAGGTTTGTCTGATGTCTTTGAACATTTAATCCACTCAACGTGATTTTGAGGGAGGCAGGAGGTTTCACCCAATGAGGCCTGTTTAGTACCCGCAAGTCTGCTCATGATCCGAAATGCAGCTGAAAAAATAAATATAATTAAAAAGATAACTCAGGCCAGCGTTCCCAGAGACTGTTTTACATGGGCGCATAATGAATGCTAAACTCAGTGCAGCAGTGCCAAAAAGCAAAATAAATTCTTGGAGTTGGTCTGTTTCCTGCCTGCAATACATTTGCTTGTTCCAAACAAATATATTTGTCAATACAACACAATTAGGAAGGCTGAGCCAATCAGACCATCAAATATCCAGAGAAGCAGAACGTGGCTTCCATACACTTTGCTAGATGGAGCCAAGGTCTGGGTGTGTTATGACCAAACCAATTACGGCCCGGGCAAGCCTTACATTCCCCTCCAGGACAAGCTTCCTCATCTCTTCTAGTTACCGAGGGAGTTCTGACTTTTTCCCCCTTTCCTTCTCAATGGTATTAATAACCATGAGGCACCTCCTTCCCAATCTTTTAGGTTAATTTACCTTTTTTTTTTTTGGCCAACAGCTAGAAACAACTTTTGACATATACAGTTTGTAGAATGAGGGCCTGCCAAGATAGGACTAGTAATGAGTTTTTATAATAATAGCTACCATTTATAGCATAGATGCCAGGTATTTCACACTCATGGTTTCTCCTGATCCTCGCAACAATCCTGGGATATGTATTACTAGTTTCATTTCATAGGTGAGGAAACTGAGGCTCAGAGAGGTCAAATGATTTGTACAAGGCCACACAGCTAGTGAGTGACTGAGCTGAGGTTAAAACTCTGCTCTTTCTAATGCCTGAGCTTGTGTTAGGGCTATTGATGTTAAAAGACATAGAATCTAACTCATACCTGGCTTTAAACAATAAGGGGATTCAATGGCATTTGAGTTGATAGCCCAGATGTGGACTTCAGGCAAGGCTTAATCCGGCCACTCTAATGATGTCTTCAAGGACCTGGCTTTTCTCTGCTCTGCCTGCCTTCATCCTTAGGCTCCTCGCCATTGGCTCCTATAGCCCACATCTCTGAGCTCTTCCTTCAGGAAAGGAAATAATGACAGCAGCTCCATCCTTTAAATTCTTAAGCCTCATCAATCTGAAAAAGAATGTCCCCTCTGGTAGTATCCATGGAAGAGAAAGGAGCTTCCACTTTCAAACTCTTTGCATTCCATTTGCTTGGGTTAAATTAGACACCCATCCTTGAGCCATAGCAACCTGACTTAGGGATATGACGCACTGGTTGGT